>NC_091524.1:3945854-4616282 GCF_041682495.2 Bombus fervidus
TCTTCTTTCTCCAGTTCTTGCCCCTTTTCATTCGTATGTGCTCCATCTGGCCTGCTGGTTATATCGAGTAGCTGCGACTTCTGAACACGGGATCACGTTGAACTCCACACGTCGATCCGTATCGATCGTTTGGGGTTTGAATTATGTGCGTTAAATATCTATGGTTGGATATGGTTTGACGAACCTGTCTTCGAACAAAGGAATAAAGTTTAACCCGGACAGGGTCTTTGAACTTTTACGTTCTAATCTCACCGTTTCAACAAACTGAAGGATTATTAATGTTGTAAAATAGATTTGAGCATAACGTTGAAACAAGATATATTAATAGGAGGTCTTTCATATCCTCCTTGAATTTAGGAAACTGTTCAGTAACTGTGTCAAAGAGGATTAATCAAGTATTAAACTACTACTACAAATAGTATCAACGAATCGCTCTATTCGATGACACGCTGACCGGCAGAAATCGAAGTGGAGAAGCGACATATTATTCAACGTATTCCCGGAACATTATTCTTGTCTCATTGTCTTCGTGATTTATTCCAATGATTGTAAATCTTCCGCTACCGTATCCCTTTCATCGTGTCGTTCAACGATATGGGAATCGCCATTGTCCATGACGTTCTCGTTCAACTACACGACTATAATAAGGTTATTAACTCCTTTGCAATTTGAATGTGAATACCATTTCGAGTTTCCCTAGTTCTCGTGTTCGTTCGTTTTCAACGAGGAAGACAGAGCCGTATGAAAAGCGAAACGCTATGCGAAAACAGCAACGAATAATAACGTTTTAATTAACCCATGGCGTGAAGGTACCCGATGAAATAAGATGCGATAGCAACGTTTACGTGCAGAAAGTAAAAGGCTAGAAAAGCATCGGGTGGCTGAATAGGAAATGATTTTCTGCCACGTTTCAGTCCCTTTCTCGTTTCTTATTCACGGATCCGTGGACGAGCCAAGCAGCGGCGTAATGCTTGTCTAACCTGGTCCCTCGTTCGTTGATGGTTTAATTCATCCTTTAAGGAGCGTCGCTGTTATGCACAGCTGCATCGTGCGGGGGACCGGTGATTAATCTAAATAAAGACATATAATCATTGCGAGCAGCGCCCGTCAAAGTTTGCGTATAATTGCACGTCCGACCATTCCCGTGACGAGCCACGCGAGATATTACATATTATTTTTTCACCGATATCTTGGCAATCGAAGGGTGATCAGTGTGCCGTGGAAAATTGCTCTTACGATTCCAGGGAATTTTAATTTCTGTAAATTCTATTAATAATCGCAATCTTTCGCGCGATTTTAATTCCTGCATTCTGTTTGAAGTTGTTATAGTGCGCGATTGGTTTATCGATTTAGATATATCGTCTGAGGTTTTTTTTTAGAATATACGTAGATATGTAGATACGTAGAATACGTAGAGATAATAACGCAGGAACTCGCACGAATTTCTGCTGTGATTAGATTGCGAATATGTATGTAAATTCGTACGTTCGTGAGTTTCACTCTAATGAATAATTTACTCTGGTTATTGTATACATTTTTGCATATCGCGTAACGGTGAATTTTCTTTCGGAAGTTCGATGATTGCAACAATCAGTGCTAGCAATATTGACGCTTATCAATATAAAATTAGTATTTAATAATCAACATCCTATGTAGGCTTTCGTCAAAATATCGATGACGCATCCACAAACACTTAGCCTGAATCATAGGATTTGGTCCAGAATCAAAGGAATTCGTGTCCGACAGCACCCACGCGAACATCGACACCGTGAGAACGATCGAACACGTAGCTGGACGAGGTTGATGAATAGGTCTGCTCGCGAGACGAATAAGAGCGCGGGATAAACGTCGACGGAAAAATAACGAAGTGCAAGGTGTGCGCGCGACCACCGCGGTAGATTAATTATGTAGTAAGTGAAAAAGAGAAACTGGGAGGTACGAGATGATCGCCGGCGATTGGCCGAGGAAGCCAGCAGAAATTTAATAAGCCGTTCGCCGCCCGCCTTATCGTCAGTTCCCACGTGCATCCGCGCCGTGGAACTCGCATAAATGCATCGCGAATTCGATCATCGTCGCCGCAGTCTGCTCGCGTTCGCGGAACGGTGCCGATATAAAACGCGCGTATGAGTTCCTGAGTTTCGCGGTGAATGTAAATCGACCGGCCCGCCACGCGGGAATTATCATAATTGAACGGTAGTATATCGTCTCTCTTCCTTTTACTTGCAACACTATTTCCTACACCATCGTGTGGGAGCATCCTCTGGCTCGTGAATGCCAATTAATTAGCGGATCGCTAAACGGCCGCGATTTTCTAGAAACTCGATTATGCGTCCTCTTGCCGTGAAACGAGGCGAGCACGGAGACGATGGAATGCGCGATGGTAGAACGATTTTTTTGCGGTTTTGTGGTTGCATGATGTTGATATTCTTGATAGAGTAGCGATACGTAGCGAGGAGAATTTTGTCGAGGAACGTGTGTTTCTTGGTTATCCACGCTAGTCGTAGCATCTGCGAATATTATCGTGAATAGAAATCGAAAGTTTTTGAGGCCAATGCACAACTTTTGGTGTACTTGGGCATAGAAAGAGTAGTTTTGAACGGAAGCATATTATACTTTCAGTATATCAATTCAAAACTGCATTGTAATAGGAGTTTTACCTATTCTAACCGTAGTTTGGATGCCTATATATTTGTAGAAAATTTAAAATAGCAAAAATACACAAAAGTAGACAAGATATATAAAGTATAGTACTCGTTACGATACTTAGATTATCTTACCTTTTTTTTCACCAAACCAAACAGAAGTCAATTTCGGAAATTCACGAATCTGTCCATAAGGGCGGATCGAATAAAAAATAGAAAATCGCGTAGCGGCAGATAGAACGGCAGAGCTACCCCATTGCGACCCTTTTTGATCGAAAGTCGTGCATCGTTAGCGTAGCCTCGTAACAGGGGGAAGGAGCTAGAAAAAAAAGTTTAAAATGTTTGAGGAAGGGGTGTCTTCCCTTCTACCCCCTCCCTAGATCGTGAGGTGCCGGCAGTGATTGTATTCCTGCAGAATCCTTCGAAACGCGTGCTAGGTCCGTGCCACGCACCTTTTCGTACGCGTTCGCCTATTTGTGCGACGCCTCACGTACACGAAATCTATATAGTTGTGTGCGTTGGTACGTAGGAAGAAGCGTTTAGGCCCGGAATAGACGCAGATGCTTCGACAGGGAACGAACAGACGGACCCAGCCGGCTTTTTGGGGCGAGGAGGGGCGGATGGTTCATACATCGTGGACGTGTGTCTGCCATTGTGATTTTAAAATCGGCTCCCTTTTCTCTCCCTCCCTCTCTCTCTCTCTTTCTCGTCACCATCCCTCCCCTCGTTTTACACCCCTTTGATGTTGCGACGCTGGTATTACCAGCGTGGATTTTGGTCTCGAGTGTATCCTGGTTCGGTGGAGTATCTTTGATCTTAATGGAAAATGTTTGCTCCTGTTTGAACCCTGTCCTTCACAGTTTCCTTCATCACGATCGTTTACTCTCTTCCAGTGTGATCACAAGAAATTAATCTTGAAATTCCTATTTCCTGCGTGATATTAAATTAGTATATCTTCTTCATTGATTATCTTCGTCTCTGTCTATAAACACAAAAGGGGCGTATGCTAGTTCCCTGAAATCGTACTTCTTCACTTTGGTGTTGGTAACATTCGAACCTCGATAGGGATGCTCGACACGGTACGTCGACCACCAGCCGCAGGCATAAACATTCAGCTGTACTCACAAGAGAATCGAACGTATCCCCTGCATCGTCCGCTGGAGAGCTAGACACAGCGGGTAACGTTGTCGTCCTAACCTCAACACTCGGTTCTGCAATGTATCTATGGTTAGCAAAGAGTTTGAAATCGTTACTTTTACCACGCTGAGTGTTCTAGTTGATATATCGAAGGGGAGAAATCGAGAAGGGGTTGCGCGAGGTACCTCCCCTTTCGTTTTAAAGCGAAGGCAAAATGGCGTCGAGGAGCCGCAGGTTTCATGCAGATTGGCTAGGTGTCGATCGAAAGGAGTTATGTCGAAGGGTGGTATCTCGACAGTCCGTCCGCGGAGGGCGGTTTCGCGCTTGCGCTCACAACCCTTGCTTCTCTGTTTGATCCCCTCTGGCCTAGCCCCACCGATCGGCCCGGCTCTTTATTATTCACGTTTTTTATTGGTCGACGCTCAGGTAGCCTGTATTTACATAATGGCGATCCTCGTACGAACACACCGATTACGCTGTTGAATTATTGAAATATTCGAATAATTCTTATTCGTTTCGCGCGATTCCATTCCATTCCACGAATAGGAAAGAATTCGAGCGGCTCGTTAGACAATATCAATCTTGCAAATTCTTCTACGCCGAAGTTACTCGATCGTTCAACGTGTTGCACCATCGAATCGTGGAGGCGACCGCGGCGAACGTAGAAGGCAGGTCGTGGACGAAGAAGGAAAGTGCGTTTCGAGGCTCAAAGCGTTTTCGTGGACGCACGGAAAAGTGTACACAAGGGGTGGACGAGCGTTAAGGTAGCTAGAAGTGGCGAGAGGGGGTTGGCTTTATCGATCGCCAGTCTGACAAGGGCAACCAGCAAGAAATAGGGAAACCGTCCTCTGGCGATGAATGCCGATCCTTTGTCTTTCTCCTGCGACCGAAATGAGCTCCCTTTTTCGCATTCTTCGGCAAAGAAGGGGACACAGCATCTTTGCACGATATGGAGATGACGTGGAAAGAATTAATTCGAACTAATACGATTTCCGTATCGTAGTTTTATTTGGAATAGTCGATAGGCATGTATTACGAAGAGAATTTCGTTCGATATGGAGATTGACGCGTATGTCGAAACGATCGTAATCGAAATATTATCGGTCGCTATTTTGAAATATAAGTATCGTCGCGATGTCGATAGTAAAATATCGAGCACATTCTCGGGCGCGAGATCGCTCGATCGTGCGTCCTTTTTTATTCTTTCCGTTTTCTAATAAACTTGTAAAAGCGGCGCGCGCGTATTAGTATCATTATCTGACGTAAGTAGTAACGCTTGATAATCGGATACTTTTTCTAGATAAAGCCACGTTATTAGTTCCAGAGTAAACAGCATAAATTTTCCACTATAATGCGTTATCCTAATGAATCTCTCGAAGTAATTTAATTACCTCGATGCAATTAGCTTACATCGTTATCGATAAAAAGGGAAAAGTAAAATTCCCTCGTCGCCTCGGTTACCATCACCATTACGATCTTCCTCGTTCTATCCAATTCGTTCCTACTCTAGTGCACCGTTTCATCGACGATCCATCTCCTTCCTACTGCTCCGTTCAGTAATTTCGTTTGAATAAAGAAACAATTAACGCGATAAACGCGTGTACGATATCTCGAAATATTTTGACTGCCTTGCGAAACCTGATACTCTAAAGATAATGATAACAGTTCAACGCAACGTTGCTTCTTCAGCCTTGTTTCTTATTTTCTAGTTAAAATTTTCATACCACGTACGGCGAACGGCGCGACGATTTCGATCGCGATTGCGCGTCTCGAACGCGCGTACGTGACGCGATCGACCGACGCGTTTATCTTTGATCGTTCGGAATGCTGCGTGTCTCCATTATTGAAATTACGAAAGAACGAACAATCGACGATTCGAGATATCGTTTGCGTTTTGGGGACGACATCAGCCTTGTTGGTTCTTAGCCGAGACCCCACGAAGAAAAAGCATCGACCGATTAAAGGTCGTTCACACGTGCATCGAGAAAGGATTTCAAGACGCGTGCGTCGCGAAGTTTCCACGTAGATGCTCGTTCGTTATCTGCCCTGATGCTTCTAGTGACCCCTTTATCAGGGTTTTAGTCCGGCACGTGGCCAATGCTGCTTATCAGCGGAGACGACGACAGGTGGAGAAATTTGATTATCGCACGATATACCAAGCAATCTTTTCACACTTCCAATTTGCCTGTAATCATGAGATGGACGATGAACAAGAAAAATAGCTGTATTTACGGAGTCACGTCGCTGGTCGGCTAGACCACCAATCATACACGTGATTTTTATTGTTTCGTATTACAATTTGGTATTAAGAAAAATTGGAACTTTGTACTCTATGTAAGAATCCGTAAACACCGACGGATTTAACCGATGAATATCTCGATTTTATTAATTTCATAGAATCGTACTTACTATACCTCCATCGAGTTAAAATAAATGCAAAATTTTCAGTCTTATATCTACAGTACCGTGTCATAAATAGTATATTGTATTTGGCTACACTTCGATGGCCAGATAATTGTCACTAGACTCGAACGTTTTTTGTTTCAAACGCAGATCGATCGACCGATCATCGATCACCGCTCGAAAATTGTTTACCATTGAATTTGACTAATTACAAGATAAATCGTTTAGTTTGATTAAAGCATCTCCCCGACCCAAAATAAGCCTAGTTTATTCCTACATGAAGTATGCACAAAAGTCAGTCATCACTACATATTGGCAGAGTGCAAACTGACAGAAATAAAAGGAAAAGCACTAAGAAGAGCAGCAAGGTATGAAGGGAAAGCCATAGAATCAAAAAAAGAATTAGTAAAGGAGTGCATAAAGGAAAGAGAGAGAAACTGGAGAAATGGCCAAGAAGGGAAAAGAGCAAGAAAAGAAAGAAGGAACTAGAAGAAGTGAGAAGTGGGGGGACACAAAGGGAAGTAAGAGAAGAACAAGGAAGGACGACAGTAGATCAAATTATAGAATCCAGTCATCGTGGTCGACGCGGCGCGGTGCGATTTTAATTCAGGTTCCACGCGAGCGCAAATCGGCCGCAACGTGGAGCAATTTATTTATTGGAGAAAGTGCCCGAGGGCTCAGTCCTCCGTCGCAGCTCCTGTCCTAAGCAGGATTCAATTTGGTCACTGCCCACGATTCCACCTTCAAAGAGGAATCACCGTCGTCTATATAGGCGGGCCACCCTCTTCGTCGACGTGCACAGGCTCGGCCAGCGGCCTCCGCTATTAATCTTATATCGAACGCTTTATCCGCGTCCGCTGCCACCCCCTCTGGCCCCTTCCGGACTTCCCTTTTCTCCTGCATCCCCGTTGGCCGACCTCTTCAACCCTTGGACGAGCAGGAATTTTCAATTCTTTCGAGTACCGCGGCAAACCAGATTGCCCGAGGGCCTCGCCCCGCGACGTTTCGTTCGATCGACGAAATTTCACGTCCACCTGCACGATTCCGAGATGCGTTCAGTGAAATTGCGCGCTACGTGACGCCGCTAATGTCGCACAGGACCCTGCGAACAGGAAGTCCGGATCCCCGCTACGCGAGGAATTCAACGAAGAACGAATGGAATCGAGATTGGTTTAACAGAAAAGGTACAGAAGATTTTTAAAGGAATTTCAGTCTCGTCTGTAGGTTTTACGTATGGCATCGATGATTGTGTTGGGGCATTCCGGAGATAATTTGGGGGGGGGGGTCGTACTCAATTGCTCTGCACGCAAGGATTGTTCCTCCTGGATTGGATTAATCTTTGTAATATGGAATAGTAGAAAGGAATACTGAGTTATTTAGTATAATCTCGCCATGTTGTAATAAAACGATATCGTTGGAAACACCGAATTACCCATAATCGTATCGGTAGATTGTGGTTTTTAACGAATTTATGAAAAATTTGCATATATAATTACGAAAGTATACAAATTACTCAAAGCAGATGCACATTTTCGCTTAGATTCCATTTCTTTATCTTCGGTCGTAAAAATATGATTTTGTATAAATGATTTTGTAAAACCACGTATCTATTTTCCAATCTTACATATCCATTTTCTTACATCTTCAAAAATTAGTGAACATACGAGAATATCAGCGCATAGTTCCTTCAATTTTGAATCAAAATGTATTACTACCAGCTTCACAAACTTTCTAATTACATTCTTCTTTTCTTATCACCCTTTTACCCATTGTCCACTCAAGATGGCGAGGACAGGAAGAACGTGGATTCAGTTGGCGATTAATCGTACACGGAAATGGAAGGAGGTGGAAACGAGTAGCGGTCGCTTCTGGCAGGACATTGGCCAGGACGAATAAGTAATGTAGAGGTCCATTATGCTGAAACGGTGAAGGGTCTTCGAGCAGGGTCAGCCAATCCCCCGGAGGGCCGTTAAAGTGAAATACTTCTGAATGCAAGGTGGCTGACCGTCCCTCCTCCTTTATCCTTCCTCTTCTTCGATCTCTCGTTTCTTCCTGTTCCTGTTGGACCCTCGACATTCGTACGAGTCCATAGGTAAATCGTTGTTATCTGGACAGTGATAAACCCGTGAATGGAGTTCGCGCCTACTGGACGAATGAGCGAGGGGAATTTAGAGGGTGAAACCACCCTGCAGGCTACGGGATATCACCGATCGTCAAATAGATGGCTCTGTTTATGCGCATTGCTCTTGGTTCGCTGAGATTTTCAGAGTCTATTTTGAGGATATATAAAGTAGAGTTTACTGTTTCGGATAGTTCTTTATTGTGATAAATGAACACGACGTTCGTTAATTGATGCGAATAAAATTCTTCATACGAGTAACGCTTTCACTCTGCCGAGTAATAGCTCGTGTTTTTGATCTTCGTTTATACGTTTACTTTCCGCGCAAATAATAAAATTCGACGATAATTGGGACTTTTTAAAATTAATATAACATGTTTTAGTCGATAACAAATGCAATATTAATTCTATATACCTTTAAAACCTGCGTGCGTGTTTACGTACAGTAATTAACAATAGGTAACATTTTCTAGAAAATGAAGAAAAACGTCGAAGTCGGTCCATGAAGTACCAGGCGCGATTCTCGCGAATAGAAACGTAATTGAATTTTCCAGGGCGCGCACGCGAAAGTTGGTTTCGCCGCCCTCGAGGGGTGGTTCCGTTTGTCTCCGTATGCTGGAGGGGAGCATGCAAACACCACGAGATTAAAGGAACCGTCGTTCCATGCCGTAGTTCGAATCGTAGCCTGGAGACATGTCACTAGCCAGCAAACCCTCCTATAAATAATCCACACTCGATACACTAATATCTAACCGTGTAAATATATATGCGTATACGTGTAAAAGTTTCACATCCATTGGAATTACAATCGAAATTAATCGTTATTGAAGTACCGACGATATATTAATAAAACTCTATGCTAATGTTTCACGAGCGATCAGACTTTTTCGATTCACGGAGGAACGTGATAATTATCAGAGTCGATCAATTATTGTGCAACTCACGACGCGCCCCGTAATTAAAATAATATATTATTTAGAAAGGAATGCCTACGCGTAATATTCGATACTTTCATCCGTTCGCCGAGGAGTTCCAGAGGAAAAAGGAGCGTCCAATTACCGATATTATTACTAGTACTATTAATTAGAAAATGAAGATAGCTCGAGGTTACACCGATCGATCCTGAATAATTATCTTCGTAATCCTTGTTGCCTGTTAACTATACTCCTGGCACCATTCTACGTGCAAACGTATTCACCATACTAATTCATGTAAATCGATACACGACGAAATTCCACGAGAAATCGTTACGGATCGTCGAACAGTGGAAAAGTTCGACTCATTCCGATTCTTTCTCGCGTGGAAGTTGGCATAAGAATTGAGGAAGAATGGAGCGTCCACTGGTCGGCGCGAGGTCAGCGGCCATTCTCTGATGATATTGATTAGCCGACGCCCTTAGTTAGCGCCAGCTACACTTTCTTTCCTCTTCTCCGTGTCTCCCACAGTACTTTCCGCGAATGCTTGCCGTCCCGACCACCCTCCGTCGTTCGAATCGCTACGATGGACCTTGGTTTCCACTCTCTTCTCTTCCTTTCTTCTCTATCTCTTTTTCTCATTTACCAATACACGGGAAGTTCGCTTTCTCGCCCTCGTTAGCGAGTAGGGGCGCGAGATACCGATGCGATGGAGAGAGACGGATCGAGGCTAAATCATTCATCAAGCAAATAAGGGGCTGACTCACGTCTCACGCATGCGGGATTATATTTGCGTGCAGCTTTCGTCACGTATATTATAGTCAGGAAATCCTAACTTTCTCAATAATATTTGGGTTCCTAGATTCTTTTCAGGGGATAGAAAATGAATTCTCGATTTTATCCTACGTTTCGGAGTACAAATATCTGTAACTGAATATCTTTTTTTTTATCTATTTTGATTTTATCTATTTGATCATTTGAATAGGCATTGTTCTATGAATATAGTTGAATATGACAGAGTATAACCTACGAGTGAGAGTGCATTCGTAAACGAAAAGAACTTCGCCGATATTATAATAAAAAGTAATGCAATTGACTCGTGAAAGTTTCGTGCAAACAAACATGAAGTGTTAATGAAAAGCGTGTAATGGATGCATAGTAGAAAATTTGGAATTTCAGAGAATACGATATATCTCGTAGCGAGAACTGTCCATGTTGAAAGCGTTATATGTTCGGGGTGTAATTAGACACTGCGGACTGGAACAACATCCAGAGCCCGGCATTGTTCCCAGAAATTAAGGGAAACGAGGGAAAGCCGGGAAAACTGGCAGGAATAGGGGATTCGGAGGGTTGCTAATTACGTGGACTCTTGAAGGGGGAGAAGCCATTTTCTGCGCAGACACAAAGGCCCCAGCGTTATATTAATACAGCGAGAGGGGAAATTTCTTTTGCAATTTGATCCTGATGCTCGATAGTATTACTTGTCTGTAGGAATAATTTCTGAACGGTTGTTGCCTTGAATTAACAAACACGTAAATCGTTATTCGACTTATTATACGTACCGGTGTATATAGTAATATAGCCAGACGTAACGATCGCATTTAGCAATATTGAAAAGACAAACAATTTCGATAGGGACTAAATAAAGTTTGAAATATTTAAGACAGCAAATTAATGCTAATTTTTGTGTGTCTTTCGCAGGTAAAGTTTGGATAGGCGATAACGAGGTCGCGTGGCGGACCGAACAGTCTTTCAAGAGGACCTCACCCTTAAATCCTTGTACCACCACGACTACTACGACAACGACAGGTGGCGGAGCACCGGCACACCCCCACCTGTCACCACCTATTGCCGCCCCCGTAACCACTCCCGATCACAGAAGTCCCAGCAGTCTGCACGTAAAACTCGGTATTTCTCCTGGTAAGTGAAAATGTTAAGTTTCTCCAAAAATTTGTCGACTCCCCACGCCTCAGTACTAATGTGGGTTAACTATATTTCTTTTATCAATCGTTTTATTTTCTCGTAAAAATATCATAGAATCACCCGGGAATTTCATTCTTTAAACAGTTAACTTTGAAATTTTAAGATTTAAAAAGTAAAACAAGGCAGCGAATGATATATTAAAATAATTGTTATTATTTAAAATAAGGCTGTTTCTGACGAAAGAAAAACATTCACGCGGTTATATCCAGATACGAATTTTACTATGAATAGATACCAGCAGAAGGTAGTTAAGTGCTAGGTAAAACGATCGGGCAAATCCACATAACTTATGCTTGCAAATACGCGATAAGATCGATCCCGACGCGATCCACAGAAGAAAGAATCACTCCGATGGAGAACGGTGGCAGCACTCCGAAAAACCGGAGGGTCAGCGGCTTAAAACGGTCTTAAAGCGGGGCTCTTTAAATAATGCAATAAGCTTGATGTCATTTGCCGGACAATGGGAGTGGGGATATTCCTTTTAGGGAAAGGTCCATCGAAATTGTCCCTCGCAGGTGCTCGCTTCCGACCCTCGCAGACGGCTCAGCCAATCACGATACCTCGACTGGTAATGCTCGTCCTGTTTCTGCTTGTGCCAATAATTGTCGACAATAACCATTATTATCTTTATGTAGCATTACTATGTTTCTTTAGCAAACTTAACGAAATTTATTAAAGTATATTTTATCTTCTTACATCGTAAACTTTCCGAAAGTAAGCAATTTGTTCGAGCAAGTAAGTACAAAGTAGGTATTTACGTGTATATTAACATTTCTCAAAGATAATTAAATTCATAAATTTTTAATCTTAGTAAGACATTAGGTTACTTTAGTATCCCATACAGAGATTATATTTGTCTAATTTTATACACTTCTGAAATTACACAGGAAAACAAATGGCATAGTAAAACTAAACGGTAAAACAGTTTAAATATCTTGTCATTTATGTCAAGGAAAGATTCTTCCTCTAATAGCTTCACTTTGTATGGAATATTATTAAGTTCTAACCATCTTCGAGGGATAAAACCGAGGAACTTTCATTCTTATCGTCGTATCGAAATACTGTGTTTTAGTCATAAAATGATATCAGACTCGAAAAGTTATCCACGTTTCCCCCTATGATATTCATATATTCTCGTCTCTAATTAGATACCACGATAGAAAAAGATAGGTAGAGCGGAATAATCGTAGATTATTGCCGGAGGCGTTGCGTTGGAAGTGCGGCATCGCATCACGCCGCTATCGATCCGTACCGGAAGACGGTCCAACAACGTGAAGGAACTGGAGGAAGGCGAATTCGCTCCGTTGCGTTCGAACGGTGGCTTCTTTCGTTTGCTTAAATAAACATTGCTCGAACAATAGCGTGGGGGCCCCGATCGGGGGCCTCTTTCGCTGTAGGTAGTTGCCGCGAACGGGAAACCAATGGAGGGAGCCAGGGCTGAATCCTCTTCCTCTTTTTCCGTGGAAAAGAGAGGAAGCGGCATGTTTAATGCATCGTTCAACATTTCCATGTCAAACATCGCTTTGACTCGCGGAATTTAAAACCGTCTGGCCGGCGCACACACCAACGTCCAGCCAGGCGATACGTGTGTGCGAGCTGATGGGAAAAACCGGCCATCTTTATTTACCGTCGAGCCGCCGCTGGACAAGGTGCGCCGAGGCTCGATAAGGGCACCGATCGATAAGGGTCGAAAGTTGAAAGCCGCGTGGTTGTAACGCGAGACGACCTAGCGTCTTCGTTCGTCGTTTGTTAGCTCGTCGGGATGTTTTCGAGGCTGTGTGTATATAAAACGACGTCTCGCGTTTTTTATACTTACGAACATTTATAATTTTCGATATTTTTCACGTTTTTACTCAAATTTAGACACGTAAGCGGATATTAATGGCAAGCATTTTGTCGAGCGTCTTGAATTTTTGCATTCAAATTGAGAAAAGTGGTGACAGAGGATACTTGGTAGTTGTAAAGATAAAATGTACTTCGTTATCCTCTCCTTGTTTAGAACGACTCGTTGCTTTCGAACGATGGTAATTTTTTAGTGTAAACCCGAAGATCGGAAGAATTGTATCTTTGCATCGGTATACTTTATCAAACGTCTATAGACATTTAAAAAGGAACGAAGGGCAATATAGGAGTGGTATTTCGATCGTAGTCTCGGCTTTAAGAGCGGATACAGGCCAAAGAGCGCGGTCCTTCCGAGTCTATTTGCCTCGCAAAGCTATCCCGCCTAGCTGCCAAGTGTGTTTATTCGGTATATCAATAAGGACGAAGTGGACGAAAGCGAGGACGAGGTTCCCCAAGGGTTTCGTCCTCTTTCGTTGCTCGTCTCTCTGCCGGACAGCTTGATAACATTATGTTTCTTGCGCCGACATATGCACTGGCCGGTTTTTGAAGAATGAGGGATAGAACCCTAAAACGTTGTACCGCACCCACCGTGGACACATGTTGAAACGATGATCCTTTCGCCTAGGAAATCGGTATGAACCCCAAAATGGATCTGTGAAAATCAATAAATCATTGGAATAATTAAAGAAATGGGTCGGGGGTCCATAACTCTATCATAAACTAAAAAAAAAGATAAATGACTTTTTCCTTGTTAAGGTTCCTTGTAAAGGAAGTTTAACGCTTTTTATAGATATCCATATGAAATGTCGAAGATTATGCCGTAGTTATGGACTTGCGGTTGATCGATATATAAATTTTTATAAGAGTAAACGCACCGTTCTTCCGATATATCATCCATCAGGACGACAATTCTTTGAAGCACGTATACGCTGTAACCATAGCCTTCCTTGCTCGTTAATTGGTTATTGAAGCCAAACAAAAGATAAAATTAAGAGGCACGCAGAGGAATTACGGACAAATGCCTTTTAAAAAGTAATCTTTGAAGTCAGTGAACTGTATAACGTAGTCTCGTAGTGTGTAAATTACGCTGCCCGGTTACGGAAGGATCCTTTCTTGCCGCTCTCGGATGTATCTCTCCCCTGGGACTATCATTCTTCTCCCTGGGCTCACCCTCTTCCTCGTAAGGTATTTAAATTCCTTTTATTTGGTCAAGCCCGGTCAAATTATTTCGCATGCCAATTTATCTCGGCATATTCAATACCAAATAAGAAAAATACATGTTATTCGCTTCGTAATAATCTATCATGTCGTCGATTTGAAGTTGATGGTTCGATGTACTTAATCTTCGAAATATTTCGAAGAACTTTTCGAAATTTCCCCGGGAACGTGTTTCAATGACGGTACGAGGTCGTTCGTATCTCCATTTTACCGTGTAGTTTGAAATATCGAGCAGCGGCCATATGCGAGCCAATAACCACGGCTACGCGTCGCTGGTGTACGCGAACGTTTCATATACGGCGGCGCAAGGGACGCGTACGGGGAGAGAAAGGGTGACCCCGTGAAATATTGGCTACATAGATTTCAACCATTATTGCCGCGTGTAAAACACGGCGACATTTGGCGCTAAATCGATCAGGCTGCTCGCGCCGCGTCACTGCTCCACCCGCGAGGGGCCAAGAAACTTTTGTGGATTGGCAGAATACTTTGCAGTCTATCACGTCGATTCTCTGATATATTATCGCTGATATAATATTACCTGTTGACAAGAAATTAGGGACAGTCATGTGCATTGCTTTTATTATCTTCTAACAAATTAGAGATTAGTCGATACACAAAAGTATTGATTTATTTTCATTGAAAGAGAAAAAACGACATCGAGCGATTAAAGGTGATGATTTGAAAATTATCAAGCGTTTTCTACACGGTTATGATTATTAGGTTGCAGACGTTTATGCAAATTTGTATTTTTAAGAACATAATTAAAGAAATGCAGAGATTTATTTAACCCATGAAATATAACGGGTACACTACGCTTTCAACGTCTTATATATCTTTGCCTATCACATGCAACATGCGTTCTATGCATTATTGCAGCTATAAATTTCCCATGGATACATAAACATTCACAGTCTAATAATCACAGAGTATTCTAAATTTCTTTAGATATGATGTTCAGCGACGAAAGACTGCGATGAAACGCCGTGAATGGTCGTTGCGGGGCGCTATGTATTTATGGAAGGCCGTGTGGCCGCGGCCTAAGAATAACAACGGATAAAGTATTCTCGCCATGAATATTTCGTATCTTCTATGGGGATCTCCCAGCTCGAACGTCGTTCAAATTGAATTCTGATTTAACTGGCCGCGTCTTGCCAGCACAGAAATATCCTTTGCGCGGTACTGGCGTCGCTTTCAGAAACGAACAGAAAGAGGAAGAGGAAAAGGAGAAGGAGGAGGAGGAAAAGGAGGATGAAGAGAAGGAGGTGAAAGAAGAGGCCACGGGTTCGGGGATCGATCCTTTACGTAGGAATTTCCTTCGAGACGAGAATCGAAGGGAAAGATCTACGCGGCGAGTTTCGCAGTTTCCGCTAGCTAACGCTTTCTGTATTTTTCTCTGTCTCTCTCTTTTTCTCATATAAGTTATGTGATTTATCGTCACGCAGTTAAGAGCCCGGATTTATAGTGACCGAAGTTGCACCCAAGTTTTATGGCCGGTCGAATTGTTTCGAACTGCGCTGAAAGCTCTCTCCTTCGCCTTCGAGCATGTTCTCGCGCGATGAACAAGCTCGAAAATTCAATTAAATCGAGTGTGGGACGTTCCCAGTTTGACGTTGGTGCTTTGCTTGCAAAGTCCCAGCTAAGGAAAAATACGTTTATTCGAGTCAACTAAGCACGGAACAATCAAACTTGTCGTATATTACGAGACACTGTTAGTCTTTGATATAACGGAGAATGAGGAAATATTATCAATTACTTGTAGCAAAAAAAAAAAAAAAAAAAAAAAAGAAGACCAAGAAGGAGAAAATATAGTGTTATAAGAAGAGAAATAGTGTCACATAAATGAAGGTTCTATATAGGTAAATATCCGATATAGATAATAGCATCTCAAGATCGATGGAATTCGCGCTTTACTTCTTTCTTATCAATAATGTGTAGTATGTAAGGATGCAGAAAGATCCAAGTGCCGAATACCATAATACGTTAAATCAGCGTTTTATGCACGTTGATCCCATGAACTGATCGTTCGAGCTTCATGGCGGAAAAAAATGAGATGCACGGCGGTAATTGATGACCCGCTTTAATAAACCGAGAGACATCGTTGCGGCAGAAAGCTCGAGGCAGTCGCGTGGACTCGAGGCGCGAGCAGCTGCTCGCCGCAAATTAGTATGGGGCTATAAACGATAGCGGTTTCGACAGTGTCCGAGTAATGTGTGGCTTGCATCGGTAGTTTAATTAAAGAGTTAATTAGGTTACGACAAAGTCGCGTTATTTCCCTCGAGAATTTATCTACAAGTCGTGTTACGTCCTCGTTCTGTTTCCTCGTGAAACATCGTTCGCATTGTTTGCATTTTCGCATTATCGCATAACAATTCAGGTTACGATTTCTCATTAAACATTAATAAGCGATCTCTTGGAAAACACACACATATCGATCGTGATATTTATGCAATAGCGTTGTACGTATTGTTCACAAGCCAACGATTTTACAGCATATTCGGAGTGGAGTCGAAAAGAGATCGCAATTATCCCAAAAATTTATAATAACGCGAGATTTACCATAATTAATCGATTACGCCTGGACGTGCGTTGGCTCGCGAGGTACCACGCTAGCCGAGGGGATTTTTTTCAGATCATAATTTTAGATAGGCCGCTCGCCGTTCCCGCTGACGCAAATGGCGGCGTGTAGGCAAATTGAGGTGAGATTGGAGGTCAGCGCGATTCACCGGCCGCGGCTCGCCGCCTTGTGTACCGGGCGATACAAAAGCAATTTGCAACTTTGCTTCCCTTTATCTTAATTCTTGTACGAAAATCTTGGAGAGAAGCAAAGAATAAAAGCATGAAAGCAAACACTGAGAGAAATAATGTTTCTTTTCGCATCGCTACAGACGATGTTATCGCACGCCATTTTATGATACGATGTTTAGGTTCGTATGAATTTCGAGTAGCGAAAAGGAGATTACCGCGGTCGAGGAAACGATAGCGGGAGAATAATCTGCCGTAAGACGGTTCACTCATCAGAATCGTAGAACAGGATCCAGGGATGCAGATTAGCGAAAGAGACAAGAAACACGCTTCTATCCCTGTGGAACAGCTATTAACATCGTGATCGCCGAGGCTTCTATTAATAGCGAACGGAGAAAAAGGTCTGGCGGAGGATCGATTATTTTCTTGTCTCGGTTAACGTCACCGTTAAGTTCACCGGGATACTTCTCCGACGTTGTGCACGCGTGATGACTCTATTTTACCAGGGGGTAGCGCCTTTTTACACTTTCTAAATTACCCGAATCTCCTTTAAAACTCAGAAAGAAACTGAAACAAAGCGAAGGAAACTAAAAGAAACTGAAATTTCGCGAGAGCGAAGCATCATAGAAAATTATATCGATACACGAAGCGTTTCTGGATGCATGCAAAGAGAGTAGATAAGAAAACGACGCGATAAAAATAAAGAAACGAGTCTTGGAAAGTTGTCCGCCGCTCTATTCGAGCTTCCTGCGATCCAGCGGATGCGCGTGAATACGTAACGAACCGAACCATACTCTCACGTGTTTCCTCCGCGTCTGACAGCCTCTGTCCAAAGAGAAGCCATGGAAGATAAACCGAACTACTAATTAAGCCACCAAGACCGCTAGAGGAACCCTCGACTCTTCTATCCTGAAACGTTCGATGCGTGGAAGCACAGGCTAATTCCTCGTCTTTCCTATCACTGCATCAATCGTGGCTCGATTCAACGGGATTCCACGGCTGAAACTGGCCTCTGCCAAATCGAGTAACGCAATTTCGATCGGACCCATGGACGGCGTTAATATTAATGATCGTGCCCGACCACGTATTCCAGGATTCGTTTTCTTTCGACGTAGCGTTGATTTATGGGGCCATGGTTTTGCGCTGGTGTCTCGTCGGCCAGTCAAAAGAAGACTACCGTTTATTGATCAAGATTTATCGATATGATGGAAATATTTCTTTGAGCGGTTACTAAGAAGCAACGTTCATCGAGGATACATTAGCAAGATACCTTAACCATGTTGTGTACGTTACCAGGAAAGTAACGAAGAATTTCGAGCATGATGCTCATATTTAATTCGATCTCTGGATTTCTCATTTTCCACGCTGTACGAAGGATGAGGAAGGAATCACCCGGTACGTGAATCGGCGCGAAGCACCGCGTAATACCAAGGGATCACGGTGGACCGGCTAACGTGATTATTATAAAGTCAATACGTTGCTAACTCATCAGCCGGCTCCGCCCTCTAACAGCCCGGTAATATGCACCGGCCAAGAAGTCAGTTACGCTCTATCAGTGCGCTCTTTCTCTTTCTTCTTCCACTCCCTTGTTTCTTTCTCTCTCGATCTGACCCTTTTCCCTCTCCTCCATCGTACACACATCGCGTCTCTTCGTTTCGTTGCTCTTAACTTTCTTCGTTGGCTCGACGACGACGTAGCGTCGTTCGGTCTCGCTTCATCGAGATGGAAACACCAAGTGTGTCTACCTACGTCGAATAGGCACGTAAGTACCGACCTACGCGTGCAACCTACCGTACGTATAACCTACCTTCGGCCTGCTGTTCCTCTCTTACTCTTTCTTCTTTTATCTTTTTCTTTTCCTCTTGTTCTCTCGCTCTTTCCATCGTCCGCTTTTGCACGTGCAATACACGCTCCGCGGTACGGCACGACGTATCTGGCGGATCTCGAACGAGCCGCACGAAATCGCTGCCTGCAATTACCCCCGAGAAATATATTACTTAAGGATTGCTCGCTAAGAACGCAGACGATAAGGATGCTTCCACGTCCGGCGATCACGGTCCCCCGCGTGAACTCGCACTACGTTCGACTCTCCTCACTACTGGTTCGTTCCAGGTTTCCTCTGCGTAGCGGGTAGGTTTAATGGGCTTCGATCCTGCGTGCATCTTGGCTTCGGAGTGATGGTGCCTCTTGTAGGAAATCGGAGAATTTGAATCCTTTGGCGTTCGGCATTCTCTGAATTAGTCAGCTGCACGGTAGCTAGTTTAGAAAAATTTGTCGATGAAACAGAGTCTAGAATTTTTATTTCCGGAAATTTCTTCGGTCAATTCGTACCGTTGAGTCATATGTACAATATAAGTGATTGAAGTAGTCTGCATTAGATTTGAGTTTAATTAAAAAAACTAAAATGTATATACGAGTGCCATTGATTAACACTATCGTATAATCCGCTCAACGAGTCTCCTAAAGCTTATACAACCATCGATACACGAATCGTTCGTCTTTGACTCAAATTTAGCGCCTCGGTCCTCGAGATCCAGCAGTACTCGAAGAGTAGCGCGATCTATGGAAACGATCGAGGGTTATCGGGTAGTCTCGTCTCTGTGATAAATGCGTGCAGTACAACGTGCAACCGATAACGTAATACGCGAAAAGGGAAGAAGTAAAAGAGACGAGAGGGGCTGGAGTGTCTGTTACACGCTTTACGGACAGCAAGGAACGCGTTATTACAGCCAGCTAGAGGTGCCGTGCGAGGGGAGCAGTGACTCTTTTCCCCGGCAACGCGAAGTTCAAGGTCCGTCCTGGGTTGGGTCGTTTCATTCATTCGCGTTGGATAGCGAGCTGTGTGTGGTTGCCCCAGCACGTTGAGGAACTCGTGCGCGTTACACGCGGATATAGATCTAGTTGCAATTTTTCGATTCTATTTGTCGGTATAAATATTTTATAATTGCTTCTGCTACACACACACACACACACACACACACATTCTCTCTCTCTCTCTCTCTTCCTCTCTCTCTTTTGAAAGTTTGAAAGCAACTTGGAAACCTTGTTCGTACTTTCTAGCGTAGATTTCTGGTTCACAGGAAAGGTACTATTCACAAGATAAATGAAGTAAACTTTACCGCAATATCCTTCCTTATTTCATTTTAAGTTAAGGACCAAGAATTATTCACGGGCTCACAAGGTGTTCTAAACAAATTCCATGTCATAAGTAAATTTCATAAGTATGTTTTTTTCTTTCGTTTCAAATTAGAAACCAAAATTCATATTCAAACCCTAGCAACATAGAAACTTTTCATCTTGGAAACCAAAGATCATTGCTCGGAAAATCTAATGAAACTTATCGTTCGAACAAATGCTTAATATATCAAAGATAAATAACAAACGTCAAACAGACAGATTGAACACCTAAGTTCCTACCGAAGCAGCAGGTTGAACGGCAGACGCGAGAAAGTTTGACGAAGTGTTCGCACTTAGGGAGCGTGCGTATGGACAGGTTTCCATGGTTAATTTCGCGAACACCGCGGCGATCGCGGCCCTCCGCGCGGTCAACATGCACATGACGACGCTCGTGATGCAACAACATCCTCTCACACATCCTTCGATCATCTCCTATATACGAAGTCCATCGTGGCCAAACGGAGAGAGATGAATTGAACGAACCGCGTGTCGGTGATGGTGTATAGACGCGTGTGTGCTCGGCCGGTCTGTGCAGGGTCAGAGGTTAAGCGGCGTGATTGAGTCTTGCTTACAAGGAGCCGCCCTTCGTTGCTGCTCTCGGTTCCTACCTTCTTCTTCGTGGGGAAGGAAACCATAATGCAATTTAAGCCATAATGCTTGACTTTAAATTGAAAAGATTGCCCGGGGGATGCGAGGGAGCCCGACTATCGTAGCGGCCACGGAGGCGGTGGTGCTGATTCTGTGCTGCGGTTCCAGCACCAGGAGGATGAGGTCGCTTTCAAGGAGGGATGTATCCATTCTTCCACCTCGTTTCTGCGTTTTAACACACAGGCTTGGAAAACGCTGCATGCGCGTGATGCGGTTTTAAGCAGCTTACGTCTAGCTGACCACTAGACGAACAATCCCTTGTGTTCGATATTAACTCTTCTATGTTCTTTCAGTCATTTTCGACTCTTAGAAAATTTCTTAACACATTAAACGTCTTTTTCTCGGTCGAAACGAAAGTAAGGTTGGCACATAGAAATTCAAAGACTTCGTTGATAATTATGCTTCAAGAAGATTCTACCAGAACGCGTTCTGTGTTTCTTTCAAAAAGTGCATCGCATAAATTCTTATACGGCGATGTGTGAAGAAGAGAACGCGTCTTTTTCACGCGTGTACCTAGCAACTACACGTCTATGATCATGTTCGCGCCTAGGTTGATCGACCTTTACACCTTTCGTAACCGCATGGTCACCACTTTCAGACGTGGACAACGGTGATTAGCGTGAATCGTTACCTTCGCGTAGAGCGTACGTTGTTTGAACGCAGCAGATGGTCGACTTCGATTTAAAGATTTTTAGAGATCGGGACGAGATAGCTTAGCTGTTTTTCCAAGTTGATTATTCTAGGATGAATCTTTGCTCAGATACGAAGGATGATAAGGGAAATGGTTGGGTTAATTGCAGTGAAAGAGAGAAGAGAGACCGATTATTCCTAGTGAAATTGCAACATCAGCAGGTGTCGAAGGAAAGGAATTTCCGGCTGCAAGTTTCGGAGATCTAATAATTTTGAGCAAGGAGTCGAACTTGTTCCCTCGATTGGCAAACTTTGCCACGCGGTCCCGCTGACCAGTGGCCATCTGTTGGGTCGTTGCTGTACTGGTTCTACCCTTCTTCCCCTTCCCCTGCCTCGCCTCCCTCCAGCTTACATTTCCAATCAATAACCGATTGAACAACCCCCTCTCAACCCCCATCTGTTAGCCCCTCGCATTCCTGCAAGCAAACGGCCAAACAGTCCTGCGTTCCGCGACTCGAGCATGTTGCTTTTCTTGTCCCTGGTGGTTCTCCGAGAATAACGAATACATAATTGTGCGAAGAATTGTGATCGATGCTGGTTGATGGAAGTATTATATAAATTAAATATCTTTCAATGGACGTAAAGAATTTTTAATAACAAGACAATTGGTCTCCAGATACGGTAATTGGAATTATTATCGTAAAGGACAGAGAAGTCCAAAAGTAATATATTTTGTAAAAGTTCTTTCAAATTTTCAAGGATGCACTGCTGCAAATCTATAAAGTTCCCGTGGAAAATTTTTTCAATAATTCTAGCGCCAACATACAGTCACAGGAAAATAGAATATTGCAAGAAACTGTAAAATATAGTCGTCGATTTCAACATACGTCTAATCTTCATTCCATGGATCTCTCTAAAATTTCTTATTCGATAATTCCAAACACATCTATAACGAAGGGTCAGATTTTCGAACAGTAGGGATCTATAGATCGTAGGTCCATTTTTTCGAAGATCAAGAATGGTGAAACAGGGTGGTTGGGGGTGTCGAGACGATAAATCAGATAGGTGGCAGCAGCTGGTGCTCGGGAAATTGCTTGGCCATTGTATCGGGACGTGTTATTTTGGAAAATCATCTCTCGGCTCTTTGCCTGCTAATTTCGGTGGGCCTTGTGCCCGAAATTATTACCTACTTCCTGGGTCGCGGACCTGCCGGTGGTCGGCAACCCTCGGCTCGGGCATATGGAATCCGGTTATGGACAGCCTATCGGGTTTCTTCCGACAAGCTTCGTTTTGCCGTTAATTGCGATCGCCTTCCTTTAGTTTCCCTGTTTCAACAATATTTTCACTACATTGAACGTTCTAACGACCTACCATTTTCTGGAAAAAATTTGGAAAATTGTTGTCGGAACCGTAATTGATAAATAGGTATCTTTTACCATCGACTTTGTTAGATTTTATTTCTTGCTATATTTGCTAGATTTAACGATAGGGCAAAGTCTTAAGCTATAAATATTTCTTTTTACCGGTTTATAAACATAAAGTTAAGGGTTGAAGGGATGTCCAAGAGAAATGGACTCCTCGATGGGAGCGTAGATTCGCAAATATTGCAAGAACAAAATATTCGTAGTTCTCTTTAGTTACTTTACATTTACTTTACATTAAAACCCTTAGTTACCATTAGAAAAATAATTATTTGCTTCGACCATAATCTTTTCCGATTTGTACGGTTTTATAAATGTTACCGTAATTATGGAACTGTTTTCAAAAATCCAAACGTCCTGAGACTTCAAAGTTCGCCGCCACTAAATATTAAAAATTCCAGCAAATATCTAACAGGTCTACCGGGCCTTTACCATTCACGGGTCTCCCTTGTATTTGCCAAATGCATAGATATGTAAATTCACATTTTGCCGGCTGAATGAGGCGGACTGTTGAAAAATATCGGGAACTATTCTCGTGGAAAGCCGACAGAAGGCTACGCGTATCTGAAACGTGGGCCTGACGGTAATGAGAGTCTTAGAGATCTTTGGAACATGCCACCACATTAGCATGTAGAAGGATGTGCCGATCGGGCTGCACAGATTTGGAATGGAAGATCGAAATCATTTTGGTCTTTTCAGGTAGCCTTATGAACTCATTAGGTAGTCTTTGTGGTCGTCTTTTCAGCAGTTAATGGACCGACGTTGTTTCTTTTAAGAAATCCCCAAAGATTCTCGAAAGGCTATAATTTGTTCCGTTGCCGAAATTACAAAAACCATAGATCATTGTTTTTCATGAACTTGCATATTTGGAGAATAGGAGGTCGCAATATTACATTTTCTCGATCAGTTCCACATTTATTTTATTTTCCCCGTTTCATGGAAAACACGGTCGTGACCCTTAGTGTGCTCGCATCATAATAAGGGTATAAACCAGCCCGTACGAGTCGGCGAAAATCTGCCCTCTGACCCCGCTAACCTCTACCTAGAACTACGACGGACGAGCAATACTGTTACACAATGACGCAGACCACTGTACCCTAGGCTGGCTTGACCCCTCTCAACACGAGGCAATAAGAGAATCCTGGTAGAAAATTCGTGTAATCGTACCTGCCCGTCTTATCGTATCTTTCATCTTCTACAATCAGGCCAAATTACGAGAAATAGTTTCAACAGAAAACGCATGCTTTCCCCTTTACGTTCATAACAAACGAGTTTAATATATCGAATCGCATCGTATGTATACCCGACCCAATCAATTTACCCACGAGTTCCCCGAATTTCACGCCAGAGCAGAATTTCTGTTTTCGAGAAATCGGCGTTAGCCACACGACCGTTCAGTTTCGAACAATCTGCCAGCTTCCCGCCCGGAAATTTGTCCCAGTCGAACCATTACCGTAGGCACAATTAAAGCCAATAATTCACCAAACCAGGGGGTAGTCCAGTTTCGAGATCAACGGATGAAAGGGCGAAGTGTCCACGTTCCAGATTTTCGAGTGTGTCGATTCTTCCCCTCTCCCGAATCGGACGAGTGGCAGCCCCGCACACACGCGCCAGTTTAACAATAATGGTCACTGACCATTGGCCATCCCTGAATATTCCAAGCCCGGACGATGATTCAATCTGACAATGGACCGTTCGTTCGGACAATGCTCTGGTCAAATGCACTATCGGCAGCAAACGGTGGATGGGGGTGGTTGCAAAATAGGGGCGGCGAATGGACCCTTACGTTGCTCTCTCCCGCTGCCCCGTTGAAAGCGTGGGTGGCTGAACGGAACGCGGCCTTTCATTTTTCTCTCGCATTTTCTTTCGAGAATGCCCGGTGCTTCTCTTTCTCTCTCTCACACACTCTCTCTCTCTCTCTCTCCCTCTCCCTCTCTGAAAATTTGCTCGATTCTGAGTCTGATCGATCTTGAACATAGAGAGGCTACGAATGATATATGTCGCGTGACCGGATGGAATTCGGAGCAAGAGATGCGGGCCATTTTCCAGCTTCGATGCTTTTTTCAGGTTCGGTTACTTCTTTGTAATTGAGCTGAGTTGGGAGTAAAATCGTATCGACTGGTATGATTTCTATTTGCTTCAGAAATATATAGTAACGATTTGCACAATTGAATTAATTTTCGTTTGTTCCCCATTCGTTCGCCATTATTTATATGTTCAACTTATTTTCTTGAACTTTCTTTAACGTATTAAAGGTTCATCGTATAAAACACGTTCATGAAAAACTCTAAGAATTTCTGCTCTTTATTATCCCGATACAAGTAAAACACTGCGTACGATAACAGTATAGGGGAAATTGGTAATGAGGTGCTTGATTGTTTGATTAGAACCCCACCGAAGCGCTTGCTGACGTTGGCCCACTTCGTAGGTCGGTGATAATTGAGCCAATAATTAACCGAGTTAGATAATTTGCAGATCGATCCGGGTGTAAAAATGATTGTGCCCCGGCGTTAGCCGCTTGTACTTTTTTTAGACAACTAGTATTTATATCAGCGAACCGTGGGAAGGCCAATTCCATCGCAATTGCTCAATCAACATTTACAATAACGATCATCAAAGTCGAACAGCCGGGATGAACATAAATTAAGACGTTGCTAATGAAACAGCCACTCTACCATACTTTCGCTAAGTTAAACTTTCAAATAAACTTTCTAATAAAACGTTATTTAACGGTCGATTTACTCCCAAAATCTTTCCTGACATTGGGCTCGCGAAGATTTACAGGCAAATAACTATTTGCAAATGTAGATTTTCGTAAGACACGGAAAGCCCATTTAAAATCTTTGTATGTGTAAGAAAAAAAAATTTACAACGTCCTTACGCTTGATCCTCTATGTCAGGGACGCAAATTTGCTTTTTTTTTTACCTTTTTTTTATTTGCTTCTTTTACCGAGGAGGTTGCTCTCTAGTTTTACGACTTAATGACTCCCTCGAACGACGAGGCATTCAGAAATTCCAATGAACTGTGCCGTAGTTCTTTCTTTTTTCTTTTTCTTTCTCCCTTATTCTTCTCTTTGTTACCAAACACCCTTTATTTCGACGAAAGGGCTGAGGGAATAATCAGCAATGGAATTTACTCCGAGACGAGACTACGCTCATGGTCGTTCTTCCGTAACTTCATTCGATCGTCTACGATTTGTGGAAATCATAGTGCTGCCTGCCGTCTTCATACCATCACCAAAATACTAAAGAAAATTCTAAGCATACGCAGTGAAGTTGTTTTCATGTGAACTCCGTGTATTGTACATAACAAGTGAAACTTTAGTTAGTGTCCGGCAAAATATAGTGTCCGAATAATTATCCGTAATTAACGTCTTCGAACAACTAAGCTCCTATTGCTCTCATATACAGTCGTTAGAATCTTACTCAAATTAAAAGGGCAGGACAATTGTACGACCGTCGAAAACCGGGGCGATAGAAAGAGGGAAGAACGTTTCTATAATTCAGCACAGTAGCTGGCGAGACGTGGATCGTTCGGGATCGAGGATCAGGGGCGGATAATGTATGTACCCTCTGTCGAACACGACGAGAGAGAAGAGTGCTCTAGAGAGTGGCACGTACCGGATCTCTGTCTCCTCGCTTCTCTCTCTTCTTCACACTGGTATTGCGGAGGGTTTGCGGGGGTGCACCTCCACGGGCCAGCTGAGAAGAGGGGCAGCGCTGACCAACGCGAACGGACAGCTCTTGGCTCACCAGTAGACAAGTTGCCCCCGGCAGGCCAACTTGGGGAACCCCTGGTTTTTCCAAATATATCAACTACTCACTGAACAAGTTATACACGTCGATTATTCCACAGCCTAATCTCAATTTCGATAGTGAATTGGTGAAAACTTCTTTCTCTGTGAAGGTGACATCGATCAACAAAGGTCAGGAGTCTTGTTCGTATATTTAATTATTGAAATTTTTGTAATTTTTGTGTGAAAAAAGTTACGAAGTACGACGTGTTATTGAAGAAGAAGTTCGTTCCTGTCGAGACGAGAAATACGTATTTCACGGGAAGATTAATATTACACAGAAATTATTTCAAAGGGTTTCTAATGGTTGTGGGAATCTGTCAATTTGGAAGCAAGAGGAAGATGCACGCGGACACAAAACCGACCTTTCCAATACGTAAGCATTTTAAACATCCTCGTGGAAGAGGAAAGATTGTTTCTTACAAATGGAGTTGAATAATATTTCTGTGATAATTCGACTAGGGTTCGATTTTGTTGCAATGGAGCTAATAGGATTCCACTCCGTTGGGGTTCCTAGAGACCCATATCGTATTCCATTATTGTGAATGATAATACCAGCATCTAGTTTGGAGAAATTTTATGGAAAACTATCAAGTCCCGCATGGAGCAACGTGTTCTTTTAAATTAGTCTCTGTTCGATGCTTTCTGTGTTCTGGCGTATTTTTATCGTTGTTTATTTCTCTGCCCATATCATGTTAAAATTACATGTATTTAATTCATCGTTTATCAATTGCATTATCGAACATAGTTTCGTATGTGTACATATGTGAAAAGAAATACAGAGGACGCATATTGGAGTTCCTTCTGTTAGGGTATGAAATGCAAAACCAACCCCCTTTCTGTGATTAGACCAGCGTGCAACGATTGGGGTTGCTTTTAGGTCGAAAAGGGATGCTCCCGCCATTTTAAAGTCCCCACCCCCTTCGTTTGTAGTAGCTTCTGCTAGCCCCATACGCTTCAGATTATCGGCGGACGCACTCGAATTCCATTCTGTCGTCCCTTCGACTCCGTATCCTTTTACCTACATTCTCACCCCTTCTACTCGATTCTATCTGCAGATTGTTTCTTTTTCGATTATTTATCATCGAATCTGTACATAATTCAAGAACGAAGTTTGTAATTTATATAGATTGGTTCGAAACTTAATTTCCTAGGGTAATAGAAACTGTGCAGTGGGCGTATGCTAATTGAACCGTGGATTCATAAATTTTCATGAAATATCGGCGAGCACTTGCGGTGATTCCCCGCTAAGCTCATAATGATGTTTTAATAGGATTATAGCGCGATAAGTCGAACGTCAGTCACGCTTTGCATTATCGGCGGATTTCTCGCGCGCCTTCATCGATTTCGTGCGAGCAGAATGCACGCAAATACAATCGTTCCACTGTCCCACTAATGCAAAATACAAAATTGCAAAACGCTATCTTTCTCACTCTCTATATTCACGAACTGAAAAGCGCACACATTTGATGAGAATTTCATTATGAAACTATCGCACAATGTTAAAGAAGTTTCCTTCAAATTTTCTTTCTTGAACCTTTTTTTAAATCTCTCTAAGGAAATAAATTCTTGTCTAACTACTTACATTTATTATACGGATAACACTCTTTGG
Source organism: Bombus fervidus (assembly GCF_041682495.2). Lineage (NCBI taxonomy): Eukaryota > Metazoa > Arthropoda > Insecta > Hymenoptera > Apidae > Bombus > Bombus fervidus. The sequence continues at coordinate 3,974,137 of NC_091524.1, forward strand.
TAGAAACCAAGATCGATATAAATGAACAAACGATTAACGATTAGTAGTATGTCACATGTAGCGCGGAAATGGAGACGAATTACGTACAACGTCTGTGACATGTTTCTTAAACACTAACAGCGACTCGCAGGAGAAGTCCATTAGCTACTTAGTGGAATAATTTCGAAGAAAAGTTAGGGCGAGTGCCGATAGATCCCACGGAAAATCTAATTAAATCGAGCCCGCAGAAAAAACTGGTTTCATCGAGAGGTAGCTCGAACGAAACTCGGCTCGTAATCTTGGGAGGGCACCTTATCAGATCGTTATCAACCGATCTGACCGCGTTCCTGCTTCTGGGTTGGTCACGATCCCGGGGTCCAATGGCCCTCATACCTTCCCACTCCTCTATCCCTCTTGTGGATGCGGGCCTTACTTACGTACAGTACCTTAATTAAGCGTTATGACTCGAATTCCTTGTTAAGCGAACACGTAGCCTCCCCTTGTAGCGCACTCGACCAGATCCTCCTCGAGTTTCGTACAAATTTGTGACCATGTTACTCGAACGGTTCGCCTGCCCCGTGAACCAACCGCGTTCGATGCTTTTCATTATAACTTAAAGCTTTAATTATGTACATATATGTTCTTTCAACTAGGAAAATTATTATATTTTCTCACGATTAATGTTTCGGTTATTTCTAAACGTGAAGAGATAATGGCTAAATCGTAGTCGAGTTGGAGGAAGAAAAATCGAAAGAAAGGCGAGGATTAATAGAGACAAATAGAATTTGAGGGCACTTTGGCCTTTCCTTAGCACGGCCAGAAAATAATATTTCTCGTTGAGCCGTCAGTAGCAAAATGGCGCTCGAATTAATTAATTACACGTTCACCAGGACTGGTAGGTAACTCGATTTCGCGCAATTGAGTTGTTGGTTCGGAGGCGGGCATCCGGCGGCCCCCTCGGCTTACCTACGTTTCCTCTCGGCTGTTTCCCGCTTCCAAGTCGTCGGCATTATCGATATTTGCACGCTACGATAATTATCGAGGCTTGAGATCTCTCCTCACGCCTCGATGGCGCGCCGTTTTAATTCGCCCCTCTTATGTTCCACGGCTATATCCGTAACCGTCGGGGCTCTACAGTGGCGTTTTCTGAAAAATTGCGGATATTCATCATTAAGACAGTTCATTTGCCAATAATTCACTCCTGAACGAATGTGGACAGTATAAAGTTGTTAAACTACGATAACGCTCTTCAACGTCTCCAACAAAACGAATTCGTGAATTATTTATGACTGTTTAAGACGTTAAATTTAATTGCAACGATGTCTTGATAATGCAAGCTTAACCTTCATCCCTGTCTTAATAAATATTCGGTTGGATGTAAAAAAAAACATCATTTCATATACGCGAATCTCGAAACGTCACATTGGTATGCGATAATTACGATCATCGATGAAAATAGCTGGAGGCTTCTATACAAAATGAAAAAAACATTCATACTGAAAGCTATGCTCTTTTATCTTGTTGCTCTTTATTTGTTGGACTTTCTACTCTCTCCCCCCCCCCCTCTCCTCCGTGTGTATATATACAGCTGGCTCGACAGTGCCAGAAGCACTCCCGTTGGATATAATATATCGTCCGGATTAGCGGAGCCCTCTTATTGTTTTCCACTCTTGCGAGGATCTGCTTCAGCCGCCCCTAGCTTCGAAGCGTATTCTCGCGTTTCTTTCTCCTCCCTCTACCCTGAAATGGCGCGCTCGCGTCCTTAGTTATAACTTAATTACAAGAAAAGCTGCTCGTACCGGCAGACCGGCTGCCTCAATGCGATATATATTAGATTTCCCGTCGTTAGAAACTTTTTCCGCCGAGAAATTATATCCTGAAAAGGGGGTGAAGATGGAGACGATTGGAGAACGAGGTTGGCTCTGGACCAGACATTCGAACATCTATTAAATCAACCGTTCAACTTCCTTTACTATCGCAGAATATCTGAAACAGATATGAAACGCGTAGAACTTTAACTTTGTTTTCAAGGGTTACTTAAATTTTACTGTATTACAAATTACACGGCAGAATAGTTTGAATGACCAGTCGATGCATAATCCCGTCGATTAAATTTCCAATTCAAAATCTCAGACGTTGGACACGAAACGATGATTCCAAATTGCCTCGACGAGAGACGTAACGTCATAGTTATATCGAGTTGCGGATCGGGGGCCGATATTTAAGATGTACATACGCTGCACTCACGGCAAACCTCCCTAATTACCGCGTAATTATGAGCATCAACGCGGACGGCCGTTCCTCGTGGTAGCTTGTAACGCGACCAAGAAGCACGATAGGGTCGTGTCGTAATCGTCAGGACTAGGGAGAGGTAGCCATGTCGCTGTCGCGGCTATTGTGCCAATTAAGGAGAATTTCTGTCGTTATTATTTTTCAATGGATTACATACGCGTCTCCCTGCATTTGCATTCGATGAATATTTCATTCGTCGTGGGGTAGGATGTTTCGCGACACGGAAAACGACGGTTAATTAATCGAACGTGCAAGATAGATTCGACGTGTATAGGAAAGTACTCGCTTAACGGAACGCATTTACTAGATGGGAGATAAAGGCTGCGTGTTTTGGGAGCATCGATACATCGCGGCATAAAAGAGTCAATTCTGAAATTGGGTTCAAGGTGCAACGTTGTTAACGAGCGAACAGCTGCAACTTTGCGGTGCCGACTCTACATCGAGGCAAATTCCCAAAAGGGCACCATACGTACAATTTAGTTTAGAAATTGAGACGAGAAATCCTTTGTTTCGGCAACAGTCCTGCATGTAAACACTCTGCCATCATCTTTTCCTCTAATCAAAAGCTCATTAGTCAGCATACAGCATGCGTTCACGAGATCTGATCGCGACGAATCCGCCACCCGGGTGTCGTCTAGAGTCACGGTTATTTCTTTTTCTGCTCGCACGTAGCTTCGGTCTCGATTGCTCCCGGCCGAGGCGTTTCCCTGACGAATAAGTCGACTCCATTACCTCGCCGCGTGAAGCACTTACGTTCGCTCCCTGTCTCTCCTCGTCGCGCCGGATGCTTCCTCCCGCGGTGGCCACGGAGTCGCCTGGAAAACCATCCCCTCGGGCGTAAGGTCCGCGTACGCGTCCCTACGAGGCCGTTAATGGCCCCTCGTTCTCTCTTCTGGTCTACGTGCAACGAAATGTCGTCGCGCTACGACCCGTCGGACGTGTCTGCACAGTTTCACGGTAATTCCAACGAAAATACCGTAATAAGAAAAGACGTGCGAAAGTGTTGGTTGTCCAGGGCCTCGATTCAACGATCGTTCTTTCCGTGATACGCGACGGGATATGATTTGAGTTTAATAGGATGAGCGATCATACTTTGTATAAATTGGTAACCTTGAGAGAAAGTAGCGAGAGTTGGATTTGGATATCTATACGAGGACTATGACTAGTTTAAGGTGTAAGTCACATTAGTAACCGGTTATTATTTATGATTATAGAAATATTTAGTAACTTCAAATACTTTATCTTTTCATGTGGTAACAGGTTTCACAAAATTATTACAATAATGACGCCACAGTAGCGTCACCGGTCGTCGAGCCTTTTTATTTGGATTCCTTTGAATTCTATCCTACATACAAATCAAGAAAACTATATCCGATGTCTAGTACTACGCTGTTTGGTATTGTTCGATAGCTAGTGGCAGCATAAAATTTAATCAACAAAGTGGTTTCTTGCCAACAAGGGGATCGATAAATATAAATCTCTCTGCATGCACCGATACGTATAAGATCCAAATACTACACGCTATATACGTAAGTAACTACATTATTGCGTCCCGTAGGCCGGTCAAGCCTACCCACGGATCGCGTCGAATTAACTCGTCGTAAATTACGGCGCCATTTTCGAATTGCCACGGGCGAACGAGGCGGGAACCGGTGGATCTTGAGGAAGGGGTGCAAGATCAGGCGCGCGTGTCACAGAATGGAAAGCAATAAAAGAGGGGCCAAAGCTCTTTTATGCATCGAATGTGCGCCACGCGACCCCAACCCTTCTCCGATCATCCTCATCAATTTCAAATAATTTCTCTGTGTCGCGACCATCTTTTTCTTCTCCCCTCTAACAGTGTGTCTATCGATGTTGTGTTTTTCTTTTTTTACCCTCCTCCGGTGCATCTCGTTCGTTTGTCACGCCGTTAGAGTAGGGGCGAAAGAAACTAGCGACAGTTCACCCCCATCGAATCACGCGCGATCGTCTCGTAAGCAATTATTCCATGATCCGTCTGTTTCGTCGCGGGATTATGCGTTTCGAGGACGATTATCGACCGATGATGGATCGACCGACGCCTGAAAGCCGCGTACAGGGCATCGGGATCATTTAATTGGATGGAACGCAGTTGGGACGTTTTCTGCACCCGTATAACGCTCGTTGCGCTTCGCGGAAACGGAGGGGCCAGCGAGAGCGTTGCCAGAGTAGAAATCCAGATGAAACATCGTGGCTTCCTGGAAACCCTCGCTGGAGGAAACGATCTCGCTGGCCTTTATACCTCGAAATGATCCTGGCCACGCGGTGAACGCGTCCATGGATACTTGTTTCTTGTGCCTTGTTACCTGGTTCAATCAAGGAGATAATATGCAGGATTTTGCCTCTGCACTCTGTGGGATCTTCTGCTTATTTAGCAACGGGTTGCGTTGAATATTATACAAGTCGTTTTCCTGATTATAATGTTTCCTTTTGTAGATACTACGTCGACAGTCATTTGTCACTCGCTTCTACATGTATCACGGAATTCACGAATCTTCAAAAACTCTCTTTTTGCGCTTCGCGAAGATTTCGAAGTGCACCAGAACGGGTCCTCCCGAAACCACATTCTCCAGAATTTCTTCTTAAAACGTCAACTTAATCAGGATTAATTAATACAAATTTCTTCAGTCCTAAGAAAACTAGCCAAAGACAAAACCGACGACAATTAGGCGCCGACGATTATTTTTATCCTCGCAAGGTCGGAGTCGAGACGGTTTTCAAAGTCACCGGAGGCCACGTTAGCGGCGGGCGTCATGGAACCGGGGGTTGCAACCCTTTCGCGGGTGGAGCAAGTCTCATAATAAGAGAGAATGCTCGCAACCACCCTGTATGCTCGCAGGGGTCCGTTGGACAAGGCGGTTGCCATGGAGACGGAAGATCAAGTGGGCAGAGGGGCGGCATGGCGGGTTGAGAGGGGCGGAGGGACACGGGGGTGGGTTGATTTCTTCATAACGGCCGCCATTATCGCGCCCTCCAACAGTGCTTTCCCTCCTTCTCCTCCTCCTCCTCATTATGTCCTGGGGCGGAAGGGAATATTCTTGTTTTAAAAATAATCGCCGCCAGCCGGCTCGCGAATGGCGCCGTTTGTAATTGGAAAAAGTCTCGGCTCACGTACAAGAACGCTGTTTCCAACGCGCATTTCTTCCCCTATCTGTCTCTCTTTCGTTCCCTTTCCCTCTTTTACTCTACGCTTTTCTCTTTCCTTCTACCCTTTCTTTCGCCTCGTCTGGCTGCTTCTCCCTCTTTTTCTCGAACTTTCCGGTTGCCGCGGATTAGGATTTTTCTCGCGGTAAAGGGGACGCTCGTTCGCCCGGTTATCTTGACGAACGGGGGATTCTGCAGCAAATGGAACCAAGACCTTCCTAAATTTTTATTTCCATGCATTATCTTAATACCGCACTGTTGGAACTCTCAAAGTTCGGAAATCGCCAATGATATTAACGAAGAATAGCGTCCCAATGTTTGCTCGTTAGATCAATTTTGTCGAGGAGGAAGCTCGCCGAACAATCGGCTGTCTCTTGGTCACCAAAAAGAGACACGATCAAATCTGTTCGACTAGCTTTGAACGATCCAACAGCGATTTCTCATCGCTATTCAGGCCCGTTACGGCGGCACGATTCTCCCCGCTGTATTCACGCTGGGAACGTGGTTTCCATATCCAACGTCTCAGTGCATACGTATTACAAGATGGTTCTTAAAAATTGATGAGAGGGCCGGCACCACGCAAACTAGACGTATCCAGATCCCGCATCTGGTATTCATGGTGCTCCTTCGATGAGAGAACGACGAGTGGAAGGAGGATATTTGGCGTGACCCAAGCGTGAGAAGAAAAAAAAAGCAACATATAACGTGAAGAAGCCGGGAAAACGAGTGTTCGCTGTGAATTCAGTGCGATTAGAATATATCGCGACGGGAATGGTCGAGTGCAATATCGTTCCCCGGAAACCGCAGCCTTGAAAGCCACCGGCCGCACGGTGGCGTAAGTGCGGGGGGTGTGGTTAAACTACCGCAAAGCAACGAAATGTCAGCATTAATATTTCAACCGTCTCTTGTGCGCCGGCCAACGGTCGACTCTATGCTTATTACACTTATTGTATCGTGGCGTGGTTTAAATATTAAAATCTCGTTTTCCTTGGACGGAGAAACGCGGACACGCCGGAAGACCGCGTAGATTCAAGTCGATAGAGTCATCGAAATACGCCGGTCTTCATCGATAGACCCTTATTGAAGAATACTTGATAGGATTTGTCCGAAAACATTTTAGATGGAAATTAATATAGTTGTTGTAATGATTAATATCTCAAGATTCCTTTCACACTCCTTCCTTTAATTATTTTCTATAATGTTTATATACAAGTTGAAACACTATTTAAGGTAATAATATTGCATCGTATTATAACGAGGTCTTTTTAATTTTATTAAAACATTTTGCTAAATCCTTACTTGATACGATATATAAATTAATTAAATTAATTCTCATGGTATTCCATTTTAAAGGTATCCAAATTAAAATATCAAATCAGTACTTACAAACTACTTTCATAAGATTTAATACAATTAAAGATTACTGACGATAAGACGCAGCAGCATCCGTGACTTCAGGATAAAATTACAACAATATTAGTAACATCCATCGTACATTCCTGCAAGACACCAAAGTAATAGTTACATATTTAATATCATTTTCCTCGATTAATATATCCAAAGTGAATAAAGCCTTCGATTATTATCTTACCCATGAATCGAACATGAATACAGTCATCGAAATGTGCTGTTCAACCCCAATCAACCCCATCGGGGATCAATCCACCGCGTGTATCCTACAATCGATTCTGCCGTTACATTATTTCGCGGCGGCCGTTGACTGGACACAATCGAGCCGCAGTAATCGCGTTGTTTCGATAGTGCTTCTGCCGCGAGCGTTCTTCGACAGCCGGTGGAAGTCCGTCGAGTTCACCTGTCCGCGGCTAGCTGTCGGCTAGCTGTACAGGTGTCTCGTCCACGTAACTCGAGTGAATGGGAATATGTACGTGCACGAGAGGTGGCACTCCGCGAGAGCCTCGCACACGGCTGACCTTTATGAATACTAAGGGAGAAGGGGTTGCAGCCGCAGACACGCGATTCCAAGCCTGTCATAAGGCGATCCTGTCGAATTAATAAATGACCGGCTTGACTGTTATCCGTTTGTGGTGAATACGGATATCTCGATGAGCAAATGTCGAGCTCGGTGAATGCTCGAAATTTTCGATAAAAAATTCATGACAGCGAGGGGTGGAAGATTGTGATTTTAGTATAAATAAGGGAATGACCAAGGAAATTGTATTATTCGCAAACCGTTCTTACTAAATTTTGACTTTATTATTTTTCGGAAATATTTTTTTAATGATACCGATTTCTGTAAAATAGTTTACGGTAACAGGCCGAAATATCGCGGCATTCGCCGGTTAAAGGTTAATTTTCAAGTGTAAATAATTTTTCTTCTCATGTTATTTTAAAGAGTATGGTATATATTTCTTGCAAATGGTCAGTCGTGTGTTTACGCAGTCGTAAACGACCTAGGAAAAGATGGTGGTGAGATGAACGTGTTTAGAACCCAATTCGACGATCGGACCTGTGAATACTGTATAGGTGCATGTGCAAAGGTAACAGCTTTATAACGCCCGGGAGACTTCCCACGAATGCCCTCGAATTTATCGAAGTTCGTTCCCTTTTAAACGTTTCAAAGGTTTCTGACGTTGATTAATCGTATCGAGAAATATTTTAATCCAACACGAGATCGTTCGATTTGCATGGTCACTGTAACTGAATGTATCGATCGTCACGTTGATATTTATGGATCATAGCGATCGCTGATCAATTTGATTAACCTTTTCCTTTCGAATTGGCAAGGGACATCGCCTGGGGGCGTTCGTCGCGCTCTTTGTGACTAACGCGTCGTTGGAAAAAGTCGATGGACACGCGAACGAGGTCGTCGTTCATATTTAATGTAAGCGTGTGCCAGTTTCCAGTGGCAGTCCTTCGTTTAATAATGAAAACGCGCGCATCAAGGACCTCGCATTGTTCGTTTTCCAGACTTGCGCGATGATCGTTAGACCGAGGCACTCGCATTCCCGTTTCCTTTTTCAATCCGGTCACTCACGATTGTTTCAGTTCTTTGTAACCTATTCTAGCGATTACACTCGCTGTGATTATGTCCCCTTTTATACTAATCTACGTTTTACCTGCTTCAAAAAATCACAGAGAAACACATTTATTCTATCGAAACTCTATTAATCTTCAGGGGGTACGTATTATTATATCCACCAATAAAAATCAAGAGGGTAATCTTCAGCCTGCCTTTCGTAGCTGTTGAGGTTTATCTCGGAATAGAGAGAAAAAATGAGTGGATGAATGTATAATAAAAATAGATTTAAGCTTAAGTACAAATATAAGTACAATGTATGCCAGTCCAGATCCGCACGCTGGCAGCGTTACTTTACAATAGAGGCCGAAGCCATGGGCCTATGGGTATTCATATAATTACGAAAACCTTTACAAACCTTCACAAATTACCTTTTAATCTCATTCTTATTTCTCAAACCTAATTTTTGTCGTAAATTATTTTTCTTAGCAATACTAAATATTAATCTAACTTTAACAAACCGAGAAACAGGACTATAGTTTTCCTTATAATCTATACCTTCTTCCTGCGAACATCCTCTTATCACGAGCCGCGCCTCATATCGTTTCGAATTGTCCGGATTTAGCTTTATAGTTAAAACCCATCTATTGCTAAGTATCTTCTGATTTTTTGGCTTCTCTACAAGAGTCTATGTTATATTTTCTTGGTGCGATTTCATCTCATCATGCGTAGCCTTTTTCCATAACTCTCTCTTTTCGGACTTCATCGCTTCGTTATGGTCCACCGGTAATTTTTCCGCTACGTACATCATCGGACAAACATAAACATCGGTTCGTTTGCTCGCACGTCTATTTCTCAATTGTCTCACGTTCTCGCCAGCTACATGAGGTTGTTCTATAGTTTCATGTTCGCTTTCTGCACTTTCATACGTACGTACTTCATCGTTCTGCGCATACATATCTTCGCGTTCGATATTTTTAGGCAAACTTAAGTTAACAATTTCCATCGATACTTGTTCAGGCTTATACATTACGTCACGGCGTAATTTTTTACGCCTTTTTTTATCAAGTTTCCTTCTCTTCTCCAGTATGTCTTTTCATGTATGTGTGCAAAGCACTCAATACTGAAAATTCTAAACTTTTCTAAACCTGGCTGTTTCCCATACCACAGTTCATAGGGCGTTTTATTGTCCTGTCTCGTCGGCTTCGTCTCGTTAATGACATGCATTGCGGTGTTTATGGCTTCGGCCCATAAAACCAACGGTAGATTTGTTTCGAATAAAGCATCGACCGACTCGCCTCTACTACCATCCTATTTTCCCTCTCTGCGACGCCATTTTGTTCAGGAGTGTATGGGACGTTGATTGTATGTTTAAACCCCGTGATTCTTAGAAAACTTTCAACTTTTTTATTTTTAAATTCTTTCCCTCCACCGCTATGAATTTCTTTGGTTTTACGATTGAATTGATTTTCAACTCCTGGGCAAAAGGCTTTTAATTTTTCAATTATTTCTGACTTGTGTCGTAAGAAGTAAAATTTTTGTGAATTTTAAAAAGTCCTCTTTAAATGTAAGAAAACTCGACCCATAATGTTTCCCGTACGACTAACCTTCACAGAAAAAGTTACTGTCACCTACAACTTTTATATTCAAATTTTTTAAAAATTTGCTAACGTGTCTGATGTTTTGGTGACTAAGCCGCTCGTCCCATAACTACAGTGAGTCCGCGTTTGACTCCGTTTTGTTACCAAAATTGCAAACTGACGGTATAACTCGCATATCGATGTTATACGACTTTTCGATGTCGGAACCTCTAGCGATTACTTCCCGATTCTGTAAACATTCTGTATGCATTCTTTCAGTTTCTTTAAAATGTTGAAATATTCTTTCTCTTAGCGACAAATTTAACGGAAAATAAGTTTCTTTTCATACCTGGTAGATATAAAATATCATGCATTGTACTTACTAACCATGTGACCTGTACGACGGTTTCTACCTCGATATTTCCTTTGCCGCACGCATCCATAAAAGTACCATTGCTGACTTGTATCTTTACTGTTTTGTCGAATTTTTCGAAGACGCTGAACCATTCTTATTGTTCCGTCATGTGTTCCGATGCTCCTGAGTCGATTAGCCAAATATCGTCGCTCACTGTTTGCGTCGTTGAAGTGCTTCCTAGCAGACCAACTTTGCCGCAACCTTTATTTTGATTTTTGGACTGCCAGTTGTCTCTGCTGTTGTCTCTTTGATTGTTTCTAAAGCAATTCTTACTGGTGTAGCCTTTCCTTTTGCATATAAAGCATCTGAAGCAATCTTTCTTTAGATGGCCAACCTCTTCACATTTAACACTAGAACTACCACACGAGTCAAATTGACCGGTCTTACAGTTTTATTTTGAAATTCCTACTGCGTGTTATATTTTTTCCCGCAATTATGTAATGACTTCCGCAACGATAATTAAAAGAATAATATAACGAATTTTATTTTGCTTTTTATGTGTTCAAATTGAAAATAACTTTGTATCAAGGCTACTTATACCAATACCAGTCAAAATGGCAGATACTTGTCAAAGTGTAAACGTTTCCTGAAATCTGTTTATCGAACCCCAATGAACCAGTTTCTTCGTTTTCTACAACTTGTCACACGTTTTTTAAATTTTTACTGCGTATCATTCAATATGACGATATCAGTTATCAGGAAATTCCGGATCGATCGCTAGATCGCTAGATGCTAACACTATAAATGTCACAGCAGTCAAAATGGCTGTTTCTACAATTTTATAAACGTGTCAACTCAACGCAGTCTCATCTGCCTTTAAAAACCTTTTACGGGCAGTTCCTTTTTTCGTACTTTCGCCTGGATGACGCAGATTTCCTTCACACACGTTGATCATGTCGCCATCTTCCTCCAAAAGTATACGCATAACAAAGCGGCACTGTTCTTGCGTCAATTTTCTTTGTCACGCAGCTTCTCGATCTTCACACTCGCTGATTCCATTTTTGTTTTATATTTTTTTCACACAACACTCTTACTCACTTTACTTTGCACAATACTTTACCACTTTAATCACTCCGCGTTTCTACGATACACTTCACAGCTCTGGGTACATAACCTGTCGAGGTTTATCTCGGAGTAGAGAGAGAAAATGCGCGGATGAATGTATAATAGAAATATATTTAATATATATTAATATATATATAATATATAAGTATAAGTACAAGTATGCTAGTCCAGATCCGCACGCTGGCAGCGTTACTTTACAATTGAGCTCCGAAGCCATGGGCCTATGGATATTTACATAGTTAGGAAAACTGACCTGTCTATACCCCGCTATACCATCCGTGCAAGACTTGAAAAGGCCGTAAGGCTGTAAGACCCTTCAGATTGATTTCGAGCTAAACAATATTCAATGGCTTCCAGAACTAAGAAAACTAAAGAAGATGTAGAGTTTTCCTACAAGTGAGAATCACTTCAACAGTAACATGCGTTAATAGCTACATGGTTCTATTAACAATTACAATGACTACAACAAGTATTAACACACCATTGTATTCGTAGCAGTATTTATACGTTACATTAATTGATCATGTAGAAGCATATTAATTTTCGTATCATTTGTTAGTACTTTCATGCAACTACAAAAATTTAACCTGACAAAAGAATGCTTTATATTAGAAAATAAGGGCACGCACCGAAATTTTGTCTAACATATATCGATTTCCAAACGTGCTATCGAAATTCTAAGTGTCTTAAACTTGAAGGAGTGTAAGCTATTATATTTACGAATCATCGCAGAATTCGATAATGTTTAATATCAAGATACTTCGGTATCCCGAAGAAATTCAAGAAACACAGAAATCAGCAGGATACTCCTCGCCCTATTGCTTCGATATGTCATCGTTAGAGCCTGCGTTATTTTCGAAGCCGTGGGTCGCGTAGATCCGACCGTATTTGCGCTGGGTTATCCGGCAGGCGTCACCGTATTGAAATGTCGCGTGTATTGAGAAACGAAACGGTAGCAGAGGAAAGGTGGGATTATCTGAATACAGTCGTTTTCGGGGGTGAGTTGCGAGTCTCTGGAGGGTAGTAGGTGGCCGGCCAAGGCCTCTCCGGAACGATCCTTGCCTCCCTCGTGATCTATAGCGGTCATCTACGCTGCGAATTACCACCATCTTCTTTCCACTGATCCTCTATATACGACATAGAATAGATTATTTGAATATCGATCGATGATTCTCCCTATTTCTAGGAATAGCTAGAGGGAACAGTCGTCTGACCATGTGTTGCCATGATTGGTCGTGTTTTAGCATAATTCGGCTGATTGATAACGGCTCCACTCCCGATGCTATGTCTGAGATCGTATTTACGCACTCCCCGATTTAATCAGCCCCGATGTGGGGGTACTCAGCGGATCTACGTTGAAATTATAGGGGTTAGAGAAGATGAACTCGTGCATCGAGAAGATTCGAAGAAGTCTGGTGAGATCCAGCGGATGATTAACGAACTGACGTTCTTCGAGTCTCATGGACCAGATGACGTTTGGCAAGACATTCAGCTAAGTTTTAAATAAATATTGGGTAACTGAATTCCTCAAACAAATTATAAATAACAATAAAACCTTGTTCCGATGAGTAAAGCTATTAGAATTCAAACGACTTGATGCCGGCAAATTTGCGCTAATAAAATGGTTTCAAGTTTTCATTTAATCTATATGAAGCTTTCGGATAAACGATATTCGTCAAATAAATACCAAGATCGAGTTAAATTTAAAAATCGAGACGTTCGTCGCAATTAGCAACAGCGATAAAAATTTTAAACGTATAAGTAACGTCCAGTCCCAGGCTGGGACTTTTGACTCACAAGTGATCGGGAGGACGCATCGTTTATTAATTACCGCGTGGATCTTTATGGGCAGATGTCGCCGGTCGGGACAGGGCATCAGCTAACGCTCCCTACTCGCGGAAATTCTTTTTGGAATCGCATCTATCATTTTTACGAGAAAAAGGCGAAGTTTCCCCGGCGGCTTTATAACGCGACGTTACTAACGAGGCCCCGTTGCACTTTTTGTTGCAGCCAGCGACGCGCTCGGCCGAATCGATAAGGAGCCAGCCTCGCCGGAATCCATACAAGGTGAGTTTGCACAGAGTTTCATCGTCCGTCTGTCGTCCGCCTTAACCTCTTCTTCCTCTCTCCTTCTCTCTTCCTCTCTGTTCCTCTGTCCAGCGTTCTCTCTTCCGTACGAACCACCTTCGTCCTCTCCTCCTCTCCCCGTCGTCCAATCGCGATACGATTAACGTACCGAAGGGTTTAACCTTCGCCGATGGCAGGAACATAAATTTCACAAACGAATAATACGACACGGCGGAGTCTGAGCGAAAGGCTCAAGTATCGGCATTATAAATCCGCGTCGTTATTTCTTAGCCAGCTTTTTGCCCGGCACGACCGATCGGGCCGGGGCAACATCGTTTAATTGCAACGATCAGGCTTTTACATTGTGCGCCCCTTGCGGGCCGATGCGCCCGTGTACTCACAGAAAATCCGCCTCTGGAAAGGAAACCGGGGACACCGCTGATTGAGAAATTTTCAGAGACGACAAAGAAATGGAACGAGCCGCCGCCAGCGTCGCCGCGGACACGGACATTTTATTAATCGACCGACCGTGGAACGGGATCGGGCCCAATCGCGAAACCAGTCGTTCGAAAAGGATTCATCATCGTCCCGTGTCTCGTATCTTCTTCGTCGTTCCGCTTCGTGTCATATGGCCGACTGTGTACCATACGGTATACATATTTTACATTTTGTCTGTTAGCAAATTCTGAAGTAGAGTTTGTTAAATACATGTAATTCTAGCTCGACTTATTGATCGAAATATTCCTAAATGAAGAAAATACCATAACTCAAGAGAAGAGTGTTATCGCATCCAAAATTTTGAATTGCAAGTTAAAGTAAATCGGATTCGAAATAACCCAATTCGAATTCATCAGAAATTGGCAGAAAATTTAATAATCGATCTATCGTACTATCTGAATTTGTAGTACCTTATCGTATCTTGAAAGCTCCTTTCGTAAAATTCAAAATCGGTTGAATTCTTTCGCGGAAGAATCACGCAACGTCCAAAAATTCCATCGTCACTCCCATTTATAGAAATAGAACGTTGTCGACGCTGCATCCTAAGGCTAATCCTTTTCCACGTAAAATATGTCGTAAAACCAATTACACTCTCTCGCTCACCGCCTACCAGAGGCAGCACAGTGGTTTTGTCATTTGCCTGGAAGAATTCTTTCGTGGCCTTTTAACTTGGAGCATTATCCGACAACTTTGGCTCGTTCTTCGGTCCAAGGATTCTTGGTCCGGCTCGTAAAAAGGGTAGAATTCTCCCTAAAACGAACGAAGACGTCGTCGAAACCCTAAAGCTTGGCGAGATTTTTTCGGTAAAAATTCGACAACCGATTGAAAGAACGTTTTTGAAAGGTTTTATCGCCTCGTCGAAAGACGATGGATGTTTGAAGCGGCGGCGTTTCTTCTCACGCGACAGCGGAAAGGGAATCGAGGATTCCAGCGGATAATTTAGGCTCGCGTGAGAGGCATCCCCCTGTTTCTGCGTGTGCATTTCTGCTGACCGTCGGTGTTCGTCTGGAAAACGCAGCTCGTCGGGGCTGTCACGTGTCGCGAAGTGTAACACGTCGAGGATCGCGCCTTCAGAGAACGTAGCCGGTAATAACAGAGCCGGATCTTTAACGAGCCGGATCAGCGGCACGTTTCGCGCCCCTTTCGATGTACATTACGATCGGTCTGTCTTTGGGATGTCAAAGAAGCTCAGACATCGACGATGACGGTATCTTATTCGAACCGAGACGAATCTTATCCTGAAACAAACATACCCGTCAAAATGACTTAAGAAGGTTTCAAAGTCTTTCAATTATCTTGAAATTGTTAACAAAATGCAAATGTTATACATAATAGGAGTTCGCGTTCGTGTAAGTGAATTCAGTCGGCAGATGGTAGCTTAATTTAGTTATTTCTCTCGTAGACAGTCTTAGAATTCTTAAATTTTCCCTTGAAATCAGAAAAATGTATACTTTAATTTTGCAAAGTTTCATCGATGTAAAAATCGAGTTAGTTCTTGCTGATCTCATCAACGCAGCCCTGTTCGTAAAACCAAAGAAGAAAAATAGTAATATACAGATCGGACAACTTCGTTCAGTTCCTCGGAACACTTCGCATCTCGTCGAAAGCACTCGTCAGTCCCCACCGAAAAATAAGCATCAAGAACTGTGGATCTTAACAAAGCTTTGGAAGAGACGCAAAAAATCGGCCCGGTTGTCCCGGACTCTCGGAAACGCTGAACCGGTCGTTACGAGCGAAAGAAGATTTCGAAGATCTGCGAAGAGGGCCGCGAGTTCGGCACAATTCGTCCCCTGTATTTGTCTAGCGGAAGGAGACGAAAATCGAAAAAGAATGAGAACGATGGCGAAGCTAGTGGTCGTGAAACGAGAGAAGGAACGACGAGGGACACCATTGGCAACCTATGTTTTACTTTATAGCATTTAGCCCCGATTGTTTGTCTTATTGCTATTAGCCTCCTTCAATTAGCAATTGTATCTTTAATGTCGATTCCGTGAATCGGTTTCGACCACGAAGAGCGGCCTCGGCCAACCTTGGTGGCTCGAGGGGAGTCAGAAGAAGGAAATCGGGCGTCGAAGAGGGGATTCGAGCAGCAAGGTGGGAGAAGGGAACCACGGTTTGAGGGGGCATGTCATTAGGAGTCATTAATATCACGGACCTCTGTAATTTGACACACTTCCGATCGCCTAGCGCCACCACCGCCGCTCGCTCCATTTTTCTTCCTTCTCTTCTCCTTAAACCTGTCCATACACTTCCATCCACCCTTCGCTCTCGTTCGCTCCATCGTTCGTTCGTCTTTTGTTTGATTTCCTTCTACCGTGATCTCTTGGTTGGTGATCTCTTCGTCTTGAAGACTCTGATAAAGATCTTCGTGGGACCACCAAAGGGGTGAATCGAGAAGAAAAGATATACGAGAATTTTCTCGATCTCTATCTATGGAAAACGCGATTTATAGCAGCGGCATGGGACGATGAAGTTAGATGGGTAGAAGGCCACGTGACATGCTTCTTAATTTTCAACCGCGAAGCTTTTTGCGTCGTGCAGGCGTGACGCAGCACGGGTACGTTAATTAACGTGTTCTCGTGTCCTCGGTAACGAATCGTCGATAATTAACTCGGTCGGGATCAAGCTGCGCAACAGTGGAAGATCTCTCTAATCGTGGACGACTACACGCAGATCGAAATTGCGAAATCGGCCTAAGAAAGAAACGAGAGGTATCATTCGGAATGCAAGTAGCTGCGATCGATATGATCCACGGATGCTAATCGAATCACTAATCGTTTATTCCTGCGTCGTACAGGCACACCTGTTCGACCGATATGGTCAGACCAGAGATTCTTTTAACGCGGGCTTCATGGAGATCTTTCGAACGGAGAACGGCCAAGTCCCTCATCATACTTTGTAATGTAAACTCTCGACGATATTTTCTCCGTTCTTTGTCTTTTTTCCCCCTTCGACTGCCACTCCTGTCTTTTCTTCGTTCTCTCATCGTGGTTTTAATCAAGGAAACTACGTTACGTCGAGATTATTGAAAAAAAATCGTCACTCTATGCTCCTGTTCGACTTGGACCTTGAAGAACGATCCAAAAGGCAGGAACGAGTGTTGGTACTATAATAGATGATTATCTGAAAGTTCTTTCGCTCTAGTCCCCAGGTCAAGGCGTAATTTATGGGCTGATTCTCTACCACCTGTCGATCGTTATCCGGTTGCTTCGATATCGCTATTGTTTCTCCCGGTATACACCTCCGCGGGTGTTTGTCCGGTTGGTTTATTCAATTACGAGCAGCGTTACAGCCTGATCTGAAACTATACATTCCCTGGATCGGTGTCGTTCAACCTTCCCCTACTCTACGTCATATTGAATTCATGAATTCTATTTCCATAAAATCGTCATATTCTATGTTATGAAATACCGATCTCGTCGTTCGTAGACTTCGATCAAATTGTGATCGTCGCATGGTCTTAGCCTTTTCAAAATCGAATCTTTCTTAAGCCGTGGAAAAGTATTGCTAATAGAACGACAGATAAAGTTTTCAACTTTATACCAAAAATATTCTTCAAACATAAAAATCCTCTGTTGAAACGAGATGGCAATTGAGTCACGAAGAGTCGAGGACTGTCACAGATGTGATATCGTTTAACTTGACGTTAAATCCTAACCTAACTCAACCTACCGTGTTCCTTCGAGATTCCTAAGAACCAGCATGCAAATGGTATCGAGCAAGCGACTCTATTCCCAGAATTGGAGCAACGTGCGTGTTTTTCAATGCGTCGATTCCGCGGAATGGATAGATTCAGTATCGTGGCGGGATCGACGAGGATGGAAATGGTGATCGGTCGGCGGAACGGGGAAGATCGGTTTCGCTTGGAATGCAAACGAGTCGCAACGATAGACTCGCACGACATAGTGGCGAGTGGTCCGGTCGCACGGCCGCGAGGACGATAATACGTCTTCCTGGTGATTTTGTTATTCAAATCGGCCGTCGAGGACCGTGGTGACCGTGGAAAACCGCTATTGAATGCCGAAACGGCTTCCCGACCCTCCCGCAAGAACCTTCCATTCACGCCCGCCAATCCAGAACGTCCGGTTCTTGCGTGGCCGGGTGTCCCTGGAAAAGCCGCTAGCTTACAAGCAAAAAGCTTTACCGCGTATCGTTCGATTCCCGTTAAGCTTCGACCGAGCTCTCGCGTCTATCATTCGATCACTCAAGACGCGACTTTCGTGAATTCGCGCGGAAAGAAAATTCTGCCGATTTTCCGGTTACCGGAACGAATGGGAAAGTGGTTGGACACTTAATCGTCAATTAGCCTTCGTTAGGTTTCGATGGTTTACGTTTAACCCTGCTATAGGATCTTCGGATTTTTATATTCCAATCACCAAACGAAAACTTTTCAAGATGACGTGTGTGTTTTGTATTTTTCAGTTCAAACTTCGCGAAGATATCTCCTAACATTAAAGGAATATAATTGAGAGAAATTGAACGAGAGAATGTAACGCAATTAAGGATATCTGAAAATACACAAATTAATCTAAGAATTGTTGACGCGATTAGATGTATCAATTGATTTATTTAAGAATTAGAAAATGTGCAGGTGGATTCGTAAGTCGAGGCAATCGAGTATACAGGTTGATTTACAAATTCATAAATAGATAAACATGTTCATTCATGTGGTTTATAAATTGTAGCGAATGCGATATATTGCCATCATCACCTAATGACAAAATCCGCAATCACTTAGTTGTCAACCCAATAATATAAGATAAAAAAAGAAGATAATAAAAGAAGATAAAAAAATTTGATGTATAGAATGACGACTCAAATTAGACTCAAGGTACTGAACACTAACAAATCATCAACACCTGTTCTTTTAAGAAACAATATATAGACAAAAAGTGAATTTGTAAGAAACGCCATATTTCATATATTTTATTATAAATTTACCTAGACTGCAGGAGAAAAACTTACTCGATTCTACACATATCCAGGAAACTCGAACGTCGAACGTCTCGACTTTTCTCAATTATCGACGATAGACTCATTCCTGCGTGTGTTTTTCCGAGAACGTCGGCCGGCCCGTTCGAGGCGATACGATGACAAAAAACCAGAATTACGAGAACGGGAACGTTCGCAGCCCGTTAACAAGCGTTTCCACCAGAAGCAGCGCGCACTTTGTTATTCGGATCGATGGTGACGAGGCGAACTGGTTTTGAATGTTGACGAGAGCGATTCACGCGCCCTGCCTGCCGGAGCAAATTCAAATTCCATGCCGCGGCTTTCCCGGGGATTTTCAGATTTTTATCGTCCTCTCTTCAGCAGCTCCACCATCGAACGTCCCGTACACGGAATATGCTGATCCGATCGACTGCTGACCGTAGTCTTCGCCCCTTTTATTTGCACACTCTATTCGTGGGTAGATGAAGAGCGTTCGTTTCTTCTTTCCTGGTTTGATCCATAACAGACTTTCTACAAGTCTTTGAATATATATTAGAAAGTTGAGAAGAGAAATATTCATCTTTGATACGAAATTAATTCTTCGATATTATTTTTTCGCCTCGTTCAAGTACTAGTATCTTTTCTAAATATCGGCAGTTCATGAAATTGACGATATCGACGCAAACACTCTTTCGTTTTAGTAGAAAAATTGAAGAAGGTGGAAAAGAATAAAGTTATCATTGTGATTTTTATATTCGAAAACTAAGCCTTCACATTTTGAAATAGTTCAAAAAATTTGTTTACGTAGAAAATATTTCTCTTAGATTTCTCGATACGCAGAGAAAATAATTCCAACCAATAGAATAAAAGAAAAATACGTCCCTGGACAAGTTATAAACAATGATCATGAGTAAAGTATAAAACAGTTTAACTCCAAATTTTTACCATTAAGGATAGCTTAATCGACACCACTCGCATCCCATAATTTTCTTCCCTTTTAACGATAGACGCAATTATCCGTAATTTTCCTATGCGGAATTAATCACCAGAAGCATATTAGAATCCACGATTTCTTGCCGAAGAACGGCGTGACCATTGTCGATGGAAAAAACGTCGAAACTGCGTTCGCTCGGTTTGCACGCGAGCTAGTCGCGCGTGCAGAAGACACTGTACGGGCCGGCAAATCGCGTAAGAGGAAATGAAAACGAGTATAGCGAGTGTTTCTCGGAATGATGGAGGGAACGAGCGGGAGCGAAGAAAACGAGAAACACCGAGGGAACGGTCCAACTCGGAACGAGCTCGAAGACGTTTTCTTTCTTCGACATATTTCTCACGGGCTCGAGGACGACTTCCGTGTCTTTTTCTTTCTTACTTCTCCCTCTCTTTGCTCTAATAAGGGATGCTTCAGATCTGACCGATTTCAATAAAACGTAACGTTCTATACGTACAATAAACATAGTCGTGGCTTTAGTGGCAGATCATCAGTCAATTGTGAACAAAAATTTACTTTCAAAATTAAGAAAGATGGCATAGTGTAGCAACGAGCGTAAAGGATTTTTAAACGTTGTTCGATGAAAGAAAATTAAGTTGTATTCTATGAAAGAAAATTAATTCATCCTCGCCCACGAAGCTTCGTACGATTCGATTCGATTCGAGCTTGAAAAGAAGACAAAGAAATTAAAAAGGACAGTATGGAGGGACTATTTATGAAAATGGCATCGAATTGAGCGGTGGGTGTCGGCGCCATTGTTGCTCGTTTCGCGACGAAGAGAGCAAGAAGGAGACTAGCAATTAGCAATTAAACCAATAAGTGTGCAATTGGTGATTCCATTAATGGGACGAACCGTTCCCACAGAAGGCGAACGCCGTTTTTCGCCGTTCGTCGCTCTGTCGACAGTTCCTCTCGCGCCATGATCTCCAATTGCTTCGAGAACGTATAATTAGTAGACGTAGAACGAGCTGGCTGCCGACCCCATCCTTCTTATTCTTCTTTTCGATCCCCTGACACGATAGCGTTACTGAGAAACCGCGAATTAGAGTGAACAATTTGCGAGAGATCTATTCGTTAGTTGGTAAATGTGGTCGAAATTATTCGTACCTTAAAAACGTGGATCCTTTCGAGAAAAGATCGTCGGGATGGGAAAACCTTGCGGTTGCGCAAAGTAATTAGAAATGTACAGAGAGTCCTGTAGGAAGCTTCGTGCGAACGTTGAGGAGAATATCGATGGCGTACGTTTAATAAATTCGTGTCCAAGTGTGGGCGATCGAATGGACTGCTGATAGTTGCACGATGTCCCACGCGTCGATTCTACATTAATTAAACGATCAATATTTATTAAGCTTATTACGGGATCCGGCGGCACAAGCGTGGTATTAATTCGATTCCGCATCCACGGTGGGGCCCGTATTTCGCTTAATAGGCGCCATATTGTTCCTGACGACGCAATAAATATGGACGTGGCCAAATGAAGACAATAAATTGTCAAACGCCCCCGCTGTCGGTTGCCTCCCGTTCTTTCATTCTCTTTATGCTTCCTTCTCTTTAATTTTCTGCCTTTTTCTTTCCTAATAACGATTCCGTTCACGTTCGCCAGAGTGTTAAAAAAATCATCGAATTTTTCCTTTCTTTTTTCATCTGTAATCACATGAAAGGTGGTCAGAGCTAATTCGACACAATGCTCTAATTATTCTTTAATTACTTAATCGCTTGCAAGTGAGATTAATTCGATCGTCGATAAAATCAAGAATGTTAAAAAGTCATTTCTTCCTGTTTCTTTATGGTTCTATTATGAAGGTATGCTCACGTTGTTTGAATTATTCTTGTCCGTAACCCCTGCCGTCTCGTTTCCGGTTCTACTTCCTGATCGCTTATTATAATCAATTAGCGACCGGCTATCTACCATCGACTGAAACGTTGTATTCCAGGGGTGCAACCCTCCTGATTTTTTATACACCAGCCTACGAAGGCTTCGAGGGGGTGGCTCTGCAACAGGCTGATGAGTAGTCAGATCCTTTCGGCGCTTTTTTTGAATCTCGAACCCCAATCGTTAGTTACAATACAACAAGAATATATAATTGTTATTTCTTATATTTAAAAGAAAATGTATTCTCACGATACAAAATGTTGGGTGTCCTTCGGTAGTTGATTCGATCCGTTTGTTCAGTTAAAGGAAGAGCAGACTTATCGTAAAACAGGCAAGAGACAGAGAAAGTCGACTATATCGTTCTCCTCGCTCCCTTTCTCGAAGATCTTTTACGCTTCTGCAGAAACCCGATAGCCGCGTCAGCCATTAAGCCAGAACTGTGAAGGGCAGGACAGAAGGGTGAGAGAGAGAGAGAGAAGAGAAAGAGGGGAGGACCTTTTGCGCACACGTCGGCGAGGAAAAAGGGTGTCGATGTAGGGGAAGATGGTGTTCGAAAAAGAAGGGGCATGAAATCTTTTTAACACACGAATAACTAAAGATATTTCGCAGTATTCTTAACACCAAACTAAATTAGATCACTCTAATAATTAATTCATTTCCTTCAACGTACACTACGTTACTTTGGTAGGCGACAAGTTTTCCAAAGTAGAACTTTTTTAAACACACGAAGCAATTTAAATTGAAACAAAAATGAATTCCATTAATTCCATATGTCTTTCAACAATATTTCTGTTACCCACCAAAATTATCATGAAACAAATGCGAATTCTTATTCTTTGAATATCTTTACATTAAAATTCATGCAGATGTTTTAAATATTAAAGCTGTAAACTCTCATTAAGTAACCATAGAATTTCGGTTGTCCATGTGTAGCGGCACCCGAGCTAGAGAACAATTCGAGCCACGTTGTTATTTTGCCTAGGAGTACCAACATCGTTAGAATATACATAATGGAATAATAAACCAATTCCGGGCAAAACAATGTCGCCGCTACGTGTAACCGTCAAACAAAGGCAAATGGAAACTTTCCGGTACCCCCTCGACCAGTATAAAAAAACGAACACGATCGTAAGGTGACCAATTTCTCTGTCTCAGTCTCGGGCGATTTTATTAGCGATCAATACACAGTCTTTAGCGAATCGGTTAGTACCGAGCGTCTTAGCAAACATTCTTTTAACAACCCTTATCGATCAATCTACGGTTGACTCTGTATTTATAATTATTTAAAAATATATTTGACGGTTCCAACATCGAGTAATCCCGTCATTTAAACTACCAACCGACCAACCATCCTCTACACATGGAAAGATTAAATTTATAAATCCTGTAAAAAATTACAACAATCCCTCAATTAATTATTATTCATATACGAAGTCATAGTTCTCTTAACTTCTGCGTACAATTCATTTGTTTGGAAGGAATAAGAATTCCACTAAACAATAGTTGTACCAAAACGAAGCTTCTGGCGGAGGCGTTTCTCGTTAGAGAAGGATCAGGACAACCGGATCGTTTCTTCCCTCGAAACAGTCGACGAGAGGCGATTCCGGCGCTATGTAATTGTCATTTCGCGGGGGAAACGGTGGCCGTGTCTAGACGACGGTGATTGTAACAAAAGGACAAAGGGCGACGCGGCCAGGTAAACGGTGCGGTTATGCGAAGAACACGGAGCGCGAACACTGCTACCTCGCCATATCGTGTAGCCCTCCGAAGGGAATAATTAAATGTATTATCGAGCTCTACCACGATCGTTCCGAGACACGTTGAAGTTTACCGTTAATTTGTTCTGTCGTGCAAGATGTCGCCCATAAAATCATCCGCGGTTGTCATTATATCTTAATACACTTGCCCTGCAACTTCTTGTATTCATCATTCGTCACTCATTTTGCGCCATTAGACGCAGTGTTTGTATTTTTGATTGAAGTTTGACAGTATTTTGCGATTGTTATCAAAATATATTAAAATAATGGGTTTTATATATCTACGTTTGCTACTTTAATTAATAAAAAAAGTCACTTTTGATCTCACTGCGGTAGGGTGTATGTATGAACTAGTCGAGGGATTAATGGTTCGCATAATTGAAATTGATACAACAAGAGTGTCGTATAATAGGAGTTTACGTTCATATAAATAAATTCAACCACTGGTTCAGGTAAATTGACTTATTTTGCAAAGAACGATATCGCAGTATTAGAAATAAGTAAAGAAAATAAGTTTGAAAAGTAAATATTCAAACCTTAGGCTCTTCGAGTTTTCAAAATGAATTTTTCTCTTGTATAGGGAGAGATTTTTTCAGGAAAGAGGAAATGGATAAGGGTAGGCAGATCCATTCCTCGTTACAGAAACGAATACCAAGGTCGATTAAACGCGTCCCGTGGTGAAAGTATGACCTCCTATATCCCGCAGAATTTCCTTTTCTCGAAAACTCGTCTGGGTGAGCTTCGATGGTTGAAGCACGATCGGCCAAAAGCTAATAAAAAAAGCTCTGCTGCGGCCTGATAAGCCTGAGGGTATTTCACACTCGGACTGGCCTTGTATCGACGAAGGACGCTAATGTAGCGTTATTTAACTCGGTTAGATGTCCTCCCCTTGGCGGGGACTGGTCGCGAACAGCCCCGGGTAAAAATCCGGGGGTGCTCGCCGTCCCGTGAAAACACTGCGGGGGCGGTGACACGCATAAAATAGTGGGCAAACCCCATTTGGAACGTCAGGTGCTCGTCAGCTTTTTCAGGGGGAGCCTTTACATGACTAGCACACTGTAATCACCCTATTTACCCCTTGTTGTTAATGAATTAGCCGTGACCACGATTTTAAACACCACAGAACCAGATTTTAGTTGTTCCGCTCTACTTTCATAAAGAATTTAATTCGAAATTCAAAATTTCTATGGTTCTACGCTACTATTCAATCTATACTTATTCGAATTTTTCTCGTGTGAACGTAATAGATATAGGATCATACCTGGGAATATTAACATCACGTGAATAAATTTCTTACTTTTTGACGCGTAAAAATTATATCCTCGTGAAGTGTATGGTCGTCGAAATAACTGGAAATTATCCAGCGTGATAAATTTGTCAGAGATTTATGAGCTTTCCATGGTGCAATATGACGGGTGCCATTCTAAGCGCGTTCGGAAATCATTGTCGCTTCAAGGATGAATATCGATCGGGTAAGCGAGAGCACGTGCCAGCAGGCAATATCCAGCGAATATGTTAAGAAAGTCGCATACATCGGGGTCAGTACAGCGTGAAAATAGAATGTAAAGTGTTCGCAGCGCTGGCCGCCGGCGTTAGGCGCAATAGGGGTGGCTTCCATCGGGGGTCGGTTTGACGTGTATGACGTGCCGGCCACGTGACCGGCCTGCCAACTCGGCAATCACTGCCCCGTACTACGCCGGACGAATCTTAAATATGGGATATTCAAATAATCTCGCCACTTCCCTCCCCTTTTACCCACCCTCTGGTTTCCGTTTTCCTTCGCTGTCCGCTTTCTGCCACCTCTATGCGGTTTTCAAGCACGTGATGGGTCAATGTTTCAATGGATATTTTACAAAATATAACACGTTTGAGATAATGTTGCATTTCATGCAAGTGTCATACGTTGCTCTGAATGCACGTTCTTCAACGTGGATAATTTGTATTGATACGAAGGTTAAAACGTTTGTAACCGAATTAATAACAGTTTAGCCTTCAATTAGAATTTTCGATGTTTCTAAGAAACGATACACAATGACCTGTATCTCATAACATCGCTGCAATTCTAAATGTACAGCATACGAAGCATCGTTTAACCATGATATCCATCACGCTAACGTACCAATTAACACATATTCCCTGCAATTGACACAATGTTGCGAATGTCGCATGGGTCTTCTCGCGGTTGGCGCCACCTTCGTATCGCCGAGGCGAGAAAGCGACTCAGAAATCGAGTGTTTGCGAAGTGGAAGACGAGGAAACGCAGAATATCGTCGATAGCGGTCAGCACGAAGGCTCACCGTGCCATACATCACTGCCAGCCAGCAGCGGGGGTGCCCCCAGTAAATGGAGTTGGAGTGGCAACGTGGAACTCCCTCGCGGAAACCCTTGCTTTCATATGCATAGTCTCATTTCCTTATCGGAAATTTACGGTGAACGTGGCCGCGCGCCTCGCTCGGCCGCAGACCATTTTTCTTATCGCATCGCCGAACACGATGGACTTTCTAAGCCCTTAATTGCTTTTCTTCGCTCTTCTCGTAATTGCCTCTGCGAGTTTTTTCGTTTCCTACGCGTTTTCTTTCTGCCTTCTATTCCACATTTATTCCTTGCTTCTCAAAACTCTTTGTTTCCTAGCAATCAAAACGTCCACGTTGATGGAATTTCGAACCTTTGGAGAATATATCTGTGCGATACTTTCGTACTAAATAAGTAAATTATCGTTATCCATTTATATGCATATAGAAAGCCACTTCTAGTCAACGGAATTTCTAACAAATTTATTTATTTTTGTCGATTCTGTAACTTGATGTTGGAATATTCTACTGTTTACTGGAGCTAAGAAGATGTCTACCCCTCGAAGAACGCTATTTTCATTTTTCTTCTATTTAGATTGTCCTGTTTTTTCTCCTCTTTTCTTCTTTTTTTTTTTTTTTTTTTTGTTTTTACAATGGGTTTGGCCATCTGTAATCGCAGACTGCATCTCGATGCACCGTTATGCAGCGCAGCAGTCTTATAAGCGAATACACGAGTAACGAAAACAGAGAGAGTGGCTCGCGTTCGTTTCAGAAGCACGTGCCAAGGGGTCTGTCTCGATTTCATTATAACGGTAGCTGTCGATGACGACGATCAGCATCGACGGTCTGCCATCCAAGTCGACTATTTACCGATCCTGCATCTGTCCCGACCCACGTTCGTCCTCGAATATCTCGTTTTCACCGCTACTAATGGCGCCATGTGTCCAAGAATCTCGCTCTCGCTGCTTACCTGCCTCTTAATTTTACCTGAGCGTTCTATATCCGACAATCGATAGCCTCTGGCACCGAGTTGGCTTTCGTGGTTTGGGCGGAATAAATTCGACGCTCCGTTGACTTTAATTAAGAAAGTGGAAGCGTTCTTAGTTATTAGGCGTATAAACAGCTTTCGATGTTGTTCGTTCGAAAGATAATCGGCCGAGTTTCTATGGAACATGTGTTTTTTGATTATCGGACTTGGCGATCTTCCTGATTGATTTGCGCAATGAAATAATTGCAATCTCTCGGAGCTTTTGAGATCTTTGTTCTCAGAAATCTTGATAGGGTTGAAACAACGAATCTACACTGTAGGAATTTCAATTATTTAATAGAAATTTAATTTAATAGAAATAATTTGTAATAATCTTCATGAACCCATTTTGCATCGACATCTTTTGTTTAGTTTATACGCCTTATTAAAGACATTTGCTTGAAGAGGGTTGAAACATACTCAAACCTATGTACTGATCGTACATAACAAAAATCTACTTTGGTGGGCAGTCTAGTGAATTTATCGTATATGAAATTTCGTGAATTTTCTATTTACGAATGATTTTGACTCCATCATCCGAAGTCGTTGCATGAAAACCATGCGTACGCAGGATTGGAGCAAGATTCACGCGTGTACGTGCGCGTGCGTAGTCAAGAAAGAGAAAGAGAGAATAAGAGAAGGAGAGGAAGGCCACGTGCCTTTGGTAGCACGCGACCAACCTAACGGTTTTAGACTCACCCCACACGTTGCTCGAAAACCAGTCCACCCCTTCTCTCGTCACCCTTGCCGAACCGCCGGCACCGCTGCTTCAAAACACACCAGTGGAAACTGTTATTCCATTGGCTCGTGGATCTAGCCCCCTCGTGCCTTCCCCCTTTTTCGACGTGAATCCTCGGCTATAGTCAGATTCGCTTTAACTACCTCGATTTCTGATCCTGAGACAACACCTTTGCCGCTGTCTAGGAAGAAACAGAAACCGAGTTTGGAAAACTCGAATCGGTGCAGAGAAAATGAAGGAAATGCAGCGAAATTTCACCAGTGAATTTTCCTGCAACGAGTTCCTTTTCTAGGGGAGACGAACTTTTATTTTTGTCAAAACATGTTTGACCTAGCGAGGCTTGCAAACATTGAAAGTATCCCAGAACTTTTGTAGATTCTCTGGAAGTCTAGAACAGTGAAAAATTTAGGCTTAAAATTCAATTTGTCTAGAAAGAAGTTAAACATAGTTGTTAATTCTTCGCAGCAATTTTAAAGATTGCAATTTTTTAAATTTAATGAATATTTAAATAGTTGTTTAATGGCGTAAGAATGAAATTGAGATAAAATTACTCCGATGGAGACGTTTACTAAAGATCGATTCTTTCGTTTCCTTCGCACCGCGGTACTCGTCGAGCCCGCCATGCATGAAAACGGACCGAGCAGGCATAATCGAATGATGTAAGGCCCTAATAAAATCGTAAGTCGGTTGACAGGCGGTGCACATAGCGTGGAATAATGGGTCAGACATTCCTCCCCCGTAGACGTAGGGGTGGTTGGGTCGCATTGTCGCTAGTTCCCTTACGTAAGAATGGCGACGAAGAAACGACGCGAAGGCAGATGCCGTTTAGACATTCTGCAGCCTCGTGTGATATGCAGGACGAAGATGGAACGAGACTTAATGCGATCTTACGCTGCCTGCGAAGCAGCCAGGTAAATCGAGAGCAGAGATTTCTTTCGAATCGTTCCTCTACAATGTGCAGCGACAAGATTTGACAATTTCTTCGAGATCTTCCCTTCGAACAAATCTTCTGCCCCTTTCGTAGCGCATACATGGTGCAATTTCTAACTTACAGCGTTAAACTGAATTTAATGCACAATTTTAAGAACCAAAGGATCGAACGAAGAACTCGATGAACATAATATAACAAAAATGCAAAGATCACAGCGAAAAAACCTAAGATGATGATAATAGAATAGAAGAGCAAAATAGGGAAAAGGTGGATGACAATCGAGAGATTTTGTGAAAAATTGAGTACATCGCGGTGAAAGTCAAAAGACTGCATAATTGCGAAAGAGTTAATTTACATGTATTCGGAGGAGACCGTTACGAATTTTGAAAATAGATCTATCGCAGGAAGGGCAGAAACAGAAGAAACAAGGAAGGGTAGAAAGGTGAGTTTGGAGTAAATTGAGCAAAAGGAGGACCGCGATTGAGAGAGGGCCGATTCGAGGGCGGAGCAGAGGGGAGCGGAACATACAGAAAGCGAGGGATGTAACCGCGAAATCGGGTAGACCCGTGAAAATAACGATTTCTCCTTTGTGATGCCGTTCGTTAAACCGAGAAGAGCCGGTTTCACGATAGAAGCAGAACGAAGATCACGACGATGGAAGAAGAGGGAGAGACTTGTGCATGGATGTTCGTGACTCGTCGATATTTTTCCCGAACGCTGAAAGAATCGATATTTTATGTAGATCGCGAGAAAAGAGCAACGTGCCCTTCGTCGTTGCTCTGGCTATTCTCGCCTGGACGAACAAAAACATCGGCTGATCCCAGGCGAGAAGAACGAACGGGAAGAAGACAGAGAAAGGAAGGTGGACAGGGATGGGGAAAGCTTTGTTGCACAGCGGAATTCATCGAGAAAATGGAACTTCGCCTTCGTGGCGATTCTTACGTCGTGGGTGGAGAAAACTGACGTTATTCATCCGATGCATTCCGATGAATTAAATAGGAATATTCAATGCATTTCCATGCAATCTGAATGAAATTGTCACACGAATGAAATTTCGTAATGCCCTAGTGCTCTAATATTAGATCTTGAATCGTTATTGTGTAGTACTTAATCAATGCAAATTTAAGTATAAATTAATCGCGTGAAATTTTGCTTGGATTCGTCAAATCTGTAGCAGTGGAAATCGTACTACTACGGAATTACTATCGTAAGTAATATTATTTAGTAATTGGCATGCTTAAAGTAGCGAAGTAATCAAGAACCATAACTTTCAACATAAATGCAAAAATATTTCAATAATTTTCACTGCCGTATTAGAAATTCCCTAATTATATAAAAATGAATTATATAAAAAAACACTTGTATTGCTCAGAATACTGAATCATCATCAGTCCGACAGTACCGCGAAGGTACCACGAAATTCTTCGCTAATACGTTGGGAATATTTACTCGAACTCTCTGATCATTTAAAAACGACCCTTGAACCAGTAAGCAACCACGTTTCCCAAAATCATCATCTTCAAAACATCCAGACACCGTAGCCGCCAATGGTGCAGCTCAGGTGTCTCATTGTGCTATTTTATCACCTGACGTATGTGTCCGATGTTTCCCCGAATCTGGACTTTGCGACACGAAGGTCAGGTCGGCGCCCGGCTTTTCCCTCCGCTTGTGAAAAAGGGGAAGGAAAGAGAAAATCGAAGATTGTTGCGAACGTCCAGCTGCAGTCGGTCGTTCAGAATGGATTCTGTTACGTGTGCGTGCAGCTTGATCGTGGAAACGTAGGTGGATGATGGATAGACGGTCACCGTGTCAGTCGTGCAAACGTTAAACGAGCCCCAATGCGTCGAAATTGCATGGGCACCGCCATTGTAAGCGGGTCCCATTTCGAACGACACCTAAAACTGCCTTGGTGTATGCAGATGCGGGACAAAGACGTGTCGGAGATTCAAGATAGGATCTGGCTCCCAGAATTTTTGGTATTAATGCACCTGGAGGATGGTTAATTTATTACCGAGCGAGGGCTGGAAACTTGTCGAGAATGGATTTGCGTTTAATCGTAAGGATAATTGATACGAATATATTCGATAAATATATATATATTCGATAAATATATTCGATAAATATTCGAATATTTAGATATTCAAACGCTAAAGTTTTTGAATATTTGGTTAACTTGTAAAGAGTTATTTGAACATTTTTTTAACTTTCCAACGTATTTGAGAGTTCTTTCTTGACTGTTGCTGTATCATTCACAGTGCTCGTGAACGTTCGTCAAAAAACCGTTGCTTCCAACGTTTCTTCCAGAAGTATCGTCTCTCCTCCTCTCCTCAATTCCATCGATCCGTTCCATTAGAAGCTTCGTACAACGTTCGTTGCGCTTTTTTTCAAACCTGAAGCACCACCAATCGCATCGCAGCTAATCGCGATAGGACAAAAACGTGGTGGAAAAAGAGGAAAGCAAAACATCGGTCGCCTTATCTAGGCGTCCGTTGGTGGATGAGTTCGCACCTGGCGTCTTCGTAGTCGTCGTCGTCGTCGTCGATAAACGTTATTTTTTGAACGAGAAGTCGCAGAGACTTTCACGAGAGCGCTACTGGAAAAGGGTGGAAAAATAGGAACCGACGTAATTCACCCCAAAAATCCTTTCTCCCCTCCCTCTCCTTCTTCTCTTCGAATGTTAGAGAGCCGCGGGACCTTCTCACGGAGAAAAAAGCGTAATTTTGATGAAAAGAGGGGAATCGACGATGCAAATTCAGGGGTGAAAAGGGAAACCGACGTGTTCGTCCGTGTGTAGACTTTGTGTACCTGCTTTTTACGTCTCAAACGCGTCACTCGAGGGTAGGAAAGATCGAAGCCAGGGTGTAATCGGCCGCGCAAGGAAACGAGGACGAGTAACTGAAATTTTATAGGGAATCCACCAATACGGAGGCTTTTTACTGTCCAAGGCTGCCCTACCTGATCTGTCGACTCTCTTCTCCCGTTTTTTTTTTTTTTTTTCATCGTTTCAGGGGAATCTACGTCAGGTATGAAGGGGGCACAGATGCGGAGGAACGAAATGCGGAGCGATCCTCGTGAAACTTTTGCGTCGAATTCACGGGATTCACAGGATTTTGAATTTTTTTTTTACCTTCTTTCTCCCTGGCTACGAGTCTCGTCCCACAGTAGTGAGCATCTCCACCTGCGACCTTTTTACGAGCGTTTCGCGAGCGTTTATCTGTTCCTGGCCGTCTCTTCTCGGTCTTTGTCCTGACATCGATGGGAAAATTCGACGGTCCAAGTGGCTAAGAGACTTCCTTTCTTCGCTACCTTGGTTCACTGACCTTTCTTGTTCTCGCGGTCCAAATAGCCATTCAGACTTCACCCCGATAAAGTAAGAATAGTGGAAAAGCCCTTTTCTATTAAGCTGCTCATCGTCATTCTCTTGTCTTTTATCATTAATCTTGCTAGACTCGTCTCGATTCATATAGACTCGAAATGGATGTTATATTTCAACATAAGTTTCATACAAATCTTATATTTTAAAAGCGTTAACCTCTGAAGCAAAGATCCATTCGTGAACAAGGTTTCGCGTGACGGTTGTTATGCCGCAAATCCCCTTTCGAAGAATGCGAAACGGCCTCCGTTGCCCCGGCGTATCGAAATAATTATTATTAAAAACCGTTAGACTGACGCGCAGGACCAATGAGGGCGCGTATGCTCGTTTTCTCGAACCAAACCAATCGGTTCCGTGCCATTATCCGGCACGTACCCCTTTTTCAGGGGGCGCGTAACAGCGAAAGAAGAAGAAAAGGGTGGCGAGGGAGGCTGGTCATAAGATACGATGATGGATGCGCGAAGAGTTGTTCCGCGAGGTGGAGGGAGAGCAAAGGGCCAAAGGGTTTTCCAGGATAGCCAATCGTACGAGATCTTTCAATACCAACGACCAATCATCGAAAGCCCCTTCCAGCCACGTGGTGGTGGGGAGGATTCGGTCGTCCTTAGGGGCACGATTTCGTTGCGTCATCCTAACATTCGTTCTGTACCGGTCCTTCGATGAGGACCACTGGCTTTCGTTGTGACCTTCGGAATCCTTGGTGACTGCCCTTGGACGTTGTACCAGTTCGATCGGTACCGACAGTGAATGGTGTTGATTATTCACATACATCAGTATATTGATAGCTTTATATTAACATTTCTTGAACATATCAAACTTCTTCGATAACTTTGTCATACAAAATTGTCACCGTGGTTGGGAATATAATATATTCGATTCTTAGGAAATATATTCGATTTCATCGATCTCTCCTAAAAGATGTGGTGACCAATCGTCACGATGCCGAAGGGCAGATACGTGAAAAGAGGAAGATAGTTGATGGACCAGAGTCCATCCGCATCCAAAGGTCACGGTCATTGACCGTCTTGCTGGATCTTGAAACCAAACCTAATGTTACCTCAAACGGCGGGCCACAAGAATCCTCGAAGGCAAACGAGGTCATGATGGTCTTCCTGGAAGAACCCAGGATGATCTTTACGGATATGCGACTTCATGCGACCAGCACGCCAACTTGCACCCCCACGCGTTACCTTCATCGGAAGTACAGGCCGCAGAACAACAACAACTGTACGATCTGTCGTACATTGAATTCGCTAGTGAATTTAGAATTGAACTTAGAAATCTTTTGGACCAAAGATCTCTTCAGCGTTGAATGTTGCGTTAATTAGGTAGTTGTTGAAAGAAGGAAGTGATAATTAAAGATGGATTTTTCTTATTTTTTACAGATGCAGACCTTCATGGTGAGGTGGATGGACCCGATCTTAGCGGTGACGATAGGAGTATCACCAGTGATATTCAAGATGCCACTGAGGCGAATCTCGATCACGATTCCATGGACTCGGATAGGGAAGCTCTCAATCTGGTTGGTATACTCTCTGCTTTGTTTTTTACCTTCACTCAAAGACAAACTATTTTGGTCAGAGAAGATGCTGGTAACATCGGGGAATCACAACTTCCCTTTTGTAAAAAAAGCTCCCTTTTGTTTCGAAGTGACGACAAGAGGACTCGATATTTTACAGTCATTCGTGAAGAGCGTAAAAAGTGCTCCCGTTCAATATTTGGCAAATAAATAAAGGAAGCCACTAGCGAGATGAACGACAGGAAGAACGGATAGGGAGGGATGTAGGTTTTAAAACACAAAAGCGCAGGATGGACCGTAGTGACCAATATCCTGACCTGGTCGAGTGTAAACACGGTTTTGTTCGACGCCGTTTACTTTGTAACATTAGGGTAGGGTAGCTCTTCCGTGTTCCTCCGATTTCTGCTCCCACGCCATTCCATGAAAATCGATTCTTTCTTTTTCATCTGATCATCGTGTCCCAATTCATTTGTAACACTTTAATTATCAATATATAAACATTTATGTCCGTGTCTCAATACTTCGAAATCAAAGACGTAGTTCATTATTATTTATCTTCGAGTAATCTTTAAGTGATACATATATATAATTCTACGTCTACATAATCGAAAACACAAAATTGTAATATGTAAGTTACTTCAAACTCGAATTATTTTATCGGCAGTATTCTTATTCGTCGCAATTTACAATTTTCTCAATCTTCGATTAATTTTCTTTAACAAGGGAAATGTGTTTTAGGTCACAGACGTGTCGCACCGCAACAGCAGCAGTGGAACCAGCGGCAGCGCCTCCTCGCCTAGTTCCGGGGTGAGCAGCCAGATAACCGGAAGTCATCAACAACAGCAGCACACGGCAGGCCAGCAGAACAGCAGCAACTCGCAAGCTGCCCTGGCTGCTCAACTAGTCAGCCAACAATTGCTGATGCACGGTCCTCTTGGTGCTCTTGGACCACAGGAGATCCAGGCATTGGCTTCGACGTTTCAGCAACAACAACATTCGCTGCAGCAACAGTTGCAGCAGTTAGCAATGTTTCAGCAAGCCAACTCTGCTGCAGCGGGTCAGCTTCCGGCTCAGGCGCAGTTCTTCTTACAGAACCAGGTTCGTGAAACCTACAACATTACCTTTCCTAGATCGCTGTATTACTAAACTATGGAAAGAAAATTTTGTTGCTGGGAAGATAGTTGAAAGATGTGTGGCAACATGGTTATTTCTCCGATTTTGCGATAATTCTATTTTCATATTCAAAATTTCAAAATGATGACCGTACTAACTGCACTCTAGATCCTAAAATTTTAGAAAAATAAAATGTCTCATTCGAATGAATTTTAACATTATCTCGATTATTCGAGCATCATATGAATATTCAGAATTGAAAAAAGGCAGAAAACTGAGCGTAAAAACGCCGAAGACAGCAGCAGCAGCAGGATCCTCTTTCCTCTGTAAAATATAAAGAGCTGTCGAAAATCGGGCGCGTTTTCTATCTCTGACCAAAGGCATTACGCTGGGAGCACGAACAAATGCATCCCGTGCACTCGAATTCCGACATCATTGTTCTCCGGGCATCGGGTACTTTACCGAATTACACACTCGATGCGAATTCGATTCGAATCGTCGCGTCGGCGGCTAGCGGGGATGGTGGAGGTAGATGATCGCGAGCCCAGAGACGACGTTCCATGCGGTATCTGATCGACCGCCCGAAAAGAAGTAGACGTCTTATTCTTCGGGGACGATTCGCTCGATTTGACGCGGAGATAGCCGGCTGGAGATGTCACAAAGGGACAGGGTTTGTACTCGTTTGGCCTCGCGTTTTCTCTCTGACAAGTGGAAAATCGTGATCGGTCGAATAATTAGAATTTGACGAGTATGGAAAAACAGTGCCCAGTTTCCAATAAAATTTCAAGAATACACAGGATTTTCTATAGACTTTCTAAAAATCTCTGTTATGTTCGTTACAAAGGAACTGGGTGTGTTCGATTTTCCGATTGTGATCGTCGAGCGATCAAACAATTACGATTTGATGACTATGAAAAAACGTTTGCCTGTCTACAATAAAATTCCAAGGATAAGCAGACTTTTCTATAGATTTTCTAAAAACGTTCTCTATTTTCTTCGTATAAATAAATTGACTATGTCGGACGTTTCGTTTGTTAAGATAAAAAATGAGGAGCAAATACATTCATCCCCTGCATCCTCGTAAAGAACATACGCTGAATATCGTTCGTTTTGTGTGTTTTGTCCCTCGAGATCCTGCGGATCGAAGTAAGAAAAATCGATATATCCGGGGATACGATGAAAAACGATCCTCCTTCCTGGATCTCGGCCGATTTTATCCCCTCCCTCCAGCGAGAACGTTGAATGAAGGCCTTCAGGGTCTGCGCGCGTTTACGAAAAAATTTCTATAGATTCCGTCACGTGAAGCGCGTGCACGTCCTACGTAACCTCCTGGAAAAACTAACAAAACGACTTCGAACTTGAGCAGATTTAATGGCCGTGATATACGTAGCTGCGAGGATTAAAGCCTTGGGTCTTCCGTGTCTTCTTTGAAAGGTGCAACAAGGAGATCCCTTCGGCACCTTGCCACGGGGTGCCTTTTGTTACCTCACACGTGGCCAAGCTGTTTCCTTTTTCTATCCTTCGCTATCCCTCCTCCCTTAATTTTCCATCTTCTTCCTTCTTTCGTCTCGTCTTTTTCTTCGTTTACATCGAGCAACCCCCCTGGCTTTTTTCCCCTTTTGGAAACAGTCGCGGGATTAAAAAACCAGACACACGTATTCCTTCATTGTGCAACCCTTCCTCGAGTGCCTTGCAACCTGCATCATAGTCTAGATTCTTTTCAAGGATTACACGCATGGCGGAAGTCGTCCGTAACACTGATTCAATTCCTTTCGTGCGTGTTTTGGGCTACCAGCTGACACGCAACATCTCACGTTCGAAGCAATTCGTGGCATTGATCTTCGGACAGTGTAGAGTTCCTCGGACAACTCATAAAAAATAGTAGTGTATTGCGATTTTTAATATTTATCTTCAATGAAAAATTGAAAGTATGTATTTTTCATACCTAATACCAGAAATGCAAAAAATCTTGAAGACAAGAGATAATTGTTTTCTTAATGGTTCATTCTGAATTTTCCGTCATTTTGTTTATTACGCTATTACAGGATTAATACGACGGAGAGAGATCAAAATATTCGGTTTCCTGAATATAAAGAGTTCGATTTGCTTTCCAACAATTCTTATCATTACTTACAATCACATAGATTAGCAATGCGTCATGATTGTTGTTGCATTTGTAGTACTTTCACCGACTTGGTTTCAACGATTCGATCGAAATCAACAATATCTCTGAAAGACACAGGAAATAAAACTAACAAGTCATGCTTTCTAGTTTTTATAGTCTGACAACTTAAAGAATCGCGTGTACAGGTGAATCTTGAGTCTTCTAACCCGTGTGTGACGGCACGTGGCGATATTCTAAGCACCCTTCGCAGGGTGTCTTCGCGGTCGACAATAAGCATAAACGGGCTCGACACGCGACCAATCCCAAACCCTTTTCCTCTTCAGGCGACTCGTTTTGCACGGGCCCCTTCTTCTCGTAATCGAGCATCTGGTTAAGAAAAGGGTGATGATAATCGATCGGTCCGGCCGCCCCTTCGGCGACTCCTCTCGTACCTGTCCACGAGCGCAACACGTGTCGCCTTTCCAATAGAAACCGCTTAATCTACCGACGTGTGGAGCAGCTTGGTTTAACGTGTACTATTTATCTCCAATAGGGGTTAGAAAGATTACCGTGATCTATAACTGGCGTGGCGTTTCAAGGGTAGTTTATAGATATTCAGATTTCGAAGACCCTTAAAGAAGCGAAGATTTCTTTTCAACCCTGTCGGGTTCCTTGGCTCACTTTCAATCCGATCTATTTCTGTCGCCAAAAAATATCTTGAGTTCGAAGAAAATATGGAAACATCGTTATTGACATGCGCAATTTCAACTTTGCACTACGGATTTTCTTATAATTTTAAAAAGTGTATTTCCGTTTGTACACTAAGTGCAAGATTAAATAAAAATTCAAGAGCAGCAGCAGAATTAGGATCGTTTCTGTGACTTCCAGGTGTGAATCATGCTCGGTAAATGTAGAAACAGTATAAAGATAGAATATTTAAAAATTACTTTTTAAATCGAGAAGCCTTAGACAGAAATAAATAGAATTGTTCGTAGCAGGGAAAACGTGTTCGATAACGATCAATGGTCGTTAACGTCTTGCAGGGGCTGTTGCAGGGCGGTGGCTACTCCTCAAGATCCAGTCATCCGCGCTCACAGTCCATGCAGGTACGACAGACCATTAAATTAAAGATCCATCAATTAATGCCAAATGCGTCTCTAATATTTTCTACCAATTCTACTTAAAGAATCAAACGAAACAAAAGAGGATTCAATTATGTGTCATTAGGTGCAGCAGGCAGTAGCGCAGGCAGCCCAGCAACTGCAAGCTCTACAGAAGCAGCAGGCTCTACAGGGTAGCGGAGGCCTAGTTGGTCGAAGTTTAGGGCAACAAAGGTCACCACCGCCACCTGGCACGCCTCCAGCGGTAAAACCACCGCCTCCGAGGCTTGAACCATCGCCGGAAGAGACTACGGACCTCGAGGAACTGGAACAGTTCGCCAAGACCTTCAAACAGAGGCGGATCAAACTCGGCTTCACCCAAGGCGACGTTGGCCTAGCTATGGGCAAACTTTATGGCAACGATTTCTCTCAGACGACGATCTCCAGGTGGATATTTTTTATAATTACAAATGAGACGAAGAAGTAAAAGGTTTTATTACCATTTTATGACTCGATTGTCTTATTCTGTTCACCAGGTTCGAAGCATTAAATCTTTCTTTCAAGAACATGTGCAAACTGAAACCCCTCCTACAAAAATGGTTGGAAGACGCGGACAATTCGTTGAACAACCCGAATTCTCTTTCGAATCCACTTACCACACCGGAAGCCATCGGCAGGCGGCGGAAGAAAAGGACGTCGATAGAAACCAGCGTGAGAGTTGCTCTAGAGAAAGCGTTCGTACAGAACCCGAAACCTACTTCTGAAGAAATTACCGTATTAGCAGACACTTTAGCCATGGAGAAGGAAGTTGTTCGGGTGTGGTTTTGCAATAGGTAAGCCTGAAAAGTACCAATTTTATTCTTCAATTTTTTTTAACACTAAAACTATCGGTCTTTAATACGTATAGTTACTTAGAATTAAAATGGTACGATACCAGTGATTTTAATTGGTTCCAGTGGAACTAGTAATTTTAACGTCGATGAAAATGTTTAACGAAACACATTATCATCATATTCTGTTTCATTACAGACGACAAAAAGAGAAAAGAATCAATCCGCCAACAGCAGCAATGGGCAGTCCAACAATGGCGTCCCCAGCACCATCGGTCTTCGCATCACTCGCAAGTTCCATGTCCGGTAGTCCTCTAGCTCTCACGACGCACTCTTCAGGCATGGGACACTCTC
Source organism: Bombus fervidus (assembly GCF_041682495.2). Classification (NCBI taxonomy): domain Eukaryota; kingdom Metazoa; phylum Arthropoda; class Insecta; order Hymenoptera; family Apidae; genus Bombus; species Bombus fervidus. Next base: position 4,013,106 of record NC_091524.1, read on the forward strand.
ACCCTCACCCCACACCCCTCGGTTCGCCATTACCCTTGGCTTTGGTGGCTTCAGCAGGTGGAAACTACCACCCACTGAGTGGCAAGTCCCACGAGTGACACCAGCAGCCCACCCATCAAGGGGACGCGCTTTTTCATCAACACCATCAACAACCATCACATCAACAACAGCAACAGCGACGTTTGTGCAATCTACCTGAATTCTATCACTAATCCGTCAGCTGGTCCGTCGTTGACTATTCAGTGACTATCTAGCGAAGGCCCATCGGCGGATTTCGTTACCAAAGGAAATATGATGCGATGGAACCCACAGGATCGAGCAATATATGGTCATGGGAATGGTGCAGAGATTTTGGACTGCTAGTTCACTTCACGATACGATTAGAAACATATCCTGGTGTCAAAAGATTCCATTAGGAAGAGATTATGTCAGGAGTGGATGCAATCTTTAATTATGGATTGTTATGATCAATCAATTTTGAAGGGAAGAGTATGATCGGTGCAGGAATTATTAAGGTATATCTATCTCATAAAGAGTATACGAGTAACTGAGAGGCATTATGGAAAGGCATCAAACATGGAACGCCACAAAGAGATTCTTAGGTAAAAACTTAAACTTCAAGAAATGCAGTGTATCGTTCAGAGACATCGATTTATCGAACATCGTGTTTCGTTGAACGTTTCGTATTTTTCTCACAGTATTATATTTATTGGCTGGATTATTCAGTTGGAAGCGCTGATTGTAGTAATGACGATTCGCGTGGAACGAAGTCTTCAAAGCTTATGTAATTATTATACACTGTATATAAAAATAATGCAATTTTTCCAACTTGGAATATGCATTTATTTCATTTGAAAAAATTGAAGAAACAATAATACAAATTACAGACTAAATTTGAATTCATTCAGAATTCAAAATGGCTTTGAGGTCTTCATTCCCGCATAGCAAATAGTGCAGGATCGTTGCCGCCGTTCGACATTTATTTACAAGATGTAATTAACGACGCGAATATAACCGGCCGCGAACCGTCATAAAACAGTACCTTAATCGGTTTCTGCAGTTTCTCATTTGAATTATCATGAAATATTTATCATGGGGGGAATCGTTCGACGATACCTGTAATTATCGACTGGTTTTCCTCTGCGTCCTTCCAGTTTCCTATTGCCCATCGGGCGATTCAACGTCGCTTCGATCACGCACTACATTTCGTGCATGCTGTTTCACGATCTCGAAGAATTCAAGAATTGAACTTTTCGAAATCGTGAAACCACGGGAGAAAGATAAAAGAATAGAGTCTTTAAATTTTTCACGAACATTCGTCCAACGAATCACGACGGAACACACGATCGAGATTACAACGAACAACGAGAGAACACATGTATCGGACGTGTTAAATCTTCCTGTCATCTTGCTGAATTCATGGTGTCGCGATCGACGGTTCCTTCGAAGAGGGCGAACACTTTTTACAAGTACTCGCCTCTTTGTGGTAAGCAGGGTTTACGTGCCACTTACAAGGGGGTCTCCAATTCCTCGAGATAGAAAGTTCGTCTATTACTAAAGGAAAGGAGCAACAAGTTAATGGAAACTAGAATGTTCACTGCCACTCAGAATTAATAAAAAAAGGTAGATTCTAATTTCTTCTAATGAAAATCCATGATCAATCAATAATTTGGATTTTATGAAAGCAATCGCTCGCTTCATTTCATTAAGTAAAAAAAATATTATACAATTCGGACGAGCTTCTGATCTTCAAGTTTCAAGTTCCCTTTGAGGTGGTGAACATGCGGCGAGGTCCGACAATACGATTGTACATAATTACGCATACGTGTGCGTGTCTGTCTCCATACATATCTGTGTCATAAATTTGTATATGTAGACAAAAAAAAAAAGAAAAAGTAAGATACAAAGAAACATACGGGCCTAATAATACCGTAAAAACAAAGAGTCGAGGAGAATGTAGCTCGTACATCGTCATCGACGAAGTCTTCACTCGCGTCTTGGTCGATTGATTTTCAACGAATTGTAATTACTCAAGCCAAAGTATCTTCTAATTAAAGTAAAGGAATGTAACGAAGTTACATTTCCGAGAGGGTGAACATGGATGGCATGCTCATATTCTCTGTTTTTTAGACAGACACGAGGTTTAGCAGTTGTAGATACGTCTGTACCTGTACATACGGCATATATAGACAGGCTACTTGGGAATTATTCCACATATGTAGCTCGTATACGTTTGCGTGAGTCGATTAAATACGCTCGTGGTTCGAGAGTTCGCGTTGATGCCATTTTTTGAAATCGAGAAATTGGTTACGAGATTGATGGCATTTATTAGAAGCGGTAACTCTGATCTTGGAGCGCACAGATCGATTCTTTCAGGTGGTGAACTCCCTGTGACTAGTTAAAGGCTATGATCTTGTACAACCAAGGTGACGGAAACAGTGTTTGAAGAGATTTACACACATGTAGAAGTTTGTGCTAGAAATTGTCCATATACATATACATATTATATATTACATTAATTGTGTGTATATGTGTGTATAAAGCACATATGTACGCGACGAGGAAGACATTGCGCAGTAATCGAGCATCGAGAATATATACATATGCATGTATAAATATACATACTATACATAAATGTATAAAGTAAACGTATTGTAAATAATAGGGAGATATGGCAGCGAACGGTGATTAGCGAATCCGCGGCGAATTTATTCACCGTGACGATCGTTTCTTATTATTGCGACGCTTATTATTAAGTAATCCTTAATTATAGGGTATCATTGGGCAACGCTGGTCGTCATAGCAATCGTAAGTTCGAGCAATCATGGAAACGTCGTACCTTCACTCTAACATCGTAGAATTGATTCGTTCGTAGCCTACTTTTCCATGTGGCAATTAATTTCGATCTATATCGATCGATGGTGAAACAATTATTTCAAAGATGCTCTATGATAAGGAATTGAAAACTCATCGCTACACTTAAGTGCTGATAAATGGCGATAACCGTAACTCTTATACTACACTACTTATTAAATACGATATTCTTGATATTGTGGTTTGTTTCTGGTGAACTCGATTTCTCAATCCCTCGTTCTTACGATCGCCAACATCAGCAAGTTAAATCCGTGTATGTACATTTGTTGCAAGAGCTTTTCTTGTAACGAAGCACGAGCGTGCGTTAACCGAAGGTGTATATGCGTACTACTATCATAATGTATGTATATATATATTTGATATTATATTATATGTAATTTTCTACGGAAGCTATGTGAACGCAACGCGATACATCACAATATATTTTCGATATTCTGATATATCGTGTACGCGTAATTATATATAATATAATATAACATGTGTATGTATGTATGTATGTAAACGAGTACGAGACGAGATCTCATATCGATCACGCGCGTCTTTTCGTTCTTAGATCACTCGAACACACACACACATACACGCGCGCGCGCGCACACATACACACACACTCATTTCCCATCTTTTTTCACCCTTCATAATTCCACACAACTTCGGGTTTTCATCTCTTGAATCGATCTTCTACTTCGTTTTACTTTGAATCATTCACTACCAGAGTCGTGGACCAAACTGTAGCAGAAACAAAAATGTGAATGAGAGTGATAAAGAATGAAAGAAAATATAGCGAAGAGAAATACAAAAAAAAAAAAGAGTTCCTAGAGCACCAGTTTTGAGTGCATTACGTAGACGTTTTATAAATTAAATACGGTGAACGGATGTGTAAACGATAGAAACGGGAGACAAATTGATACATAACGAGCAGCCCATTGCAGCCGAAGAACGAAAAAAATGAGTGTGAATGACAGAGTGTGAGTTAGGGACACGTTTGCGTTTTTCTTATCTTTTTTCTTTTTTCTTCCTCTTCTCCTTGTTCGTCAGAGGTGTACAGCGTTCTGTTTTGTAGATAGAATAGAGATAATTAGAGTCGAACCCACGATTGCCGCACCCTCTGATCGACGTGTCACTGGTTCACTTTTTTTTTTTCGTGGGCTTCGATGAGCCGGCGCATTCCACGAGCGATGAACGCATTATTACAATGGTTATCATTATTATTATTAATTATTATTATTAATTATTATTATTATTTCATTATATTTTAACTTTTATTATTTGAAAATAAAAGTGCTAGACAGACTTTAGTTACTTTTTGTTTTTCATTTTCTTTCTGTCTATCCTTTGTTGTTTCCTGTTTTAGTTTCTTTGTGCAGAGTACTTAAATAATCAAGGATTATTTTCTAATCCACCTGATAACTCTTAATCGATAGAGTAAACACGAAACAAATTACATCGTTGTATTTCTAGAATCCACTTTTTTATTCTTTCATTGATTTTTCAAGATTTTTCAAGGGACACGTTTACGCAATATTACCGCATGTTTACCAATCGAGGGTTAAGAAGATCAAGTATCAGTTGTCGTTAACACGTTATGTGCCACGTGAATTATTAATATCTGATAACATTTTATAAGTAGCCACTTGTCTTTTACAAACAGTGTAAACTTTTCCTTTTAATAAGCTTCAACCAGGAGCTACGGTTTTGCGGCGTAGAACTTATTGATCTGATTTTAAATATTCAAACCGATATTTCGTTAAACATTCGAAATGAAGGTTCGTAGAAGTTTTAGCGTGAAAAAGCGTAAGATTTTGCTCCTACCGTCCCATCGCGTTTTTTCTGTAAATACATGATGCGAAATAGCATAAAAGTCGCGTGAAAAAGTGGCGCGTTTCTAAAAAGGCGCGCAGGATGCGCGCAACTTTTCGAGATGGCAGCACGCGCTTCGGAACGAAAGCCAAAACGGTTGGTATATCGAGAATTAGTTGATTAATCTCAATCAGTAGCAGTGTATAATTGTCTTCTGAGAGAAATCTAGCGTTATATAGAAGCCTATTAAACAATTCGATGTGTAACTCGTAAATATTGGGACGCGAGCGTCGTTCGACTTCAATGCCTAGAGGTAACGTTAAATAATAAGAACGGAGTACCCTTAAACGGTAACACTGTAACAGATGACACAAAAGTAAAGGTTTAGAGGATAATTAATTAAGAAGCAAAAAAAGAAAAAAAAAAAAGAAGAAGAGAAGAAATGACAAGAGCACGGTATGACAGTTCTTAAAAGATTAAGTAAAATAATATTAGAGTCATGAGAATGGGAGAAGTCCTTGTTCGATGACAAAGTCGTCTAAACTATTTTGTACTGAGAATTAGTGGCGTGATCGTGAAATTCGCGATCTTTTTAAGGCGTTCATCGGCGTATTCGTGACCATAAAATCTCATGCCACGGAACGCACTACGATTAGGAATTAATTAATTGCGAAGCGTGTTTCTGATGTCCGCCCTCGATATTCCGCGTTAGTCTCTCAAGAACTTACCGGAAATTAGAGTGAAAGGAAGAGAGAAAGGAAAAGGGTGTGTGCGTGTGTGCTAATGGAGCTGTATAAATAAAGTCATATCAATCTGGAATAGTTCATGTTATCTAGGATATACTATTACTACGATCATTATCATAATATGATTAGTAAGAGTATTGTAATTGTATAATAAACTGCGTCATAGATACCTCATGCGTTCGTTCTATCATTGAATGCAATCCCTTCTTGCAAATAATGCTAATTGAAAGATAACTTAATGAATACTTTAAGTCTATATTAATTACATCGTAATTCCAGGCTTAACTAACTACGATAGATAAAGATAAATATGTATTCATAGTTTGTATTATCTGAGTCAATTTCTGAAAGGTAGCTAACAAAAATGGCGCCAAAATTATACGTAAATCTAAGTACGCCGCAAGGTGGCAGTAGTCTTGCAATTTTCGCGCACCAGATACTTCGAATGTTGTTACTCATGTTAAGTTCTTAATTGTATTAAATTATTATCAACAAAATTTACCAAGTTGTTATACAAATTTTATTGCCTAAACATTTTGTGGTCTGAATGACATATAGAACTCAATTTTTATTAAGTATAGCATATATTTGTTTCATGATTGTTTTATGAACATTCCATTTGAATATCCCATATCGGATAGGTATGCCATCTTGCGTTTGCGTGACTCATACTTTGTATGGTAGTGAAAATCAATAACATAACCTTAATTCGAGGTCGATACATTTAATCATCACATGCAATTATCAAGGCAACAAATACTAAAATCCCTTTTTGCGTGTGCCGATTGAAAAGTTTATTGTGATATTAAAGACAATAATTCTATTCTCGCGAAGAGATATAATCTGTGAAACCATTCTTGACGCGAGGTTATATATATGAAGTTTAATCGTTTAGTGTACTGTTAAAACATTAAAATATTGCGTGAAAAATGAACGATTCCGAACAAGAAAACGGCCCCAAAGTAACGGGGACAGTGGACAATGCCTGGTCGTTAAAAATTCCATCTTTTAAGCCCGAGGATAATCCACATCGTCTACTCGAAGAAAGTTCGTTCGGGACTTTGTTTCCAAAATATAGAGAACAATATTTAAAGGAACATTGGCCATTAATTCAAAAATCGTTAGATGAACATGCAATCAAGGCCGAATTGGACCTCATTGAAGGTAGTATGTCTGTGAAGACCACCAGAAAAACTTGGGATCCGTATATCATAATTAAAGCTCGTGATATGCTCAAACTCATGTCCAGATCTGTTCCTTTTGAGCAAGCAAGGAGAGTACTTCAAGACGATATTGGCTCAGATATCATAAAGATAACATCTTTTGTAAGAAACAGAGAAAAGTTTGTCAAGAGACGACAGAGACTCATAGGACCAAAAGGATGTACCTTGAAATCCATCGAATTGTTAACAAATTGTTATGTCATTGTACAGGGACAGACAGTGGCTGCATTGGGTCCTTACAAAGGTCTTGTTCAAGTGAGACGCATTGTGGAAGATACTATGAAAAATATTCATCCTATTTACAACATTAAAGCATTGATGATTAAGAGAGAGTTGGCAAGAGATCCGAAACTAAAAAATGAAAATTGGGAAAGATTTTTGCCTAAATTCAACAGCAAGAATATTAGCAAGAGGAAGCAACCTAGAAATAAGAGACAACAGAAACCGTATACTCCGTTCCCACCTCCACAACAGGAGAGCAAGGTAGACAAGATGATAGCTTCCGGAGAATATTTCTTGAAGGAGGAGCAAAAGATAGCCAAGAGAAAGAGAGAACAGGATATCAGGCACCAGGAGGCTGAGAAGAAGAGACAAGAACGCAGAGCAGAAGCATTTGTACCTCCCGAAGAGCAATCAAAAGAAAAGAAAGAACAGAATAACGAGATAAATTTGGATGAGTTTAAAAATAAAGTTAAAAAGGCACTGAAAAAACGTGGTGGCCGGTCATAGTGCTTGCTTATAAATTAAAAGATACAGTTTTAGTAAGTGAACTTGCTAAATTATTTGTACATGATGTTTTTAATAAAATGAATGTTCATTAATAAATTTCAATTTAAGAAATACTCGTGTAACTTCTGGAATAACTCCAATATTTTATTAAAAAAAACCTTGTTCCTATAAGTATTATATTATCGCGTTCTTAATGTACGAGATGCAAATATATATAAGCATTTACCACTCGTATATACTTATATATATTTTTAGTTGTTTAGTATGATACATTTGCAAAATACAGAGTCGTAGAAATACAACGTGTACACCTTGAAGACAGGTATTCGGTGTCGAAAACGAACGTCCATATATGCATACATATATTGTTTTTTTTTTTTCAGGATTATTTTTGTAGATTCGTTACAATTTCGATATAGTTTCAATATCCAAGGGATGGCATAGTTATATGTATAAATTAAATATAAAACAAAAGCTACATCCCTTAATAGCTATCTTTAAATATAGAAACATTGCTTTCACATACCGAGTCTTCAATGCATCGAGCTTCTTAAACGGAATAAACAGGATTTAAATAGCGTTCCTTCCTTTGCAACAGCGCGTTATCTTAATAAACACGAGGCTAATAAAGAATTCAACGTATCGTACATACAATAGACAAGTCAGAAATATTCGTGACAATGTACAGCGTATTTCTTATTGTTAACCGAGCACGGGGATCAAGTGCCCTGTACCTTAATCTTAAATGTTAAGTCGCTCGTTTATCTTACATCTTACAGATTCGTGGAAGTACGACGCTTTTATTTAACTTATATTGTAGACACGTTATGTACAATTTAGCACGGGATTATGGTTGCCTCGTTACTCGCGAACGAAAAGGTACGAATGACATCATTCGTAAATTCACTCAGAGACGCCTTAGGACGGGAAACAGACGATTGATCGATCGCGTCGAAGTATTTACAGCGCGTCGATACAGTGAGTTGATCGAGAAAAAACGGAAGTTCGAAAGGAACTTCTTCATTATTCTGCGCGTTTAGTACCTTTTTGATATTTTTGTCTTCGTTTATAATATTTCGCAGATCCGAAGGATCTTTTGTCGAGGAAGTTGGGAAAATTCTTAGATTTAAACGTGTTATCGTTCGCAGCGTTTAATTAGTTTAGCGATTGAATGAAAAGATTCAAGCGAATGCGTTTGAATTAAAATTTTGACGAGGAAAGTATGTAGTAAGAGTATCAAATAACAATAACATTCCAAATGCACATGATACATTATTCATGTATTCTGTCATGTATTCGGAAAATTATTATGCGCGTAGTGCGTCAATTATACATCAAATTTGAGCCAAATCGACGGCTCGAAATATACGCGTTTAGATGAATCGTTCAATAAACGAGATCTTTTAAACGCATACATATATACAATGCATCAATTCAGAATCGATGAAATTTCAATCATATTGTCCGATAGCTTAGCTTAACGCGTTTTAAGAGTAAAAACGATCTTTTTCCGAATGTGAAACACTGGTTTCGTAAACCTACGAACGTAGCTACATGTGTAAGTGATTTGGGTCGCGCTCGTATCATACAAAAGCTTACAATAATTCGATAGCGTAACTTCTGTGTACATATATGTATACGTGTGTCAGAGGTTGGATGCGAGATGACGGTAGTCGAATCATTGTCGCCATGAAAGTATCAGTGTACAAAAGATCGTTCTTTCGCTGCATCTTGCTGTATAGTAGTCGCTCCATTTTCTCGCCTTTGAACAACTCGACGTGTTGATGGTTATTTAACTTATTCTTTTATTCACAAATTTATTTCTTTTTTTAACGAGAGAAATTGTCACCAGCATTCAAGTAGCGAAAGAAATTTAAAAGAAACAAGCATCACCTGACACAACAGCAAAACGAATAACGTAAATCGATTTTGTAACACGTCGAATCTCCGTGAGGCGAGCACACCATAATTCCCAGCTATTCGCACAACCAAGTAAGTATACAATTTTCTTATAGAAAAATAAATCTCTTTGTGAGAATGGTAGCGCATGTCTTTGGATCGAGAAGCACCCGATTCGCGTCGCGATCTGCAGTTGGATCGGAGACGCAAATCGATATCGACGCGCCACGTATATCGTGTGTGCATGCATGTGTCGTGTGGTCGGCTAAGAAACTAATAATCCATCTAGAAATAGCGTTTTTGCCTTTACATTTATTATTTAAGGCCGTGGAAATAGGGAAATTGATAAAAAGATACAGTTTGCCGTTACTTCGTTTTATTCTCGCGGAAACAACGCTGGAGAATCAATCGCCATGTAATAATAAATCGCGCGCCGATTGGATGAAAATTTATAAGCGTTTCAATGTTTGTCTAAACGATATTCAAACGGTCAATGAGTCGAGAGTCCGCTTAAAATTACGATGTTGGAATTTGTCCATTTTTTTGTTCCTTTTGACTTTTATTCTACACGATGAAATTCCAAAATGATTCCATTTGAGATCATCGAGGTTAACATAAATGCACTGGAATGAATACGCTTCGAAGCAGCCATTCGAAATTAACCCTTTATCGACTAGGACAAACTCTTATTTTGCAATCAGATATCATCGATTAATTAAAATAAAAAAAAAAGGAAGCGTAGATATATTCTTCGTTGATCACAAATCAATCTCACAAAGGGTGAACTTCTCCTCGAATTTTCATATCATTCTCTACTTAAGATAGAACGAAAAGATAATTGTTTCTCCGCTATGAAACATGAATTCAATTCCATGTTCTCCGTAATCTCTTCTTAAACATCTCTCCAAACAGTCTCATTAAATCTATGAGTATATCAGACTGATATACCACTCTTCTAATTCAGATAGTTTTTCATCTTCACGCCTCGTCAAGAAGGTCCTTTCTTTTCTCTCAAAGCAACGAACCCTGTGTAAATTATCGTCGGGTTCGTTTGAGCAATCTCGATCTTATATCGATCAGATTGCCCTCCCTGATTAGATCGACCTTCCTTCTTCTGATCAAATACTGCACTCGTTCGGCCTTTCGTGAATGACGACGGCACCGCGGTCTTCACGAAACACTGGTCGTCCTTTGGAGCTAGTGATTGTGATTGTACAGATGCCACCTTTGTGTCTCGGCATTGGAGTCGCATTTCTCCGCCGTGATGCCTCTTTGTGCATGGTATCTTGAATCAACGCACACTGGGATCCTCGAATGGCGGATCAAGCCACCCTCGAGGTGCCTCCATTTCTGATTCTCACTACCGTCGCAGATTTGCATTAATAGCGTCGTGCCTTTCGCGTACACTGGCAAAGTTAGACAGAGATCGTGGTGCTTGATGAGACCGTCCTTCGTCAAACCCCATTCCTGTAAGAAATTGTTTAGGTAAGGTTAAACAGGGTATGTTTAGAGGCTTATCAGTTTAAGGAGTAGATTTGTAGAACAATTTACGAGGAATTTTTAGACTTCTTTTTAATGGAAATTGCAAAGTGGAAGTGATTCTCTGCTAATCATCTAGGGAAAAATAGGTTTCAAGTTTTAGTAATTTACTTTCAAAAATTTACTTTAACTTGAAAGAAGTAAAAGAACTACCAAGGAAGTATTTCTAGTAGCATTAAAATCTATTTAATATTCTTTCACGAAAGATTTAAATTTTCATTGTATCACATGAAAGATCCTAGTAATTCGATAGTATTGATCTATGTTTCTGCAAATTCAGCACTCGTACATTAAAACAAAGGATCTCAAAAGATTGAAAAACAATCTTCAAAAGAGTATTTTCTTTTCTTTTGGAAGCTTCTATGGAAGGACCGCGAAGCAGTACGGTCGACCCGTTAATCCACCGGCAGAGAACGGAATCCTCACAGCGATAATTGAAACGTAAAATTGAATACACGGATTAATATTAACAGCATGGCGAAGAGTTATTTCTACGACAGCGTGCCTGGTCCAGTTTACTCAGGACACAGCGGAGAGCGATGAATAACGAGGGCAGGCGTACTTACTTGGTTACCGCCGGTGTCATGACATGGGTAAAGACCCACATTCCCATCGAGAAGGTGGCCCATACTGTCCAGACACGCTGTACCTTGCTTCAACGATCCACCAGGACCACCCTCGCTCGTTGGTATAACTAGCTCGGGATACACGTTTTTCAGATACCAGCTGAAGGGCTTGCAATGCAATTTCCGCTTCAGCTCCATCCTGTCTTGAATACTGAAACAAGGGAAACGACACCGGGGCCGTTTTATTAATACGGCTCACGTGCGCTGACGCGTTTTAATGAAATCGACTATCGGGTATTTCGGCTCGTAAATCGAGCTTCCTCCTTTCTCTGTGTGCCGCACGCGAGACGGCACAGAAATTAGCTCGTGATAAACGACCCAAACCAGGAGGAAAGAAACTTGCTTCTCGCGAAACTTTGCCCAATGAATAGATTGTGTACAGAGTGTGTCGTGAGATTGTTGCGAGGGTATCGATGTTGTTCTTAGTAGCGGGAATTGCAGTTGCGGCCGAGTAATTTATGTTCCTTCCCAGAGGAGGAACGTACTTTCGTTGTCTTGTTTTTTCTTCGGCCCGCCGATATTTGGAAGCTTAACACGTTCTCCGTTTCGCAGATCCGTGTGTAAATCACCTGGGCACGGTTATTCGACTCCTTCGCTTATGATATTGCGCTATATTTCTGGTTAAGTTAGACGGAGGCAAATTAATCTTGCAATATATTTTTATCTTCGTTCTTTCCTCCATCTTAATTTGCAAATAGAAATTACTTCATACAAAATATTTCCTTCTATCGTAATTATCTCATCGTATAATTGTAACAAAATATCTATAATTTACCGTTGCATATATCCTAAATAAGAGTTAAAATATTTGTTTATTGTTATTTCATAACGAATAACAAACGTTGGAGACGTTCTTTACATCGCAAATGTAAAGAAACGCTATGGATTTTAGCGTGGCCATTAAAAAACATAAGCATGTCGGTGGTTGGATATGAAAAATATACCATAAAAAAGTAGCCTATTTAATAAAAGCACTCATATGTTGCCAGTAATATAATTACAAAAAAGAAAAAAGGGAACTGGTAGTTCTAGCGTTAATTTCCTCGAATTCTACACAGCAGTTCTGCGTTTCTCCGTCTCGTAAACACGAAATAATCGAGATAGAGCAAGCGTACTCACTTTCCGTAAGGGATGTTGCGTGCCAGAGGCACCGCGTTGTAGTAGAACTGTTTGTAATCGTCCATCCACACTTCAGCAGCTCGTCTAGTGTTCCGGGCGAAAACGTTTCCACTGCCCCCGGGGAACGAATACGGATGACGTTTTCGAAACACGTGGCCGACGCGCGAGCACGGAATAATCTCCAAGCTACCGCCGCATTGCCACACTCGGAACGATATCTCTGAAAGCGGCGTGGTCGAGAACTCGAATCACGTTCAGCAAATTTCTGCGGATGACAGACAGATCGAATATTCTCACCGAGATTCTCGCCGCCCCACACGTCCATCTGAGTGTCGTACTTGCCCAGTTTCTCGAAGTACGCCTTGTTGATTACGAACAAACCGCCAGCAATCATAGGCGTTCTAATCGCCTGCGTAGGGTCCTTTTGTCTCGCTTGCCTTTCGGTTTGACTCAGATATTCCCATTTAAAGACTAGACTCCAATCGAAGCCGCCTCTTAGATCGGCCGATGCTCCTGAAGAATAGATTAATTATTATTAGTTAATGATCAATAAATATGATTTCAATTCGAAACGAAAAAGAATATTTTCGAAGTGGCAAGATTTTTTTTAACACCAGAACTACCGACAGTTAACGCGCAGCTATTTCTACCAAAACCAGTCAAAATGACTGGTCTTTAATAAATACCTAATAATAGAATATTTTTATATTTATTGATTTATTACTTTCTTACAGAAGGAATTCCATGTTATTTAGTATATTTGTGGTATTATTAATCCACCTGGGACCATGATCCCCAAACGAGGCTTGACAAATTTATAAAATTATACAACCAGTTGTTTCGAGTGGTGTGGTATTTCTAGTGTTAGCATCTAGCGATCTAGCGATCGATCCGGAATTTTTCTGATATCTGATATCATCATATTGAATGATACGCAGTAAAAATTTAAAAAACGTGTGACAAGTTATAGAAAACGGGGAAACTGGTTCATTGGGGTTCGATAAACAGATTTCAAGACCCTTTTACACTTTGACAAGTACCAGACATTTTGGCTGGTGTTGGTATAAGTATAACCTTGATACAAAATTATTTTGAGGTTGAATACATAAAAAACAAAATAAAATTCATTATATTATTTCTTTAGTTATCGTTGCGAAAGTCATTACATCATTGTGGGGGAGAAAAATAACATGCAGTAGGAACTTCAAAATAAAATTGTAAAAACAGTCAATTTGACTGGTGTGGTAATTCTAGTGTTAAATGAGCGAAATATGTTTGAGAATAGAGCTACTTTAGCTTGCTGTAAAGTGTAGACTCTGTGGTGTTGGTAGAGAAATATTGAAGAATCAGTTGATACCAAATTAATCGAGAATAGAGAATTAAGAAAAGATTGAGAGTAATACGTTAAATTTTTGAATTATTCTTATATGAATTCAATTCAAGTCACTTTAATTATTCTTTGAATTTCTCGAGCAGTTCTATTTGAAAATTCACGAAGAAAAGGGTTAAACGGAGTTGAGAGGCTATAATAATACCAATATATTGGAAGGTGTCCATGCTTATGACGTCAATGACAGGGCAGACGACCCTCGTAGGATCCTCAGCCACCCTTTCTAAAAGGGGCTCCAGCCAGTCGGCGTTGCATTCACAATGCGAGTCGAGGAACGTTAACACGCTGGCGGTGGCTGCATCCGCGCCTCGCACCCTCGATCTCATCAAGCCCTCCCTCTTTTCGTTGCGTATCACTCGCACTTTGTGTATCCTCGATAGCTCTTCACCATCCTCCGCTGCAAAAGAAGTAAATGAATTGTTACGGCGTTGTTCGATGCACTCTTCGCGTTGCAAACTTCGGAAAAATAGTCAAGTTATAAGACATGATATCTAAAGAAACAATATTTTTATATCGTTAAAAAGCGTCAGAAAATTCAAACGAAAGAAAAATAGCCTAATATTTTAATATTAGACAGTCTAACTTATAAGAAACAACAATTATGAAAAGGATTAGAATTGCTTACGATGATCGCTGAAGTCATCCACTAATATAATCTCCTTTATCAAGTGCTCTGGACTTCTGTTCAGCACGCTGAAATCAAAAATAAATATTCACGATATTCCACGAAAGACTAGCCATGCGATAGTAGCAAATGAAATTTCCGCGTAGAAATTAAACGGTTCTAATTCCATCTAGGGGAGTAATCCAGCCCCAAGATGTAGCCTGAATGCGGCAACGAATCCTCTTTTAAATAAGTTTCCCTAAATAAGTTTCTTCATAGTCTCGTTCGTCCTCTTCTCGCGAAGAAATTCTCTTCAACGAGGGGGAAAAATATTTCTTTCGCGGCGAAAGTAATCCCGTTTCAGTCGCGTGACATTATACCGTGGAAAAATGTTTCAATTAAATTGGCAATTCAGTTATGTTTTAGTTAAGTCCGCGAGGAAAATCTACGGTTCGGGCGATCGCGCCACGAGAAAATGAAAGAAACGATTCTTTGAATTACTTTGAAACACCGATGATGATTCCGGAATAATGTAGTGATGTAAGCGCCTTACTGAATATCGCGAACATTGGTCAGTCATTTTGACCCACTCGTTAGTGAAGAGAAAAATTATTATTTTCACTAACAAGTATAATTATCCGCAAGTTTTCAACTTTAAAAGAATTTTTAAGATAGGTAAGTATTTTTGTCATGTTCTGTCTGCAATAATACAATAGTAACTAGATTATACTTAATTGATAATTGTCGCTTAAAAAGAATATTTATGCGAAAATTTTGGTGTTCTATCGCGTTGACGAACCATTATTTATTTAAAAAGATGCAACAATACTATGCACGAAGATGTGTAATCGTTTATTGCTTCGACTTGCAAATGGATTTTAAATAAATTCTTGTGTAAATAAGCAAATAGTATTGAATAAACTTGCTAGCAACTGTTGGTAATTAATTCCTCTCGGCGTGTTCGTATTTCGACATAAAACGAAAAAAATTGCTGCAATCGAGTCAAATGTAAGGAGCATCAAATTTTTTTACATCGACTCTTCGAATTTCACGCATGATTTATCATACCACGAGGTAATGGGTGTGAGATGATGGAACGACGATTAGGAAATTCCATCGGACCTCGGCCTCTGGACCCGAGTTGAAAGTTTTCTCGCGTTTTCCGTGAAACTCGATCGCGTTGCACGCTCTACGCGTGGGAATTTAGCCGAACGCTATCAACCAGGAAATATTAATCTCGTTTCGTTTCATCCTCGCATTCCTCGCTGTTGACGTTTTTCCATTTTTCAACGAAATCGATCATTATCTGATATCTTTTTTTTTTATTATCTTCTATTTTTACTCTTTTAACGCATCGTTTTAACATTACAAAGCGCGTAAAGATATTATAAGATCAAAAATACCTGACGACAGTCCTGAGCAGCGTCGACCGCGCCTCATTGTGAAAAGTGATTATTACGGAGGTTGGAGGCAGGTCTCTTCTCCATTGTTTCATTCGACACCTGTAAACAGAAATGGAATTGCTCTTTAGGTTAGTAAACAAGCCAGAAATGCGAATAAATAAATCCAGAATATATACAAATATAAACAAACCAGAAATCTAAATAAACAAACTACATGTAAATAAACAGAAGAGCCTCGTTATCGATGGTACGCATGACCTAAATGAAACGTCGTTCGAAAATTACACGATTCGTGTACGTGTTAAAAGGAATGAAAAGCACGGTGACTTAATTAGCTAGAGTAACTTAGAACTCAGACTCGTCTAATGAGCTTCACAATGAGACACTGGGCACGATATAATTAGGTCATCAACCTGCCACGAATAGGATCGATAGAAACTTCATTGCGGTTCTTCCTGACGTTATCTGTTGTAACGTCCGTTAATATGCTCGTCAGTTTATCCTAATAGGATCCACAGTTTCATTCCACGCGAGTGGATGTAGTGAAGTGTTATTTCGTTTATGGTTAAACGTATTCTGAATTATTAGTAATTTTTTTCGAATAGTCACTTTGTTATTTATTATATTGATTATTCGAAATGTACCATTTACTTCGATAATATTCTTCGTAGATATTTTATCATTTTTTTAATTTCACTTTTCAACTTTATCTATACTAACTTTTTCTTTATGACTTTATTCGATGGAAATTCTTTCCTTTTAGAGCAGAAGTTGTGTTAATGTAATACCGCTTGCAATTCCTCTTTTTCTTTCTTTTTTTTTTTTTTTTAGGAGATTTACATTATTTAATTCCGTTTTTTAATACTGTGTTAGGGAAGTCCAAGAATGGTTTAATATCTTTCAAAGAAATTGAAGAATTTATAGCACTCGGTACAGTAAATCATTTTCTTTTTAATAAACTGTCTTCCTCTTTAAATTCCTTTGAAATGAAAATTATGTAGGTCTCTTCATTGACGTTTTCCAATAATGCCACATTCACGCAACATGCACACGTTACTTCCCTCTTTGGTCCTCAATATCTTAACTCCTCCTCTTTATGTTTCTATTCCTGTAAAAGAATTCCTTGGTAAGAGATAAATTCTCAGTGCAGTTTATCTTCTCGAGTCGAAAACGAAAGGACGTCCACGAATTTCGTAGAATTTCCGCGTTCCCTGCGGCTTGAAAAAGCGAAGCCTCGAAGGGTGGTGGAAAGTAAATAGAAGGGATGGTAAGAAAAAGGAGGAGGATCATTTTGGCGCGGCACGCCAACACGGGGGAGGTACATAAATGCGACTAGACGGCCAGAACGATTCCAATATGTCAGTCCCACTTTCCCGAGATAAACTCGAGGAACGTGTACGGAATGCGCCTACGTGTACCGTTGCGCTTTCAACCGTCTCGTGATCCCACCTCTTTACTACGCCACCTCCTTCAAGGTCCGATCATCGTGCACCAGGCGAAATTGTAAAAGTTCACTGATGAGGTCGTGGGAATTATTACCAACTCGAGGGTGCAGCCGCTCGGAAAATTCACCACTTTCTCTCATTCTACCTGTTTCCTTTCGTTCCCGGGTGACATTAGTAAGCAAGCTCCTCACGTTCCTCTGCTCGTCTCAACTCGATGACGCTCTATCGACGGAAATGACCGAATTAAAGCCGCGTCGAGACGACGTTAAATTAATAATGTTGGGAACAAAGGAGCGAAAGGGTGTGGGGTGAGAGGGGGAAAAATTACTTTGAAACGCAATAAAACGTGGCGGACGCGCTTTAAGAAAATGGACGGGGTGCTTTATGCACTAGGTAAGACTTGGAGACTGGCTCCTTTGTCGAGAGAAAAGTGGTTCGTATCGCCGCAATAAATTGAGATAGCAGGATTAACTTCTTGGTAATGAGAAACGCGTATTTTTCGTTTAAATTTGTTGGAAGATATTGGGTATACTTTCTGAACAGAAAATTGAGATTAAGAATGTAAACTTGGCGTGCATTTGGTATCTACAGAATGAACATTTTTTCGCTTGAACAGTGAATAAGCAGACACAACAGGAAACAGTGGAGTACTTTAGAATTAAAATCGAAGACTAGACATTCGCTTGATGCTTCTTGCCATCGCCTTCTTTATAGGCAACGAACGATCGCCCGGAAAGCCGGCGCCATATCGCTATACTGTGATCGTTTGTAATGCTAACCGAACCCAGTGCAATTTCATCCAGCTACTCTTATGGTAGATTTACAATTCTAAATATCTTTTATCGACTGACGAAGCTCAATATAACTTGGATCTTGTAAAGTTGAAATTCATAGTCGATAATTCTTGTATTCAAAGTTTGTACAAATATACTTATTACACGCAGAACTAAGGTTGCACGATTAGTTGAGGAGAGGGTTACACGTAAAGGCAATTGTCAACGGGGTGTATTTTCTAATATGTGGCTTATTGGCGCTTGAATCTGGTCGGTCGAAGTTTGTCACAATAATGTAACGCTATTGTCACTCGCTCAAGAAGGCCATACGCTTAGAAACAGTAATAGGATATGCTAGACACCCTGCATACCACAAGCATCAAAACAATAACCAAATAGTAACGGAATAGGCGCCTCTGAGATACACCAAACGATAATCCCTCCAGAGGGATTAAAACCTCAGTATAAAAACCCTCCAAAATAATCGCTCGCCCCAGTCTCTTGTAACATTTTAAATCATTCTGTTGTTACACTTTGAACCGTCACTCTACTGGATTTGCATAATAAATTCTATTATCATATACAAAGTTCAATTTCTTCACCTTATTTGCGAAACATTCGAACTGCAACGCGAAGAGATCACCGGCAATCTATCGATTTCGTGATTTTTTGTTTACGTGACACTATCGTAGTATAATAGTAGTGTTACGTCGGCCGACTCTCTACCTGGACGGGGCCTTGCATCGCACATGGCAACCATGTGTCTACACCTCCTTACGGCGTACTCTAAAGAATTTCAAGGACCGACCATAAATCTTAGAAAATCTCAACAAAGCTTCTCAGGTCGAACAAGGATCTTTTCTACGAAAGTAATTTCTAAGATCTCTGGTTTGTGTCCGGAAAACACTTAAAATTAGTTATTTGCACACGTGCGATGCTTCCCACTACCAACCTTCTATCGAGGGCGGCTAAGACCCCTCCTGGTCCACCAACAATCGTAATGGCCAATAGAAACAATGTCTATTACCCTCACTTTCCTGGCCAAAAAACTGTCATCTACGAATCCGATGATCCCGTGCGTTAGACACACCCTTTCCTAGCTCTCCTCTGACACAGCATCGTCACTCTCAGGGTAGTCCGTTTTCATCGTCCGAACAGCCAGTAAGTCTACCACGGTTCTACCTAACCCCAATCAACTCGTTTGCAAAGTCTAACTATCTCATCGAAAGATATCGTCAACTCGGGTCACATTTTCTGTAACGCATAAGCTGCACTCATCGTCAAATACTTGTAACGCTCATAATATTGTATAATCCATTGTTGAATATATCTATCATATTAACCTGTTAACACAGTGTTAATCTCAACTAACC
The DNA here is from genome assembly GCF_041682495.2 of Bombus fervidus. Taxonomy (NCBI): domain Eukaryota; kingdom Metazoa; phylum Arthropoda; class Insecta; order Hymenoptera; family Apidae; genus Bombus; species Bombus fervidus. The sequence continues at coordinate 4,032,646 of NC_091524.1, forward strand.
ACCCCTGTTATCCTAATCGAAACACGGGGAACGACTACTTTGCGGCGTCGATTATCCGAATCGTAGCGAGAATTTACGCCTCTCGCTGACGCGTTTTCCTCGCGACCGCGTCTCTCCGCGAACGGTAGTAACAAGTAGTCCAGTGTCGGGTTGTGTAGGGCTTAGTGGACTTGTGAAGTAAGCTGTGAGACTGCGAGTTTAATTTTTGGCACGATGAAAGTTTGATTATCGATATAACAAATTGCGGAAGAGAAGAAATCGGTACGTATTAATCGGTATATATTAGGTTGTCCAAAAAGTGTTTTTCTTTCGCAAACATGTTTTTTACAATAGTGCACCTTCATACAAACGTGAAACCAAATCTGTGAAATGTCGCGGTGTTTATCTCAACAGAACAAAATGGATTATACGTTTTCCTTATAAAACGAAAGAAACTTTTCGGACAACCTAATACCTATGTAATTACGAAAATTTCAAATGACATTTTTTTCTATGAAAATATTCGAAAATTCAAATATCTTTGATTCCTCTTGTCTGACTTCTCTTCTTAAAACTAAATACAGTTTACCAGACTCTGTCCTGGTCATTCTGGAAATTCTCAATAACGACATTAATAGCGCGATCTCCTAGTTAGACACTGATTACAAGCAGTTTATGCACTTCCAATCCGTCTTAGACATTCAGAGACACGGATCGTATCTTCTAATTCATGGGAGCGTAATTTCGCAAGCAAGGCAACGAAGCAACGTCGACTGTCGGAGACATATTTGCCGACAACGAAATTGCAAACGAGCCTTAAAGCGGGCTAGACGGCACGGATCATCCGGACGGTTTAATTCGAAACTGCAATTCGGGCTTTGGTCCCGACGTTAAAGTGGATAACGCACGGTCAACGCCGGACGACCCCATCGAATTCTCGGGACACGTGCAAGCGCGCGTGTACAACTCGCGTTTACACGCGACAACGCGCTTCCAGAACTGGAGCGGCACTCGCGCGTGTTTCGAGAGGAACACTTGAAATCGTGTTTGTACGAGCGATCTCTCTGTGTATTCGCGAATTTGATGATCAAATCGATCGACTTCTGTATCAATGAAATTTGGTGAAAATACTTGTGACTATACGAGCTGAGAATTTTAACGCAGTAAACAACGGGTAGTTTTACAGGGTGCGTGAGATGTGATGGATCAATCATTCGAGTATTACAAGCTTTTTTCAAAAGATAAACATAGGAAATGATTCGTAGTATCATATTTATTTAGAAAATTTTATTACCAATCTTCAAACTCTTATAGCAACGTAATAGTTACGTTAAGAAATAATTAATTTTCTCGTTTCTAAAAGTTAACAGATTTATAGAAAAAATTTCCTAGATAGATTCGTATTTAAAATTGGACTTTGTTCGGTCATACCGAACTTTTTCATAGAAAAATACAACATCTCTCTTTTACGTTTTCCCTTATATTTTCTTATATTTTAATTCTAACGAGACTACGGTTTTATCGAAGTATTAATTTTTCTGAGAGATAACATCGGACTTTTTCTAAAATCGTTGCGATTTATCCTCGTTGCAATAAAAAATCTACAAATTCCCTGTATCGCCCATCCTCTATATTACTCGTCTATATATCCAGATGATAAAATATTGCTTCAGAATTTCACACGAAGTATATGTATATTAAGCTATTAAATAATCCAAATCTACACGAGGTGAAATTATCGCAGGTATCGCGGAAGGCCACAGCGTTCCAGATAGAAAAATAGAAGAAAAAAAGAAAAGTGAGTTAGCGTCGAAGAGCAGAGAGGACGGAACGATGGAGAATAAAGCGAATTCGGGGACGATGTATAAATTTACCCCTGCACGGAAGCGTTACACGAGCCGGGAAAACGAGGATGAACGGCAGCACCCTGCACGCGATCCGAACGAGTTTCGGATTAATCCTGCGCTGATGCTGCTTCCGATCTCACATCGAAATGCACTTGTGGATACGACCAAGTGGTTACAACGGATCAACGTGACCCAAGAGAAACCTGAAATCGGGCTGTTTGCGACACGGGAAATAAATCTACTGATGAATAAACCCGGGATCCCCGAATTCCGGACTATCGTTATACAATAATTTTGCTTTGCTATGGGAATGGAAATTTTGGTGCATACGTTTACAACAAATAACAGGTAATGTATTTCGAGTGCAGAGTCTTGTTCAGATTAGTCGCTTGATCAGTTATGTCACTTTAAATAAATTGGGTTCGAATAATTAAAGTTCAAATGGATATTTAACGTAATCAAAATAAAATTAATATCTAAAATAGTGTATATTTAAAGCTGTCTTGGTTTGGGGAATTGGAAATAGTATTCTGATATGTCGGAAGTGTTCAATTTATCAGCGAATCTTTTATTCGTAGAAATGTCTGTTCGCTGTGTAATTCGTACAATCGGTAACAGGCCAGCAGTCGATCCAAAGACTATTTTCCACCCTTTCACGTTAATTAATTCTCATATTCCCATGCGCGAGCATTTCAAAACTGCGTTCGCAGCCGTCAGCTAAATCCCAGCTGAACGGATTTTTCAGAATCCGGCGTCACCGGAAACTCGTGTTCCCAGTAAAAAATAATTTTGTCAAAGCGGTTTTAATACGTACCGCCTGAACGTATCGACTGCGTCCCTCTTCTACACAGAGAGAATCCATCAACTAACAGGATGACAAAGAAAAACGTCCAAAATAATTGTAGAATATGCATTTTCAACGAAATATATTCGAGAATTCGAAAAATTTCGTTCACGGTTTAAAAACTCTTGTTAGATGTTCCAACTTTTGCACGTACCACGAAAATACTCAGACTCACGAAACTCGAACATTTCTACTCACCTTTTATGAAATTATTATACAGAATCATTTCAAAATATTTCGTATGACACATATTTTCAGAAGACGTGTCTACAAGCGTTCGAATACTTTCGTGAACCAGTGTATGGCCTTTATGAGATCTAGGTAGCTTCGCTGGCAGTTGATCCGAAGAGCAGAAGGTCGAAAACTAACGCGGACCTTTTGTTCAACTCTTTTGCTCGGGACGAACCGGATTGCCTCGCGGCCTTTCGAGTCTAGGGAGCGAAGCAGCGAGCTTCCCGGCGGGAGACATAAATTCCACGCTGTCTGTGACGCTGTAAACGCGGATTTGGATCGTACTACACGGATCAGAGCGCGGGAACGAGGGCCACGAAGCTCTAAAATCGCGAGAAAGGTGGACGGATTTTTCAAGCGCTACAAATTAGAGCGTTGGAACGTGATATTTTGAGGAGAAGGAAGAAGATCGAGGATTTTAACGCGACGCGTATTAAATTCGCTGTTTCTAAACTTGCTTAGTACAGAGTCTGTTTGCGTTACAAACTCCACTAAACTCCTATTCGCGACTCCTAAGGCTCCTCAGCCTTAAGGAGTTACGCGTGATGTTCACGACGACTATGAGCATTGACTAACTCGCTGATACGATGTTTGTATTCTGCTGTTCAAGAGTCTTCCTGGTGTGTTCCATTGGAAATGCGTATGTTGATTCAAAATTGAAAAAAATCGGGATACGATATTTCATAGGAATTTTATAGATTTATGAATATTTCCTGGTATTTGAATGACTCTTTATATATGGACGAAGACTTATCCTTTTCCCATGCTTTTTATATTTCTCCGTATACCTGCCATACAAGTCGGGCCACACAAGTATTGTAGTCGTCAGTAGTACTAATGTTAAATTCAATATTTTGATTAGTATTTGACTACGGATGTTTACATATTTATAGGAATATACGTAATATGCAAAAATATATGAAACTCCAGTTATTCTCTCTGAAATTATCCAGAAGAAATTATATTAGGTTGTAGGAAAAGTTTCTTTCGTTTCATAAGGTGACAATAGATGATGAACAATTTCTATTTTATATTATTTTATTGAATTAGGTATAATCCATTTCGGTATATTTCTATTATTATGTTCGTGCATAATTCAATAAACTAATATAAAACAAAATATATTGTGCGTCTATTATTTACTTAGACAACGAAAGAAACTTTTCGGACAACCTAATACATATCCAGATTTTCTCTGAAATTTCCATTTCTTTCTGTACATAGAAATATAAATTCACATAAACATCCGCGATCTAAATTCATTTTTCCTTTAAAATCCATTAAGATTACTTTATCATCCTCGAGTGCTTGGAATTCTTCTATCTTTGGAGAGTTTAAAAGGAACAAAACAGGATTAATTTTGGATTTTATTGAGAACTGTAGCCAACGTTGGCACTTTTGTTGAAGAAACTAATTCGCTAAGTATTTCAACGGTTTTACATAGGAAAAGGGAAGCCGGGTTCATTGGTCAAATTTCGTTTCATCAAGGATCCAGGTCGTACAGAATGCGTCGTGCGAGACTTCCTATTGATTTTCCCCTTTCCGCCCACCCGGGATAAAAGTTCGTCGTAGTTTTAAATTGCGACTCGTTGTTCTTCATCAACGGTTTCGCATCCTTTTGTGAATGGCTAATAGAGAACTCCACAGCCAATAAAGTAATTCCAGTTTCTCACTTGGTGAGTCGCACGAAACTCGATCCTTATTAGAAACATACCGTCTCGCTTTAGAAACCGATAGAACAACATTCAGAAATAGAGCATATCGGCTTTGATCTCTCTCGTAGAAACTCCGCTGCATGCTGAAACTCGAAAGGAATATACTCGCGAAATTGTGTCTTCGTTGTTGCAGTGATATTGAGCCAAATTGGCCACTTCTGAACGGCTTATGAAATATATGTACGTCTGAATAAAGATAAATTTATGTATATGTGGACTACGCGGACAAATTACTACCAAACATTAGAAGCATAAGGATTACATAGTTTTAGATTTGATATACAACTTTAACGATAAAAAAATACAACAGACTTAAACGACTTGAATGATTCTCGCAACTGAATGATTCATTGCGAACATTACTTATTTCAAGCACGCTACATTCTCAAAGGCTCCATACGTAAATGTCACGCGTAGTCAGGTTTTCACGTTGCACTATAGATTTCAGTGTACACGTACAGTTAGTTCTCTGAGTGAATCCTCGCTACCGACAGCTTAGCATAAATATACATTCAGTTCATTATCGCTTCGCACGAATCTTTCACGTGAATTCTACATACCATATTTACTCAAAATTACGATACCACGTAATACAACTTTCTTCCTTTCGTTACACATTTATTTTCCGAAGCTATTTTTCGAGAACACGGCAAAAGAAATACATTTTGACAGATCAAAAGATCCAGGCACAAAGGAGAAATATTCTTATTGTATCTTTCTATTGTATGTACTTTCCACTTTTGTGAGACTTTGGTTTCAATGGAGCGTTATCTGTCGATCGAAACGAGAAGAAGTTCGATATCTCGGTAGATTGTCTATATGTTCAGCCAAAAGAGGAAGAATTTCAGCGAGCACAATGCTTCTTTCGAGAGAAAACGAAATAATACTTCTGTTCCTTGTTGCGTTCCTAGTCTTGAGAGAGTTCTTAGCCGATCGTAAGATTATTGGCTCCTATTGGATCGTCATGAACTTTTATTGACAACAATCGTTTCTCGCGGTACTGTATCTCGACTAATCGATAGAAAAATCTAATTTAGATCATGTAGTTCATATGTTTAATTATTTACGCGATTTAATCATGGTGCTCGAAGGTAATCAGCTTTATTTAACCAATTACGAAAACCTTCGATTAACTGGCGACCGAATAAACAGTGGAACAACATTGTTTCGAAATTCAATCATTAGACACGCAATATTGACTTGAAAATCACTGCTGTTAATTTCTTTCGTGATTTCACGCGCTAAACCGGTCAATAGTTTAAACGAAAAAGGGGTACAACGAACAATAGCCACTTGACTAAACACACGAATTTCAATGATAGGTTTGTAGTGAATGGTTCATTTGCTGTGGAAAACATCGATTGAATCGCATAATAAAAAGAGGAGATCGGCAATTTTGAACGCGAATGAAACGGTCACGGAGAATATTATTAGTATTACGAATAATGATATTTAAAAAATATGTTTCTGTGAATGGAAAATTTATATATGTAGAAGAATGTAATAATACATCGTACAATTCTGGAACTAAAGGATTATATTATAAATGTATTAAAAAAGAGGAAGGATAAAAACATGCATTTTTATATTCGGTGCAAACTGTCAAAAAACACCATGTTATGAGATATTTCGAACAAACACGAATAGTTCAAATTTTATGGTACAGCAAAATGTATCTAACAAAACCCTGTTAATGCGTCCCCAATCTACGCCACGACCACAAGCCAATAATTTTCCTGTTTTCACTCTGCCACCCCTCGAAATCCCTGTTATCAGGTGGAATCGCAAAACGTAACGCGTATTATCAATCGTCCGTTCGAAAGCGTCAAATAAATCCGATTAATCGCGTATAGCCAGATCGCTATTAACAAGGTACGCGTTCTACCGATGCATGCGAGCCGGAAACACATTCATGAAGTGCGATTAGTATGACGCGTTACGAGTTGAAACGAATCGGAAACGAGGTCGTGGACTCGCAGGCAGAATCGGGAACAAATTTCCAGGGATTCGAATCGATGTCTTCTTAATAACGCCGCGCACTGGATGATGCCGTCGTTGAATCGTGCGACAACAATACCGAAACAGCTGAATATCGTGACCGACATCGTTCCACTCTCGATGATTATTTCTCGTCAAATCGACATTTCCCTCTCTTCTAGCCGATAAGAATCCCTATTCAACCACGCGGCGTTGTTCCTTCCATACGTGGAATATGTGTGATATGAAACACGTGTGATACGTTCACACCGATTCGTAAGACTTAGGGCATTTACGAAGACTTAAATAAATCTGACAAATCATCAGAAAATCGTTTAAGAAAAACGTTTAAGAATTATTCTATTATTTGTGTTGCAGTGATTGCCACATCTAAGAAAACTCTACATCTGGTCTTCGGTTTTCTCAAGCGCTGAGGCCATCGATAGCGCATGGACAAAAGAATGCGTCGATGATAGACCATAAGCGGTACATGTGCGACGTTGGCTTCAGAGTTCTTTTAGTCTCAGGGTAACATTGCTAGCGTGCGGATCTGGACCAGCTTACATTGTATTCCACTTTGTACTTATATTCACAATATATATATATATATATATATATACTTACAATACCTTACAATTTACCCACGCGTTTCTTTGATTCCACATACATCAAATAACCTTAACAATCTGAAACGTTAGAATATAAAGAAATCGTATACTATAAATGTAAAAGTTTTCTATGGTAAATGTTCAGATAATTTCATGAGCCTATGTATGTATATTTCATATTTTAATAATAATCTTATTAATTTGGTATATGTTCGGGATTTTGAGAGGCCGTCCATTTATGACACGGACAGGTCCATTTCCTTCTTTAGGAAATTCCGTATTACATGTCCTCCTCGAGCTGTAAATCTAATGACTCCGAGGTTAGGTAAAAACTCCCGCGAAAGGACCAGCCGAAAGGGCACGATGGACAGACGAAACTCAACGGCTGGTAGGGAGAATCAGCAACGTAGGAGGACAGATCATCATCAGGCATCGTACCGTGCGGGTGAAATACTTCACTCTCAACGAGATCTTACCACCGCCGTGTTCATAACATCAAACGTTCCTTTTATACAAGTGCAAATACAGAGCTAGATTACTCTATCACTCGATCTATTAAACCTCCTCCACCTTGGGCGTTAAGTCATTCGAGGTACGCGATATCGACCGATCGGTTTGACCCGAGCGGTTGCTCTTTAGTCGATAATTTGCAACAGTATAACAAAATCAAGTGTCTTTTCGTCCGTACTCGGTGTGGGCTTTTATCATTAATTTTGATGAATCCTTACCATTTCATCATTTTACGATAATTATCATGTTTGACGCGATTCCAGTAGTAATCGGATTTCGGTGTATCAGAGAACACGGTGGGCTCAAATTTATTTCAAACACAATCGAAATTATACATTGTGCGTTGTTTTTTTCTTAACTAAATATTTTTTTTCCTTTGTGAATTTTTCTATAAATTTAGGAATCTTCATGCGGAGAACTTCACACGTCGCAATTACCAGCATATGTATCTGGAAAGTAAATATGTTTCGAACCTAGAAATTCCTCTTTTGACGGACGATTTTGAAAGCGAAAAGTTTGACGCGGGATACTTTTTAAATAGAATCGTCGCGACGCAACGCAGGAATGTTTCCCTAATATTTTATGCGCGAAATATATTTCCCGATGGTTTTCATCGATTCGACGCGCCGACCCTCGCGCCGCATTGGCCAAGGAGAGAAGGTTTCCCGCAGAATAGGAACGTGGCAGGTGCTTTAGCTCCGGTTCGGCTGTAAATTTTCTGGATTTTATCGGCGAAAATTTAGAGACACCGTAAAACCGACGCGTCGAACGAAGACGCATGTTTATGTGTATGAATATTTGCGGATATTCTTAGCGGCCAGATAAAATATGCGAACAGCGTCACTGTCGTCAACTCAACATTTTATGGCGTATAAAACTGTGTAAAAACTTGACGATTCGCTCCATTCGCGAACACACGATCTTAATTATAAATTTTATTACCGCAATAACTGGATCACGTATCTCAACACGTATTTTAATGTGTGTCTTAAGGAGAAAATTAACAAATACATGAATTCTTAAATCATCTGTATTCCGCGTTATTTTCGTTATCGTTGTTCACTACTACTATAATTCTCTAGAATGTCGTATGGTTTGGAAATTATATATGCATGTGTTTACATTGTTAAAATATTACCATTACTTTGGTGTATTTCATCTCTGCATTATATCGTATTCCATTACATATTAGTAGACTGTAGATATTTATGCAAATCCATATTTCACGAATATAATTAAAATATAATTAAAATGTTATTTTAGCTACTATTGTAAGGAGTACTATATTTTGGATATTTTATATGTACATTTTTACGTTTTAAAATTTCTAATAAATGCATAAAAATCATACATATGCACGTCACATTATTCCTATGAAGCGATGTTAATTCTTAGATCAAAAGAAAAATACTGCAATCGCTTGTAATTATATTTTATTCAAAACTAGTTACAAATCACTAGAAAAAATATATAATTAATAAAAACCTTCGCAAATTATCAGAACAATTCGGCTGTCCGAATACATGAAATTGGTTTCCTTAAAGTTTCAACTAGCAATTAAGATGACAAATTGGCTCGGTTTACTGGAAAATCAACGAGACCAGTTCCTGTACAGAAAGTTCCCCCTGTCCAAAAACCAATCCACTCAGGCGTCATTAAAAATTCATCGTCGTTATTGATCTATCCGCAGTCTTGGCCCAGTGAAAGCCGCGAATCGATGGTTCGCCGAATTCAGAGGCAGCCAGCGTGTGTTTCGTGGGGAAACGTCAGAGGAGAGGAAGGGTAGACACATCGGGCTGCTTTAATTAATTTCCCTTTGCGTCGTCGACCAAACGTAAACGACACTGGCGTGACTATTTCAATTTACATCGGTCAGCCCCGTAATTATTTCATCGAAGCGACTAGCGACTCGCGCGAATATTCACCGCCGTTCGTTCCATCAAACTAAATTGCAACCTCTCCCTTGAGTCGATCGGATTCTACTCAAATTAGAATCTCTCCTCTGGAACTTCGGTTCGGTGATTTTCTAAAATCGCTTCAAATTAATTCTCCGTCCTCGTACAACCATTCGTGCATGTCGGATGATTATCTTTTGCATACATTGTGAGTCTTCGAATAAATTAATATCCGAAGATGATAAAATTTGTCACATATTTATAATAATTGATTGAATTCTGGTTAGGTTTCAATTGAATTTTTTGTTATCGAGTATACTGATTGATTTGAGTTTTCATATTTAGACATTTTGTTGTCGATGTTTTTTCACTGATGTCTTTCGTGATAAATATTTGTTACGTCTGTGGAAGAAGAAAGAGAAAGCTTATTTCTTCTGAATTACGCGTCTGACACTTAACGACGAACAATAAACATAACTCGAAGATAAAATCATAATTGTTCATTGCATGCAATTTGACTGTCCAACGACATAATAGTCCATGTGTATTGTAGATCCTGTCTAATTGCTACTACAATTATTTCAAAGATTATCAAGTCTACAAACTGTTTATCAGTGTACAAAGGTCTTCCATCTTTAAACGAACCGAAAGTTCAACAACCTATGACATCTCTTCCGCTATTCCTCCAATAGGAAACATCCCTTATTCCCCATTTCCCTTAACCAAATCGATTATCGGGATTTTTTTATACTCACCACTGTAGAATGTATCGATTTCGTTTATCAGAATTCCAATAAGACAATAATCAAACCATAATCGAGCCTCGCGGACAGAACCAGATTCTGTGTAGGACTCGATGATCCTATGGATACGAAGGACGAAGCAATTTTCGAGGACACGAGCATCACGTTGCATAAAACGGGCACGACGGGCAATTGTGCTCAAGCTAATGACTAATTAACGACGGGGTTGGAGCCATCCTCCGGTTTGGTTAATGAACCCGCGAAGAGGCGCGTCTCGCTTCTCGAATTGGCTGGCCGTGTAAGCTCGCGCGCGAGTCATCTCTAAAGCTGTCCATTCGGACTTTCCTGAATCATTATTCAAGCCCTGTTCCTTCCGGGAGCGCGCAGTATGTCCGTGAAGAGGGAACGGAACAAGGGTTATTGGAGTAGACAACGAAAGGAAGGAAGAACGCTTGGAAGCGAGCGTTGGTGGCGAGTGAGAAATGATAGAGGGAGAGCCTGGAAGGATGAAAATGAGATGAGGAAAGGTGGAAAGGAGCGAGAAATGACAGAAATAGATGGATCTTTATTACGCGGTGCAAGGTATTGTGTGTGTTGCAGCTTAGCCACGATGAAAGTAAATCGAGAATGCCACGATATCGAAGCCGAGGATAAAATGGATGAAAGAAGGGACGAAGCCCACGGAGATGGATGAAACGTTGGTTGGAAAAGTGAAACAGCCCTTCCACTGATCCTCGTCGATGGAACCGATTATGGCGTCCATTTCAATCGAACCGATGGAAATGTTCTTAAACTGGAAAATATTCCTTCTGTGATTAGAGTCGTAACGTAGCATTTATTCCTGTGTCTTACGGTATATCTGAAACAAGTTTTCTTTTCCGACTATGTAAGTTTAACTTAAAATGTTCGTAATCTCTTTGAAGATTAAGCTTTGGAAGTTTATCCAAGCAAAGGAACGGGGAACAAAAAAGATAAAAATCTGGAAACTCATGGGAGTAATCAGCAAACATAGATTCAGAGCTTGCACCGTCTTTGAACTTGTCGCTCCGAAAGGATCGACTCAAGAAACCACAGAGACGGAACGGAAGGCGAGAGGTCAAAATGGAAAACGAAGTACGAAAGCAGTGGAAACGGAAGTGGAAGAGGCAGGTAGGCAGGAACGCTTGTTGGATGGCGTTCTGCATTTGTTCTCGAAGCGAACTCGGAAGTTTCCTCGTTCTGGCCGCTTCGGAAGCAGCCACTTAAGCCAACGCGGGGCTCAAGCCAGAGGATCCACCGAGGATCAAGGCGATCCAACTTTCAAAACAGGTCTGAATTCTCCGCTGTGTTATACGAATTACACTGCGTGCGGTTGTCATCGCGGTACGTCGATATCGTTTCTCTACCTTTCCAGCATCCCTGCAGCTTTGCCTATTCCACGGGACATTGTGATTTCCCTTCAGAATCTAGCTTCAAAGATTAGGCTATTGTCGAGAGAGAATTAACGAGAGAATGAAAAATAAATGAGCTTTATTTGAAATCGAGTATTTTTGTACTTTATCGCTATTTCAAATATTGGTTCATTGGATCATACACCGAACACTTGTAATTCATTTCTCGTGCACGAGTGCTCCATCATTTCTCTTTAATTGCTTCTCAATCGACCGTAGTAGTCGTTCAGTTTCAATTAAAAAAAAAAAAAAAAAAAAAAAGAAAAAAAGGGAAAAAAGAGAAAAAGAACATACATAACGAGCAAAATCGGTAGACGTATCGTTGGTCGCAAACGTAGCTTCGTTTCGCCAGTTTGTTCCTGTCTGGAAGGTCAAGAGATTGCCGTCGGTATTTTCTCCGGCAGTTGAAGAGACGAAGTCGAGACGTTAGTGGTAGGACAAATCGATGGATTAAGGTCGACTCGTATAGTGTAACGGGATCTCGATCGAATTTTCGTTTCCTCGTTCCGTTCCTCTCGTTCTTCTCTTCTTCACCTGCCTCTAATTGTCACGTCTTTCTGATTCACTGGAAAACCACGTATAATGCTCGCCGCCAGTAAACGGAGCTGGAATTCCGTTACTCATCGTCTAATTAAAGTTTTCTTTTAATTACGACTGCGAAACTACGCTGAAAGCTATGATTAATAGCGCGTGGTTTCGTCGCGATAAGTTAAACACGTCAAAATTGTTGCCGTTTCCTGTGCAAAGTCGAGCTACCTCCTGTGTTTATAACATGTAATTATCGTGCACGGTTGACCGATGTGTATAAAGGAAAGAGATACATAAAAATAGAATAAGCGACAGGGAAGTCATTTGATTATGAAAGTAATAAATGAAAGTCTTTTCTAAATTTGTAGCTATACTTAATTATGTCGTATCTCCTGGCGTTTACATTGTAGAAACAAGTTATTTTCATACAAGAGAGACATTAATGATGCACGGAGAAAGGTGTAGGATTGCTGTGTCGAAGAATAATAGGCAGTAGATAAGAAACGTCACGATCAGACGCGGGCGATAAACTCTACGAAGTTTAACGATCAAACTTTAATCTCCTTTAATTCACGCTGCTATAGCAATTTTTGCGTAAAAGATGTATACAATCGTATGAATAATATTTAGGTTTATTAAAATAAACACGAATTAAATATATCAATATCCCTTTGTGACAGGTCGTTATATATGTCCAGTGTGAAAATGAGAGGAAATAAATTATTCAGAATCATCCATTGGTAAATATAATACGCAATACATATAATTTATGTATAAAGAACGTATTTGATAGATTTAATAGATTGTATAATAACTATTCTTTTATTTTAAAAATTTGTATAAAAAGATTTCGCTAGGTTAATAGCAATTTATTAGAAAATTTGCCTATTGAACAAAGTTTTTGAACAAATATCGGGCATTGAACTCATATTCATAGAATTGTAATCTTCAACTTCTTTACCCAATCAAATATTTTCCTTTGCAGCAAGTTGGTCAAAGATTTGGTCACGCTATGTAAATCCTTGGTAATCCTAAATCTTTCGTCGCCAAATCATACTACGAAGCGTGAAATCCTAATCCTTATCCTTTCGTACCTTTTCAATCCACTTTCCAAGAGTATCCATTATAATATTTAATATACACACACGTTGCAACGAACTTTCACAACAAGAATAAAAAATATTTGAAAGAATATTTGAAAAATATTCCCTGTATCTCCTATATTATTTAGCAATTTAAAGAGCATTTAATGTAATATCAGAAGTTCTATTGGGACGGAATTACAATGGAAGAACGAATAGTCAGTTGCAATGTAAGCGTATCAACTTGAAGCGGATGAACTTAATTCAAGTGAAAATTACATTTTGGAATTAATTAACGCGTTTGTCGTGTACATTTTTATCTTTGTTGGCGTGCAGCTGGAGAACGTACCGGAAAATAATGAGGAAGGGTCAAAAGACCGGCGTAACGACATTGTTGGTCGCGAACGTTTGTGGTGAAACGATGGACGCATAAAGGAAGACCGGAAGCGATATCGATACCATGTGTCGGACCACTGTATGTCGTTCCGACATGGTTTTTGATCGCCTATCTACTGCTTTCCACATGAAACATTACAATTTACCATCTATTACACAACCATAATAGTTTATTTGTAATAGTTTAATTGTAATATTATGAACTATATTAATTTTTTGAATGCTCCATTCATTGCAATACTTTTTCTTCTGTAGAAATTGAAGAGATTATAATAAAAACGATTCATCTCCACGTATATCTAAAAAGTTGACAAGACCAAGATACTTTCCAATTCGTAGAACAAAATTATCAAAGTAATAAAAAAATCCAATCTACTTAGAACGAAGATCCTTTTAATCAAATCGATATAGTATAATACTATGAACATCCGTTCACACCAATTGGTCAATTTCTTCTCACATTATTTATTTAATTTTTTACTTGAAATATTGAAAGTATCGCAAACAATTCACGATTGATTCTCATTTACTACAGTAAACTGTTCAGAAAGACTATTCGCGTCGGTTTTACTGATCCTGACTGATCGTCTCCTTTACGATCTTACTTTTCACGATTTTCGAAAGCAGCAAAATTACCAGTTTGTGGCTCTAATCCACCGACGTCCCTAAGTTTGTCCTTGCCGCTCGAAGAAACTTTTCTCTTACGTCTCGCAGACGATGCACTGGCCGGAAGTCCTCGTGCAGGTTGACGTATATCGATTCACGCGACGTAAACGTCGGCGAAACAAGAAGTTGCAGGAGGTAAGTGCACCTTCCAGGCTTCCAAATCGAATTATATATTCGCTATGCGAAACAGTCTCCCCCGTTCTATTCTCTCCCATCTGAAAAACTTCACGTTCCCTATGCTTCGAGGTGCAAACAGGTGCACGTTATCTGGTTATCCGCTTCTTCGCTTGGAAAATTTGGATTACAAAAAGAAGTTTCACAGCTCGGAAGCATTTCGAAGTTGCTCGAATCGTTACTAAATTCTTCCTTTTCTTTTTCTATTTCGGACTGCTTTCCGATTACGTTTCTGCATTTTCACACAATTCTTCTTACGGAAGAGACATTATTCCTTTTTATCGGAAAGTTTGATGGATTTATGCGAGATTATTTGTCCCGTGGAAGTTGGAGCAAATTAACCGACTGCCATTAAGTTTCTATAATTCTTTCAACGACGACGCTAATGCATCCGGACACTCGCAGCAGAAATTATTTTCCCATCAACGTCTATGCCGTGAGAGCAAACTGTCTTATCACGTTGTTACTTAACGTTAAGCAAAACGCTTTAAAGGGACGTTATCAGGGATTATCCTGTATACATTCGCGATGTTATGCAAATTACCGAACCTCCTTCGGTAAACTAACATTGGTTTGTAAACCCTCGCAGCCTCTATTTACCCCGTGATTGCTCTTTCACGTCTGTTCGGCTATTCTGATTCCAAGCTCACTTTATTTGTTTTTCATGTTCCTCGTTTTATCGGTGCAATATCGAGGAATTAATAAAAAGCAGGATTTGAATCTCTGCTCGCTGAGTCGCAACTTATTTACACGTTTCGCTCGACGTTGAAATGTTTGCTGAAAATTCAAGACTGTCGCGAAAAATACTCTATTTGTCGTACTATCCTTTGTTTTCCGTGAAACTCCAACTTTTATACCAGCGACGGTGTAATCAAGAAAAATATCTTGGATTCCTGCAGCGTTTAATCAATCTCACTCTCTTTCTCTCTCCCCCCTCTCTTTCTAAAAGAAATACAAAAAGAACGAAATAATGAAATTTAGATTTTTTACTCATATAAAATACCGAAAAATAAGCAAAAATCTGTTGCCGACCGCTTAATCAATTTAATTTCGAGTGGACTCGATATTCAAGGGAGAATATTCTCGAGCGCTTCTTCTGTCACGGTGCAGTTGCCATTTATCGTTTTTCACCTGGGAGGGGAAACAATCTGAAGCTGGTCATAGTTACGATCCGGCACATCGTGCAGAAAAACGAGCCACTGAGAAGAAAAGCGAAGAGATCGAAGACAGCCCGTTGTCAGTGTACACCAGGATAAACAAAAGAATCTCTCCATTGCAGGAAATATACGCGTGAAATAAAGAGAAGAGAGGCGGAACACGACGAAAAGTAGAAAAACTCTTGTACCCAGTGTGGCTCTGTTGCAAAAATAATGCGTCCATAACTTATGCCATTCGACTGGCGATTCGCATTCATGATGCAGCCATCAGCTATCACCGAATGTCGTCCTCTTTTTCCTCTGCTTTTTCTTCTCACTTGTTTTAACTCCACGTTCTTTCACGCGCGCTTAAATCTTCTAGTAGATTCGAAGAGTACTTACACAATCTTATAGCTCTTATAGTTTTAGTGTTTTGAATAGTTGTACTATAAATAAATATGATGTAAAAGTGGATAGAAATATCCGGTTTAAAATGGAAAGTTCTTGTAATCTTCGAGATGACCATTTTTCCGCATGAAAAATTCCAACTTGAAACGTGAAAGAGAAAAACAGACGTAAAAAAGATTTTATTACGTCGCGGATTAGCAGATTAGGAATGCGGATCGAAGGCTGTACGACTGGCCCGGCAAAGGTCAAATATCACGTCGAATTCATTGGAATTCCAGAAAAAATGTCCAGAGTCGAGCGTCAGAGATTTAATCTCGCTACTGTTCGGTAAACGGCCTTGTCAGGAATGCCGTAAAACCGCTCGTCAAAACGAGAGACTAGGATAGCAGCAACTGACCCGCGCAATTTATGTATATGGCTTTCGCGCACCAAACCTCTGAACGAAGAAACGAAAAGAGAAGAATCATGTTTGAAACACATTAGGTTCCATTCGTCTGATTATGAGAATTTACAACAATCACGCCAACGATATTTAATCGTAACAGTTTGTCTACGTTTGGAAATTCTTCTTCGTTTCGCGTGATGGTTTCATTAATCATGCGAAGCAACGTTTACACGGTTAATGGTCGATCGTGTGCGAGGTCTGTCATTTGTCTCAGTTCGTCCCACAGTTTGTCTCGTCTCGCAGATTATGCTACGGCTGTCTCGTAATGCCTGACTTATACTCCCATTCGTCGTAGTCTCGCGGCGGCAATAAAAATACCGAAAGTCGCGTACATAAATCCACGGTGGTATATCAATATTATGACTCGTGGAAATAACCACCGTCTGACAATGTAATTTTCCCGATTCTCACCGTCCTCGAGTAATAGTTTGCGTGCAACCTGTTTTATTCGCCGTATTTGAAATCTCGCGTTCGAACCTACCAATTTTGAAGAACACTGCAATAATTAATTTCTTTTAACTTTGACGCCATAGAAGATTTATCATCAACAAATAAATACAGTGGCTGCAAAATTTATTTGCGCATATCATTATTTTCCAATGTGTCCTTTTATCAGATTCCATATTTCATCTCCACGGTACTAAACTTTTGCAATTATACGTAAGTACTTTAAGTAAGTAACAATAAGTGATACAAAATTTAATATATTTGGACCAAATTAATTAGGTACCATATAGCTGCGTAAGATGTATTAGTTATTTAAAATTATATGTCGGGTTATCGTTAAGATTAGGGTTAGGGGCGTGTAATGAATCTTCACCGGAATTATTCATCGTTGTCACACAATCGAGGTAACGTTTATTAACACAAGTATGGATGTTACAAGATTGACAAGTGGCCGCGGTAATTAGTCACTAATGACAATGATCTTAGGTTCGATAACGAATCCGCGGTCAACGGGGTAACAGATGTACTTTGCTCCACAGTCTAAGTCGGACTCGACTTATTTCTCGCAATACAAGGATTACTTGACTAACTCTTTATTGAAACGTGGATTACTCACCGATCGTACAGACACTAGATAACTGGCTAATGAGACTGCAAGAAAGGGAATGACTTTCCGTCACGATGACGCTGCAGAGGAAAACTATAACGGCGTGTGCCTAAGGGCACGAGATTATCGGATTCGTCGAGGAAAGCCTCCGCTCGGAAGGTGAGGAAAGTGGATGTTGCTATTAATTGGTTATTTTCTATGTTGGTGGTAAGAAAAGGATACTAGCCGCCCTTGAGAGAAAATTCCTAGCGGGAAGCGTCGTACGTGAGGAAAGCAGATCTCCCGTATCTTCCCGTAATAGGTGACAGATTTACGGGTTGATAGAATAAAGACTGTTTGTCAATTTGAAGGACCTTAGTTAATTAAATTCTAAGATTTATAGCGAGCCCTCAGGCTAGCTGAACATATACTGTGAATGATGCATCGACATCTGGCGATCATCTTGCCCGAAGAATGGGGTCTGTGTGTGGCGAGCCACGGGGCCGTTGGAATGTTTACTCTTAAGTGTCGGTACGGCTATTTCTTTAAAGGAGAGCTGTGCAATTATATACTTGTTAGGTGAAACGTTCATCCCGTGACCGCGATTACGTTCGGCGACTAGTTGTTGCCTCGAGCCTAAGCTCATTATCTCAAGTCTCGAACAATTGTGTTTGGGTTATTTTGTAAAGGCTACACTATTGGGGGTTTTCCAAGGAATTCCAACTGGGGGGCCCGGTGTCCTTTCATCTCCGACACATATAATGGATACAATTGTGTGCAAATATTTTTTCTGTGGCCACTGTACGTATTCAAAGCCAAAAGAAGAAGCTGAAGAGAATTCAAAGATAAAAACTTCTGAATAGAGTAATATTAGGTTGTCCGAAAAGAGTCTTTCTTTTACAGACACGTCTTTTACAACGATGCATCTTTATACAAACATGAAACCTAATCTGTCGAACGTTGTGATCTTTATTTTGATAGAACAAAATGGATCACACGTAATTCGATATAAAATAATATAAAACGGAAAATGTTGTGCATCCATTATTTCCTTATAAAACGAAAGAAACTTTTCGGACGACCTAATACATAGAGAGGATCAACGATGAAGATCGTTCAGTAACAATTACTAGATAGATAGACGCAATTCATAGGAAGACAGCGTTAACTAATCAGCAAGGCGTTGAATTAATTGGGTCGAATCGGTCGTTAGAGCGGAGAAGCAAACGATGTTTCGCGTTGTCAGCGTCGTACGCGATTGCGGTTTGGTTTACGACATGACCAGGACGAGTGGCAACATTTCATAGGGCGAAGAGATAGTCCTTGTTCACGGCACCGGTCCCACGTGGCAAACATTTGAGTTGGCAATGTCTAGCCAGTCGAGGTAGGTCAGGGATTGTTGTTTGTTCGGAACAATCCGCCTCGATCCATTTTATCGTGAACGTTCGCGCAAGATAGATGAAAGGGGTACAATGCCCTGTAAGTTTTACATGAAACAACTATACATCCCTCAGACGAGTTTCAACATTTGTTGATGTTACAATTACATACACGAACTACTCAACTTTGATTCGTTCAATGAGGATTGTAGAGAATATCGCAAGTACGGTATATTTAATTTGACATGCTCTACTTATTCATCTAATCTGTTTATATTTCTTCGACATACAAACACCTACAAGCTTTCGCGTAACAAAAAGATAATTTTTTTTACAAAAAAATGATATACGTCGAATAATAATACATTAATTTATTGTTAATCATCTTTACGTAAAATGTGTAAATTTTGCAATTAAGTCTTGTAATATTTTATTTTGATAAAAATAGCCTTTCTATAAGGTGTACCAAAATTTGTCTAGATGAATGATCAATATGACTGCATTAGAAATAAAGGAAGTACGACTGAATACTTTCTCAGTTTATTTTGTTTTACTTTCGTTAGTAACCAAGCCTAAAATCCACTTCATTCGACCCAAAAATTTTGGGATCCCTCACGCTTCGCCCTTGCTTCCGAGATTTACTTCCAAACTTTTATTGCGTCGTTTGATTTATATCGACGATAACTCTGTCTTACGGTTACCATTCGTCCCTCCCCACTCCTCTCCCTCTTCGAAATTCCCTCGACTTCACAAAAAGAACTCTAACAGGAACGAAAGGAACAGAAAGTATAAAAAAAGAAAGCGAAACTCCCTCTACCCACGAAAAGAACGAAGTTTCTCGTGTTTACCGCGAATCGCGTGCATTTGCGTGGCTCCTCCGTCCAACCCATAAATTCTTCAGCGGATCGTAATTCAACCTGTTCCGGGAAAGCTCGCGTCTCACTACTCGCACGCGCGTGATTGCACATATACAGTTGGACGTTGAATTCGTGTTGGCGGAATGTGCAGTGTTCACGCGTACACGGCCGAGGCCTGGTGAATTATGCAAATCAGAGGCAAACGATTTCGTCATGGAAGCACGTGGCCTAGTGGACGCGCGCATTATGGACGTCCCTCTGTTTGACCGCGACGATTATGGCGCGTTCGCACGTGAAAGCGAACCGCGGTTTCGCGTACGCTCCGATGGTGCTGTTAATCGCTCGCTTCCGGCTCGGAAATCGAAAATTTAGTTTTTCCAGACGCGTCTCGTTGGCCGAGCTGCGCGAATTTGTACCTGGCCGATAATCTCGTTAAGCCGGATTCACAGAGCCTGCTCGAATTCGCGAAATTGCGCACGATTTCAACCCCTCTTTTGCTTCATCCTCCTCGTTTACAGCCACTGCAGACCGTTAGCAAACAAATTGGATCGCACTCGCTCGTGCCACTGTCTAATTTGCAGCTGCGACGCATTATCGTGGCTATCACGTGCCTGAAATACTCGCTGTTACGCTCGAAACGATGACTCCACGGCCGAGCGTAATCGTTGATGCTCGATTAAGTGTGCATCGCCTGGTAATTTTGTCAAAACGATGTTGTATCGCTTCGTCGATCGCTTGAAACTTTGGTAAATTTTTTTCTATCACGTTGGAATTTGCTCGTGGATGAAGAATAACCGTCGAGTGTGACGAGTTTTTCAACTAGGTGTTGCGTTCCGGGATCGTGCTCTGATCGATAACATTCAGTTTGTCGCACGTTGTAATTGACCAAGTTTTGCTCGGGTTTAATTGCTGTGAATTAGTGTTTCGTTTTTGTAGCTGTATATTTTGTTTGTAGAAAGAACGTGTTCGTTATTTCGTCACGTAGATTTAAGAGAGATGGCGGAAAAAGGATTGCGAAAGGGAAGCGAGGTTCGACAGGGGCGGAATATAGCACTATTGGGGAAACCCTTGGTAACTTACGTAGCTGCCAATGCTTTGACCATACTTAGGTGTGTAGTTTTATGATAGAAAGAAAAGGAAGCACGAGACATTTTTTTGGGATATTAAGACTTCTACTCGTTTCTTAAATTTATTTCTGAGCCGTGATTTCTTCCTATATCAACATCATCCTACGTTAATTAACATTTACCAAACATTATGATAAAAAGTAATATGCATAAAGAAATACGTTCTTACTAACGTGCAACGTTTCCACGCATTTAACGGCGGTACTTTCGATGTAAATCTCTTCGAAAATTCAAATGAAACGCCCGAGATCGCTAAGGAGATGCCGATCACGGGGTAAAATCCTCGGGATCGGAGGGTGCCGAATCATTTCCAGCTCCCGAACCTTCTCTGCTGATTTCTATTTGCAAGCATTAGGAGGATAACGCGCGGAAATCGAAGAATATCCTTGAAATAAAATCGAGAGGCCATGGTCGATTTTCTCCATAGCCCCGATTTCCTTTCCCCTGTCCTTCCTTTTCTCACCCTCTGACCGACATCCGGGTGCCATAACGCCACAGAGAATTGCATCTGCTTAAGGCGCGCCACGGCCTGGCTTTCTCTACTTTCCCCATAATTCGGGCCGGAGAGGGTTGTGGCGGATGCTAGCAACGCTGCTTCCCTAGGAATTTAAAATCTAATTTCGCATAATTTTTTAGAAGATCGCAGCCTGGATCTATCCCTCTGCTCTTCGACATCTTTCGCCGCTCTCCACGATGTAATTTCTCGCAAGTTCCCGCAATTGCCTCCCTTTCTTCCCTCGTTCCCTTCTTTCAACCGCTATCTTCTCGACATCGTTGTACTTCACAGCCGCTGCTATTTTTCCCTCCCGGTGGAAGACACGTTTTTAGCAGCAGCTCTTATCGTGACACGAAATCGTCGACGTAATTCGGTGGCAGCTTGAACCACTCGCAAATGAATGGCTTCTCCGTAGCACAAAGATTATTTATGAGGTGTTAAAAATGTAGACTATATTTATAAGATGTGATCCTAGACAATAAATTAACGTAGAAATATCAGAGATATTATAATTATATAGAATATTATTAATTCAAATATTATCAGAAAAACACTTGAGGTTTACTTTGAAAAGCTTTAATGCGAAATTGAATGGCAATTTATTGAATTAAAAAATTTTTCTTCAAAGGGCAGCGAATGTGATCCGTAAGTTAAAAAGAACAGAAAATGATGTTATATTGTTTTTCTTAAATATACCTTAGAATTTACAATGGTAAATGGTATGTAATGACCTTTTTGCAATGAATGAACATATGGAAGTCAATCATTTGTTTCTTGAGAATTAAATATTAATCGTATGTTTATGTAATGAAATGAAGAGATTAATAAAAACTGGATCAGTTTTGCTTGTAAAACACCCATACAGTATAAATAAAATATCTTTCATTTGTAACGTCCGATATACAAAAATTTATAAATTGCTATTCTACGAGTGAAGAAACCACTGAGAGTCAAGTGTGGATCGTAATCGCCGCGGAAAAACGGAAAAAGTAAACGTATAAAGATAGAGAGACAAGCAACGAAAGAACATTTCCAACTGGGAAGAGATTGGGTCACGTTTTACGAAGAGGGATCGAAATAAACGAGGTTTCGCAAGAAACGAGTGCGTGAGAACCGAACACGTACATCAACGAGAAAGGAAGAACTTTCCCCGTGGATCTGCGCGGAATCCTTCGGTTCTTAATTGGTCCACAAGGGTATCTCCCAGTCACGATGACGCACGAACTGTTGAACGGGCAAAGTTGATCGATTAGCGCGAACTTTCTCCACGGTCCAGCGCTTGCCGTCATCGATGACTCGAGACGGAGTGGTAGTCGATCGTTTTCATGGATCGTGAACCGCACCGCTATGAATATCGAGTGATTTACAGATGAATCTCCTCCGGAGAGCGATGTCGACGTTTATGATAATTTCACGATGCATACGTGATGTGATTTGACGTTCTGATAGAATTCAATGGAATTGATTTTGAATTATAATAAAATGGAATTAATAATTGTCGAAATGAAACGTCGTACGGTAAATACAATAAGGAAATAATTATATGCGTGATAATGATTTAACGTTATATTGATGTCATCCGCATTAGACAGATTGGGTTCCTCCCTGTGTTCCATTTATCTGAAATGTCATGCGCCCTATTGTCTTTCGCCTACTTAATAATGAATTGTTCATGTATTGCTTTGTGTATTACCAAAATGACCAATTTACCTGTAATTATGTTATACATATATACGTATCTCTGTATCTCATCGATCTGCAAATTTTCCCTTCTATTTATGTTTTGTCCTAATTGGTTGATAAGTACTTAATTCATATAGGTATGCGTCTTTTTCCTACTGGGCGTGCTGGTGTTCACAGAAGAGCATCTACGGGGGTGAAAGTAACGAAAGGTGAAATCGTATAATCCCAAAAATTTTCCAATGCCTATTATCTGGCAACCTTTCGGTCAGAGTAAAATCCTACTATCGATAAATCGAAGTATCGGCGTACTGTTAATCCATATAGATTCTAACAGGTGAACTCGATAATTCGAATGCCACTGGATTATAATTTACAGCAAAAAGTTATTAATAACGTTACACGATACGCCTTTGGTATCGACGTGACGTGAAAACCAGCAGAGTATTAGTTTTCAAAGCGATGAGGAACAACGTGCAAATGAGCCTGTATTTATTTTACGTAGCAAAGGATGATGTTACCGGCGAATAAACTCGAAACAATTGAGTTAGCGTGACGGGGAGTGAACGTTGCAGAGAATAACCCCGGTCGTTAAGCAAAAACGGCAGGGCAAGAGTGGAAAAACACGGTATGTCCTCAGAGGGATGGACGTTGGAGCACGGAAGCGGCAGCTGTACGCGTTTTAAGTACTCGCACCGAGAAACGAAAAACGTAGCCAGGAAAGAGACGCGAAGGGTGGAGTACGGGGTCGAGTGTAACTTTTTGATTTTGAAAGCGGTTTATGTATTATTCAGCGAAAACTAAAACTGTCTTTCCACGGTATGGATTAGCTGGGCCAGTTTTGCGGTGGTCCGGCCTCTGTTTCCGTGTGCTTCAAGAGGGAAAAATGAACGTTGCGAGAGTGCTGCGTGAGAACAATTAATTAGCATTAACTCTACTGGAAATTTTCAATGGAACTGCCGTTCTGTGCGTTATTACCTTGTAAATGAAATATACTTGGGATAAAACTTTTTAGCCTCAACTTTAAACTCTGATCTTTTCTCAAGCAATCATACACGGTTAGTGGATATTAATGGAAATGATATTTAATATTAATTGATATAAATAAAAAAAACAGTAATTGAAGATGAATGAGAATCGATTCTCTGGAGTGGTAACTTAATTCAGGTGTGAATTAAGTGATGCGATCTGATGAGTACCTACGTTTGTTCAATTTTAAGATCTTTGTGATTTTAGATATTGAAATATGTGTTCGTAGCCACGTTCTAGACATTTATACAGATTTTATCCATCATAGATAAATATGGAACGAGTGTGGTGCACAAACATGAAATTCATTTCAGTTTAAATTTAGCGTTATTGTGCATTATTTTTTAAATTAAAACTTTCTAATTCGATAATTCTCCGTTATGAAATTATTCGAGTAAATTATTAGTGTGAACGCAGACAGGTGGATGGAAGGAAGAATATCCTACCTAAATCGTTGCAGCACTGTTGTATTGCATCCTGTAACGTCGTTATAGTATAGCGCAGTATGATTAATGGATGTAACGAGTTTGCAGCATTTCCGACGATCAGCCAACCGTCGTCATTGGGCCAAGCGCAACAATGTGCCGCAACGATCCCCATCGAAACAACCGATACATTCGTCGATTAAATAGCTTACGCAAGTCTGACCCGATGTCCGCGCGCGGAGACGATTTCCGCGTGTCATCGTCGAGGAAATACACGCCATACGCGGCTCCAATTTAGGCTATTTCCAATTTCCATCACATACTCACCTGTCATTGGTAGCGAGAAATACCCCATAACATGGCAGAGAGGGGTTTCTCGTGTTTTCCAATTTGCTTTCAGCTAACAATTTCTGCATCTAATCTAACCGACAATCGATTGATTTATTTAACGCATGCACGCACGCACGCGTTCCTCCGAACTAGTTTCATTTCAAATCTTCTGCACAATGTTTTATACATCTTGATCATTTTCTTACATACGACGATCTTGATAAGGAGAAACCATGCGGTTAGTATAATTACCGTTATGTACATCGGCTATGAGAGAAGGGAATTTCGTTTTCTAAATCGTGTTTCTCACAGTCCCGACACGGTTCCACTTCCTGAAGCCGCGAGTGACTGTACCGAGAGACTTCAGGGAAAGTGGTCGATCGTACTGTTAAAGGCGATCGGAGAGTGAAGAGGAAAGTTAATTTATAAACCCGTTTTGCGATGCAGTAATACATGCATTTATCTCATGATTCATCTCTCTGAAGATGCATGGAAACGGTGCTCCAGCGAGATTTAATACCTTATAACGGATTTTCTACTTGCGGAAAATAGATCACAGATTTTTTGTATCGAGACGGAAAGGGTAGAAGAAATTGCAGTTGTATTATCGTTGCGAATGTCTTATCTCCATTTAATTCCTTTTTTTTTTTTTAATCAATAATGAGCCTTCTCTTTTTTAATAAAAAGCTGTCAATGATCTAAAATTCTTACTGTACCATAAAAAATTCCTTTATCTTTCGACGAATTTCCCGAATAAGCATATATGTCACATTAATATTACCACAACTTCCCTAGGAAACGTTAACGATATTAAGCATACGCGAGCTTCAAGTTTGTCGCGAGGCCAATAAGCAAGCGTACGAAACTCGATCGCGTAATTAACTCCAGCGTGAGTATTTCTTAACGCGACTATGCAAGAAAGGGTGAAAAACAGGGAGAGAACGGGGGCGTGGGAAGACAAGGAGAAACGACGAAGAATAGAGAAACAGCTAGCAACTAAGCGACGGAAAGTTGAGCTCGTAGACGCGTCTTGCTCGAGAGCGGAAGAGGCGACGAGGTAAACAGAAGTGCAAACAACTTAAATGGAAAGCAAACACAATTATACCGTCGCCAGTAAGCCGGAGGATTAGTTTTCCAGGTGCAAACCACTGCATCTGAGAATGCGTGCATTTACTTTCCGGCACGCGCAAGAATCGATTCGTCCAGACGAAAAAACTATGTATTTTTTTGGTTCTGTTACCTCCTGGGAGCTTCTTCATTTCTTTCGATTAAAAGTCATATCTAATACGCCGTGATCCTCTACTTGTCGCACAAGTGAAGTCAGAGAGATTCTATGACTCGAAATAAGATGAAAATTGAGAATAACGGAATTGCGTTGGGAGCCTTACTTTTGAGAAAATCGAATTTTCTTCTCGGTGTGTACCGATCTACGTGGAAAATGAAGTTGTACGGTTTTAGTATTGTAGAAGACAGGTCTGGTTTATTTAAAATGCACAGCTTCTATAACAGGAGGTCAAATTAATTGCTTCTTATACATTTTCAATGAGAAATTGTCATGTTTCCGCGTGTGCCCACGTTCAGCAGATTCGCACGACGCAACATCGCGTTGACGTTCTCATTAATATTTTTCCTCGTTTCGCCGTACAAGCTCGGTGTAAACGCGCTGAATACACATACGCGTACGTATTTCGCCTACCACGTATGGTAATATCAATTCATAAAGTCCAGATGTAACATGTGTATGCAGGAGACGTGCGTGTGTTGGCTCGCGAAAAGCTCAATTTACGATGCTCGTTCTTCTCGTTTTATCAGCGTTTCGTCGCATTATTCGCGCCAGCGCAGCATCTCGAACAAAATGGCGAATGACATTTTTCAATTTTCGCCAGCGCCGACGAAACGCACAAAGGAGGAACGGTAGAAGCGAATAAAACGCCTCTGTCGGCTTGCCTATTGCCTCCAACCTAGAATAGGAAACTTGCTGGTAGAAGCACATTTGCACAGCAGCCGCTTCAAAGCTGGCTGCCAAGTGTGCTTAGACCGTCGCTTAGATGACGTTCCAAGCTTACGTGGAAACTGTAAAAAAGTGCCGCGCTGTGGTCTCTATCTCTTTTGTGATAGTTATCCTCTTACGTTTTTTTGATGAGGGAACAATCTTTTTTCGAGTTCTGCAATTAGTTCCAAATGGACCGAGTTTCGGTTGCTTGTCACTCTGCAGATCTGAGATGCAAATGATGGAATCGAAGTTCTGTCGAAGCTACTGCTTGAATTATTCATTTTTACGAATATTTCATTTTTCTAGTAATGGTATATCACGAATGGCAAATTGGTATTGGTTACTCAAATTAATACTTTTTCTCAACCAATTTTCTATTTTCCTTTCAACCAATAATTAAGTACATATACGATTCCAACTCAATCTTATATAGCAAGCTAGATCTAGATCTTGAAAAATGTTATCGCATGTACTCGAAACATCGTCGACTTGCTTAGCGGCGCATAAATTCGCGAAAACTTGGCCTCTTCTTATCTGAAGTCTCTAGACCCTCGAAGATTCCACATCCGCAGAAGTCATCACCCAAAGAGCCCTTTGAACGAGATAAAAAAAAAAAAAAAAAAAGAAATACGATGTACTTCGAGTAATTCAAGTGACCAAAAACGTCTTTGCTTTTCTTGTTCCTTGTTTCTCTTTCTACCTTTTGTTCTCCTAAAACAACTATTCCCCAGTAACTCCTTAATTACCCGTAGTTTCTAACAGACAGCCCGCGCTTTAACGACTTTTCTTAGTGGATCAGGTCTTTTTGCACTTTTTGTCCCTTTTCGAACAGAAGGTTGTCATGGTTTCATTCGAATTAATCTACGGTCCAAACGCTTTAATCGCCGCCATAAATAGTTGCCGCCGAAAATAGATACGGGAGGCTCGAAATGGGAATCAACATTGTAAATTCAATATTACTATTCACGATGGCTTTATTAATTATGGAGCATCGCCGTCGTGAATCGTGCAATACATTGGATTACGAAGGATCGTTAATAACGTGTGATTGTATCGATCTAGCCTGTTTATTCGCAATCGATTCTATATCCGCTAACAACGCGATGGAAAAACCTTTTGTGCTTGACATGTAAAAAAAAAAATTTAAAAGTCAATTCGCTGTAATTTCAGACTTTTTCGTTTCGAAGAAACAATAACAATCTAGTACAGTCAGCTATTCAAAATGCTTGATATTCGGATAAAAAAACGAGGATATTTATGGAAAAGTGAAAAGAGAATCGGGAACAAAGCTTGTCATAATGAATCTACCCTCGGTGTTCACGTTCGACAATATGAAACGTCACGTGGCCGCTCGTAAATTTTATTAGGTAGAACTCGATACGAATATAACGACGGGTGAAACAATGGGAACCGTTCATCGCGGTGAACGAAATTAACTTTCCAGCATGGTTCGCGAACAGGGAGGATGAGCAAAACGATCGTCGATGGTCTGACGAAGAAGTCACCTTGCCACGACAAAAGACCGCAATTTCGCGTCAGCAGGTGGAACGATAAAAAAAGAAAAAAATGAGAATCCAAAGAACCGAAGAGCTACCGCTATACACCGGGATCTCCTTTTGCCGGTTAATAAACTTTACGACCTCGTCGTGCTTTTCGTGTTTCATTATTCTGTCCTTGGGGAGTAGGTACGTCCTGGGATTATTATCATTTCTCTTCTCCTACGCTTCGAAAAATTGTCTTTTCCATAAAGAGGACGTCCTTGTTTTTCGAAAAAAGGATTATCCTTTTTGCAAAAATGTCGCTTCTTTCATCCAGAATTCGATGGGTCGAAAGGTAGCTAGGGTGATCAACTTTTACCCTACTTTACGATCAAATGACCGTGGGCGACTGTATGCAAGTTTGCCGGTGTGGAACTGTCCGGAGTCCGGAGGGAGAAGAAAAAGCGACGCATAATCGGCTGCAAAAGGTGCACGTAAAAATAACATCGATGCTCGCGTTGCATACGAAGTGGCGGTGATCAGGTAGCGGAGGAGGATAAGAGGTCGCAACTCGCTTTTTAAAGCTCTGGATTCTTTTGTTGCCACCCTGAGGCTGTGCACTGGGAATGCACACTTAATCTCGTATATCAGAAAGGAGAAGATTCAATGACCCATTCTATGGAAACTGGGATACTAGTGCGCGTCTTTCTTCTCATTTTTTTTTCTCGCATAAATATACTGTCTTACTAAAATTGTAATTGTTTATAATTAATTAGGACTATTTACTTCTATCTCGTTAAGAAAATTCTTATTAACCAACCCCTGAACAATATTTTTGAAACGATATTATATGTCAATGTTAAGGATAATAACGACGATCCCAATGAGATATAATTAAACAATTATAATTCATTCATTGAATCTTTAAAAAATATTCTTGAAATAACATAACGCGTCAATATCAAGGATTATGAGACTGATAAGACCCTAATCCGATACAATTAAATAATCGTAATTTGGTTTTTCTGAACGATCCAACTATATACACGTCGATGATGACAATGAGGAAGATTTTAACAAAAATACAATTAAATAACCACGATTAATATTAAATACAAACGCGCAAAATACATATAATTCGACAAACCGATCATTGAATCTCGAAGGAAGAATTTCCGAAACGAGGGTAGCCACGTGCAAGCCAATTTTGTTCAATTAAGAGGCAACCACGTTGGAATATCTGCTGGCTCTCGAAATCGATCAGCGTTCAATTCGATATCCTAAATCCACGTGCCACTTGAACCGTCAACAATCGCCGAATCCGCGACCGCGTTCCGTCGTTGTTGTACGCTATTATATTTCACAATAACCGTACCTTCTCCAGCTCCGGGAATCCGAGGAAAATAATGGCCCTCGACGGACGAAGAGAGAGAGAGAGAGAGAGAGAGAGAGAGAGAGAGAGAGAGAGAGAGAGAGAGAGAGAGACAGACAGACAGACAGACAGACAGAGATGAAAAAAGCATACGGGTGAATCTCACGGGTGCAGGAGAGATTCGCGTATCATCATTGGAAGCAGTTCCCATCGTGGCCGATATCGCGGAACGACCAGTTTCCTAGAGCGTCCTCCGCGTTTTCCGACCGAGAGAAATCAGTTTGCCCGCGATCCCCAAGCCTTATCGAACGGAGTACGAGCGTGCTCTCTGTTCCGGAGTGAGCAGCAATGTTATTCCTCCGGCACACGCTATTGGAGTCTCTGCAACCGTCTCGTACGTTTATACGTACGTGTGCCAATGTTTAGTACCGCTCGCAACGTGGCTTTATTGCGACCGCCACGTGTACAAGATACCATCTTTTACGAGGCTTCTTGCATGTTTGCTCCTGGCCATGCCACGTAAAATTGATGTTCCGAGTTTTCGGGAAAA
Organism: Bombus fervidus; assembly: GCF_041682495.2. Classification (NCBI taxonomy): domain Eukaryota; kingdom Metazoa; phylum Arthropoda; class Insecta; order Hymenoptera; family Apidae; genus Bombus; species Bombus fervidus. The sequence continues at coordinate 4,063,009 of NC_091524.1, forward strand.
GTAAAGGGAAGTCCGTTCAAGGAGATGTGTTTTGGGGTAGACGGTTTTTAGACGTTCCCATTTTGGTTTGATAATATCGGCTGTAACTATGGTCTATCACGTACGTATATGTATTGTTTATATGGATGAAATGCAGTGAACATATTATGTACATGTCGATACAACTTAAAGGGCTACTTAGAATTGTAGCGTGTACCCTACACTCCGAAGATTGTCAGCTATCGTAAACAGTAACTGGAGAGTATGAACGTATCTCGATCAGATTCTGTCGGTCGAGTATATGGTGCAAGACATCCTCCTTAGTCACGTCTTCGAGTATCTGGCACGATCCACTTCTCAGCCATCGATAGGAGAGAATACTTAGTGTTTGCGAAATGCTGTATCTCTGTCGTAACACAAGGAATTTGTCGTTTTCCCAGATATTTTTGAATGCTTTTGATGGAAAACTTTTATGTCGCATTAACACTGCTAACGAACATGTCTCATACAACGCATATAATATAGGTTCATAAAACATGTCTACAAGTGTTCGAATAACTTTTTCAGTCTATTTACCTCGAAGTGTAATTGGAATGTAGGCTAAATGGCGCGTAATTAATTCGTGTAAGTAGTATAAGACGAGTTAGTTCAGACGCGAGCAAATGTCACTGATCGATCAAGTGGATTCCTCGATTGGACGATCAATATCTTCGGAGGTTTGCGACGTGATCACGTTCGTAAAAGAAAAAGGATAGACGGGGATCGATTCTGGGAAGAAGAACTCTGAGAGAAACGAGAACTAGAGGAATCGAATAGGTACACGGAGACCGGGCGAAATGAAAATCCAAGCCATCCGATGTTTTATGCAACAAAGGACACTTCCGAGGGGCAACTCGAAAACTCCTTGTCCGAATATTGATTCACTACGGCGCAAAACTTCTTGCGGCTTCTGAAAAAAATATTCTGTACCGTCTTTTATGAGATATTCTTCCGGATTATCGCTCGGGTAACTTACCATCGATGCTTGAATATTTCATCGAGTTACTTTGGGGTCTTGCCACGATAGCCAGACAAACGAGAGCAAACGAACAGAAACAAGAAGTGTGTAGTAATTTCAATGATATAACAAAGCTATGAATTAAATAACATCTAGCGTTGTTTAATTCGATGATAGTCCGTATTGCATGCAAAATTCATTATAATAATTATTATGGTATATTTACTCATTTATTAATAATTATCTCGTTGATATTAAAGATAACACGATCACAGTAAATATTAATGTATATCACATATACGGATAACAAGATGAGAGTTCTGACGAAAAGGTTGCAGCAATAAAAGAAGACAGAACACCTCTAAAATAGTTGTAGAAAGCAAAACAAGAAAAATAGAAAGCAATACAAACGCTAAAAGGAATTTGAGCAATAAAACAGCTACCGCAACAACTGCAGAAAGAATACCAATGCTAGAAACCAGCATCAAGGACTGAACCACAAATAAGGTATATTTCATTCGTTCATTTCAACCACTCTGGTTGAAGTTTCGAATCCTTATCTTCAAAACTCCTTTCGATTCTCTCGTTCTCTATCATTTTCTAAACTTTGACGTTCAATCAATTTTACGACCTTTGAACTTTCATGTTAGTGTCACTTCAACTTAGTTTGCGAATAATTACCGGATATCGAGCGAGTTTCCCCTCCATGGATTCACTTTTTAACGTTTCCAAAGTTTCCAAGAAGAATGTTAATTTTATTATTTGAAAGAATCATTCAAGAATTGGAAAAGTCGGAATACCGAGAATTAATTTAAATTTTCCGTAAATGCGCAAACGCACACAATTTAATTCCAGTACGAATAAAAAAATTCGCTATAATTGCAACTTGCCGTCATAGCTACTAGACTGGGGATTTTTATTCATTCGTAGGAAATGTGAAAGTTCAAAAATCCACAGAATGCATATAATATGCAAGACTATAGGTGTAAAATATATAAAGTACTCTCTATAATACCTAGTAAGTAAAACAATTTTCTACCTCGATTCCATTGTTTTAATTATATTCGTAGAAATATGAATTTGCAGAAATATCCTCAGTTTAATAATTACAATCTGAAAATCAACAGAGAAATTTCAACCGTTAACTTAGTCCGCAGTATCTGGCACTGGCAAAGTTTTCAATGGTGTTGTTAAAATCGAAGGTTAGAAGTAAGGAACGTGGCGGAACGGCGGAGTTTCTACCGCGACTTCCGGCCACGATGTCTCCGGGTCGCATTGACATGTTTAATGCAACGGCTGGTGTGCATTCAGCCGCATAAATATTTAAGTTCCAACGTTGCGTATAAGTGATACAACTATTCCATTATCGGAAACAGCCGGTCGCGCGGTCTAAGGAACATCGAGACAAGAATCGCGAGCAAGGAGATGAAACGCCACGTGTGAATAATTCATGAGGAAGTCGGATACTTTTTGAACTTGCTACAATGATACTTATAACAGTGTTTCTTCTTTAATTATATTCGCCAGAGGAAACGGAAAATCATGACAAAAGAATAGTATTTCCGCTAACAAATCACTGGAGAGAAAGGGACAGATGTTAAGAGAAATATTATCTTTTGACTATTAACTCGTGAAAATAGGACTCAGTGGTTGAAACTTACAGTTGAATTCAGAAGTTCGTCACTGCATCGTCTTTTATTGTAAAATGAATTTAAATCAACGCTGTTAAATTAACACGCATTTCACTGCGCGTCTAACGGTGGCTAGACTTTTTTTTTCGTTTAAAAAATTCTTCAATATGAAAATAAATTGAGAGGATCAGTATTCAGATTGGAATTTTATGCATATCGATTTTCTGAAAAGATTCAAAGTTTCTTTAATCGTTGGAATGGATTTTTTTATGACAGTCGTCCAAGTTTGCAGAGAAAACGTAATTTGGAAGATACAATTTTGAGAGAAGCGATCTTCGATCTTTCTGCAAGCTTGTGCGAAGTCAAAGTACGAGAGAGTGATAACAGTAATCGTAGAAATCTATGCAGCAGTTCAGTTCGTAGATATTTTCAATGAAGTTGTGCAACATTTACATAACATTTGGGCCATCGGATTTTCAGCAATCGACGTTTGCTAAATGTTACAAACGGCGCTCGAATGCAAATCAGGTTCAAACAACAATTCTCCTTGCAGCTCGTGTTGTAACGAATATTAACGGGTTCGCAATTTCGCACATTGCGTTCGACATTCTTTACGAGTCTGGTCTTCGTATATTTCCATTCGTTTTATTGCAATCCCGTAACATTCGTTTGTTTCCCCGAACAAATCTATCGAGTTTTAACACACGCGTTACCCATAGTCGATACCTTTGGCAACGTAATTTTTTTCACGCATATCAGAACTTAAAATTTCGTTATTTCTGCATCATCACTAGTTTATAGAAGCAAGAAGTAAAACGATCAAAAACTTTCCATTTTTCTCAATAAAAAGCTTCTGTATCACGTTAGGTATTCAATCTTCAACCGCGAATACGTTTCCACAGAGCTTCGCAAAATACACTACGATTTTGATAAAATCTTCGTTCAAAACTTGGTTACTTTTATAACTCTCTGTAATTCAGCATACATAGCGAAATCATGCAAAGTTTCTCGCTTTTCTGACCGAAAAATCTTTATGCAAAACGAGATATTCCAATCTTCAAGATAGAGGTCGCAGAAATATTTCTAGGGTCCCATCAAATGCAGTGAGAATTTGTCGAAATCTTCTTCGGACCGGTCTCGATCGGTCTGCTAAATGGTTCGCGGTCCCGGAGTACTTGTTGAACGCGTCTGTTCGCGTGAAACAGGATACGGTCGAGCGTAGGTGGAACGGCCAGGAAATTAGATCAGGTTGGAAGATTGAAGGGTCCTCCTGCTTCGGCGGAGACAGTCGGAAAGGCTTGTGCCGCCGGAAAATGCATTCCGAACAGAAGGGGAGAGCGATTCGATTTGAAAGTGGTATCGATCGTGACACGTCCCGAACGAAATAGGCTCTCGCTCGCGTGTCTCTTTCTTTCAATGATACGCAGACCGGCATCAAAACCGATTTCGAAAGCGTTTCAATTAATAAAATGCATCGTAAATTCAGCGGCGCAGCGGTACAAACAACACGAAGGGAGGAAGCTTTATTTCCGTGCAAACAGCGAATAAATTACGAGTCCATAAAAGTAGCCAGACCCTACCGAAATTAGATTGCTTCCATTAACCATTGATTACCCAGCGGCTGAATGGACAACGATCCGAGCTTCAAATTTATTTCCGACGTCGCTCGATAATTAATTCGTTCCGTTCCGCGTGAAATTTCACGAGCAACGCGCGTTCGCCCATCTACCGCCTCTTTCCGTTATTCGTTCTCTCCTCTGTAAACAGCGGAAAACCGACTCGTTTTACATCGTGATTTTCATGGACAACGCGAAAGGAGAGACGAGAATTTCGAGGAGGTACGTTTTTATTAGCACGAGATAGGCACAGCCCGTAGTAACCAGGCAATACCATTAACCCTGGTAGATCCCTAAACTTCGCGAACTCAATTCTCCTGTTGCCTCCTGGCATCGTGATTTCCAGGCTAGTTTCCGAGGTCTGATCAAGCCTGTAACTCGACTCGATTCGAGCTGGGAAAAAAACAAGAAAAAAAAGACTCACTTTTCTCTCTTTTCCAACAGAGTTGTTTTAATTCATCGGAATAAAAAAAAAAACAGAGACAAAGATAAAATATCTACATTTCGCGTGTCGTTTCGTATGGAATAGGCGATTTTTAAAAATGCGAAACGTCGATGTTTCTCGATTAAAACCTCTCGGTTCCTTTCGACGAATCCCTCATCTTTAATTCATGTGTATCCTATGATACGTGGGAAGCCCGAAAACGGCCGTATTTAATCGAAAGGGTCAATCGTTTCGTCGGAGCTCAGAGTAATGGAACCTAGAGCGCTTCCACGAAGGCAGAAGTTAAAAACGTGCGCGACGAATAACAACAATGTTGTCAATATGGAGATTCGATATATATACGGTACATGATTCACGGCACATGGCTTGATAGATACAACAAAATATCAAGGGAAATACAAGGTACAGTGCAATCGTATGTTGATGTATGTTCGCCCTTCTCTAATCGATGATTCCTCTATGATTATTCTCAATTTTCTTGTTCCATGAAACGAATACGTATTCTTCCAGCTGGGATATTCCAACGATGGTTCCCCAAGGACATAGAAAAACGTGAAATTTTCAAGCGTGTCAATCGAAATTTCGTCGTAGAGATACAAACTTGTAATTTATTTCTTGATACAAATGGTTTTCATATATTTAGGAGGATCTGTATAAAAAATAGAAAGACAGATATATTGAATGATCGAAAGTAATCGAATTCTCTAAAATTTAAAATAAATCCTAAACTAATCGAATCATTGAAATTTAAGAATTGCGTAATTAGGAGAACCTGTGTCTTCTAGAGAAGCCTTTCAATCGTCGTTTTCGTTGAGCATCGGCGGATAGAATGTAGAATCGCTTTTTGGATACGTCCATGAACTTCCAACGATCAGCCGCGATTTTCGCAATCACCTGTGACGGATAATTGCTATGGAGCTGTTCTCGAAGGATCCGATAGTAGTGTATAAAAGGATTGATCGATCGACAGGTCAAGTTTCTATTCCTTTTATTTTTTCTCGTTGGACGATCGTTCGTCGCGATTTCCATCGGTCGGCTCCACTCGGTTAACTGCATCGCTTCGATTTATAACGACCGGCTCTCGTTCGTGGATATTCACCGTGAAATTTTCTCACCTTTGCCGCTTCGGACATCGACGTTCTCCCTTGTGTCAGTTCATCGACTTGAAGATCGTCGCGATATACAGTTGGATGACACTCGATCGACGTTATTGCCTCGTTTTTATTTCATCGCGAACGAACTTCTCTTTTAAAGACTGCGTTCATTTAGAACAAGAAGAGTTTCATTCTAATTACTTAGGTCTGAAGTTACGTCTTTAGATCGTCAGACTCTTAGGAAACGTTTCCATAAATTTTGAAAAATCAATAATAATTTCAATTTTACATGGCCATTTAAACAGACGTATTTCAACTTTTATAAAAGCTTGTATCTGAATCAATTGAAGTTAATAAATAAGTAGAAAGATTGTTAAATAAAATTAAAGAAAATTAAGAAAGATTCCAGCACCTTTTTGAGCAATACTTTACCAATTAATGATATCGACTCGATTGAACGAGAATATCCTAAAATATAATTGGTAACAAGAAAATAGTTTACTTACATTGCACTGCGTGTATCAGGTATATCGCGATTGCTGGGAAGTCCATCGGAAGCTTCCTGATTGAATTTGTTCCTAGCATATGGATCCTCTCCTGCTCTTAATCCTCCTCTCGACACATATCTAGAAGCATTATCAATATGCAAATATTATTAATTAAACGAGCAAAAATCCTTGTATTTTGTAAGAGAATTCCACGTGAAAGTTTTCGTTTATGGATGGTGCGTGTCACGAACTATATATTTCAACTAGTGAAATAATTAGTTTCAATTCGTCAAGCCGAGAGAGGAACAGAGAAAGGAATGTCCGCAGTTCCGTTGCAGGTACATAAATAGCGGATCTTGGAATGGTTTTTCGGACGTTTAACAATGCATACGACTGTTATGAGTGCCGATTAGTATTCAGTTCTTGTGCCTCGCATCGAGATTGCACTTCGGCCACTTTCCAAATAATACTTTCTATCGCACTGCATCGTCGTGTTCGCTACTCAGCGTATATTAAAATTATGCAGCGAATTTCGATGGTGAAATCGAATTTTATAATTTATGATAAATAAATATTCATTCATTTAATTGAAATGAAATTATAATCAACTTTATTCGAATGATATCAAGAACCATTAAGTGTGTAAACACTTGGAAGTTGTATAGAAGAGGCAATAATTCATCAATCGGAGTTCGTTTTACAAATAGAAAATAATTGCTAGAACATGTTCAAAAATAGAATATAACTGACAGTATTGTCAGTCGATTTTACCCCTGTTCGTCGAAGTAGTTCCATGTCACCCTTGGATCCGGAGTGGGTGCAGGCAGTAATTCGGAAGACATCACAATGGCAGTGCCATCAGGGTCCACGTAGTTGCCAGAATTTGCGGCAGAAAGGGCCAGCGACGCAGGCTCCTTCAATCGTAGGGCTCTGTTCTCGTTCTGCGAACAAACAAAAATTCTATAAAATATCGTTTTATCAAATTTCGAAATCTCGAGCACAAATATTTCATTTGCAAGACATTGCAACGATAAAAGACCGATTTGATAAAAGCATCTGTTAAAAAAACATTTAAAACTTCTCATAAACGAGACTGAAGATAGCAAAACGCTTATAGTAAAAACTGCACGTTAACTAGTAATAAATTTCAGCAAGTGTAATAAAAGCTGTAAAAGCCCCATTCGAAGTATTGGATGGTCTGCCATTGCAAGTTGGCATCATACACGATTGTACTATAACTCGTGCGACACCGATATTCCAAACGCATACTTGGTATCTATATTGCAACACCGTTCGTCGAAGTCGATGCTTAGCACTTCGTGAACATTTCTAAGTTCTGCCATCCATTCTAATGATACTTTGATAAGGCAGCAAGCAGCCACCGCCGAACTATTCTATCCACCTAAGTAAAAATGACTTATTTAGTAATTTTTCACTATATACATACATTTAAAGCCTTGAAGTTCTCCTTGGATCTTTCTTTGTTTTTTAAGTAAATTTATGTTATACAAGTAGTTGCGAAATACTTTTTCTATCTTGACAAGTTTATAGCAATTTTATAACAAGTTTATAACAAGTTTATAAGACAATTTTATAACTTGTTGTAATCTTCTTTTGTTATCTTATACACCGCCCATTTCTAATCCATTTTCATCTACAGGAACAGCTTCACACGCAAAGTGTAACAAATCAAAAAGCTCTTCTCACATTATGAAAGAAACTATCTGACAAACTAATCAACAATTTCTCGACTAAAACACAGCCAAGAATTCGAAGCACGTTCTGTTCCACGTTGGATAACATCGAACGTTCCTCGAAGTATCGACCGACACTTCGAAATATTCGATTCGCAAACTCGTCGGCCAGTCGCAGCGTAAGCTATCCCCGAATGGCCCGGAGTTTTCAACGGCACGAAATCGATGCAAGAACCGTCGGCCTTCGCGGCTCTCGAGGCCTTTAGTTGGCTTCGGTACAAGAACCAATTGTAAGACTGGCCAGGTCTGGCTGCACGCTCCAGGGCTCTTTGTATTGACACATCATCGAGATACACCGCGCCGTATTGATTTTGAATCGATATGGAGAGTCGCGCACTTCGTATTTCCGCCGTATGCCCTTTGTACCTGGGAGGACACATTGTGCATCAGATATATAGGTCATCGAATTTTGCTCATCGGCTTCCATCCTGGATCTCGACCTCTCTGTTTGCGTAGCATAGATTCGTGTCAGCAATAGGAGTCCCGACAGAACTGACCCGTTGTGCAGATGTCTATTAACCGTTGATGTCACTTTGACTTCGAACATTGTGCCCATGATGTGTGCCTTGCAGTGCAATGATGAAAATTACGAATAGACTGCAGCAAACGTTAGATCGAGACGTATCTACTTCACAATCGATCGTTCATGAATTTTATAGAATTATATATTTTGCAAAATATGTACCGAAGGATTTGAGACTCATATGCAACTAGATGGAAAACATTCGCGACAGGAAGCAGTTAGGATTCAATGAAAGAATCATAGAGATCTCGAACGAGGGATCGAATTGTCATGGACGGGGCGATGAGCATAAAATCCTGGGAGGCTTCGTCGTATTGCATCGGGCAATGTCACGGTGCATTAAGATCGGAACGGAGGGAGGGGGGGGGGAGACAACGACATCGTTGATCGATCGCAGGAACAAAAGGGCGAGCGCAAACAATCCCAGCGTCCCGGGAGTGAGCTGTAAATAGCGATACTTTCTACGAGGGTGGTAAATGGCGTGGCTCGGATTCACGGTCAAAGATGCAGAGGAAAGTAAATGACTCGAACGAGAACAAAGGGGCGAGTCGAGCAGTCGATGAAAAACGGACCGTGAAAGCTGAATTGGACAGAAAAAGAGAGAGAGAGAGAGAGAGAGAGAGAGAGAGCGAATGGAAAGAGGGAAGAGAGAAACGCGGCAAAACGTAGCCGCGATGAAATATTAATTCACGGGTCAGGGGCTGCATTAAACCGGAAGTGCAGTCGGCTAGCCACAGCGCGGCAAGCTGTTGCATCCGGTTCCCTCGCGAACCACGTGACATCGAAACGTGACGTTTGAAATAAACTTGATATACTCGAGAGTTGAATGATATTTTGGCGACAGATCCGCCTACTTCTTTAATGTTTCATAATTTTCCTTGGTCTAAAACTGATTATTGATATTCTGTCAGTAACAATGTTCAATAATTATCTGTTCCTTCAAACAGTCAATAAAATTTTACTACGAATGGAGTACATACAATGAAACTGCATTTATCGAAACGAAAGTTTAGTAAAGCGTTATTTCGATTAACCAAGTTACTTAAATTCAAGCTTATGTTCATCCCAAACAAGTTACTTAATTCCAAGCTTATGTTCATATTAATCATGTTAGGTACTTAAATTCATACTTATAATCTAATTTCTATCGAATTCCTATTATACGAATTCCAGTTACATGAACTGTTTGCTAACAGATTCCGATAAATGGAGTTCCACTGTATTTAGAATGCTACTGTTGTCGTTTCCTTTGTTCTTATTGTCCATGACACGTTGAGAAAAGTACATTTTCACGTGTCTGGCAATCGATCGTTCGTCGGAGTTGCATGGTGCAATCCGCGACACGATCGCGGGTTCGTCGCATTATCTCTTTTCGCTTGACAAATTCGCCGCACGTATCCGTCATAAAATTCATTGCGCGTGCAACGATTACGCGAAGCCCCCGGAAATGCAGCGGCACGGGCTTATCGTGATAGACTTGAACAATGACCGTGGCTGCGGTCGCAGGACCAGTGTGCTGCAGCGACACGACGAAAACGGAAACATGAAAAAAGGCGCCGCTGCCGCTACAGGAACCACGTACAATCACGTGCAAACCAGTCCAAATAGTTGATATTCCTTTGTCCTCCTTTTGATTCACGTACCGTTTGCCGAATCAAGTGCAATCGTATAATTCTATCAAAATCAAATGTATCGCGTTTCCCGTATGTATGAAATTCCAAATCTATTGTTAAAAAGAATGGAATTTTACAAGTAGTGTTCAGTTCTAATAAATTGATGTTGAAATATTTTGTCCTCCGATTAAGTCAGATATGGATTTTTATTTAAATTTATAGTGGAATTCTTATTAATTTTAAAATTACTGAATATATCCAGGTGCTTTCGATAAATTTAATACTGACTTTTATGAACAAATATAAACTTATACATAGCTGTTTACTTGCATCGTACATGTTTATATTGGTGATGTTATAAATCACTTTTGCATTAGAATCGCAATTCTCAAATGTTTGTACGTCAATTTCACACTCGTTTTAACTTTCCCCGCATAAAATGGAAACACAAAATCACGTATATCGACCATTTGCTCATATCTATTTCAATTTTTAAAAAAATTTTAACCACAGGAAAACAATATTGGTTCGAAACCAAGCAACGTAGTGGAGTAAAAGCGTTTTCTTCCCATGGATCAATAACGTTCAACGAACTGGCAGTTTCTCGTTTCTCATTGTGTTAATTACAGAGTAACGTAGCGTAGAATTTCTCGAACCTCCGTTAGTAATCGATCATCGATGTTCGTAGTTGTAACAACGATTCTATGCCTTCAATCATTTCGTTAAACCTTTACTCAGAAGAGAAGAATAAAAAAAAAAAAAAAAGAAAAAGAAAAAATAAAAAGAAAGGAACATAGCAGAGGTGGATTAAGATTAATGGAACACATGAAATCTATCTTGTAACTGTGTATTTCTTTATTTTAGCCTTGGCTAACCAAAATTGAGGGGGCCGATATTGGCACGGTGCGTGATTCCACGATTATTATCGACGAGGGTCGCATTATTAATCTCGTTATTGGCGCTCAACAATGCCTACGCAAACGTAAGCGAATTAGAGTTAACGATATTGGCCTGTTTCGATATCGCCGCGCGAGTATACATTTTCCCCGAGTAAATTATGATGACGCCGTCATCCGTCACTGGAAGCGTTGTGTCACAGGGTGAACCGTAATCGTCACGTACACTACGCTGCCGCTAATACGATCCCTGATTGTCTGCCTATCCAAACGTGAGCGCTTCACCTTCCAACTAAATTTCCTCTACTTGTTCTACCATGATAGGAAGAAAGATGGTAGATGTACGAAGTTTGCAATTTACAAATATCGGTACTTGTTGATAAATAAGCTTAACCAGAAGACCGAAAATTCGATTCCTCTAAAAAATTTTTGAAACTTAGGTCGCTGGTATTGAAAATTTATTGGGATTAAATGATACGTAAGGATAGAAAAATTGACTTGATTAAATGGTATGTAAAAATAGAAAAATTTAGTTGATTTCAATTAGAAGATTATGAAGATAAATAGAAAGCTATTATGGAAATCCTGGAATAGAAAGTTGAAAATTTCTGTAATTGAAGCAAAGACAATAACCTGAGAAGTTATATGACTAAATTTATATGACTAATTATTATTAATTCTTTTCTCTACATTACCATAATTTAGCATCAATTTACATAAAGAAATGTAATTATTATGCCAGCGGCCTTACATACATTAATATGTTAATACATCAGAATCATTAATGCACGTTTCGCACAAATTATGCATAATACGCATTCATAATAGAATGTAAACGACGAAGATTATAATTGCGATAGTTAGAGAACTAGAGCAGCTGATTAATTAGAATTATCACATGATCAAGTTGATGTTACAATCGAGACTGCCAAGGTTACCAGATTATTAAACTTCAGATTAGCTAAACTATCAGTGGAGCGTAGTTATCAAGCGATCGGGATCACGAGACAATTGGGATTATCGATGTATCAAGTCAATCAACGGACTATTACAACTATCGGATAGTTAGGATGGTCGTATTATCGAAACTATCGGGACAATTGAACCCTCGGGGTTATACAATTATCCAAGTACTCGTGTTACATATTTAATATCAAATTTCGGAGTATATCGCGATACGATATAACCGAAATAAAAAATACAAGATAATAAAACCATAATAAAGAATATAATAAAGAATTTTTTTAAGGAAGAACAAATTTTCAGATATATTGGGCATTGTACGAGATCCGCTCCTCCGAATCTCAACATTAGGTTGAAGAGGCATATTCCAGCCCCTGTTTTTCCACCCTAGCCGGTTCTTCAGCGGTTCCCTGACGATTTACATTTCGAGAAGAACTTCGGAGACGGGGAACGTCCTGAAAAGTACGCGAAAGCCGAGAAACGAGAAGAACGAGGGAGGGTTACTACACGCCGCTAGCGTGGTCAGATACGTTTCTGGTGAGTTATGAGTAGATTTGCATATAGAAACTACATGCCGCGGATTTGCCAGGATACGTTCGTCGGACAAAGTAGACAGCTGACACTTGGACGCTTAAATTCGTCCTGGTGTCCCGCGCGGATTAAGTCAACCCGCTAAGGATTTAGGAAATCGCCTGAAACCGATTTCTTGAATGGCCATAGCTTAAGTCACCCGTGTAATTGTCTCCCATGCGTTTTATCGTGTAGTGTGGTAACCAAAACATAGTGAAGAAATTAAACTATCTAGAAGAAAACAGTGACCGATACTTTAAAGCTAGCATCAATTTAGAGTAATTACATTCTATTTTAAGATTCCGTATAATAAAAAAAAGTCGATTTATAGCTGAATTATAAAAGTTTATGCATTTATGGAAAATTTACATGTAAATAATATGCAAAAATATACAAAGAAAAGTGGCCATTATAATAACTGAAGGTAAAGCTCTACTTAGTTTTTATTCCTTCAGTTGTGTTGATAAAAATATAAATTTGCATAGATATCAGTCTGACTGTGATTAACCCTGTTTCACATACAAATACAAAATTGACAATACACAATAAATTAGAAGACGAAGAAAAAATTCTAACGTAGGTATAAGTTTTAGTCGCAATGTATTCTATAAAATAATTTGCGTATTAGAAATTGGTTCGTACTGTTTTAACCAAGACGTCAGGTAGTGCTTATTGTAAATTTGTGACTGATTTTAAGACTTTGCTACGTTTTGGCTCCTGCTACATGCTTAATATTCCACTGCTAACGCTTTCCACTTTCTAGTCAATATCTGCTGTGTGGACTACACATATCGCCTGTGTTACAAGCTATTTGTTTATTTGCCTTCCCGCTTTGTTTATTTACATTATCGGTTTGTTCATATTCTGCATCTGTTTGTTTACATTCTCAGTTGGTTTGTTTACACATTCTGATCGATTCGTCACGTGATGCATACTCTAGCGAACACGAGAAAGGAAATTCCTTAGATTTGATTTTTATACATATTATGTTATATATATAATACATTTCCAGAGAATTCATTTTTTGGCAGCTTGGATTTTTGTCTTTTTCTTTCGAAATGATGGAATCTTATGAATCAGATGAGTAGATATACACGTAAGGTGTTACATTTTGAACGAGGCAGAATTGAAACTGATCGTACAAATGTTTTTATTCCACGATCAGAGACAGCGCGGCGCGTATATCAGAATCAGAAGTAAAGAGCTTTTAGCTGACATAAATCGGCTAAACTTATCCCGAAAAATCGGCGCGATATCTGCCGAAGGGAGAATCAGAAAATTCGACGAAAGCGCCTTATACCCGTTCGAGTAAATCTCACTCGATTTATTCTTGGCTGTCATTTTTTCTACGCGCTCAGATAAATCGACCACTTCGATTCTCGAGTGCCGTCCCTTCCTCCAAGCTCTATCTACCGTTAATTTACCCGAACCTAAAAAAACAGACAAGTTAATCTCTAATTTATCCGTGAAAATTTTGGATTATCGGCGCGTTTCGAAACGGTGCGCCGCGATTTCCCAACGCGAAGTACCGCGAGCAATCAACGTCCATACCTCCAATTAACCGTGAAATTACACTCGTGGAATAACCGACGACGAAACGAAACGTTTATTACATTCTGCCGACGTAATTAACGTGGTCCCCGTACGAATTACGAAACGCGACGCAAATTAATGGTATAGTTTTGTGATCCTCGCGATTACTAACGTGTAACAATCTGTGCCCGATTGTAAAAGCCGTAAACAAACGAAATCACAATGCTTCACGGAGGGGAACGGTCTCGTTCGTCGGTTAATTAAACAGGACCGTCATTGGCGGCCGTTGTCGTTTCGCGAGAGGATTAATCGGGCGATTATTCCGAGCGGACTCGCGAGCCTGATCGACCTCTCGAGGAGAGCCGACATCGCCTCGTGTGCACAAGATTGCCGCGGTTAATTCCTGACGTATTAGCCAGCGCGGTTTTCAACCATTGCTGGTCGGATCACCATCGGATTTTGGCTAATTTAATGTCTCCACGGCAATCCACTTAGGATCCCAACACAGCTTCCTTGGCCACAACTCTGTCCTTCTACGAACGTATTTGGTGGACGTGGCTTGACTATTTCTATGTTACGGCCGGGGTAATTGCTGTGGATGCTGGAATTGTTGGCCACGCGCGGTTCCTCAGCTGACGTGGATTGATGTCTGACTCTATTCCTACCTTTGGGATTGTTGCACTTGATTTATAAGGATACCTACAGAAGCAATTTAAAAGTACTGGTTGCAGAAAGCTGTTTACTAAATATTATATATAACCGGGACTATTTAAATATAAAATAAAATAATATATTCTAGATTTAACGATTAGAAAAGAACAATGCACTCAATAGGATTCGATTCTTTTAAATTCCGTTTCTTCGAACTTTAGCTTTTTTACAATTCTTTAACAATTTATTCATAGTTCCCCTGCTTTCCAATCATATCACACTTTCAGAGATCCCATATACACGATACAAATTCTTATCACGTACTATCAAATTTTCACGCGGTATCATCTATTCCAAATCTTACACGAATTAACTACCACCGGTAACATTAAAGTGAAAGATTTTAATTCCCTAGAGGGTGACTTAGAAGAAGAAGATCGTTGGGCCGCTTCGTCGAGCGAAAGATCTGGTTCGTTTAATTCCAATTATAAACGGGACTCCAAGTTTCATGTAACTGTACATCAAACGGCAACCAGCCCACGTTCCTTGTTCGGTGGCTAACAGACTTCAAGGGTGGAAGATCGATACTTACATAACGGGCATAGGGTGAAAGTCACGCCTTCCTCTGGTTCGTTTGTCCGAAAAGAAGAATATAAATTTGATCGAGCGAAACCAAACCGTTTCACCGAGTCAGCTAAACAAGATTAATTTCCCAACTCAATTAACCCGCATCGATGAAGAAAAACGAGGAGCAGAAATCAAGGGAGAAAAAGAGAGGAAAGAAAAAAAAATGCAAAAATCATTGGGGAGTGAAGCGAATGAAATACGGATACCAGTATGGAGGGGAGGAGAAAGTTTTTTGCCCTGATCTTTCTCGAGACGAGACCAGGTCGTAATTAATTACCCGGAGACGAGAATCTGTATGCGAGTCGACGACGATAGGACGATGAAATTTTTATCCTGAGACAAGATCACCGAGCTGTCTCGGTGACTCTTACTCTCTCAGTTTTACAGTCTATTCTCTACGTTGTTCCGTCCCCTTCTTCTTCCATATATAGATATATAGGCACGCGTAAAAAAGGTAAAATGAAAAGAAAACTCGATATTTGAAGCACAATACGTCGTCGATCGAGTTCCAGGTACTTCTCTCTTTACTTAGATGGCCAAGGGGATGTATGTCGAACAACGAACGATAACGACGACGACGACGACGACGAAGACTACAGTGATCAGAAGGAACTCTTTAATCTTTCATCAATTTCTTTAATTAACCGGCAACAATAGACCGTCATCCGCTCGTTCGATCTTTCTGCGGAACTCGAGTCTCTCCGCGAGCTATCAGAGACTCTCTTCCAGGACATATTGCAGCCGTTGAAATCGGACGTCGCAGCCAGAGCCAGTCCTGTGAAAGAACCCTTAGGGGGATGTTTCCTGGCCAGATGCAAGCGACTGCTCCTACTATCCTTTGTAGTCGCGGAACGATGCTCTGTTGGAGAATCTGTCGAAGATGGGCTTCGTCCACTGTGCGTGATACGGTGTAAATAAAGGGTGAAAGTTTGTCACCGAAGCGTGTTTGAATCGCTCTTCACCAGGACAGGTTGCCTGGAAGATGTCTTCTTTCCTATTTTCTTTTGATTTCGTATAATCTTCCTCTTGTCGAAATAATTTCTCTTAACTTTGTCGTTCCAAAGTTTCCAAGGCAGTTTCTCGAGCTTTCAAATAGCTTCTTTAAGCCCTTTGTTAGCGAAAGTTTCGTTCGATTATTCCCAGAAATTTCGACGGACGAAAACGACAGGGAATTATACGTTCGTCCCTTCGATAATTTCCATAGATTATCGATAGGATGGAGGATTCGGCCGGGCTACTTGGTAACGGAAAGCTGACGAGCGCTCGACCCATTTCGCACGCTCGTTTCGCTCGTTACTACCGTCTCTGTCTTTTTCATTAAATCGCAGAGTCGATCGTGTTCGCATCAAGAGTCGGCCAAGAAGTGGCCGGACGAATTTTTGCAACGAGCGAAGACGGTTTTTAAGATGGTTCTTATCTCAACGCAACTTCTTTTCGAACTTCCCCGGAGCACGAACAAGCTTCCTATTAAAATTGATTTTTAAACTTTTCCATCTCTTCTTCCTCTCTTCCATTTCCCTTTCCCTTTCTCAAGATTTTTTTTTCCCGGTCTGTTCACGAGAGGTGTGCGGTACACTAACATTAGTTAATTACATCCTTGACAAGCTTACCCGCTCGCCAAAGCTCTCGCCGACTTTAAGTTAGCCAAGCTTTTAAAAAACATCGCGCGTGTCAATACGTTAAGTTGAAACAGGGATACGAACTTCGTTGTGTAACTTATACAGCGCTTTTTAATGGAATTTTGCCGGTTTATCGCCGCGAAGATTACGCCAGATCGACGAACTTTCCTCTTTCGACCGACGAAGAGAATCTCGTTCACGGACGACGTTTAAATTTCTTCTTAAACGTACGTACGCCGCGAAATCGCTTTGGCTCCGCGCCAGCAACTCACTTCGCGTTTCCAATGCGAGACGCGGATGCGATAAAAAAGCTTGACAATTAAACGGGCGACTTTATTAAAACGCGTCGCACCTGCGCGCCCGCAAAAACACAGTTATTTTTCTCGCGAGGATTGCAGGGTAAAAAAGGATCAACTCCGGTTTGTCCAACGACGACCCAATTTTATTCCAAAAACCATGCAGTTTCAGTTCAACTACGGTCTCCATCGCTGCTGTTCGATTGCTTCCCGTCAAAGATTCGCCGAAATGGATCGCTTCCAAGCGTGATGGACAATTGTCTTCCGTTTTAGTTTGATTAAATCGCTTAATCTCGTTTGTTCAGCCACAATGCCTCGTAAAGTGAATTATTATAGGTTCGGTCAACGTATATTGATTGCCAATACGTATCGGAATATATTGCAGAGCAACATTTTTTATATCAGAATTTGTTGCTGAATATATTCATTAAATAGGTGTGGTTGATTGACTGTTTCTACACTTGATGCATTTCATATTTTATAACGTAATTAAATTAACTACATAAAACCTATATATTCTGTCATGTTGTTATATACCTTCCATTACAGTTAAATGTAATAAAAGTGTACCATGTAATGTGTTAAGCAGAAACATGTTTATTCAATGAATTTCGAACCAAATTTTTCCAGAGGCGAAGCCGGAAATAGAACATTTTTATTCTCCACGGTACTATACCTGAAGTAAAAACTTTCCGGAAATAAAGAATTGTTTATCTACAAATAGAGAGAGAAGAAAACAATAAATCTAGTTTCGTGCCATAAAATAAAATCGCGCATACGCGTATTTCATCGAAATCAAGGTTTCTCAAGAATTACACGCACAGCGACCTTTACTCTTAAATTTCACAAGACGTCACAATTGAACGACGAAGCTTACAGAGGATTCGGGCTTGCCTCGAGTAGCCGAAGTCGGATCAAGCCTTATTCACGTCGTAGTGCTCCCTTTGAATTCACTTCCCCGCATATTTTCCTTGCCTCGGCTCAACAATATCATACAAATACTACTCTCGTAGATTTTCTTACTTCAGACCGGGCTTTCCGTTCCACGTCACTGGTCGCAAACTCACGCCGAAACGTTAAGAGAAACTTCGAGTTGGACGTCTCGCGGTGAAGAATCGTCCAGCCTGGGATCTATGACGTGCACGGAGATAGATCACGATGTAAGTCAATACGTCGGGTTGGAAACAGGAAGAGAGCTTTCCTGTGTCCCCGCTGCCTGGTCTCTAATGTAAATTTACTGTCTGCCCGTCGTTGCTACCTGCTTTTTTCCACGTTGAACAGCACCCTATAGTTCCAATATCCTTTTTGTGGCCAGCATAAGCAGCAAGTTCGAATTTTATTGGGAAAGAACGGGCAAGTATCGGATGGTCGTTGAAGGAAAATTCCTCTCTGTGTATAAAGAAGGCGTATTTGCGTAACAATAGCAGTGAAACGGGTCGAGAAAGGTTCGAGAGGTCGATGGGCAACGTTACGTCGAGTGTAATATGGACGTCGCCGGATAAAATTGTAACACGTTTTGAAACCCTCTTACTCGAGGCCTGGCTCAGCCTTCTTTGAAAAAGGAATTTAATATTCAGCTCGCATCCTACGCGCTTTAATCGTCGATTGTTTCTGTGGTAATGTCGGACAGTATTGCACCGCGGAGATTGTGCATTCGGGAGGCTCGGGTCATTGCACTGCGTCGTGACTTCGATTTTAGTGAATGTAAATCAAAACGGCGAAACGCGCGTCAAATTTCACTCGTACCAGCGTATTAAACTTCTTAGCCTAGTGCGGCGTGTGATCCCCTAATTATTTCGAAGGGAACATCGGCCGAAAGAGAAACTTGCTCCTCGAAAACTTCTATCATACTCTCGGGGAGACGTTCAAATCGAAGGATTGGCATAATCCGGGATCTCGAATTAATCGAACTGTCGGATTATCAGAAATAATAGCCAACGTAGCGCTAAAAACTTCGTTGTCCTATAACATTAGGAACCTCGCAACTTTAATGGTGTCGCTTCCGCGCTCGATGGGATGACTGATCAGGCTCCTTGGTCTTGCGGTACGGTTATTAACAAAAGAGGTATCGTCGAACATCCAGGCTCACAAGCGCATTCGCCAGTCCAGATTGATTTTGATGGATGAAGACTCGACCGAACGCGGTTTTCTTCCAACTCATCCCACGTTCTGAGTGCTACCCTCTTTTTAATTTCTCCGGTGATCCACGCCAGCTGCCCTCCGATTGTTTCAAACTCGATCGAGGAGCAACGTCGGGTCAATGAGATGTGCATAGTCGAACGTTTCACGGAGCTTCTGCCAGAGATTTTAACCCACTTTCAGGTTGTTCGTACGTCAGAATGTGATCTATGAGCACGTGATTGGGCATTTTCTGTGGTATTAATGGAAAAGATGTAATAGAATTTTTTAAAAATTAGAAACACTCGAGAAACAGACACACCAAGTGGTCATGGAAAATGGGTATTTTAAACATAAAAACAGAATAAATTTATTGTAAATTAAACGATTCAATTAAGGAAAAATTAGAAACTTAAGTGAATCTGATATGAATCTTTTATGTTATCAACGGGAAAGGAGAGATAGAATTTTCTGAAAATTAAACACAATATCTGGGGAATACTTTTGAAAAAAATAAGTTCAAGGAAAATTCCTCGTTGAATTCAACAAATCGGTAATTACTGATATCAAAAAATTGGAATTATAAAGTATCAAAAAACAAGAAAAATAGAAGAATAAATTAAATGTAAGTCGAATCGTCAATACGGAAAGGTAGAAATGATAAAATATTAAAGAACACGCGCATTTCGGAAACACAAAAAACACCAGCTCTCCTCCTGGTTTTATTTGGTGCGCGTTCTGGATGGAGAGTCACGTCGGTTTTAATTAATGGAAAAAGGACGTCGGACAGGTATCGCCGTATCGCGACATGCTTCCGACGGAGGCGATATTTCCCCATGAAAATTTCACGAGACCCGTATACGGAACGGCGCGCTTTTTCCACCACGCTGCGGTGGATATGTGACGCCATTCGTACGCCTCCGACGAGAATGGTTTTTTCTCAATTTACAATTTCGTCCTGCTCGTTTTACGAGGACATAAAGCGTTTATAAATTTCGTGAATCGTAGTTGGCTTCCAGTAGTTCGGCATGTTCCTTGTGGTTAATAAATAAATTCGTTTTCATCCTTCGAGTATCCATGAATGAGTAACGAAATTATTCGAGGATCCAAGATAAGCTTCCAAAGAGAAACGCTAAGCATTCCATTGGTTTATCTATATGCGATATCCTTTTTCGAGCACGTGTAGTCTTTCCATAATATTCTTAATTAAAAAATTAAAAACGCTTAATTAAAGTAATCTTTTTTATGATTCAATGCACTTTCCCACTGAATAATTGATTTCATTAGTCCAGATTTATAAGAATTATTACCTAGAATTCAAAAATTCCGATAATGGAATTGTTACAGCTTTTTCATCTAGTTGTTTGTTTTAAAGTAATTTATACATTTAAAAAGTGTCCAGATGGAATAGAGAATGTCCCCAACATTTTCCAAAGGAATAAAAAAAGATATATATAGGTAAAAAACTTAATTTCTTACGCCCGAAATCTGTACAGTTACATTGTCTGCGAACGCGACAATATCAAGTTTCACACGAATCGATGAGCGTTCTCGTTTCTCGATGATGTATCGACACGAGTGTCACCGAACGGTCGGAGCCAAGTCCCTTTTCGAAAATTCACCAGTTCGAAACAAACCATCATCGACGAGGTGGCACGCGAATAAACCAGGAATCGTTGACAGATAAACCGGACGAGGAAAACATTAATAGATTCATACTGGTTGGCCACACGAATCGAAGGGCAGCGCTGTTTTCAGGCATTTTATCTCTATTTTCCGAGCGCGCGAATACCATGATCGCATCACACAGAAATATGCGCATTTCATATTTCTGGAAAAACGCGTCTGTGATTTTCGAGAGAGCACGCGTTTGATAACAGCCAAACGTGCGGCTAACTAATGAAATAGAAAATATGGCTACAGTGCATGGATAAACTAAAAATTCTTGTGCTTTTGTCCGACTTGGATACCCGATTTTGCATTTGTTAATACGCTTCGAGCAATTCTCTTTGGTTGCCAGCTCTATGGACTGTTGTTTCTAAGGATGAACAACACAGGAAGAGGAAAAATTTCAGACTGTAAGAAAATATATTTGTACAGGCCATTATTCGTGCTGGCAAGAAAAATGTTGGTTTTTAAAGCTCGGTTGGTTCTTGCGTGTTTTCGCGTTGAAAATTCTTGAGGATTCTTGCAGAAGTTTCCACAACAACATTGAATCCGGTACTATCGAAATTCAAGGAGATTGTTTCATGTAATTATACCAACGAAGCGAGGGTTCCACGCGCCGTTCCTGGCGGGCTAAGTACCCATGGAAACAGGATTGCTAGGAATTAGAAAATGTGGTCGATAAGTGGCTTCGACAGTGTCACGTTGAACAACATGAGCGTCGATTACGCCTGTGCCGCTCGTTCTCGGAAATGCCTTCCATTAGAGAAATAATGCCGTGGTGTCGGAGGATTTTCACGAGGGATTAGATTTCCGAGCATCGATGGATTCGGACGTCCAGTGACGCGGTGAATTTTTCGACGAGACTTGTTAATGTCACAGTAACGTTAATGCGAAACAACAATGTCGTGTCTAGTGATATTCTTTCTGGAATACAGAATTACCCGTCACGGGAGACAGAATGTACTTCGTCATGTAGAAAAAGAAAAAATACGAGATAAATGAAACCACTGTCGTGTTGCACGAGTTTAAAAAATTAAACAGAACTGTATGGTTAAATCACGGCGGCGTGCCTGACTACGTACGAATTCGTACTACTGCGGCGCATATTGCTGCTTCGACTGGCTTTCGTCTAAGCGTTCGTAGGTACAATAAGTCGTTCGCGTGTCAACGTTAGGGCAATGAAGACTATGAATAATATCATTCTTCCTATGCTAATTTCATAAATTATATAGATTATAAAAATTCACAATTGAATGTAAAATAATCAGATCATTCTAGAGATAACAAATCGAGATTAGAATATAATTATTCTTATCATACTACGACTTTTATGTTACGTTCATCATTATAATCTAATTTAACAAGATAGTTAAGAACAAAAAAACGGACATTCAGTGTAGTTTTTTTCTAGAAACGTAAAAAGTTATACATTCATGATTTTGGCATAAGAGGGATGACATATCATTTTAAGAATTATAAACAATATTATACAAACAACCAGACAATCGGAATTCTGATAACAGTAAAAAGTTTTATATTTCAAAATTAATAATTATTTTAAATAAACACATACCCAATAGCCTGGTAAACTATTCAACGTGGACAAATGGGAATACGGAATTCGCTGTCTCACCTTCTAATTGCTCGAAACGTTTAATCGTCGCCAGACCTTGGTATCTACATCCCGCCATACGTGTCTATTCCCGCAAGCCTGTCTCCGGCGTTCCTCGTGTACGCGCTTCTATGCATCTGCTGTTTGCTAAACGGACGCGTCTCATCCTCCCCTTGAATCCGTGCATTTATCAGGCTCCAAGGAGCTGAACCGCGTTGCATAGTACAGCAGAGGGTGGCAATTGGTCGCCGGTCTCAGGTGTGGTCGATTGCATATCGTTCGACTGATCGACCATACGAGTCCTCTCGCAAGCCCATTTTCTCCATTGTTCTCGTACGCGTTGCCACTGTCATTCCCAACGTGACACCTATGAAAAGGGTTGTCTTGTGTCGTCACCTCGCGATACTACGCTCGATATGCGGAGAAAAGCCCAAGGGGCCGAGAATCTCCGCCATTATTCCCGTAACATCGGTTCGATTCCGGGAACTATCGATGGGGAACGATATTTCTGTTGCAATTCCGGAGGAATTCTATGCTTTGTTAGTATCCCATTTCGTTCCACTGGAATGTACTCTTACTCAGATTCTAGATATATTTCAAATTGTTCTTCAAATATCGTTGTCTTCCATTCAAAAAATAATCGACACAAGTTGGTCTTTTAAGAGGCATCGTTGTTTCGGTCGGGTTAAGCTTCAAGGGGAAAATACCTTCCTTTTCGAAACGAAAAATGTAAACTGTAGCAGGCACTAAAAGATGCGAGTATTTTCATGCAATTGCTCCCGAACGGAAGTGGGAGTTTCGTAGTCGACCACTCCTGGCGGGCGCGTTCCACTTAAAGTTACCTGAAGTGTCACATAGTTGGACCAGCTATCTCTGTCGACGTTAATTAGAAAATAATTAAGCGGCGCAATTTCCTGCATCCTTAATTAGTGGAATGCGTAATTACGGGAGAAGAAGGGGGACACGATGGGATGAGAAGGCAAGAACGGCCGTGGATGAACGAGTTTTCGCTTCCTCGCGCTATTTTCGACCCCTGCTATCAGGAGCCTCGCCAACGGAAACTGCGGACGAAGCGGTAGTCGTCCTTGGAAACGCGCCGACTTTCACCGCTAGTTAAAGACAGAGACGAAGGAGAAACGAGTCCATAGATTCATAACTTTCGATCTGATTCCAAGTTACGTTCGCTTCCTGCGAACATTTCCAACTCGGATTTGCGAACAGCCCCGGCTACCTGCCGTCGAGCGTTCGACATCCTCTGCAACAATCGCTAAAAACCCTTCGGATGGTTTGTTGTTAATAATTTTCAAAAATGATACCAAGGATAGTACCTTCAACTGTAAGAAAATACTTAATTGTACAGATAATCGGAGATAGTTTAATCCGAATTGACGCAGAAACGAAAGATAATTGGAAAATTGCGGACTTTTATGCATGTATGGGAAATATACTGAATACTCATAATATACAAAGGTACAGAAAATATCCAAACTTAAGTGCTACACAATTCCATTTAGGCTTCACTTCTCTACGGTAACACCAGAATGTATTCGCACACCATTGTACTTGTTGTAACATAACATTCATATCAATTAGATCAAAGATTCATACTTTATCCGCTGCTTTTGCGATATCTTAAAGTTCCATTCGTCGAAAAGTCACTTTCTCGAACGAAGCGACGTTCGTGGATTCTTATCGATGCACTTTCACAAAAATATTCACGGTCGCATGGTTCCAGTAGCAACCCTTAACACTTGGACGTCGGATACAATCGCGAGTTATTCAGACAGGATAGGGATGTTGTAAAGTTGGTAAGGCGCGAAAGTTGCCCAAGCTCCGGCTACTTTATCGAAGCATCGATAAACGCTACACATCCACTGCTAAAAGAATTCGAAAGTTGGAGCGGCGGGCTAGCAAACCGTACCGAACTGATGGCAGTTCAGCTCTCGCAACTAGTTTTCAGCGAGTTCGACGCCGACGCGGAAGTTGCACAAGCGAGTTTCCCTCTCGTATCGTTCTCGAACGTCTTTCGTTTCGAGTTCTCCGATCTCTGCTTTCCTCCAAGGGTTTCCAACGTCGCTTAACAAGAAACGAGCGTCTCGTTGCTAAAGCACGGATTTTTTCGAATTAGATCTGTCGAAGAACTTTGGAAATTCCTGGTTCTCCGTCGTTGCTCTGCAGATTTTTCGTAACATGTACATATATGTATAATTATCGTCTAATAATTTTAACACAAATTCAAATCAATCTTAATTTGGTAATAAACATCAACAGTTTTGAAAGCACAATGAAATATGATCGGCGATGGGATATGCGAAGAATACAGAAAATCTTCACCTCGTGAAACATCAATGGAACGTAGTGATTCATGAAATGTAGAAAGAATATCAAAGACCTTAGTTTTGGAAAAAATTAAAAGAGGAAATGAATGAAAGTTAATTGGTCTTTGTCTCTAAAATAACTCATTGATGGCCGTACGAGTATTAAAGCAGAAACTGTATTAAAGGTTGAAGTAGAAATTGCTTCCAACTGTTCGAAGCATTCTCTGGTTTATAGGAAAAATAATATCTTTGATGTTCTCCGTTTAGATTCTTAACTCGCGAGAGAGGAACGACAATTCGAAAATTCTTTAGTACTTTGAAACTTTGCAACAATATGGTTTAAGCAATGTTAAGGAAACCATCTTCGCGGAAGAAATCTTCCAAGGAAAGAAAGGTTCTAGAAATAAAAACGTCCCGCCAGGATCATACGAGATATCGAAAGAACGTGAAAAGTAGTTATATTAATATATTTTTCATTCCTTTAGCTATATTGTTGACACATGAACGCGTGGATAAATTGTAAGGTAGAAAATATATTTTAATACAGAAGTGTAAATACAAATCGGAATATAATTTGAGCTGGTCCAAATCCGCACGCTAGTAGTGTTACCCTATGACTGGAAGCCCTGAAGCCATCGTCGCCTGTCTACTGTTTATGGTCTGCCTTCGTTCCAGTCATTTGTCTATACGCTATCAATGGCTTCAGTGCTTGAGAAAACTAAAAAGATTAGATGTAGAGTTTTCTTAGAAGTGGTGACCGCTTCAATATATATGAAATATCAAATAAACAAGTTTCACGAATTTACAAAGTGAAGGTATAGTTTCTTGAAGCACTCCAACACTGTCTCTCGATGAAATTTCCTTTAATTATTAGCTTCTCCCAACGACGATCTCAAACTCCTAACATCGAATTCATTTGGTGGTTCTGAAAAGATGAAAGTCCAACTGAGAGACGTTTCCGGTCGAGAAGCGAGATCCTGTCGGCACTCGGCGACATTCAACAGTTCGACTCGATTCGAACAACCCTCGGAGCCGGGATACCGGAAGAGTTATTTATTCAAAGTGCCCGGGAAATGAATGCAAACGAAATGCATTCGACGGCACTTTGTGGATTCATCGATATACAAGACGCTGTTCCCAGAGTAGAAACGAGAGTCGTTCCGCCTTTCCCTCGTTTATCCACAGCTGGAGCGGCACTTGGAAATGAATGGATGCATCGGATAGTCTAGGATGGCCAACTAAGACGAGCGAACGCGTTTCAAGCTTGATCGAGAATTATAGTCGTCGCCCCGAATCCCACCGCCCTCGTTTATATCAGTTACCAAGAGCAAAGAATCTTCCCGGCGGTGAGCTCCATCCAACGTTTCCGCTTTCCGGCTTATCGTCACTTCGACGTTGAATCGATCCTTGGGAAATTGACGTTGACGCGCTAAGCGATTCTCCATGGGGAAAAAGAGGGGCGGTAATCTGGTTCGGTTGCCAGGATAATTTTATGAAAAGGTGTTTGACATTTTCATGATACTGTAGCTTACGGAGTTGATTTAATTTTTGCTAATATTTATGTAGAGTATCTTGTAACTGGCACAGCTGGGCAGGATAAATTTTATTATTTTAGAATTTGTTGAAAACGTGCAGATTACGTTTTTTGTTTCGTACGAATTAAGTTCTAATTTATTACGATAGTTCGTTGAAGCGAATATTTGTAGTGAATATTCTGTATGTTTTCTAGTCTCCAATGTAATAGACACAAATATACATAAACAGAGATACTAATCTATGGCAAGATCTACTATTTTAACATCTCTCTTCCCAGTTTTCATACGAGTTACAAGACACTCTATGATTATTTAACTTTAAGAAGGAAGTGTAGTACTTTGGAATTCTGAGATTCTGAAACTGTAACACGCATTATTGTTCCGAAATTCGGAGACGACGACGCGGCGTCGCGAAATCTCGAAGACTCTGGAATTGCTGCGCGATTAAGAGTCAAGGATTTTACAGTCGCAGTGCTTGAAAATTTATAGCCACCTAAGTCGGTAGCCCGATTCCGGGACTTTGGAACCAACCAGCCATAGTTCAAGGCCTGAATCCGGGACAGTAAACCTTTTGCTATCGCTAACTTACTACTTAACAGCCACCTAACCCTCCACCTTATCTATCAGACCGCGCTATTTTAAAATCATCGACGAATAAAACTACTCCTGTCACGTTCCCTTCTGTTATATTCGCGCGAACTGACAGAGATTCATACATTCATGTCTATGTTCTTGCGAAGGAAAGGCGAGATCGATAAGAGGAATAAAAAAAAGAAAAAAGAAAAAAACGAAGAAAGGAAAAAGAAAAAATGAGAAAGCTCGCGCAGCAGATAACCGAGTTCCGTCCTTTATCTTTGCTCGCGGCGAGCGCGCGATAAATTACCCAGAAGAGATTGTTATGTCGAGGCACTTTATTCCGCGCTATAACAAGTGGCTCGGTACACTCTTCGCTTCTTTGAGGCGAGGTGCAACGCTGAAGAACCTAACGCTCTATAGGACGCGGTATAATGAATTCCAGCAAGCCGGTCTTCGTTCAGCCGCCTTTTTCTCTCACTCTTTCGTGCTCGTTTGTTGCCTGCATTAATAACAGGTCGCTACTACGCGGCCGAGGACGTACTAATCGGAGCGGATAGATGAATATTCAGTTATAGCAAGGAATGTCGAGAGAATCGGACTCAAACCGCTCCCCAGAGTGATTTCCACCTCGAACGCTCCCCGTTTAACCCTCTTCGATCATCCTGGTTGTATTCGTGTCAATTACTGCGTTTCGTGATCGTTACAAGTGGATTGCGGATTTTTATGGATTTATGGAAAAATTGGAGGAGAAATGCACAGAATGCATATAATCTGCGAAAATACATAGCAAGTAGCGATAAAGAGTATTTGTAGGTATCTTATTTTCAAATGAAACATTTTTTATCACATACTACATTTCATTTTCACGGTATCAAATTTCTCTGGATATATGAAAGCAAGCACTACTAAATCATGCGAAATTCAATATACTTGGAAATTCAATGTATTAATTAATGTGGAAATACCTTTTGTATCGAAAGTAGAATATTCTTTGTAATATTTAATAGATTAAGCCATCTTTTACCTAGGTTCTATCTTTATAATTATGTTAGTAAAAATATAAATTACCACAAATAGGACGCAGTCTAGTTACGAGAATAGCGTGCGTTCAGGTAAAAGATAGACGAGGTCGATGGAACAAATCGGAGGATCCTGATGGAAGAGCCGTATCTTCCTTTCTCAGCACTGGCTCTTTCGTGAAAATTACGAGACGCATGGGTGTTTCGTTGGGTCATTGATTTCGTCCATGAGGATTTTTGCGAAGATTTCCGAGAAGATTTCCTTCGTTGCTTTTACAGAGAATTTGTAGCTTAATCGTATATCGGTTTGGTAATTGGTAGCTTCTAAGAAGGATGACCGAGGAGTACATTTTTTATCAGATCTGGAGAATCCCGTGCAGAAAACGACGAATTCAATTTTTCTGTTAACGTGGCAATCTCTTGATTCGTGCACCGCTGTATGAAAAGATACATCGGAACTTCTAGGTGAATTTTTAAAATTCAATTTCTCTTAAGCTTGCGGAGACGGTGCAAGCCTCTAAGCAGATGCCACATCTGTCTGCGCCTTATGTACTCTGCAGCGCTCGGTCTTTTCGGCTAAAAGTTGGATTTTCAGATCGTAGTCGTGTTAAAGGGACAACGCCGGTAATAGACGCATTACCCGCGGACGACTACAACAAATATTTTCAAATAAAATTTGCAGAGTGTTTGCATAAAAGATGTTCGAAAAATAGAGATTCTACTGCATTTTCATAATCTTAAATCTCACGACGAGATCGTCCCTGTACTACTGCACAGAGATTGCAGTATCCGAAGGTCTACTATATTTTCCTATTCTCGTATGCCGTATTGTGTCGAACTTTTCACAAGATTGTATTCCTTTGAGAACAGATTCAGGCGAGCAACAGACGCTATGGGAAGAAGAGACGCGGCGATGTAGCCACAAGGGTGAATTAATTAGTATTCCGATCGCGCGTGATTTCAGTCGAAATGTCTTGTACCCCGTAGCAGGGCTTTCTCCCTTCGGGACACGTACGCCGCATCTGGATGCGCATCACGGCGCATACGCGTATCACCGTAGGTCGATGTAGACAGCACCACCCGATACGTATCTCTGCCCGTATGCGCCGATATGGAGTGCACTTCCGGCATGCAGGACGTTATCAAATATTCAACAAGCGACGGAGGTCGGTCGGTGACGTTGCCGTTGTAGAGGGACGAGTTGTAGAGGGTTCGATCAGCAGCGTCTGCCTGAAGCTACTCGAATCAGCTCGCTCCCTACCCTCACCTTCTCCCTTATCCTCGTTTCCAATGGAATTTATATCGCTGTTTGATTTTTCCTCCTTTGCAATGCTCTCCTGTTTCCACGGCCACTTGCCACGATGTGACTGCACGAGTGGCTTTTCAAAGGCGAAGAACGAGCCGCGTTGATTCTCTTTATTAATAAATGACAGAGAGTATTCCCATCGATGAGTCATAATGTTGAAGTGTTCCAGGTGTTTCGATTAAAAGCGCAGAGACGGGCACTTTGAGTGCTCCGTACATAAAATTTACAGTTTCTTGTTTCTTTTAGACTTTGAAGCACTCGTTTATGTCGCACACAAGTACGGTGTTTGAAATTTCCAATCGGACTATGGTGTGAGTATTATTATTTATAGATTTCTTTTTAATAAATCTATCGATTCTTTATATCCGTTTGTGAGACATGTATTTATTTCTTTATTTTTTTTTTTTTTTATTTAACAGGTGAGAGCCCTTTATATACGATATGAATTAGGAGCACAATTTATATGTATTGAGATATGTATAATTTTGTGTGCTAGATTAGCCGCGTAGTAGTGATGTACGTGAGTATGAGTGTATGGAAGTATGCGTGCGCACAGCGTCTCGAAGAACAAATGAATGCAACTGTTTCGTTGGCTGTGTGGTATGGATGATGGTGAGACGAAGAGAGTGCTGAGACGCGTGCAAATGTATATCGATAAAGATCCCGGAAATCATTTATTAAATAAATCTAAGACTATTTTAATATAAATTTTAAGTGTAATCTTAGTATTCCTTTACTTTTATTTCGGCAATTAAAATCCACAATTTTCAACAATATGTAAGTAAAACGTGTGATTACTCTACGTGAGTAGAAGATTCATGAATGTTGGCTAATGAACAAATTCTATGAGAAGGATTCATACTAGCATATTTGCATCGAAATATTATTTGTTCCATGTACTGTAAAAATCACTATTCGACGTCTGCAAATCCTTCTCCTCATATTTTCTATTTTTGCTCGAATTTTTAAATAAAATTTTACATCAAACATATTTATGTAATTCCATAATATCCTGGCAATGTTTAAAAGAATTGGAATATCCAGCGTAAGAGAAGGAAGGAAAATAGAATATTCAGACGTTCGAAATCTTTATTTCGAATCACGACGTTCATGACGCTTTTCCTTCCTAAAACTCAAATTTCACCTGTAGTAGAGAATCACATCCAGCAGATCTCCGCATACGAATAAACCTCCAACGTGAATTCCTCGAGCTAATAGGCGACACGGATGCGCCAGGAAGACAAGAAGAGAGTAACGTCGACGGTGGAACCGGAAATCGTCGTCTGCTCGTTTCTTGGTTTCCGTACGAGGACGAATATCGTTGCACGTCACCCTACTGACATCTTATTTGCTCCGTGAGAGGGAATTCATCTTCGGCCACATCAGCAATCCGTGCTAGGAACAGGTTTTGGAAGATCGCCATGGGTCTGTCGCGGCCACCCTTATTCCACGGCCTAATGTTGTCCGTGATTAATGGCTAGCCGACAGTTGACACGTGGTACCGGCTATTTTTGTATTGTTAACGCTCGACAGTGACAAAGTTTATGGCGTGGATGCGGAACATCTGTCGCGAGTTTCCGGCTTAAAGGCTTTTTAATTTACGGTTAACGCGTGCTTTCGTGAAATCTGGAGGAGAATATTCCTGAGTGGAGAAATCCGCGAAGAAAGTTTCGAATTCGTTCACGAAAGAAATAATGACGGGGAATTAGAATAGAGAAGTGGGCTGTTCAAGAAAATGGGACTAGTTTGTGAACTTGATCGAGACCGCCTCGATTCTGCGTTTAATGGACTCCTCGTGCTCAATTAAAATTCACGTTTTTCGGTGTAATTAAGGCTTCCGATCGATCATTGTGTTAAGATCGCTGCTACGAGGACTTTAGTTTCGAACTGAATGCTCGAGTGGGAAGGAGGGGTCGGGAAATTCGCGCCAACTCGTTTAGGAATAAACTTCTTCCTACTTCGTGAATTGTTCGTGGTACAGCCACGCGATGGAACTCTTCCTTTTTTAGAATAGTATATATTCCTAACTCGTCCATCGCAATTTCCATGTAAATAATACGCTCCGAGCTCTGTTATGAAATCTCTCTCTAACACCAGACATAAATATTCCACGCGAAATTACATATACTAAGTAAATTAAAGTATTAAGCGGCGCTTTAGAAGAAACTCGGAACGACTAAATTTTAGCTTCTTTCTATTTTTTGGTCTCCTCATATTGTTTCCAGTATAATTTCTTTTTCCAATATTTCACTTCTGTGTGCATCCAATACTATTAACCATATCTAACGACGTATTAAACTCTTTGTTTGCCCCGTGATATTTTTTTGCTTTCGAAGTTGTCTGTGATATATCGCTTTCGGATATGTAATATATAATTCCACAAGTATAGACGGAGAGGGATAACGAAAAGAGGCGGGAACAGTAGGTCAGAGCTCGCGAGAGGCGTCACGAAGGATGCCTTTTCTAATTTCCTCGGGGAAGATAAATCCGGTGTCGTGAAACGAAAACTCTCCACCGCCTCTCTTCCTTTGTGTGTACACGTATACTCCAGTCTATGTACGTTATTGCAACTGTGTGCCGAGAGAAAAGTCGAAGAAACGAGGACCCGATTCGATTCATGGGCCACACGTCTCGGCATGTTCTTAATACACAGCCAACGCGTGACGTATTGCGACACGACCAGGGGGAATAATTGAAACTCCACGCCTGTAAATATACGCCGCCGTAAAAGACCGTGCTACCAGCTGCCTTCTAGAAAAATTTCACTCCTCCTTCACTCTTTCTTTTTTCTTTTCGCTCGTTCGGCTCTCAAGCTGCGTTATCTGCCTCTTTCTTCGATTTCAATTCGAGCTCTTCGAGCAATGAGAGATCCAATCTGAGAATCTAACTGCTATTTTATGCAGTCGTTGAAATCTACCCTCCGTGATTGGAAGGAAGATGGACACAAAATATTGATAATCGATTCCCCGGATGAGACGTACGATTCGCACATTATGGAATGAATCGACGAGTGGAGGATATTTTGATCAAGTGTAGTCCGATAATTGTCTAATTCAAAGGAAGATACGGCACTTCGAACGGTTATTAGGAAGGTACGAGACTTTTCTATGTATTCATCAGCTTAGTAGGTCAGCGTTCGAGTTCAGACCGCAGTTCTCTTGGAGATGTGTTTAACCAACGACAGGGGCTATACCACTGCCGCCACGAATCTGACCCCAACGATCGGCACAAGGACTCAGCCTTTCCAGTATTGGTCGCATCGTCCTTTTGGATGCTGGTTCCAACTACTCCTAAAGTTTTAGTGCAAAGATATTCCCTTACTCGTCGTGGTTCGTGAATTACTTGACGTACGTGAATCATTACTCGGAAATCCGAAAGTTTGGAACATACGACGAAACTATCTTTTACTTTGTCAAAAAGTATCTGTCTCGTTAAAATGTTTTAATTGATTAAAAAAACAAAAGAAAAAAAGGAAAAAAGGTAGATAAAAATATGGAAGAAACAGAATTAAAAAATAAAACGGAGGTTTCGTAAATATAGTATTATAAGGAGGATAAGTGATCACGTTTACGAGGAAGAGAACATTTACAGTGGTTTAAGAAAAAAATGATCAGAGCGACGGTTAGAGCATGGAACGAGGCGAGCCGTAATTCCTCTTCCGGTGAGCATCACGGCACCTTTGCAACGGGCAAAATTCTTTTCAGTCGACGTGCTTCTTTCCGTGGAATTTCCGCAAGACGCATGACTATTGCGGCCAGGAAAATAATTGAAGTTCTACCTCTTCCGCCAGTAAATATAAGCTGGCCTGTTCCCTCAAGTGGAAGTCGCGACAGTAAATTCCAGACCTGCAGACTCTCCTTTCGTCCTATGAACGTTACGCTCTTTCGCATTAGACACACGAATACTACTCGGTTACTTCATATTCTTTTATTCTACTATCGTATGAGAATTTATAGTTTCTTACTCGCGTGAGAGGCGCTCGTAGGTAAGTTATCATAGGCTATTTTAACACGTCAATAATATGTTTCTTTCAAGATGAGGCGCGTAACGGTGGTGAAAAAGGTGGAACAGGAGAATTATGAATTTTCTTTACTCACCGTTGTGTCGCCCTTACGACGACAAAGAAACTATTGGAGTTCCGCTTCTACAAGCAACTTCAAAATGCAAATTTACGGAGGGAATTCATGGCACTGGGATTGTAAAATCCAATTATAGTTTCTACGTTCTTTCCAGTCTAGTAAAATTAATAGAAAAGAGTGCAGATGAAATTCTGCAGAGGCTGCATCGTATCAGACATTTATACGGTCTCAATGTGATTAATGTCAGCAGAATATCAAAGTTCTCTTTATTCTAAAAGATCGAATTTCTTTTCGACAAAATTACTACCAATTTCATGGAGATATCCACGGAAACCATTCACCAACCAAACACGTAGATTTCAGTGCAGAAAGATGCTTAAAATCTATAAAATTTCTATAAAATTTATAGACCTTGGTTTCTACGTGTCAAGTGAACAAGTTGTATCCATTTATCTCGTTTGAATCGATGTCTAAATTTTGTGAGGGTCAAGTATAACAGAGAGCCACGTACTGCTTACGATCGTACACTGTACCCTGCAGCAATCATTTAACGAATGTCTACTGGTCGCTAGTTTAGATTTAGTTTCGAGTGTTTCCATTGATTTTGTTAGTAAGATAGTTGTTTCGTAAGATACTATTTTATCGAGAAAGGATATACGTACTAGTAAAACGTGATTTAAAAGGGGATTCTCTTGAAAAATTTCCACATGAAGAATACGGTTTCCTAAAGTATTGGTTATCATATTTACGATTAGATCTCCACAAAACATGGACATATTATCATGTCAAGATTTGTGTTCTTATATTTTCGAGCCAAATACATTGCCTCTCTTTCTAGCTATGTTATATTTTAACGTCATCCTTTCGATCATTAAGTAACACTATAATCAGAAAGCCAACAAAATTGCACTTGTCATATTTTTCTCCTGTAATTTTCATGTAAAATGGACTTCAAGATAAGAGACTATTCTTAGTAATCCCAATTATATTAGAAAAAACAAAGTAGGACTGCACAGAAATCAGATGCATCAGTTTAGAAACATACCTATGCTCAGCTAACATCACGCATATTATAAATCTCACACTCAGCAACACGAGTAGACATCTGTGTTGCAAACACGATTTTGCTCATTCGTTTCGCGCTAATTTTCAGCGGCACGCGATCCCAGAGCTTTTCACCTTAAGATTCTTTTTTTCGTTCGCATTGCCCACAATTTTTCTCCGACACGTTGCACGACGTGAAAAAACGAGGATTTCTTCAGAGAGGTGGCGCGTGCGATTGCTTAACGAATATCTCCAAAGCTGCGGAGCTAGGAAACGCGTTAGAGGTGTGTTCTCCTATTTTTCAAGCGTTATAGCGGTTTAAAAATTTTTTCACGAGCAAATCGGTGCGCGAAGGATAACCTGAAACTGGCAGAAAATTCGCCATCCTGGAATTTTCTGCTATTTACGGTACGACGAACCAGAAGTTCGAGCGAAGACCGCATACGTTTGCCGACCGAGCTGTAATTCCCCGCACGAAAAATTGCTGCAATTTAAGTCGCGAACCTCGTAATTTCCGCTAATTCTTCGTCATGCTGAAACTACTTTTCGGACATTTACTCCCGACTTCAGTTTTCGTAGGACAATACGAGACAAGTCTGTTATTAATCCTTTCGTATATATCCATGTTCAAATATAAGATAATCAATTGTCAGAAGGATATATATACGTTCTTCGAAAAACGTTTGTCATTTTTATTTTCATTTATATATGTTACGTTATAATTATGTGAATGTACATGTGCATATTTTTCCTATTAATAAGTTGCATCTGTATGTTATTGCGACAAAAACTTTGCATTAATATACCAAAGTATGTCTACCTTCAGTTTTGGGACCATATTTTTGTATCATAACGAAATGTTAAAAAATCTGACCTGGAAAGATATTGCTAGATCGAAGTTCTACTTTCAAACTTTTCCAGAGAAAGAGAGAGAAATTGAAAAGGAGTATTATTATATTTCGCAAAATTGATCATAAGTAATTCAATGAAAAAAAAGACAGAAAAATCCGAGAGATCTGCTACTGAAAGGTAAGAAGTATTCGTGGAATGTGAAAGAAGAAGCGAACTAACGTTCTGGAAGGCGTCAGCCAACAGAAGAACCAAAGAACAGATTAAAAAACGAATATTCTCGTTCGAAGAGTAGAAAACGTCCGACAACCAGCCGACAGAATGTTGGTGGAATAAATTCTCGCATTCCATGATCGGTCGAAAGGGTCGATCGTCCTATCGAACAGACGTTGAACACCACACTCCCGTCTTTGGTCCATGGAGTGGCGGTCGTGGGTGGTAGCAATAAGGGATGACATTCCCTTACGTCTGGAACAAAGGACGGGCACACCGTTGGCCCTACCGAATGTCACGAAGTTCTATTATGCCTTCCAGACTCTCCGTCTTTTCCTGGAAGGCGTTCACCCTCGAAAACGATCGAGCTTGCACACTTGACTGTGATACAGGAAGAATCGAGGAAACGGCGTTATTCGGTCGTCGAATGTTTGCTTGCACTGTGGAGTTGCTTATGAGACCACCACAGTCGGTTACCAGGAGAATCTCGATGAATTGGATTCAAGAGAATCGATAACCGGGTACATCTTTGATCGTCTATAGAAATGCTTGATTAGGGTAACTGTGGTTACTTCTTGGTGCCGAGGGAATAGAAATTCCAGGAAATCCAGAGAGTTCGTTTCGTTAATTATGTTAGGCGGCTATAATATTTGTTTCATGATAAGATTTTGAAATTTATAATCAGAACAGAATACATTAGGTTGTTAGTCATCACATTGTGCAACTAAATGGGAAATCTTAATACTAGAACTATCGAATTACAGTATCTTCTCCATAATTAGTCGACAATCGGGACTCTTCGGCGATGAATTATCGAATATAGGACTCGATTGTATGTAATAAATATGACCCGTTATTTTGTCGAGTCTGGAGAATTTTTCTGGAGAATTTTTCTGATTAAAACAAGACCAAATGCGATATAATTTAGAGCAAATCTATTTATTTAGTGACATTAATTTATTTTACTTTTATTATATATATATTATATATACATGAAAATGCTATTCAAACTATATCGTGTTTCATCTCATTTCAATCAAATCTTACAAATATAAAAAATTGAGCAAAAATTACATTTTAAAAAACCAGGAATGAAAAAGTTTAATCATTGTCTCATGGATAATTAGTATTTCATCACGCACGATTGAATTCGTATTAGATTATACTGCTCAGCCGTCGAACTTCACGGCGTGTCAAAGGAAAAGCTAGGGTCTCTGGAGGGATCTGCTCTCAGTAGTGGGGATGACAATTTATTAATTATGAGAAACATAATGACGATAAATTACAGAGAAAATACAGTACTTCAAATAGCTAATATCAGATCTTTCGTTCGTGCAATTGACGATTAAAAAGGAAAATCAATTATTCTTTCATTCACTTATTATTAAAGGTCGATAGGTCCAACGTCAACGATATGGGAAATTATAGAAATGTGCATTTGATCTTCGAACGAGGTGAAATAAATTTCACCAGGATAAAACTGAAGGACCTTCTTGATGATATAATAGGTTTGGTTGAGACAGAGAATTGGCTTGACTGAAGAGGGCTTCAGGGTCAGGGAAATGAAATTTCAGTTTCGGATTCCCCCAATCTCGCCGATTACGGCTTCCCCCATGGACGAATTAAGATTCATTTTATCAAGAACATGCAGCGGAATTTATGCGGCAATTATTTGTCGGCCGGCGAAGCTAAGGGAGGAATTAAAATCTCCTCTGTGTCCCGAGTTTCTACCGGTTTTTCCCTTTATAGCTACGATCCTTACGGTCTGCTTAAGGAAAACGTTACCGTCTCGTGACTGAAATGAATTCTTTACAGCGAGCAACCATTAAAATCCTAAGAGAAAAGAATCTCAAACTTGTTTTAAAACATATTACTTTTACGGGAGAAAAAAAAGGGGAAAGGAGCAGCACGTAGTAACCTGCTAATTCCTTAATATTTTTTAATAACAAACTTCTTTGAATCTTCTAACGTCTCTTAAATCACTTTTACTCGAAACTCAACCGCTTACGTAACCGCAATTACGGGTTCGCGCGAGGTGAATTTCACCGTGATATTTCGCTAGAGGAAAAAGTAGACCGAGAAGGAAGAATCCACGTTCCAAGATTAATCGTAGCAGGGAAAGAGTGTAAATGTCGCAAAGGGACACGTACGGCCGAGTAAAAGTTAATACGACTCGCTCGATCGCAAATTTATGAGAAGCCCGTTCGTGCCAGCCCGCACTGAACGCCCAATTAATCATTAATATCGGGGTGCCGTTAACTGCGTGCACCGTTTGCCATCCCGTTTCGAGCAATAACATAATTTGCAGCTGCATAAACAAGGCTTAGCATGATTTAGCCACGCGACGTAGTTGCACGGTACTCGCGACTTCGCTTATACGCCTCGTCGCTTCGCCGCCTGTTTCCAAATGGTAAAATGCGTAAGCTCCTCTTAATTCCATTCCAACAAAACGAGGGTTTCGTATGCTCCAATCCCCTTCAAAGCCACACGATCGTTCCCTTCGTTTCGCGATCTTTCCTGCGATATTCGCGAAGAACGTATCTCACTATACATATACAGGGTATTTTGTTTGATTGGAAACGATAGAATATCTCACGAGGGATTATAGTTGTCAACAAAATGTTGATAATAAAAGTTGTTTGGTTCGTACGGTGCAAATTATTCTTTTGTGAATCCAGTAGCGGAGAATAGTTCAAAGTCAAATTCATTTTTTAACATGAAACTATATATTTTTTAGTACATTTATCGATCCATCTCGGCATTTCCTATTAAAAAATATTGACTTACTTATATCGAGAAACTGTTAAGCTAATCAACTGTATGAAAGACAAAGACAACGTAAACATAAGAATATCGCTTCGCGTTTTTCCTTTTCTTTCATACGACGAATTGAAGTTAAGATATCTACATAATTAAGTTAAAATATCGACATAAATAGGTTAATAATGTTTGACGGGGAATGCCGAGATAGATCAACTAACGTATTAAGAAACGTATGGTTCTATTTAAACAATAGAGTTGTCTCAAAATCTCCCCAAGCGCTAAATCTGCTAAACAATAATTCACACCATATGATGGCCCACCCATCAAACCAAATAACTTTTGTCAAAATGTTTTTTTGATAAGTTTAATCACTCGTGATGTTACGTCGGCCGACTCTCTACCTGGACGGGGCCTTGCATCGCACATGGCAACCATGTGTCTACACCTCCTTACGGCGTACTCTAAAGAACCTCAAGGACCGACCATAAATCTTAGAAAATCTGAACAAAGTTTCTCAGGTCAAACAAGGATCTTTTCAACGAAAGTAATTTCTAAGATCTCTGGTTTGTGTCCGGAAAACACTTAAAATTAGTTATTTGCACACGTGCGATGCTTCCCACTACCAACCTTCTATCGAGGGCGGCTAAGACCCCTCCTGGTCCACCAACAATCGTAATAGCCAATAGAAACAACGTCTATTTCCCTCACTTTCCTGACCAAAAAACTGTCATTAACGAATCCGATGATCCCATGCGTTAGACACACCCTTTCCTAGCTCTCCTCTGATACAGCATCGTCACTCTAGATGTAGTCCGTTTTCATCGTCCGAACAGTCAGTAAGTCTACCACGGTTCTACCTAACCTCAATCCATTCATTTGCAAAGTCTAACTATCGCATCGAGACATATCGTCAAATCGGGTCCTATTTCTGTAACGCATAATCTATACTCATCGTCAAATACTTGTAACGCTCATAATATTGTAATCCATTGTTGAATCACATTAACCTGTTAACAGAGTGTTAATTTCAATTAACCACCCCTGTTATCCTAACCGAAACACGGGGAACGACTACTTCGCGGCGTCGATTAGCCGAATCGTAGCGAGAATTTACGCCTCTCGCTGACGCGTTTTCCTCGCGACCGCGTCTCTCCGCGAACGGTCGTAACACGTGAGGTATTCTACAGTTTGCAGTCAAACGAAATACCTTCCAATAACTATCAATGAATATCCGAAAGATAGAAATATCTAGAAATAGTAAAATATAACGTAATAAACGATACTCGAATCGTATGAATTTCACAGAAGTTTATCGATGTCCGCGTTCGAAGATGAAATTCACGAAACCATTCTCTGAAACCAGAGCAAGAAAATCTCGTTGCAAACGGTCGCTGAGAAAAGGTAAGAAAATGGAAGTAGAAGAGAAGGCACGTATTTCCTAACATCCGGTTCCAGCCATTCTGATTCGACAATTCGTTCCGCCGCGGACACTAACGAGCGCCAATATTTGTATCCGTAAATCATGTGCCAATATTTGTCTCGTCGGCGGCAACATTTACCTTCGCGGAAACTTTCTTGGCCGCCGAATCTCGTGGCCCTACATTCAGCCAATTAGAGGTGCTCGTAAACACAGGCATGTACGCGTCGATCAGCTCGTCCAGACATCTTGAAAATCCTTTTACGAGACTTCTGACAGACTCCTGCGCGAACGAGGCGATTTCGCGAATGAAAAAAGGCACAAGAGAAACTGAAGAAACCGCGTACGTTCGGAGAGGAAGCTCGAGAAGAGGATTATTAATTATTCGTTCAGGACTGTGGAACCATCTTTCACTCGCTTCGCCCCTTTCCAAGTTTTAGGATTTTCTTTCTATCGTTGTCGAGCTTAATTAACCTCGAATCGAGAAACTGCACCGGGTGAAGTTAAAGTTATGAAATCTCGATGACACCGCGTCTCGAAATTCTTTGTTTCTCTCCGTTACCACCTTCTACTTTTCTTTCTCTGTCATTTTCGCGGATCTTTCATCGGTCGATGTCGGAATAATGGTCGACTAAACGGGGAAAGGTGGTCGATCTCCTCGAGAAAGGATTGTCGCAGATTGTAAGTCTTCGAACGTATAGGTGATGTCGAATCGATATGGCTTCTTAACTGATACCACGCTAGAAATCTACCTTTACTCTGTTGATGACGTTAACGTTCCCAACTAATTAGTTACTTACGAGTCATTCGAAATGTTGCTATTTGAGATTAGACCGCCGGTGAAGATGGTACAATGCTTACCTGCAACAGAAACCAACAATTACGTTAATTTTTCTTGCGGTCGAAGGTTTGTGGTTCCACGATTGTTCAAGAAAGAAAATTGAGGTGATATTGGGTGTAATGCGTTAAATAATCACTCGGTGTTTAGATTAATAATGTGTTTATTAACAAGTGTCTTCTTTTGATCGCATCGCGTATCGCTCTCGGTTTCACTAGTCGATCTCGCTTCCCGGTTACAACTCGACTTTTATCGTTTCCTGGTTCAAACTCGACTGTCGATCGGATTCGATTCTTTTCTTTTTGTCACCCCTCAATATCCCCACTATCCACGCGTTTGTTAGGCGTCCACGACCGTCCACACACGCCTTTTTTTCGAACATTCGGCGGTAGGACCGTTGGGATATTAATGGCTCATTAGGCACTTCGCTTCGGCGATATACATTGTTGCTGAGTGTCGCCACAAAATTTTCTCTGTCAGCTGGAACTGTTTCACGTAAACGTAGAAACAATCAGAGTAAATGTTCAAATGATGAAATGTTTCCTATCGAGAGGATATAGTGTATGGTTTTACTTTATCAGACGAAATGATTTCTATGTTTTTCCAAGCTTTCTCTACAGCTTAACCATCGAAGAGAAATTCGTCGTGTCGAAGTTTCTATTACAAGCAAGATATGTGTCATAAATACCACTGCGGAAACTGCAGAAACTCCGCTCTGTGGTAGATTCATGGTAGATTCACATCCTTTGTAGATTTTGAATTCTGTAGCGAATCGATGGTGTAACTCTGGAGGCAAACATAGCATACTCGAACGCAGATTCCAACGGCGTAATAACGCTCGCCGCAGCCGTGTTTAAACGAAACGAGGGAACAAGAAAACGGGTTTTGTTCCCGTACGTACATATGCACGCGACCAAGCAACGACGCGAAACTACTCGAATTTGAGGAACTGCACGCGCCGCGTGTATGTGTGCAATAATACTGCGTTGCGGGATTTAATTAACCCCGGGGCGTCCGTGGTTTAATTCCTTGTACGCTTCCGCGGAATAATTGCTGCAAGGATATTAAAAAGCCCGCAGAAACGAGCCGGATCCTTCTCTTTCGGTGAGGATCACTTTTCGCTGCGATTCCACAACGAGAAATAAATACCAACTACCGCAGCTGTATGTGCAGAGAGAGAGAGAGAGCTTTCAACTTCCACTACTGACTCCTGGCTACCGAATCAAATTAATTACGTCCATTCGTCGCTCTCAAATTCCTTTTTAACCGTTAAGATTTTCCTATAATATTTTAACGATGTAATAATTCTCTGCAAAACGCGGAATTTAGATCTTTCCTGCTTTTTTTGTCGGTAAGATGATTTTTTACATTTTTTAGAGGATCATTTAAATTCTATTGTTACAGTTACATACTGCTGCTAGTGGTCTCAAACGAAGGAAAGGGCACTTGTGTTACTCAAGTACTCTCTTTTTCCCTTTTGCCTTTGAGTTTTTTTTTTAAAGGTTTTTTCGCTTCCTGCGTGTTTTTTCTCCCTTAATTGTACTTATGCTTGTTTTTTTTTTTTTTTGCAGATACTATCGAATTTATATTGTTGCCAGCCGTTTGTACTCTTTCTCTCTTTTAATTAATTTTGTAATTCTTTTTAT
This sequence comes from Bombus fervidus, assembly GCF_041682495.2. Classification (NCBI taxonomy): domain Eukaryota; kingdom Metazoa; phylum Arthropoda; class Insecta; order Hymenoptera; family Apidae; genus Bombus; species Bombus fervidus. Next base: position 4,105,305 of record NC_091524.1, read on the forward strand.
AGCAGGTATCTTTTTTAAAGCTCTTTAAACTCTTTCTAGTTGGATTTTTTAATTCCACTAAAACCTATGAAAACACTAAATGACATGAAACGGATTTTTTTAAGCACTGGGAAGTGCATTTTGTAAGTGTACTTTAAATCAACTTTTTCAGAAAGTTCCTTTCTAAATATTATTTTATACGATCATTATAAAGAATTTTGTTTAAAAATCTCTTTTCCCATAAATTTTGGAATTTGGACCTTATAGGTGTGCTTAGAATAAAAGTTCCATAATAACCTGAGTTATTGGATGCAAGGAAGGTGTAGAACAGTGATTTTCAAAGGGTTTGCGGCATACTGGTACGCCCTGGGATAAAACCAGACAAGCCGCTGCGAAAGTGCAAGTTATTTTTCCCTCCTTTTTTAATCGCGCCGTTGTATCCATTGTTGTAAATCTTAGAATTTGTATACAAAATGAGTCAACATGTTTGTACGTTTTCTAAAGTGCACCGTAACTAATAAAAGTTTAAGAACTATTGGTATAGAAATATAAAGAAAGCTTTCTCGGAACCATTGATCAAACAGTTTCAAATTGTTAAATTTTAGGCAATTCCCAATATTTTATACGAAACTTCTGATGAAGTAATCATAAATATACATATCAACTACAAAGAAGAATGAGACCCACCGAAAAAATTAAAAAAAAAAAAAATCCTTTTGAAATCGATCGTATCGAATCTTGAAACTTCACGATTCGAAGTCTAGTGGCTACTCCACCAGTCTGACTTTTCTGGCTTATTCTACTTACTGCTCCGATTTAACGATTTAACAATTTTACAATAATTATTATCAAACTTCTATCGTCTGACTTTCACTGTTTATTTCACTTACTTCCTCCATACCGATCAATTATCCTACAATTACTACTGTCAAATATCAGTTGAAATATTTAAGTAAAGTATTTTCATGCATAATTAAGAGCAAATACACAATTATTTCTTTCTATTTATTCTATTTTCTTAATGGTTTATACTTCGGTAAGAGTCTTATTTAAAACGCATCCAATGCTATTCACTCGTTCCCTGCTTTCTTCCTACGTTACGAAGAATTTTCCGCGTGGAATTAAAAGCCAAGGTGGATAGAAAAGAATAATAGCGTGGCGCAATCAACTGGCAGAGTCTGGTATCATGAACGATGGCTAGGAAAGTCTGCTAATTCGAAACCAATGGCCAGCAGGCAAAGCTTTGAAGTCTTAACGAAGCCCTAAGATTTTCACGAGCCATCGAAAGCCCAATTTAAGCCGGTTCACAAAAATCGTGCACAGAAAGGAAAACTGAAAAGGATTCTTCCTTTCAGGCTGGTCGAACGACGTCCACACTTTGAGAAGCGATTCTCAAGTCCCTATGGATATCACGGGAAAATGAAAAACACTTTGGCGAGGCAATATGTCGGGTCGTCCCTCTGTGAATTCATAAAAAAGATGAAAATTGTGACAATATGCGCGATGAAATTTCTTATTATTACGAGGACGGTTCCTCGTGTTGTTTCAACGGCTCGTCGAGCAAAAAGAATTTTATTCGACGCAACATGTCGCACAAAAATTCACCAAATTCATTCCATTCGCGAGAGGAAATTCATTCGTTCATTTTAGATTATTTTCCAGCGTCCTTTTCTCTTTCGCTGCAATGCGATGGTGGATCAATAACATTACCGGAGCTTCCTTTCCAGCTGTTCCTGTTTAATTTTTCTTTTCACAGTCTGAAAGAACGCCGGGGCCATCGTGTTCGCATAATGGGCCGGCTCCTCGAGCCCGCCCGGCGATCCAGCCAGGAAGCGGCGGAAAAATACGCTGACGGATTGTAGAACGTACGCCTCGCTATTTTACAACCGGAAAGAGTTTCTTCGAGCCCTTTGAAGCCGCGGTTCCTCCGCATTTCAACCGACGTTTTTTCTTTCGACTTCTATCCATCGCCTTGAACCGTTCAAAGCGGATCGCCCCGCCAAAAGTGAAGGGAAAAATAAGAGGGAAAAAGAAAGTAAAGCAACGAATAAAGATATGCACTCGCGGCAGGCAACGCCCAAACAGCATGCTATCGAGTACACCATTTACTCTGCAACGATCTACGCAAGCGTTTCACCCTTTGTGAACGATTTCTGCTCGTATATGCGTCGCGAAGCCACGCGTCACAAAGCGAACGCGGGATATCCAAAGGACCACTTCCGAGTTTCCTTCGTTTCTAGAGGTTAAATTGCTACGGAGGCGAGCGGCGAGCGGCCGTTTCTGGATGTCTTTGCTTTTCCCCCATCTTCCACCGACTCTTCCCGGTCTGTTCCTTTGGAATCCTGACCTGCGTCGCAGATTCCTTTGACTCTTGACTCGTGCTAACAAAAATCCCAAGTACTCTGAGGGAAATCCGCTTGGGGAAGCTCGAAGAGTAAAATCATCCAATTTTTCCGGTAACAGGGGAACGTGTTTAACGTACTCGAGTACTGTGCACTTCCTTCTTGATATTCATAGCAAGTAAGGAATGGCAAGGCTTTATAGAATTAAAGATTCTCCCTTTTTTCTTCAACCTGTTTGAGAGGAACAAGCTCGAACGACGACTAAGAAACGTTGGAGAAAATACCGCCGCTAGGATTTGCTTTTCCAGAAGAAAATCCTGGCCGATGGCTTTTAGGAATCGCGCTTCGGCGAAATTTAAAACGGCACCGGCGAAAACGTAAACGTGATTGGATTATCCACCTTTTCTTTCGTGCGGAACTTTCCTCCAACGTAAAATCTATCCTGACGTTAATGTTTCCGGTTGCATCCGCCCGTTGCTCGAACGAAGAACAGTGTAGATCCGTTTAATTAATACACCAGCGAGATTAACGCGAACGAGGCGAACAAGAAAGGATTGCAAAGCGAAAGGAGCAAGAACAGGAAAAATAAGAACTTTGAGAGTGGAAATTGGTTTCCTAGATTTTATTGTTTTCAAACGTCTTCGTTCCTCTTTTTATTACGATTCGAGATTGTTTCAGCAATCTTCAAGGAACCATTAGGGGCCTTCTGGAGTTAATCTTCGGTATAAAATTCCTTTAACCGCTCTAATGAACGTTACATGTTGCAATAAATTACGAGTGTTCTCTACCATTGTGTTGTAAGTACATGAAAGAAGGCAGGCGCGTTTTATTCCGTGCAACGTAATGCAATAACGAAGAGCTACCGACAAAAGACCTAATTTCCAATATTCGCTTTCGTTGTCAATCCTGCCACGTTCTTTGAGCAATTTTCCATAATGTAACGTTCAGAAATTTCTTAAGATTGAGAAAATATCAAAGACACCTTGTCAATAAATTTCCACCAGAATTTATTAAATCTGATTCCTGCTATGGATTAATCTCTGCTACAAGACAGCTCAGTAAAGGACGTTTCGTTTAAACGTCCGACGATCACAGTGCATAAACACCTATAAGTATCGCTTGTTAGGACCCGCATACGTTGTAACTATAGTCTTAATCATGGTCCAAGTCTAATTAATCGTTCTTTGAGACAAGTTCCAACCCAACCGTATTTTTCCATCGTTAAAGAAGCTTTTGTTTTCTCAAGAAAACATGAAAGATTCTTTTGAAGTAACGAGGTCAAAGAAGAATTCTGTTGCATACTATTCCAGACAAATAGAAAATTAGCGCAATTTTTTAAGAAAATGTCAAGATTTCGGAACGGAAGAACGTATCATCGGACAAAAAACGACCGCACAAATATGACTCGGAAGAGTCTGGCGACAGATATAGAGCTAACTAATTCGTCGGCTTGGTTTTCGTGCGGAGCATGGTTAATCGTCGGAATGTCCACCGCGTGCAGGCTAAAGCTTCATGGAAAAACAGACGACATTGCTTCTTGCGGTGACCCGTTGCACTCGTTTCAACCAGGATACGAGTATAAAGCTGCCTCTTTAATCTCTGTTACACCAGTACCACCATGGGGTGAAGTTCGCGCAACGCGTTTATTGTCAGGATCTTGGCTCGTTCCTGCAAACCAGCCGCTGGATTTTATTCCCTGTGTCGTTCCCACTTTCGGAATACCGCGAATAGGCGTTTTTATAGTCGAACTACAGTTTCTGCGCGGCTTCTTAACGTCGATCTTCGCCTTTACGATCGTTCTGGATGTTTCTCGTGGTTATTGCAAACACGTTCAAGTAGTGAACAACGTCAAAATGTTGATGGAAATTGAAGAAAACTGAGATATATTCTTCTGGGCCATGATGGCGTTCTTAACACGTTCACAGGCCAAACTTCTTGAATATAGCTTTACTCCACGTTTTATCAATTTCTCAATTTTATTCGTTACAAAAATATGATATACATAATAGGAAATTTCAAGATAATAACAGACAGTGCTCATAATATCAACATCCTTCCCTACTTCTCAATTAATGAACTTGATCAATGCGACCCGACCATTGAATGGTTCATACATGGACCTAAGCACAATGCATGTATTAATACGTTGGAAATTGATCTCCAGCTGCAACAAGATAAGACGCAGAAACCAAGATTTTGTAATTTGTTTCCACATCTTGAAATCTTTATATTCCTGCTATAGCAATACCTATCTTCTTCTTTATCCTGAAACAATGTTCTCTGGAATACTTCTATTCGATTTTATCTTTCTGACGGTTCTTCCAATACTAAACTACTCTACATAAGAGATGATACTATATTTATCATTCTTGAATTCTTATTGTTTAATGCAACGTGGTCTTCATTTTGATTAAAAATGTTCCTTGTTCCACACGCGATGAAAATTGTCAGGTACGACTATTTGGTTTTAACAGTTCAGAAAGTTGCATATCAAGGCAAAGGGTTTCCATTTCCGGGTTAACAGCTGGTATTTGTTCAGCGTAACCATCGTTAACAACACGCGTGCGTCGCTATCTGGCAAGTTACATGGGCCAGCAGAGACGAGGCAATGCAGGCTTACAGCTAGCAAGATAACAGCCCCGCGTTCCTTAGTATTTCGCCATCGTATTCACGTCCGCGCGGAACGTCGTATTTATACGCGCGGGAACGTACGAGATATTACGTGTCGCTTCATTTGCCTCCACACGATTTCCTCGTTCGTGCCTGGATTAAACGCGAATCTGAATTTGACTGATTTTGAAATCTTGTTCGATTACCGTGCCCGATGAATTATTATAGTTTGACGGATATTCGTAGACCTCCAGAATTCTGCCGTTCTTTTGCATTTTAATACATTCAGTTTCATAAGAGAAATTTTTTTCCCGGAAAATATGATTCTTTTAGTGAAAATGTGTGGTAAGAAGTTTTCTAACTTTTGGAAGAATAATAACGCGCATAAATTACACGCTGCCCAATAATCCTCCTCCAATAAATTCAGGTTTTCGTTATAAAACGTATGATGAGAGATCGTGATTGCGGTGGGACGAAGAATCCGGCAGACGTGAATTGCCGCATTTTTAAGTTTCCCTTGGAGGGGAGAATGAACGAGGCTGCCGAGAAGGCGACGGAAATTCTTATTAGAACGTGGCTTGGCCCCGCTATGCATTATGCCGCGCGCAGCCCTTTATGCGTCTCGTCCCACGTGATACGATTTCGAACGCCGTAATTCAATTTTTTAAGAGCCACTCTACACGTTCCGCCAATTCCACCAACTTTGCCGGGAGAAACGAGGACGAAGACAATCGTTAAATCGTAGCCTCGCAAATCTTTCAGTCACATTAATAACCTTCGCCTTTGTTCTGTCCAATAATAAAATAATAGAAGCAATTTTCGAGAAAATTTCGTAGTTAGGAATATTTTATGGATTCTATAGTTTAGAAAAATTAAACGCTCCAATTATAATTGGACTATTATACATACAAGTAAATAGATGGATAGTAAATCATCAGGATGATTATCACATTATAAAAATTCGTCACTATACAAGAAATATTCGCAAAATTAGGAATTAGTGTGAATATTTACAATGTAATTATTACACACGATAAAAAAAAACACAAAGATTGCAATTCCTCAAAAATTCCATACAAAAATACCAATACAAAATTTGTTACGCTTTACATGATTATCATGTAAACATAATTATCAAGATGTCGAGCTGCGATCGAACAGCGGGATAACTGAAAACCTTCGAAGCGAATCAACCGCTAATCATGCGAGCGGCCGCTACGAAGCGGAGAACACGGGGTTTCCGGCCGCATGCTCGATCCTGAACGGGTTCCAAAGCGGCGATCAACTTCCATTAATTAAAGGACGTCGGTGTGTGGCTCGCGTCCGCTTGCCAGGTCCTGTGTCACGTCAATCCCGGCTGGAAACTTTTCACGCCGCAACCCTTCTTCGCGATGTCGCGGTGGACGATGTCAAACGACGCTTCGTTCGGTCCACGGGGCGTTTAGTGGTCGAGCAGAGGCTTCTGTCCGTCCGCGTGAAACACGCGTCCAGGATGGAGGGCTAGTTGTCGTTTCAGATTGAACGGAACGGACAACGGCTGTCCATTGTGTCCCAACAACCAACGGATACTCGTCGCACGCGGTACGGTTTTATTCGATCTAGGGTTAAACATGCCTTCCACCCTTACAAAACTTTTTATCTGATTGAATTTTGATAAATTTGTCGTGGGAATGGTTTTTTGACGGAATCTTGGAATTTTCTTGTATCATCCTTTTAGTAAAATTTCGTATAGAATTTTGATGATTATAGTGTTGACTATACAGTCAACTCTAATCAATATAGGACTTTCGTAATCAAAGTACGCTTGCTGAGCAAGTAATTTTATAAGGGAACTTTGGAACTACCTTGTATTATTTTGTATATAAAATTGAAATATATGTAGTAGTAGTTTGAAGATGAAGTTGGAGCTAGATTTAGGAACAGAGAATTATAATTTACCTTGTTTCACTTTTTTGTAAATTGATTTTATAAATTGAAATATGTGTAGTAAGTTTGAAGATGAAGTTGAAGCTAGATTTAGGAACAGAGAATTATAATGTACCTTGTTTCACTTTTTTGTAAATTAATTTTATAAATTGAAATATATGTAGTAAGTTTGAAGATGAAGTTGGAGCTAGATTTAGGAACAGGGAATTATCATGTACCTTGTTTAACTTTTTAATAAATTGATCTTTTTAAATGAACTAGTGTGTATTAATAATAATATGAAGCGAGGAGCCTCAAACCAGACATTACGTATCTTGTTCTACTTGCTCCTCAAGATCCGCCCGTCTTGCGTGTCTTGTACTACTTACAGTCTCCCAGCACGCAACACTGTTATTTAGCAAACAAATGGAAACAGTCTAACGTATAAAATCTGAATAGAACAAGTTATAAGTTAAAGTAAATTCACCAACCGACTATTATACGTATAAATATAAAGATCAATAGCAATGCAATACCAATTTCGCCTCAAAACGAATCTATTTCTGACTTGTTTTGTCGGGACACGGCCTAAAATTTTGTTGGCAGTTCTACGAAACGCCCAAGGTATTAATAAATTGGACAATGTCGAGCGATTCGGCTTTTTGCAACTCCCGAATCCGGAGAAAACGGGATAATCCAGGTTGGACGCACGCGTGGCAACGAAGAAAAACGGGAACAGCCGGGAACAAGCCGAATAAAGGGGAATGGAGGAGCGAACATCGACGCTACGAAACTTTTCAATGGGCCAGGACAGGTCGAGCCGCGCGTCCCTTTTTTCTCTCTCTTGTTTTTTCTTCTTTTTTACCAGTGAGTATGTGTATTTTTTTCTTTCTTTCGTTTTCTTTCTTTTTTTATTCAACAGAAGAGTGAGAGAAAGGGACGAAAACGTAGTCGAGGAAGCACGCTTTTAACCTACATGCTGCCGTTGCCCGTTCAATCGGCAATTCGAATTACGCCACCGGCACAATCGACTTTGTTGCAGTCCTGTGACGAGTTCGTCCCTCGGTCCCGGCATTTTCGCGATTTTCAAGCTACGATGTTTCGATGCACCAGCCCTCATTCGTTGCTAGTTCTACTCTTCGAACGTTCAGAAACTCACAGCCAAGAATAGGTATGTAGTTTAATTTAGAATCAATTTTTGATTCGTGACGTTTCGAGTTTGGAGGAAATTGTATTTTAATCTTGATAAATCGCCTGTAATTTCATTTTTTTTCTGGCTGGTTTCATTCACCGCGTAGAGAAAAATTTGTTAAAAATCTAAAGAAACGTAAATATTTTTGATTTGTGACATTTCCAGTTTGAAAAGAATTGTATTTTCAATTTTGTATACGTTTCCTGAAATTTCTCATTTTATTTTTAGATTCTAATTCTGCACGTTGCGGGAAATTTATTGGAAAAGCAAAGAAATTAATTTCGAATTTTGTATAAATTTGCAATTTCATAGAATTTTATAAAACTTTCGTTATAATAAAATATAACCCTGTTGAACTTCCCATTATTCATCTGCAAGACATCCGATATTCGCCATTAATCCTTCCGTGGTTATTTATACGTATTAAAGAATTAGCAGACGGCCATTCATTGTCATCGTTCGCGCAACGAAAAGGGATAAAAGAGATTTCCCGAGTATTCGATCATTGCAAACGATCCGATCCGCTTCGTCGAGCTGTCACGAGCGTATACAGCTGCGATACATGCGCGCGCGTATCTCGATGCAGTCTGCTTGCGATGTCAATGGCTTATCCGTTCGCGTGTTATTGACACCGGCAAGTGCGGCCGGAAAATAGCTGGATGTTGGTTCTGCGCCGACGGATTTGGAAGGCAGTCGCGACTATTCCAGCAACTTCATCTGTAATTATTATCTTTAAATATTTCTACTACGATACCTCCATGAAGTATGAGCACTATGAATCTTCTTATCTTATATCTGAGATTTGTTTCGCTCATTAAATACATCTAAAAATAGTCACAGATAGCTAATATAATCCTTTGGATATATATATGTCGGGTTCACATTATGATTAGAGTTAGGGGCGTGTAATGAATATTCTCTGGAATTAGCCATCGTTGTTGTGCAATCGAGGTAATGTTGATTAGCACAAGTGTGAGTATTACAGAATCGACAAGTAACCACGGTGATTAGACACTAATGACAATGGTATTAGGTTCGATAACGAATCCGCGGTCAACGGGATAACAGATATACTTTCTTCCAAAGTCTAAGTCGGACTCGTGGTTAAAAACGTGAAGTATCCACTGATCGTAAAGACGTTGTTTTACTCGCTGACGAGATCGCACGAGAATGTTCCTCTCCATCACGGCGATGCTGCAGAAGAAAACTATGATGGAGTGTGTCTCAGGACACGAGATCATCGGATTCGTCGAGGAAAAACCTCGTTCAGAAAGTGAGGGAAATGGGCATTGCTGTTAATTGGTTAATTTCTATGTTGGTGGTTAGAGAAAGATGCTAGCCGCCCTTGAGGCAAAGTTGCTAGCGGGAAGTATCGTTCGTGAGAAAAGCAGATTTCCCGTATCTTCTTGTAGTAGGTGATAGTTTTAGAGACTGTTAGGATAAAGACTGTTTGTCCGTTTGAAGGATCTTAGTTAATTAAATCTTAAGAGTTATAGCGGGTCCTGAGGCTGGCTGAACATATACTGTGGAGACGCATCGACATCTGGTAATCATCTTGCCTGAAGGATAGGGTCTGTGTGTGACGAGCCACGGAGCAGAAACCATTGTTTCTACAACTATTCTTTTTCAGGAGAACTATACAATTACTGTATACCTCTATTCGGTAAAAACGTTCATCCCGTGACCGCAGCTACGTTCGGCGACTAGTTGTCGCCTCGAGCCCAAGCTCATTATCACAAATTTCGGACAATTATATTCGGGATTTTCCAAAGAATTCCAAAGGGAAGGACCGGTGTCCTTTTATCTTCGATATATATATTATATATATATTATATACATATATGTCGGAGATGAAAGGACATCGGGGCCTTTCTTTTGGAATGTTTGGGAAGGTCCCCAATACTTTAGTCCAGGCTTTTTATTATAGCCATACAGTGGGCTTGGGCTCGAAGAGACATAACGGGTCGCTGAACGTAGCCACGGTCACGGGAGGGATATGTATCTAACAGAGGTATGGAGTAATTAAATAGCTCTCCTTAAAAACAAAGATTGACCCGAGGGATACAGAGGTACGGAGAGGAGTATATAAGGACAGTTCCACTCGGACTGAGGTTCAGTCCGATAAGTTTGACTAGTACCGTGAACCGGTACGTTGAGTGACACCAGAATCCTGTATCAGATCGCATTTGTCATCCCATGGATCGTGGATTCGTTATCGAACCTAACTCCATTGTCATCGACATCTCGATTATCCAATCGCCGTTACTACTTGTTATATTCTGTAATACTTACATTCGTATTAATAAATATCATTTATATTATACAACAACGATGGCCAATTCACATGAAGATTCATGTGATACTCAAATGATAATCCGACATATATATATACACATATATATTTTTTTTCATATTATTGCGACTTTGAATGTTCAATGTAGAATATCGATCGTGAATGAAAAATGATTCTTCGAATTTATGTGAGAATTGACATACACTGAACCATGTAATGATTTAGCTGCATGTGGTAAAAATGTATATCGTATATTTGCAATTTTTTGTTAAATAATTATATGATCTAGCCATACATGGATAAAACGTAAAACCCTTGTCGAGAGAGATTAGAAAGAAAAAAGAAATGAAGGCTTTTGATCTATTCGTGCAATTAATTACTTAAAATAGTTTTCAATCAAACTGCAATTCTCTATACAAAAGAAAATATTTACTTTGATTTACTTTCAAAGATTCGACCTTTCTGACACCAGTTTGACATTTGCAACCTCAATTTCAATCTTTTCTCGATTGAACGATGAACGATGATTGATAAGGAAATCACAATCGCTCAAGAGTAGCTTCGTTTTCGTTATAAGTAGCGATACATAGAGGATCGAGCAACATATCGAAATTGCGTCAAACGAATAGAGAGAATTGATTGCTTTGCTCGGTATCGGTGAGTGGAACCTGAAACACAGCGAAATACGAAGCACGGCAATTTGTCGTCAAAGAAGAGAACAGGAATCCAGATGCAACGCTGCTGGAGCACGCACGAATCGTCTTCGATCAACAGGTACTGCAGTGAAAGTATCAATTACGATCTCACTCGAAACAGTCGTCTTCCTCTGTGCTTCCGAGTCGTGAATTACGGTAGACAACTCCGTACTCGTTCGTAAAATTATCGTTTCTTCGAAACGCTGTGGTATGTAGGCATTATCAATAACGCGGTTGATTGTCGAATAAATCATTGCAATTGTTCATATACATCGTAGCGTTGTTACATATTGGACCTAAAGCACAGATGTTTGCGAGAGATTTTTTTGATATAAAATAGAAAAGAGAGTGAATTTATCCCTGGATTGGAGAGGTATAAATTAGCGAGCATGGAATTGTTTCTATGATTTTTAGCTGCGTTAACGATGTTGCTCCATCGAACAATCTCGAAACGATCGCTAATTAGTCGTGCAACTGCACGGTAAGTCTCCCGACACTGGTTTCGCAATCGTTGAAAAACCAGGTCGACGCTTTCTGATGGATCTTCATGGTCTTTACAGATGTTCTGTATGGGAAAGCATAAATGGAAGCGGATTTAGATCATTCGTTAAATGGAAGTGTCACAATTTTATGGATGGATATGAATAATATATTGATATGATTTTAATCCTATCGTCACGTTTAAGCAGCGTTATAAATTTTAGTATTAGTAATTGCTACAATGGATATTGATTAACTTCATTTTGTAGGATCTTCTTCGCTATTCTGAAAGCAAAATAGTACATTCAAAAGTACGCGCAGTAGTATAACTATCACAAAGCTTTGTATTTATAATTTTGGTCTTGTTTAGCTTCTCATTTATTCCCTGAACAATTCTCTATAGGTTTCACAATATTTAGAACAAAGATCTATCTAAATTTCAATGAGATTTCTAAATAATTTGTGAACTGAGAAACCCCATTAAAGAATAGCATCATGGGAAGTATCTTTAAAAATCCACCTGTGAATCTTGAGAATCCTTCATGAAAAATAAATGAATGATTCATGTACATATCTTCTACACGCTGATGCTAGTATTGTACTCTTATTAAAATTCAATTATGATATTGCATTCGCACTCAGAAAGATCAAAAGCTACATCAAATAAACTGAATGTTTGGAACGGAACAGACTTGACGTTGACACGGATTTGTTCGATCGGTTTCATCCGGCCGCTGATCATCTGCTTTCCAATTTCAGATTCAATCGGTCAGAAGGATGACAGGGAAATGATACATTCGCGCGATGTTAGTTCCTAATGCTGTTTACTGGTCGACGACAACCGGATTGCGAGCTTCCCCATCGCGCTGATTACTTGTTCCCGTTCGTCCATGTAACGGATCGATAGATATTTAATTGTCGACATACTCTGTGACATATATTTCGAATTATAACAGATTCCAAATTTTTTTACTGTTAATTCTTTCACAAATGACAAGAGTTATTCTTTCTATCTACTAGGGCAACGTATGGATAATGTGAAAATGTATTTTCCTCCCTGGATTTGAAATCACTATCTGAAATTTGGAATCTCTGTGTGTTTCGTTGAAACCAAGAATTTAAAATAAAACATCAGTTTAGAATTCTGATACCTTCGAAAATTCTTTCATTAAAAATTAATTTCAAACTAGCAATAAAGCGGATGGTTCAGTATCCGGATCACTTACTGCCACCGCCCAAAAAATAAATAAATAAATTTTGTTAAAAATATAAAAGATATATACCCCACTTAATATCGTTTCTGTTCAACTTCGAGCCTTTAATAATAAAAATTTATGTGGTGTCTAGAAAAGAGTAAACGAGTATTCCCAAAGCAATAAGATTTTTTAACGAAAGTGCACGTTTAATCCTCTTTCTCCGCTCAATTTTTCCTTGAAAATGGTCGACGCCTTTAATTACAGTCGTTCTCCATTACGCTCACCCTTTCACTGAAACTGGATCCAAGTGTTAAGAATTTCCCCTCGCCCCCTCACGCTATACCGAAGGGGTAACGAAGAACGGTGTCGCAAAAACTTCGTAATCCCCACGTCTTTCGCAATTTTCGTCGACCCGGTGGAGTTCAAAAAGTCTGTCGTTTCTCAAAACCGCTAAGGACAATTGGCTTAGTTAAAATCCACCCCTTCGTTCAACGCGAAAGGTTACCGATGCCGCGCGTGCTCTAACGAAATCCTGTCGTTCGTGTTCCACGAAAACGACGTAGTGGAGCCGTTGACGCTGTCCCTACTTCCTTTTTTCTCTTCTTGGTCGCTAGTTTCACGGCGTTCTGCTCGCTGCTTTAAGCACAACCAATGTACAACCCTGTAGAGGGTTACAGGATGGAGATGAAAGGAAAAGAGGAAGAAAAGAAAAAATGGAAGAAAAAATAGGAGGAAGGTTAAGGAAGAGGTAGAGGAAGTAGAAGGGCAGTGGCAGTGGAGCTTCCAGCTGGAGTAACTTGGTTAAGCCGCCAGACTGTATTAACGCGAAGGCAACTTCTCCAATAGAGACTAAGACTCGAATTTCGAGAAAACCACCGGTAACAAAGTTGCCGGTGCCTTTGGTTTCCACTTCCAGCTGACTATGTGGATGCTCTTGCGCTTTACTACACCGAGAATTCTTCTGTGTTTTATTTAAGAATAGCTGTTGATGTTAGATGTTTGCAGTGTGGGGTGTGAAAAGTTGTTGAGTAGGGGGAAGTTTCGTAGAGCTACTTCGTGCTTGTGTTCCAGGAGAACAGCGAGTAAGTTGTTTAACTTCCGATAATTGTTTAATTTATGTGTGTTGCTTCGAATAAATTCTTGATGCTTTCAGTTTGGCGGTGAACTAGAGATGTGAAGGAAACGCGACTCCATATCGAGTCAATGCAAAATTTATGAAATTCGTTTGAAGAACCGTGAAAAAACGCGGATGCGCACAGGTCATGAAATATAAAAGGAACGAACTGGAAATGTTTAAAAGTCAAACGATGAAGATCATAGAAAGAGAAAAGAGTAGGAAGTAGGAAGACGGTGGAACGAGGACGAGAGAATGTGTCAGTCGCGAAGAGAACGGTTGGAATTCCGTTAATTGAACATCTAGCAGATTCCCGACGGATGTGAACGGTTGCATTCGACGCTCGGATAACTCTGGATCCAACTTTAATCAAATTACATCCGTGACTCGGTGTTTTCGCCGCGCCAGAACCTTTCTGATTGTCGAGCTGAGCCGCTTGGACGCCGATTCAAAAGCACACGAGTGTGCTCACACAAACTACAAGATGCTCTTTTAATTAAAAATTCTATAGCGATAGGTTAGTGGATTTCTCCTAGCGACTCGTCTTTTGACCGACTATCGCCTGTACACTTCGAATTCCAAATGTCCTTTACCTTTCATTTAGAATTTGAATGAAAATTTTCACAGGACAGAAGAAAATCCTACATCGAGTCGAATTCCTTGTCTCGCGTTCTTCCATTTCGAAATAATTTCGCAGAAATTTCCGCAGTCGGGAATTCGGTATCGTTAAGTATCAAAATTCCCCGCAGGTGCTACCTTTTCTCGTGGAAGCTTGAATAATTTCTCGAAAGCAATTTGTTACAACAAATCCAATTCTCATCGAGCCATTAAGGCGAGCCATTCAAAGCGCGAGATTGTTCATTATGCTCGACGCGGAGCGTCACTTTCTCGCGGGGCCGTAATTTTACCACTCGCGGAACAAACTAGTGCGTTGGAGAACGATTCTTCGGTCACGTCCGGGTCTAATTAATCGCCGGGTCCATCAACCGGATGAAATCGCATTGCGTCAGATTAGAAAGTAAGTGGATTCCGCGATACAAAACCGCCCGTAATTAATTACAGGGTATGATGCGTACGCGGGACTAGGGGAGAACGAGATGAGGAGGGTGAGGATGTGCACGATTATTATTTAGTTAATCTGATTATCCGCACGCCTGGTAGTTGCAATCAGACACCGGATATTTTACGAGGTCAACGCCGGCCTAGACGTTCCATCGTGTCTGTATCTAATTAAATATCCGGCTGTAACGAACGATCAGCGAATGCTCGTCCAATTATCCACGACAGAACAATTCGGAGATTACGCTTTCCAATTGAAATCTCCTGCCTTGGAAATTCCCATTTTGACCTTCTACGAAGAGTCTGATCATTATCGATATGTTCATCAAGCTGTTCTATCCGGATCACTGTATTGTATATCGTGCACTATTTTACGTAACTAACAGAACGAAGATTCTATGGTGAAAGAAATGCGATCCATTTAGAATGAAAAGAATTGTGATGTATATTGAGTTGACAGACAGGTTTTTTTAAGGCTTATGATTCCTTTAGTAGCTACTTATGTAAGTAACGATATTGAAATATCATATTCCAGACTAGGCATTCAACATTCGTTAAATGATTCTGTCTCATATATCCTTCGTTCCTTCGACATTAATTTTAGGTTTCTTGTGATAATTAAACGATTGTTTAATTGTTAAAGAAACATACTTAGTATTAACATTAAAACTCGACTACTAAGAAACCAAGATGGAAGGTATATTTTAAAAAATATTATTTTACTATAAAAATTTATTGTTATTCATTATTACTATTATTATTACTTATCATAAAAGTTATTTAAACCCCTAAAACGTACAGTTACTAACCAGAAAATTTCTATGAAAAATCACGAGTAGGTTATTTTGATCATTCTGGTAATTTTAATATTAAACAGATACATAAGCTATTTTAATGTAACGATGCATTAATTACTATTGAGCGAGATATTGGCGAAACTACCAAGTTTAGCAGCTTGGGAAACCCTGAGGAGTAGTTAGTAATGTCGGAATAGAACAGCATCGATCATTGTGCGATACAATTAGACGTCGCCGATGATTATGGCCCCTAATGACTGCGCGCATCCGCTGGAACATTAAACGCGATGCACGCGGCGTGTCCGGACGTCCCGGGACGAGGGTCGAAACCGAGTCCGGACATTGTTCGGATGGCTGCGAGCGGTTCCAGGGGTGACAAGTCTCGAACCACGTCGAATAGTTTCGTAGTTGGGTAATGAACGCGACAAACCCGGTCGGATGCAGCTTCGTTGCTTCCCAGGATTTATTGCGCGTGTGACGCTTAATTATTTTGGTAGTCGGTTGACTGTTCGCCAGTTGTGCGATCGTTGATCTTATCGAGCTGGTCCATCGATCGTTGAATTTGTAGAAACGTGCAACGATTCGAATTTCTGACTCTGACATGAAATTTATTGAAATGGAATTTATAGAATTGAGATCTAACGAAATTGTGGGTTCCATTTGAAAATTCATTTTTAAATAGCTTCGTGAACACGAAAGAGAACAATAGTATAATTTTCGTCAAAACTTCCTCTTACAAATATCTTTCAACCTTCTCGAAATATTTTATGAGGATGAAAATCTTATACGTCTTTCAAATTTCACCTCATAGAGTCACACTATTGATGAATTACTCTCTTTGCAATACAGAATTTCATCATTTTTGAAATTTCCCTTATTAGTTAAATTCTAGTTAGTAAGACTCTCAAATATTTGGTAAAATAGTTTCAAAAAAAAAAGTACATGCATGTGTTTAATATCTGTAATACATTACCTGCACGCAAAGTTTCATTAAAATCTGCAACTTTTATGTTCTTTATTAGTCAAAAATAGAGTCAATTAGTCAAAATTAGTCAAAAATATTAGAGGCAACATAATGAGTTCTTCAAGAAAGTGCAATATACAAATATACACGTATAACACAGAGACCCGCGAAATTTGAGAAACTTCTCCAGTAATTGCGACCCCAGCACACTGTGATACATACATATATACATACATATATATATATATATATATATATACATAATTCCGCATACGCGATATTAAACTAGCTTACGCTGATGTAAATCATCCCAACCTACAGGACATATTTCACAAGACTTACAGAGTCAAACATTCCAACCTTGTATTTATACCTCACTGTAACTCCTTTCTCTCCAAAGTAATACTACCACCTATACACGTGTATTTTTATTAGTTTCCGGTGCCTATTCAAACAAGTATTAGTATCATAACTCTTTAACTACGACGAATAAAAAAAGAGGCACTTTAAGATACAAGTAATAAAAGACAAGTAGATA
This sequence comes from Bombus fervidus, assembly GCF_041682495.2. Taxonomy (NCBI): domain Eukaryota; kingdom Metazoa; phylum Arthropoda; class Insecta; order Hymenoptera; family Apidae; genus Bombus; species Bombus fervidus. Next base: position 4,122,469 of record NC_091524.1, read on the forward strand.
CTTAGCAATAAGTAAGTTAATATTATTCATTTCGATAACAGCCATTGAATGATAAAAAATTAATTCCTTCTAATCAACAAAAATAAGAGTAGAAATCCCTTAAAATATACCTATACTCTGATGTAATTCAAAAAAGTGAATTCCATATTCGCAATGATTTCTAAGAAAATGTTTTATTTCTAGGAGCATTATTCTATTCATTCTGTGAATATCGCGTCTCTATAAAAATATATAAAGACCACAGAATCGCAATCAGTTCTCTTTATCAAACGAAAATTTTTTATTAAACAAAAATCTCCGCTGGCAAAGGACATCACTTTTCTAGCGACGAGAGGGAACTTGGAACCAAATTACTCGGGAGGGGGATTTGGAAGTTCGACGGCTCGAGATAAATACAATAAAGTATTTTTTTCTTCGCGAGTTCCTATCCGGCAGCTCTATAAATCCAACACGATGAACAGACCTCGGCTTCGAAACTCGCTGTTGTATTATGCCCACGTTTCGCACGCAGTAAAACGTCGTTTCGCGAACAGAGGGGAAACGTAGAACGATCTCAACGTGGAGCAACATAAATTATGGTTGGAACGTTGACACCAAGGTTCGTAATATCGGTCACGCCTTTCTTACTCGCTGTCAGAAAGAAACAACGTTCTCGTGAATCGCCGGCTACCTAAATCTAGGCGAACCTAACTCGTCATTGGCTCCTTCTGCTGCTATGAGTGAAACTCATAAACGCATTACACGAAGAAACTTCTAATGTGACAGATGAATTATAAAGAGAGTAAATATAGGATTGTAATTTTTCGATTTAATAACATCGTACAATCGATCTTCGTGCGTCCTCGTGGCGGGTTTATGAAATTCTGAAACTGCATACCCTTACCGTGGCGCTGATACACGGCAGTAGCAAAATTCCACGTGGAAATTCTAAATGGCACGGTGACATGAGCCGATGATTTATGCGACCTGATGGCCTACGCGAAGTCATTGTAATTTAAATCCCTCGTAGGAGGTGCAGAATCGATCATAGTCGAAGATCTACCAATCGTTCGAATTCTATGACAGTAATTCCTCTGATGAATTCTTGTTTCAATCAGAATGTCCCCTTTGGAATATTTTCTAAAATGTGTTTACCAAGAAATTAAATTACTAAGGAGACGTGCCAATTTCAAATAATTTGTCGAGATTGCCGGCAAGTTATCGTAGTATATGATTGGTAATACCTCGTAGCAGACTTAGGATCGATAAACAATGACCTAACACAATAATTATATTATATGACCAAGTTATACCACAACAATTCCCATGATTTCTAGAATAATTCTCTTGAATGAAAGTATTCATTGGATTATTTTCCCAAGTAATTCCAAGAATTTAAATTAAAGACACGTGAACCACGAGATTAACATGTTACGACACAAAGCTCTCGAGCAAACTTTCGAAAACCGATCACGAATTCTCCATTCCATATTCAACGAGAAATTCTCCCTTTCTCAGGGAAGAGGCTCGAGTGAAAGGGAAGAGAAGGAGGAGGATTATCGGAGTTGTGAATAATAACAAAGAACTCGCATCAGCACCGTATCAGTACCTCTCCCACAATCGAATCCTTGATGGACGATTAATACAAGCCTGTTGGCCAACTGGCTATCGAATTGCTCAAGTCGTATTAAATTCATACGATGCAAATCTTAAGAGTGCATTAAGATTGCGACACTGGCCACGAATTAATGTTAAATAATGGCGGGACACTGAATAAGTCGCGACATCCTTTCACTCGGTTCTTTGAATCTTATCCGTTGAGCGACAAAATGGACCAGTTGTTCAACTCAAAGATACTGCAAGGCTTCACCGGTAACTCCTTTCACGTGCCACTCTCTCGATGCAGCTTCTTACATACGCGACGCTTCCTCGAGATCTTCTTCCTGCTCGAAACGAATTCGTTTACGATCCTACCATGCAAGATAATCGACATAGTCTTTCGGTAGATCGTGGAACATTGTCACGAATCCTATTGCAGTTTGAGTTAGATTATAAGCTGATAGAGACACTTCTATTTTTATTAGGATCCAGGGAAGGGTTTATTTCGACGCGATAAGGGGAAGATAGGAATTTTAAAGCAGGCATAAACGTTCAAAATGTTCCATGTTCTGAAGTTGTTAGGCCTAATGGTCTGTTTTTCAGAAGCAGAGTTCGTCTCATGAATTTATCCTGGATGAATGAGGAAGTAATTTGACAGTAGAATGGATCCGATGTGCGGTCGCTTGGATATGGGAATATAAGATAGCTAGATTGCGATGAGAGAAATTATAAAAACCTTGAAAGACTAGGTAAATGTATACTTAAAGTTTCTTGGACATATACTTAAAGTTTCTTACGTTAATTTGTAATAATTTTAACGGCTCTTGACTTTCAATCTTCTATCGTCTAAGCGGTATTTATCATTGTTCAATCTAGGTTTATCATTAAGATTGACTTCATACAGAAGTACGGATATGATAGATACTGAATATAGTACGTATACAACAATGGAAGCGTTGATACGACGATTCTTGTTCGACGAAATTATTAATTTAACAGATATTTTAATTTGCCAAATTTACAAGAAAAGTACAAGGAAAGACAGTATTTTCATATATACGTTGCCTTTGTTTTCCGTATGTTAAACTTTATAAATTAAAATTAAAATATCTGCTAAGCTAATAGCTTGCTGATATAAATTAATACTTTTTTTTATAGGGAATGCCGAGATAGATCGATTAATGTACATAATATTAAAAAGTATATGCTCCTATTAAAAAAAATATCGGTGTCCCTCACATCTCCTCTACGCATTCATCTATGAAAAGACTAATCATGTACAATTATTTGCTCCCTGAAACCATTCAACTGGCACCTCAAATATTCTATAACACTATTAAAAACAAGCGAGATAGTCCGGATGATAAACTTAGGTGGACTACCCTGTATAATAGTAAGACAGATAAGACTGCAATTCAGACTGCATTCTTATCCTTCCTATAAAAACGTAAAATATTTCGCATGAAACGTGATGAACAATTTGATATTTCTTCCAATTTCTGTTAATTGAGCAAGAACTTTGTCACTAGTTTGCCAGAATACTAACAGATAGTAGTCTTCTTTGCCTTATCCACAGATCTCTATCTTTCCCAGGATACCAGTTCAGAAACATTCCCGAAACTCGCGCTGGAACTGCAGATACGAACTACATCGCATACACCGGGATCAAACCACGGTAATGATTTGTCAACTGGCGCGGAGCGTAAACGTGAGCACGATCATCCGATTCCACTCTGGCTGAACACCGAGCGTCCGTTTCCACTGTGAATTTTCGACTGCAAACCTGGTAATCGCCCGTTTCCGCGATTCAACGCCATTCGCGCGCTTTCTGCCGGAGGAAAAGCAGAAAACGCTCTTTTCCTACCTCGCCATGCATATTCGACATCCGTAAGTATGATTATATAGTAATACTTTTATTATTTGTTTGTAGATTTTGTAGAATTTTCGTGATTTACTTTGCACGAAGCACAAGAGTTTCACGAAATCAAACGCAAGTATAAGAAATAGGTTATCTTCCGTGATTTTCTGGTTTCGTGTGGCGCATTAGGTGAAGATAGAATTATCGCTGTTTATACAGGTGTGGCAATAATCTTCCTATTTATATTCTTCGGAATGTATAATAACGGTCGTTGCCTAGCAGGAAAGTTCCTGCGAGTTCTTTAAAAAAAGAAGGAGGGATAAAGAGTGAAATAGAGGTAATAGAGCATCGGGGGCGCAGCAACAGAGAAACCGGGACTTTTAATAAAGTGAAAAAGGGACACGAAGTTTTTCATAAGGTCGGAGAAAAGAAACGATCGTTTTATTCTAGATGAGAAGGAGGGACGAGAGAAAAGTAGAAGAGAACGAAAGAGCGAGGGCAAACGGAGACGTAATCTTATCGAAAAAATCGTCTTTTCACGCTCGGCTAGAGTTTTCCGAGTGGTCTGTAAAAATCGTCATAACTTTTCGCCCCTTGGTGCTTCTTTCGCGCAACAAAGCGAAGTATCGCGATTGAACAACGAACTCAGATCGATCCTTTGCTTTCATTTTTGTACGTGGACGAAATTTAATTAGGGGGTATGTAAATGAACGACACCGTAGAAGGTTCGTCCTTTTGCCGGATCCTTTTGAACGTAAATTGCTGCCAGAAGTAGCGGCGCGATAAAATGCTAAAGAGGACATGCATTATACATAAGTGTGGCTCGCGGAATGCATCTTTACGTATGTAATGCGTCATGCAAATTATTAAACGCTAAGCCTCCGTGAAACTGTCCGGTTATCCCGAGCATTTGCATAGCTCCCTCGAAGATAGTGGAAACAGCGAAATTAATAGAACTCCGACTGGACTTTAGAGAATGTATTCACGGAAATCTCGAAATTAGATTGGAATTCTTTTCAAGATTAAATGTGCCGTGTTTTAATCCTTTATCGTCAGTGGCTTATCACAATAATATAAAAGTTTTGCTTACGTGCTGTGGCAATAAGAATTCAAAAAGATTGTTGAGCGTGATAGAATTTTAAATGACAGAGGTGCGTGGGGGGATTGAGCGTTTGAGATTTGGGTGTGAACGAAAGATTTATGGCCATGAAAGTTTCAGATGGCTGGAGTTGTATGTTCCTTGAAAGTGCGTAGTTTACGCGAAGTGAATTAAAGAAACAGTAAAATGACAAAAGAAAGGCTATTCGGGAATTAAGTCGGGTACAGCATCTTACTCCCAGTATATTTCACATCTACATATTCTGTCTTGAGTCGTTTTCTCGAACTTTATATTTTACAATTATTTTTAACATGTCTATCTATAATTTTATCTTCACGTCAAAATTATTCTCTAATCTCTACTCTTTCATCTTCCCAAAAGTAATCCAATAAAAATTCCCAAGTATGTCAATATATATAAGGAAAGTGTGCGCTGCCTATCCTTTTAAGCTCTTTCTTTGCAAACGAAATGCAAGGAAGGGAAACGAACGTGCACACATGTCACTGGAGCTGCTTTATCTGCAGCTTCGAGACAGAACGTGCCGCGACTTAATTTCAACTCGAAACGCGTGCACGGCGCTTCGAATTTGCGGTCGCGATGAAAGGGACGGAGAACGAGAACTGAAGGGCGTCAACGAATCGATGCCTCGCACCAAGAACGTCTGAGAAATCCCATAAACCTGCACCCGGTGTGAACATTTACAGGAACTCTTAAACGTTCGCACCTGGAGCCTCTTATCAACGACGGAAAATTTGAGAAGGTGTCAGTCTATGCTGCGCCTGATGTCGTTAATTGGAACCGCGGAGGAAATACGGTACGCGTTTCAGAACTGATTTTCTATGTTAATGTTCGCCTAATCGAATCAATTAGCTTGTCTCGAGACGAACGTGCACATTCTTGATAAAATCCTCCCTCCGTCGAGAGACAGACAGACAGACAGAGAAAGAGAGAGAGAAACGAGGAGCAGAATTAATTGGTTGGATCTTTGTTTGGCAAAGAATTCATGGCAGTGATCGCAAGCGTATTACACGGATCGCGAGAAAGACGCGGCCGAGATTCGAGAGTTTAATTAAACGTCGAGTTACATTGGGCCTCGGTACGATGATATTATTGCCCCGACGTCGGTCGCTAACGTTAATGAGTTTTACTTGCCCGTTCGGTGAAAGAGCTACCCGTCTCCGTTTCAATTTTGACATCCTCGAGTTGGTGATTTATTAAAATGATATCTCCAGCTCGCCTCGCTACCGCTCGTTGATCCCGTTTCTGTTATGTCGAGTGTGATTCATTGGAAGGTTATTCGTTTCACACTTCCTTGGTAGTGTCAGGTATACCTTCATAGAATTCTAGAAATCTTTCACTCTATGGCGTAACTTTTTTATCGCTAAAATCCTTCTTTGGGTATTCCCGAATTGCTTCCTACTTATCGTTAAAATTTCTCGTTTGACGACTTTCAAAGTCGTTCAAATTCTTTCTTGGGTGTCTCGTCGTTACCCTTTTTACCTCTGGAATTTTATTTTTTAATATCTTTGTGCTTCTTTACCTTTCATCGCTAGTTTCTTTCGATTTCGATATCCTTGTGTTACCTTGTTTCTCTACTGTTCGCATCTCTCTTTGATACCTTTCCGAATTTCGTTACCTAATATACAATATATCGCTTTTATTTTATCATTGAAATCCTCCCACGTTATTTCGTTGCTGCAGTTTACTTCTAGAATCCTTGTACTTCGATATCTCTTTTTATCATAGAAACTCGTCATTCCTGAAGAATCGTATCTTCTTATTGAGCTCAACATAGATGAAACCTGAATTCCAGACCATTGATGAAACCCAGTTTATGGCCGAGTATTCCCCGATTATTCTTCGAATCAGGTAGACATGGTGAACGGCGTGAGAGAAGCGCGAATGGAAATGTCCATTCGATGCGTGTGTCGCAACCAGGCTTGTTAAGTAACCTGGAAAGGGAACGGACAGACCGTATCGACGGTCACCTTTCACGAATCATCCTCTGGATTCCCGTTCGCTCTCGAAACCGCGATTACGCTGCAACTGTCGAGGAATCCGGCAATGCGGTTGCGAATCGGGTTCGCGGATCTCGCTCAACGATCGTTGATCAAGTTTACTTCGCTTCGACGTTTTGGCCGTATATGGATTCGCAATCGTAATTTCGAATCAGAGATTTTGCAAAGCGTCGCTTTCTTTTTTCTTCCTCCATGCTTTCTATTTGCTTTCGAAATTAGAAATTCGAAATTAGGAATTCTCTAGAAATTTTTTAATAACTTTCTTCTATCAGCGATATTTTAAATAGACGCAGTTATAATTTAAGACACAATTTTACGAACAAGGAAATCGAAAATTAAAGATACATCTAGTGATCAATCAATATCCTAAATAGGTATAATCAGCTGAACAGATTTCTCAGTTAAAATGACAGTTTAACATATCTGTTAAATATCGCGTAAATTATCCAGATTATCGAATCCTTCCTTTCTCGATATCTTCATAACAACTATGTAGCTAAGTAGTACAATGTTATTCTTCTTCAACTCGCACAATGTTACGTTACAATCGCACGTGTTATATTACACGGACTACCATTAGCCAATCCTCGTCAGACATAGTATTACGCTACTTGGAAATTCCAGCTGGCAGAATTAGCGAGTTTCGTCAAACTTGCGTATTCATGGAAATACTAACGAGCCAGTCATTTAGACAACCCCTATCCTAATCCAACCTAACCCCTATCACGATGTCGTTATCGGCTTGGTTCGCGAATTCGCGTCCGCCCGATGACGGAATCGATCGTCGATTATGAATCATCTTTCGAACATTCTCGCGAATTTGACCGCTAGTTACCAGCGAAACACGTGGCTATTGTAAAAGTTCGTTTATTTGTGTTAGCAGTTTCCGAACCAGTGACCCTCCACCGATTAATCGATTCACCTAGAGTTCGATAACTTGCCTTCGGCGTTATATTTAATAAACAAACAAAAAATAAATAAATGAAAGGAAAAGATATGTGATGGAAATCGGTTTGATTATTTCATGGAATTCGAAATATAGTTTTCCTTCTAACGTTTCTCATAAGATTTCTCGAGTTTCTTACAATTGGATGCTTCTGAATACTTAATTAAACTTGCATGATTACTTAATAAGGAGTACTGTAAAATGGTAATAAGAGATTTAATCATAAATGTATACTGTGAAAGTATAGCGAATTTCATTTTAATGCTTTGAACATTTCTTCTAATTATATTATTAATTAGTTTTGTCCAGCACGATATTCATATATGTGCTCAATACGACCGCGAAGGATTAATAAACTATAAAAAAAATATTCGTATGTTAGACACGTAAAAGAGAGCAAAAATTGTGATTTATCAAGCGGTGTGTTATAACATGAGTAAACAATTTGCAGTTAATTACGTCACTTCACTGGCTGTAATTCTGCTGTGGTTCCACTGGCAAATATTGCATAGAGTCACGAGATTAGGTGGGCTCAGATATAATCTTTTGTAATTACATTTACCTGGCTCGCTTTTCTAACCTGTTTTCAAGCGCCTTAACCATTACACGGAATTGGTGTATAATGAACTCATTTATAACTCGCCGCTGAGCCAACCAGCCACGTAATTACCACGATCTCTTTCAATCCGATAAATCATAATCAATCACCGTAACGCGAACAACTCAGTTTATCAAATATGCTCGTCGACGTTTTTCTTACATCTATCTTTCGTAAGATTTCTAACTTCTTTCGCTAATTCTGAATATTTGAATTAAACTTACGTGCTTGTTTTCAAGAACAGTAAGGAACTGACGGTTTTGTAACGTCGTAATTATCGACACGGTGGATAACTCGATCGAAGTTGAAGCTTCGTTGGTTGAAGAGACATGAGATTTGGCTAGCGTCCAAAACACGGTAACGCTTCCTTTCGTAGAGTAATTATTAAAAGTGGATTAAACGCGAGCCCTCGACTTACGGGTTTTATTACAAGCTCCTGCTATTTGAAACTTTCATTAGATGATTATTATTTATTGCCATTGATAAGTTTATTATTTACGACAGACAACAGAGCGGAAAGGATTTCTTTATGGATACTACAAAATCTAATCTCACGGAATAACGTAAGAACAACAGGGTGAAATGGTAATAAAAAACGAGATAGTAAAAGTCGCAGGGAAATTAGGTAAATCTCGTAGAGAAAGAAAAGATCTAGTATACTGCATAATGTATGCAAGAAAGTTTGGAAGAAAATCATTATCCGAGAAAAGAGAATTTAAATAACACAAGAAAGTGGAGGTTGTTAAACAAGGAGGCTTTAAATTTTAAGAACTTTAGTACTCATTAAAAGTAATAAAGATTTACACGGAGAGATGTACTTATAGAAAACTAAATTTTACTACACGAAGATTGATTCTAAGTTGCATTATATAACTTGTATTAATTAAGAATTTTTTAAATCTCTTCAATAGATAATATAACACCTTCAAATCTAAGAGTCTCGTTCTTTAACACTCTATACAAGAAAATATGACAAAAGAATGAAAATTGTAGCGAACTAAAATAGAAATTGAACGAGAATTGAAATTTTATCGTTTCTAAGAAATACGTACACACTTTCTGGCTCAGGAAACGGATTCTCTGTATGTGGCATCTACCAGGAACAATATTGTCTGACGGTTAATCGAATCGCGGACGTGAGACTCGCGAGTTGCTCGTCCACAGTGAAAGGATCGGTCTAACGCGGCGATCCAACCAAAAGCTCGGCTACAATGTAACCGAGGATGCCCGGTGAAAGGTAATAACGCGAGTTCACCTACCGCTTTTTTCCCCTGGCCGCACGAATCGATCCCGCATAGCTAGACGATAATTTGGAGCTCGGAGAAAGTAACTCCGCATTTCTCTCCTCTGTGCAGGGAAATCGTTCCGCGATGCGATCGTTTCGATCACATCAGACAGAATAACAACGTTACAATGACGAAATGAGTAATCGTTTGAATTACCGAGTGTAGTCTGTGACACGAATGGTATTAACTTCCGGATTCGACTCGAGATTTTGATGTAATAATAGTTACAGTTTAATGTGAACTTTTATGTAATAATAATAATCATAGAAATATAAAATATCTAGTAATGTTAATATTTAATAATAATAGAAAATTTTTCAAATTCAAAGCACTCGTTGCAATATAATTAGTTTAGAAATAATCTTTTTGTCTATTTTCGTGAAACTATGAACTTTCGCAAATATTTGCAGTCTATTGATGATATTGATGGCAGGAAGTATTTTTCTATATCTTGGATGGATATTAAACGATGGTCGATCAAGACCATAAAGTCTGAACGAATGGGATTTCGATAAGAATCGAGGGAAGAATCGAAATTATGTGCACGCGAAACGAGTATCCATCGCTCGGCGGTGAAAGTTCCCAGAGAAAAAGCGTTTGCAATTTATCCGCAGAATGCAGCAGGATCATGCGAGAATGTTGGGCGTATGTTGCTTCGTTTCCCCTCGCAATCGAATCGCGCTCGCCACCATCGAGAAGAAAGTGAAACTCGCTGATATCTAGCGCCGAACCTGTTTCGTCTTGCAATTCTTCGACGAGAAAAGGATCTTTCCTTATACTTCAGGCGGTACAAAATTTCATAATTATATGCATTTTGGTTTAAAGGATGAACCAGTTAATGGGTTAACACGGAGAGTGAAAGCAATCGAACGTCTCGAATGTTGTTAATATTCTGCTAATCTTATTTCTATTATCCGAAAAACAAGAACTGCTTTCCCGTTTCTTGCGTCGTTCAATGAAAATCGAAACAATTTGTATTTACACTTTTCGGTGTAATCACAGTAAGTTTCTTCGAGCACTTTTTACATTTTCACGCAGCAATTTTAGTGGTTATGAGCATATAATATTGCTTGAACTTCGAAGTTCTTAATAAAAGTTCACTAAAGAAGCTTTGACAAAGTACAAGAATTAAAGCGTAAATACATGTATTGTTCAAACATGTATTTTAACAATTGCAAAACTAAACGAGTTTAGAGGGAAGACGATGTATTTTTGGATTTTGTGTACGACGTGTGCACGCACGCACGAGTGAAATTTGATTAAATGAGGCGGAGGTGTTAATTGTAGAGCGCCTTGATTAATCTCCATTAAAATGAGGCCAGCTATTCGTCAGCGATGGCATCCTTTGACTAATCAATAGCCAGCCTCCGCGGCCGAATTCCTTGAGTTTCATCGATGAAGATTGGAACGGACAAGAAGAGTGAAAAATTATAGCGGACAACACGATTCCCCTACCGATTCCAGTGTTTCTAATGCGTGTCAAGACCAAATGACCCCATGCTGGCGTGCTAGAACTCTATCGAGATACTCTGGCTCGTGTCGACGCCAGATAAAACTTTGTAACGGCTCCGCTCATACTGCGATAGCTTCTAATTGTTTCAGAGATGAGATCAATCCGAATTTCAGTCCGTGATACGAGTTTGCAGCGTAGACACTTTTGAAATGGAAATATACACTACCGCTAAAAAATTTGAAATCAGTTTGCCAATTATTTTTATAACCGATTTCTCTTCCATTTTTGTTACTAATTGGAAATGAATGTTGTAATAATACCAATAATAATTTTCTTTACCTCGATAGATTTGTAGAGATTGAGAAATAAAGAGAAAGTGGAATTCCAAAATTCGATTCGATAAAAACTCTTTATAGTTTTCAGGTAACTCGACTCTTTATACTTTATACCTTAAAAAAACTGTTTAAACGCCGTTACGTTAAATCACAATGTACTACGACCAATTACTGTCCTTTAAATTGCGTTCTTTAGAGCTTGAAAGAGGCGGAACTCTTTCGGAACACGGACAATTTTGCTTTCATCAAACAACGGTGTTTGAACGCACGAGGAGCGCATTGTATTCAGTCGCAAGATTCTTTGAATTCAAATTCCTTGAAATTCCAAAAATTTGTCTGTATGGAGAATGGCGAAGATTCAACGGGCACAATGTCTGGTCTTGCAGGAATAACGAGGAGTCAGCGATTGTTGCTCGTTCTTGCGAACACAGCCGCGAGTCATCTCCTTTCCGGAAGTTAAATGGGCCGCGCGCTTAATCCGACACAATGGCTAGGAATATACGGAAATATAGGAATATACGTTTCGCAGAAACACGAAGGACGGTTGGTTCGCGACGCATTCGACCGTTTGGAAATTGAAGCGCGGTGATCCGCGACCCGATCGATTGAATTTATTAAAACGATTTTACGTTAGAGCGATCTCTATCCTTGCGTTTTACCATGTTGTTGCCAACCTCATTTCGTCCATAACTTCTACTGTTTTATTAACACGTTAGCTGCCAGAGTATCGCATAATTGCAATTTCGCCCACGTAGCCGAGCTGAATTTAATCACGCGACTCGCGTTAGGAAGAATAGTCATTGACGGTGTTCAATGCTGACACGAAGTTAAGAGAACGCGGCCATTAATATTGGTTCGATTGTTTCCGAGTAAATTCCGACCGCGTACTTTTGTCAACTCTTTCGATTACGGAAATTGTTTCTATGTCATAGAATATCGTCAACGTTTAAACAGGTAAGTTAATGGCCTATTTTTTCTGCCTTTATGAAGGTTGCGAACAATAGTGTAAAAACCTTTTGTAGTCACTATAAGTTTGAGGAAATCAATTTGAAATAGAAAGCTTAAAGTAGAAAGTTACTAATTACTCAACTGTTTAGCAATGAGAAAATTCTGCTCCTCTTACAATTTCATTAATAATGGTATTGTTTATTACTAGAAAAAGAATTAGAACTACATTTCGAACTCTTCCATGTTAAATATTATCTGACAGAGTGATTCGCACATTTCTATCCTAGAATGTAGCTCTCTCTTAGTAGAATTTATGGCTAGCAATATCTCAAAAGTGTTGATTTCGAAGTATATCTTATCAATCAGAGAGATATATTTTCTCAACTTTATATCGACGATCGAAAACATTAAATGGGACATTGATAATCTCTAAATAGAGTCGACAGTTCTACGATTTAAAACTCTTTCACGTTATATTCGATACTGATTCCATTATGTTTCATAGGAGTGCCATATCCCCTCTAAAAATTCTTCGAAACAATCACTGACAAATTGAAAACATTCGTTCATCGTTCTTTTACAAGCTCGTACCAGAGAGCGAAACGTGTGTCTATCACCGAGAAACGTTTCTGCGGTGCAACGACAGCGATATACATAACGGTTTCCCGGTTGAATATGTTTGATAGTTAACATGATTGCGCTCGTGGCCTTGTTCCAGACTCGTCGTCCTTGAGTTGCAACTTGCAACCAACCACTGGAGAAATGCTTGTAAAATTAACGTAACAAACGTGTGCGTAATTGTTGCCTACCTGGCTGGTCTTTTACCGCAACGAACCCGATATATGCTGCGGGAGAGAAAAACCATTCCCTTGATTACGAGGAGAGATTAACGAGAAAGGTCGAAGTTCCACCTGATTAGAAACGGAAGAAGAACGAGGTTCGACTCGATCATTTTTCCCTGAACTCTGCTAACCTCGATTGGCTGCTATTCGAGAATTTTATGGGGAGCTCTCGTTAATGGAATTAAATTTTTTCACATAAAGCGCAGCTCTATTTTTTTTTTTTTCTTTTTTTTTCATCAGGTATCAATTAAGAGAATTGTAGCGATTTTTTGTTTGCGATCGTCACGAACCAACTGACTCAAAAAATGGTTAGGCATCGTAAACAATTTATCGGTCCATTAAGCCATCATTAATAATGCATGGCGCGATGCGGAGCGGACTAATTGGCCGGATAATCGTAATTAAAGGCACTTCCGATTCTTCCTTTCTCCGCATCACGTAAAAACGTGTCCCAATTGGAGCCTCTGTTAAAAACTGACTGAAATACTTGCTGATATCTTTATCGACTTTTTACCACAATCATGCACACGAGTATCTGTTAGATATTAAATAATTCCCAAAAGATGTGTGATTTGACTTTTTTACACATTTTCTAAAAGTGAAAAATAAAACGCGATAACAACGTGGAATTTATTCTCTGCTCAACGAAACAATATGCAAATCGCATGCCCTGTAGGATGTCTCGCTTTCAACTTGCGACACCTTCTTCCGTGTTGTTTCGCAGTAAGAGTTATTGCGTCGCTCATCTCTCGGTTAAAACGTGCAATGGTCGAGAGATAAGGAGCTCGAATCCTTGGGAACTATACCGTTGGCAAAGTAATGTTAACAGGAGAATTTATTATTACGGTATTCACTAATCATTTAAATATAAATTCTTCCATACAAATGTGCGATTAATTCTCGGCTGGATCTCCAGTATTATTAAAATTAGGCCTTTAGCCTTCATTTCTGGGAGAACCAGTGACATTAGAGTAACAACCAGATTCTATCACGGATGCTAATGTGGATAAGAATCGGCGATGGTACGATACGCTACTTTCAATCCCGACCCTGACACAGCTTCATCTACAATTATAATTCCCATGCGTGGATAAGCATCACGTGTTACTTTAAAATGTCACACGGCCTGAGTTGTATATAAAATACAATAGTTTAAGGTACCGATCTACGCAGGGTCCCCGAATAACCTTCTCCACTTTTTACATCCTGACGGTAGTTTGTAGAATCTGTTATATCTATTAAATCGTGAGCTAATGATGTATTTAGAACTCTAAAATTATAACAATTATCTTTCTCGAATCTTTCGAAACACTACAATATCGTGCGTGCTATATATAACCAGATAAAGAGGAAATTATGTATTGCATAGATTCATTTATTCTTTAGTTTGTGATAGTATTTAGTATTATAATTAATCTTCGAATTATCTGATATTCATGTTTCTCGTTATCACTTGTCAAAAATATTTGTAATATAGAAAGATTATATTGAAAATATTAAACGTGTCGTTTAATAAAGAGACGAGTGATAAAATTATACTAGTCGTTTATATTAAAATCACTGTAAGTACAAGTAGAGAAATAATGTACACTAGTCGTAATCGTTGCTCGCTCGAAACAATTCAACTCCTCTACTCGCTAATTACTCTACTATTGAACTGTCCTACAGAACACGTTAGTCTATTTATAATTACAGTTGTTATTATAAAAAGTTCAAATGTAACTCTGGTTGATGATTACAAATAACGGCGATAATATTTTGTCCGGAGTTCGTTTTGCAAACCAAAACAACGTTGATACTTCAGGGCACAATAACATGAGTATCTCTTGATTCAAATCTTCCATTTACTCATGTACCGCTACACATATTATTCAAATAGTATTTAAAGTAGAAATTCTGATACAATAATATAGTGAATAAATAACGATTCTGATAGGATAACCATAACATAATTCAAAACTTAAATGGTTAATCATAATTCCGCGGAATTTCCACCACAGTCCATTAAAAGCTACTATCGTGAAAGAAATGAAATTCTTATTAGCATAGGCGATGTGCCAACATTTCTCTATGAAACCATTCGCATGAAACATTAACGTAACACACTTACGCAAGGAAAACACGATGAGACAGAATCCCCGTTGGCGGCAAAGTTGGAGTACAAAGCCAGGAGGATTACGCGGCACAACGAATCACCATGGGGTGCAGCGTACTTCGCTTCGGTTCTTGTCTCGGTTCGTATCCGAACTTCGCCACGGCGAACGCATAATTATCGTCAACCAGGAACTTTTTACCGCGACTCCACCCTGCTAATGGCCTGGTTGCGTCGAGAACCATTAATCAAAAACTGGGGGCAAATATGTTGTGCTTTAAGACGCGTCGCCGACTCCGATACGCAAAAGGTTACACGTGTATAAATATGCGGCACGGCTCGATACGCGCGCGTGCCAACGCTGCTAAAGTCGCGAAATGTCGCTGAAAAGGTGGGCATTACGCTGCAAAATGCTTAGGATTGCGTGTGGTAGCCGGGACAGTGGTTTGCAATTTCTATGGAGAATTCTTTGTAACTCATGTAAGGCAAATTTTATCACGCTTCTTGTTATTGCAGAAGACTAGTAATCAGATTTATCAGTTAATGACACAGTAAATATATCATTTTTTATTATTTATTATTTTTATTATCAATTATCTTGAGTACCTTATCTCTCATGTGTGTAATCTTATTAGTTGTAAAAGATTTGCACAATGATTTAATAAATAATATGTTACGTCGGCCGACTCTCTACCTGGACCGGGCCTCGCATCGCGAGCGGGATGGCAACCATATGTCTGCACATCCTTATTGCGTACCCTTAAGAATCTGAAGGACCGACCATAAATCTTAGAAAATTCCAACTAGTCATTCAGATCGAACAAAGATCTTTTCTACGAAGGCGTTTTCTAAGATCTCTGGTTTGTGTCCGGAAAACACTTTAAAATTAGTTCTTTTTCACACGTGCGATGCTTCCCACCACCAACCTTCTATCGAGGGCGGTAAGGCCCCTCCTAGTCCACCAACAATCGTAATAGCCAATAGAAACAATGTCTATTACCCTCACTTTCCTGGCCAAAAACTGTCATCAACAAATCGGATGATCCCGTGCGCTAGAGACACCCTTTCCTAGCTCTCCTCTGACACAGCATCGTCACTTTCAGTGTAGTCCGTTTTCGTCGTCCGAACAATCAACAAGTCTAACACGGTTCTACCTTCAAAGTAGTCCATTTTCGTCCTCAGAACAGTCAACAAGTCTAACACGATTCTACCTTTAAATCAATCCGTTTCGTAAAGTCTAACTAACTCATCGAGAGATATCGTCAAGTCGGGTAATACTTCTGTAACGCAATAACTGCACTCATCGTCAAATACTTGTGACGCTCATAATATTGTGTAATCCATTGTTGAATATATATGTCATATTAACCTGTTAACGCAGCGTTGATTTCAGTTTAACCACCCCTGTTATCCTAATCGAAACAAGGGGAACGACTCTTTCGCGGCGTCGATTAACCGAATCGTAGCGAGAATTTACGCCTCTCGCTGACGCGTTTTCCTCGCGACCGCGTCTCTCCGCGAACGGTCGTAACATAATAATTTTTAAAACTTTCAAGTGAGTTGTAATTTATAGTTTTATTGCGATAAACTTGGACTGATAACTTTCCATCATTTTGTAATTATGTAACAAATCAAAATAGAATTCGATAAAAATGTGCAACTAAATTGGAATGAACGAAATCTCAGTTCGACAAGTAGCGAGAAGATGTGCTCGCAGCCAAATTTTAACGCGATATCTCTACAGCGGGAGTATAAAAAGGTAGTCGAGAACCGAATAATTAAGGATCTCAATTATGCACGGATCGTTCACGAGGGCCGCTCCACGTATAATTTCTAATTACCTATGCGTTTCATTATTGCAATCTTCATACAGCTGTATGTAGGCCATTGTCGCGAGGCTTGGTTCTCGAATTTTTTCCTCCTCGTCGAAACCGCGAAACGTGCTCGATCGTTCGTGAAATTTCCAATTTCTGCTCGAACAATCGGCGATTTTCACGATGCAGTGACAACGAGCGGAAAAACCAGGAGGGGAGGAACGATGAACCGAGCAGAGACATAACTACGAAAACCATAGACAAATCGTCATCAGCGTGCTATTTTCGTGTGCAACGCGCGTTAAAACGCTCGAAATTGTTCCACGTCCAGCATTTCTACGATTTCCACGTTAATCCACGGCTTCTGAGACCGTTGCACTATTTCATCGGTGATTAAAGATGCTCTGTTGTGGCAAGCTAGTTTCACTACATTATGTTTCTGCTATTATTAAACACGGTACTTAGTCCCCCTTTGTTGATGGATTAATGGTCGCCCGAATGTAATAACGAGGATAGAGACTAAGCTCGTAGTATCATTGCTTATATCCACTTAGTAAGGGACAATTATCTCGGAAAAGTTTTTAGTTAAACACCTAGGCATAATGCGAGTAGATACGAAATACGAGTAGAAGTTCGTTTATTCGAACAGAAGTTTAGTGTCTGACTAAATGAACATCAGCCGAGTGAAACTAATTATCCGAACACGAACTCCAATTATAGGAATGAAAAATCGTAAGTAATTAGTAACATTCGTGTCACACAACTGACTTTATTTTTGTTTATGTTTGAAGCATAAAATTCACCAAGATACGCTGAAAGCATGTAATCTTAGGTATTACAGAAAATTTCTCTAAATAAAAATCTTATGGTATAAATTATATCTGTCAATTCGCAAAAATGCTGCTCTCATATTTCACGAATGAGTACGATCATTCTGACGCAACGTAATCCCTTGAAACGCGTGCACCAAACAGAATTGCGACGAGACAGGCGTTTTATTTTAGCTCGTCGACGTTGCATCATACATGAAGGAGAAAAAGACAGGAATGTTTACGAAGTCGTAACACGTCGCATAATTTACCACTATTTTGCGAAGCATTACGCGGTTGAACATGGAACGCAGCTCCATTTTCAGCGAAATTGCGCTCGGTAATTGCGGGATGGAGGCCCGTGGCTAGGCCTCCGTTAACTCGAAGGTGACCGAACAAAGGTGACGATTAATTCCAGTGCTAGGAATAATCGGGAGGCGAAACGACGCATTGTACCAGAAAATATTTCCACGTAAGACTACGTTCGCACACGCGAGACCACGATCGCCGATAACTAACGGCTGCGTGAGCTTTCCCAGGGATTCCGAGACCTCGAACGCGTCGCTGCACTGCGGATATCGCCATGAACGCAGACCGCTCCGTTTAAACATCGTACGATCATCGTCATTTCACGCTATTTACGAGTTTAGTTTTATACGAAGCATAGGTTATATGGTGTATCGAGCAAAGAATCGAAATTCGACTATATGGCCATCCATCACACGACTTTAAAGTTCCTTAAGCATAGAATATTCTTGCAAAGCTAACAATGGAGAATTTCGATTCAAAGTTTTTGTAGATTGAAATCGCATCCTGATTCAATTCCATTTTAATGCCATTCCATCCAACTCCATTCTGATTCGTTTCTAACAGTAGAATATTACCGACTTTTTATTATATTACTTGTAATTAGATATGTTATATATATAGCTAATTAGAATTAAAGCGCTCGCTATGAAACTGTTTTCTAACTTCTCTTAATTTAAAAAGTAACTCGATAGCTCGACTCTCTACGATTCGAAAACCTCTATACGTAAGACCAGAATTCTGTTCATTTCCTTCCGCTTCGTTGTAAAAATACATCTGTATTCATAAACTTTCTCTAACTCGAATTATTTTCTCCGCGTTTAGACACGTTATTTTAGCTCTGTAACTCGAACCCAGAGAAGCACGACCTTTGCAAATTAAACCTCATCTCTATAAGTTAAAGTTTTATCACTGTTGTTCTTGTACGGAAGCTATTGTCTTTCGTCGTAGCCTTGCTCCTCCCGTGCAAAGTGCTTATCTTGTGCTAGTCAAGTCAAAATCCTTATATGTAATTTCTACCATAAGATTTATTATGCCCTCTTACGTCTTTGAATATCTATAGATCGATAAATCTAAGCCATGCGTAAAGCTGCTCCTCTGTAAATCGAATTTTCGTACGTCAAACCTTTCTTACTCAAAAACTTCGTTAAGTCGAAACCTCCGTAACTCTAAGATTTAAACGCTTCTCTTGGAATTTGAGTTATCGAGGTTCTACTGTAGCTTATACAATAAAAACACCATAGCTCACCTACATTTAACGAATCTCTAAAAGATGCTAATTTGCTAACAGAGTAAAACGAAAATTCCATGTAGAGATCGTTATCCGTGATTACTCGCGGGAATGAAATATTCAGAGCGCGTAAAAAATTGTGGGAATCGCTTCACGCATGGCTATTGTCGCGTAAATGATTTTGCACGGACTTACGATTAAGTCGAACGCGAAGGGTTTGGCTGTTCAGCTCTAATTCCTGATGTGATTCGCGGGCTGGAAAAGCAGCTTTTTCCGATTCTTCGCAGCGTTTCGCCGCTGAAAGGATCTTCGATCGTTCGAAACGAACGAATTTAGAGAAAGAGACAGGTCAGAGAGATAATAGATCCAAATCAGGCTGTTTAAATTCTAAGCCTGGGGACTGGAATTGGATTGCATTAGATTCGCAAATTAAGAGACTACCCGTTGCTATGGCGGCTAACAAAATTCCCGTGGAACGTTTAATGAATTCTTAGGAGGTGTCGCTGCGCCTTTTCGAGTGGATTAAAATTAAACGCCGCGTCTTCGTGTTCTGGTAATAATAATTTTCATCAGTGCGTACACCCTAAGATTCCTTTAGAATTTCCCACCCTGCCGATTCGGAAGTGAAAAGGAATTATTCCGTTAATCAACTCGTCACTCGATTTGCAAATCTCTGGAAATATAATTTCTTTGCCTTAGGAATCCGAGACTTTATTTATATGTCGTTTCATTTCTGTCAAGGAAAAATTGTATCACATTTTGTATTCAATTTATCACTTAATCGTTGGATTACTAACAAACTTCTCATGAGACGTAACTAATTGGATGCACGCGTGAACAATTCAACAAAAATGGTTAACGCTTTCACTAATTATCGCGATTCGCTCGTAACACGTCGTAACACAGAGCGCACGACAGAACGAGCCGAGTCGCGATAATTACGCCTGAAACGATAATTGGTCGCAGCTGTAGCAGCGTATCTATCTACTGTTTCAAGCAAAGAAGGAAAAGCCCAAATTCTGACTTTGGCTCCTTTGGAAGCGTGAATTTAACTCGTCCCGAGTTAAACTTATTTAATTAAACTTTTGTTTTGCCAAAAAGTGAACTTTAATTTAACTTTCCTGTCCTCTAGGTATCAAGCGAAGTAAGATATTTCCCTCCTAATTGCCTCTAAAAATCTTAGAAAACATGCGGCAATATTTCAAAATGGATCACGGTGACCGGAATAACGATCAAAGGAAATAATCACATTCGCCGCCAGTTAAATCTTCTTTGTAAAGAATCCTGTTTACGGATCATTAGCCACGGCGGAAGGGAAATAAGGTGGATGAAATTGACGCGGTACTGGCGGGGTGGAACCAAGCGAAATGGCGTTGATCACGTTTAATCAGCCCTCTCAGTTATGGATGCTGCGATAATGTCGCAGATCGAATAGATGCGACTCACGTAACCGGTCTGTCGACTAACCTTGATTAATCGATCGTAAATAGACCTATGGACTATATGAAATTTCCACGTGTAGACTTTCATTCTTAGTTAATAATCTTCTATTAAAAGTAATAATTGTCAGTATTTAGAAGTTCTTAATATTTTTTCTCAAAGAATAATACAATTAATTTAAAAGAAAGTACAAAGATTCACAAAGCTTGACTATATCCTACATATATCCTACGTAAAATTTCGACGTGTTAATTTTTATTTGTGAAAGTTTCGAACAATTTTTCTTCAAAAATAATCAATCAATTTTAGAAAATATTTGTGCTACATAAATACTATCATACGGTTCATCTATTGAAGAGTATATTGAGCGATAGTGATCGAAGCTCCGAATTTCCTGCTATCTCTCTTAAGAAGAATATAGTTTGAAAGAGCGTAAGTGAAGAATCATCTGCCACAATTATGGAAACGTGAATCGATGGATTTCGGTCAGTTCCCACAAATACGCTCGTTTGCCTACTCGATTCCCTTAATGCTTCCTGAAGTGTTGAACCAGCTGAATCAACTCCGCCGCTCGAATCAATTAAATCAGCCGAATTAATTTAATCTCTGTCGTTTGGCTTAACCGCAATTGGCCATGCCTGACGTCGTCGAATACCACGGAGAAAAAAATCATTACTTTCAAATAATTTATTCTGCCTCCATTAATCTATTAGCTGTTCGTTCACATTCGTCGATTTCTTTTTCCAGGGAAAAAATGGATAGACAGGATTATCGCGGATTATTAAGTTCATCTTCGTAAAATTTCATTGCGAGCTTAACGCCGACGATAACACAACCGGATCATTTGCGATTAAAACGCAGCCGAAAGCGATTGTTTTAACAGGTGCTACGTGCGGGAATCGTGATCGCATAAATTAATTCTGTCTATTGGAATCACGAAGTTGCTCGATAGTTCAAATTTCTCGTGACAGTTTCTATACTTGAAAATCGTCTGTCTCCTAAATGAGATTGACTGAACTATGAGATATAATGGACTTTGCTGAACTGATTAAACTTCAGTGGATGTTACTTTGACGATGACTCTTTTCATTCTTGTTGGTGGTTTTTTAGTTTTTAACTGATTCGGAAAACTAAAACTGTCTTCCTGATCTCATCTAATAGCAGGAATCCTCCTGATCGAGAGTCTTCAAGGTTGCTGATTGGTTTGCTTCCCTAAAAACAAGGACCCAAAAATCTGTTCCTTCTAGAGCGAAAATGAAATGATTCGGAGGATCATCGAAAATAGCCGTCTGTTCGGTTACTGTGAGAATTTTCCAGCGAGCTACAACAATGGACGCCAGCGCTTGACGCCAGTCGAGACACTTCAGGCTATTTAATTTATAGCACGGCTGTGCGTGGCAAGGAATGAAACGATCTTTTGTAAGCTGGAAGTGTCCTCTCATTCAAATCGCCCAGAAACTCTAAACACCACAGCCGTAAAATAAACCGTGTTAACGGTGATCGTTAACACTGCCATTAAATGACTCGGACGTCAAAGATAATGGGAACAAAGGAGTTGATCCGCTGAAATAGTTCGTTTCAATTCACTCCATTTAATTGTATCTCTGGTTCTTAACAAAAACGTAAAGAAAATATCTTTCGTTTTAATACTGCGATGTTATATCTATATACCACGAAAGTAAGTAAAAGCAGATTTCTAATGACTGAGAAATATAATTTCACTAACTCAGCAAACATTTCAAACTAGTTTAAACTTGGTCTTACCACCTTGGAACAAGGAAAGACTACCATCTGTTAGAAATAGTTAATGGGAGAATCATTGTAATATTTCAAGGTTAATGAAAATTTTACTCTTGCGCCAGTGTTGGAGGAATCATAATCGAAGAATTTTTCACGGACTAATATTTCGGTGCATTTGGCGCCCAACGAGTCGCAACCTCGATGCTACCGCTAATTAATGCGATTTTCACCGCGCCAGCAACTTCTTCGACCCACTGACATTAATCAGTGCTAAATTGGACGATACCGGGTGATGCCGGGTACAGACGCGCGATAAATAATAATTATAACTTGTCCGGGAGTTTGCTAATTAGTTAGAAAAGCACTTACCGCCGCGACACACGAAGAACGTCGCGAACGAAGGAAGGAATCGTCTGCATCTCGCAAATATTCGCGTCACGCGTTTGTCTCAGAGTTAAACACTGGTCCTCGCTGTTTCAACCTTCGTTCCGATTCGTCTTTGGTGTCTGTCGCTTGCGTGGTTTCTGTCGCGATTCGAAAATTCAGGGACGTCGTCAAAAATTTCCAAGTTTCAAGCGAATGCATACGAAGAAATTCATAGTGGTTCTCCAATAGTAAGTCCTAGTGTGTTCCTTAGGTAGATATGTATACTTGAAACATTGATATTATTCTTATGGATATAGTCCATATAAGATTTCAAACCAAAACTTTCAAATTCCATATGAAAATTTTTGATAGATTTTTGAACTCAAGCAGAGGATTATGAATCTTTAACATACATAAATTAATTTCTATTTTTACATATAACGCTTCAACATATGAATTCTGTAAGATTAGTAGAATCTTCTTTTATCTTCGATTAATCAAATTTAAGTCCAATTCATGGAATCCAATTGATGGAAAGTCACCACTCACTAACTAACCATTCAGTTCTATGCTGTGGACAGTGTTTATTTAAGCGGACAATATCGTATACTCATTCTTTGCTTCTTATCTAATAGTTTCGTGACTTGCAAATTGCGTAATAAATTTAAAGACAGGCAGATTTATCTATCTAAAGATTTATATCTTCGTCATGAAAATGAGAAGCAAGATGACGATTAGAAATGCTCAATAGTATAGCAGAATCTTAAAAAGATCAAGCTAAATAGGAGACAGTCATGACAGTCTTGAAAGTATGGAGCTGGTGTTACTTTCGAGCGGAAGGCGGAATTCTGTTTATGCAGTCGTGCACAAAGAAACTAATTCAAAGTGCAACTCTAGTCGGAGGAGCAAAAAGGCTTTTCGTCCTCGAAAAGGACGAGTTAATTTCTTTGAACGAAGCCATCGAATTCTCGTTGCTCGAAAGTGTAGATTTATACATTTAAGGACACGGCGAATAAAAGAATCGACGAGGGGATCATCGGTCCGGGATTACAGGTCGTATCTCTCTAGCTTCCTGCGCGGTTGCATTAAGCAATGAAACTATCCAGATACGGTGAGGGGAATTTTTTCTCTTTACATCCCGAAACTCGTCGCCGCATCAAAGTCGATTTTCTAGTGGTTACCGAGAGTGGTCTAAGTTTGTAATATCTAACTTCGGAAATTTCTAAGGATCTCGTAAAACGTAGCACGTGGTGAATATGGGGGAGAAAAGTTACACTGGAAAGCAGCTTCCGAATAGAAGTACTTGGTAAAATTTCTCGTATGGATACTGATATAAGATGCCCGAAAGTTTGAGTCGTCTGAGATACAAAATGGTTGGCTATAGCGATAAATTGTCGAGTCAGAGTCGTCCGTGTAAGACTATGAAACTTGGAAATTTTTCGACTACGAAACTTCGAAATTTTACGAAGTTACTACCTATCGACTTTAACGAGTCAACGTTGGTACAATGGGTTACAATAAGATTGTCTGTTCTGTAATATTTTACTTTTACTCACATTATATATGTAATATATCTCCATAATTATTATTCTACAAATGTTTAATACCAAACGAATCGAAGTTTCTTTCTTTCTTACTTTCCGATAAAATTTAATATTTATTCAATAATCATGCACATCCGTCTCTAATAATTATTTTTAGCAGGTTATGCAATTAATGGAAGTAGTCGAGCAGGAGATAAATATTAGCATTCAATTCATCGCTGTATCGATCTTCTTCGTCGCGTTATCTCGTTCTCAAATCGATAATCGTCTATCGACTAAATTAAGCATTCCATCTCCTCCAAAGATGATTGAAACGCGACGTAGCTAACACGTACACCCCCAATGTGCCGTTTTTACGCGCCCTTTTTCTATTAAGACCCTTTCTCTTCTGTTCTTTCGACTGCTTTCCAGCCCGTCATGCCTTCGTCCCCCTATCCACAGTCTGCAGATAGAATTCATTTCATTCTCCATAGTAGCAGCATCTCGAAAGCGATCGAGGATTTCCGCGGGATTATTGGTTCATGAACCACCCTCTTTTCCCCTTCTTTGCCTCGATCGGACCAGACGATACCTTTTTATCGGGAAAGTCGCATCCAGTCGATGGTCTGGCTCAGATGGAACCTAATCAGTAGGCATTACGTTGCATCGGCGTCTTAACAATTTTCGATAAGATTTACTTTGACTTTAATGGGGCAACGCTGCACGCTACAATGTCGGACAATGAGAGTATCTTGATGAAACGTATTAGTGGTTTTAATGCTAAATAATTTGGAATTGATCTTATCTTTGCTTTCTTTCTCAATTTGTTCATCTTCTTTTCCTTTGGTAATTTCCTTTAATTATCTTAATCAAAGAAGGGAATATTAGTATATTTTATAAGTTTCATGAGATGTTTTCTATAACAAATGAACATCATTTCTAAATTGCGTAATGTTTCATATTATATTTTCGAGCTTCTTAAATTTTAACGTTGTAATTTTGAATTTTCGATCTCATTATTTAAAAGTTCCTAATTTGTTTCATTTCTCAACTTTAAACTTTCCAGTATATTATATTCTTGAAACGTCATCGTCGTGTGAATCCAACATTTATCGCCACTTCATCAGTTCTACCGACATTACAATAAGTAGTAGTTACACTAAGTGCAAACCTCTCATTTATCAGAGGCTTGATCTACTTTGCAGGAATAACTACGTTAGGTAATATATAGTATACAAGTAACATAGTGCGCATGAGATTTAACCGAGAAGATGTTAGGTAGTACAAATGTCCTCGACAATTCATTGTGAACTCGTGACGAAATATTGTCTATAATAATCACACCAGCCATACGAGATATAATCTATCGGTAGATTATAGTGATTTTCATACTTTAACGCGTTCTAACCAGACACGAGCCACGCTGGCCGCGATATCTGCTTGAAAGTGAAATGCGAATCACGACTTTCGCGCGGAAAATGGAACGCGAGACGTTGCTTATGTAAAGCGTGCAATGTCCTCTCATCGTTTCACAGATGAATCAAACATGTCGCAAAAGTTGACGTAGTTTATTCCAATCGTTAAATTTATTTCAATCGCGAGACGCAAGATGAAATTTATCAGATTGCTGACCAAATTACAATCAGCTACTTGAACCTCTTCGATAAATGTAAGACATTAAAATTCTTGTAAATGGAATCTTTAGACTGTTAATTAACCATTTCTGTCCCTACCAATTCCTGATTCTTCTTATCATTCAATTCTGATCATGCAATACCGGTGGACCACACATGATAACTGATCAGATCCTTGGTCATGATAAATCAAGGAACACTACTATACTACAATCGTATGTTTGGAAACAAATAGTTCCTTGGTAAGCTTCAATCCGTAACAGTCATTCTGCTATCACGTTCCATTTACTTCCACTTTTTTTCTCAAAAGTAAATCCTCAATCCAAACAAAAAAAAAAAAAAAAAGCAATTTTCGATAGCTCCTATACAAAAATGTCGAACTAATTTACAGTCACCGCTATCGTGTTCAACCCTTGCATTGCACCTTTCAACATCAATATCAGTCGCGAGGCAATAAATTCGCCGCTAAACAAATACCATTCCGTTTCGTTGGCCGCGAATAGAGACCAATCGTTGGTTAGACCGGTCGAAAGTGCGATGGAATTTTCCAAAAGGGTGAAAAGTGTAGAGAAATCGAAATAAATTCGCGGACAAACAAGACCTCGTCAAAGGGAGGAGTCTTTCGTGGTGACGAGAAATTGCCGAAAAAAGAAAAAAGAGAACGTTCTCGTTCGCGAGGGTGACACGGAAAGAATATATCGACGATCCCCTTTCTCGAAAAGCGAAGCGTACAAAGAGGCCTGTGGAACGCGGAGAGGCTGTATCCAGGCTGGTGAAATTTTCGGGACGCACCAGGCGAAACAAAACCATAGCCCCGTCGGCTGTGCTCCGTTCGCGTTCTCCGCGCGACCGTAACGCGGCACAGAACCCGGTGTAATTGCCTGGCTGGGAACAAAAGGCTGGTCGCGCAGGTGAAAAATATACGACAGAATGGAAAAACTGGCGCGTCTCCAATTCGTGGCTCGATACGGAATTTCCTGCACAACCCCTCCTGTACTCTTTTCTCTATGCGCGCCCGTGTAACGAGATGGGTGTTTCTGGTCTCCTCGAGCGACGTGCACCTTGCTTTGTGTTGCTATTTTACTTCTCGAGAGCTGCAAATACCCGTGTTGAGGTGACAAGACGTTGATTCGAATTACCTTTGTACACGATTCTTGTTCTCATACATATAAAAGCATCGGTATTGGTGAATTTATAGATCGAAATATCTTCTTTCTCTTAATTTTTTTAGAGTCCTAAGACTTTTGCGGTTACAATCACACTGTTACGCTTGTGAGTCTTATCGATAATATGGCTATGTTTAATACCGTTTAATGTTATGGGGTGTAAGTCATGTCAAAGAGGAAAAGATTTCCAATTTTTCGTTAACATTGCAGTTACCTTCATCAGCGATAGAAGGACACACCGATGCTTCGCCAACAATGCTACGTATAGCAATGTTTATTGTTCCACAATCTTCGTAAACTATAATTACAGTAAATACATGTGTTTTGACAAGTTACATATCTAAAAATCGAAATGTATATACTCACACACATTCGAATTTTTTTATCCTTTTAGTCTCTAATCTTCCATTTGTCGATAGTCATCATGCAAATCGGAAATCAAGGATTATTTAAACTTTCTCTATATGGTTCATTCGGTTCACCTGGAAACCATCTTTGTCTGTCGGCGATAGGGAAATATAGGAGGCGGTGAACCGAACAAAGGGGAAACCAGTACGGTGTGGACGGTGACGTATTATATCTGTCGGTGCAAAAGTCGTGGCAACAAAGCGAGCTGGGAAGCTCGCGTAATTGCCACACGCAACAAAGCCATCGGTGATGGTATTGGCGCGTTTCCAGCATCGATGTTTCCACGGTGTTGCGGTGACAAGACGCCGTGGAGCGTGCGCAGGCGTGCGTAATTACGCGAAGAGAACCGATATTCCGATTGGTCGAGGTCCGCGTTTTGTTTGCACGGCTTTCAACTGTCGTATAGATCCCAGTATTAACTAGCGCGTTGCATACGATCGCTATTAAGCACATAAATAATATCAGCTGCAGGTAAACGGCACGATTGCAGCGTCGATGATTAATGAATTACCGCGTGAACCCGTATTCATGGAGTCACTTACTGTTACGTTGATCACCCGGGAAATTTCGTCTGACATAGTTTAATGGGCTCACCTGCAAACAACCAAGTTTAGGTTAATATCGATTGCTGTTTGAGTAGTTTGGAGATGTTTGGTTTAGACATGTTTAGAAAGTGGATTATTATATTTCATAAAATAATGATATATTAATGGACTAAAATATATTGATGTAACAAAATATTGGATATTCCTTCAAAATATTGAAAATACCTTCTGTTTCAGAAATGATTACATGATCTGATGATTCTGACTGAGCTTGACTCTGTACCAACTTACGCATTCTTCACAACTATTTATTTTTGCACAGATACCTTTTCAACCAATTTCTAAGCCATTTTTAAGAAAATATTCAGTTGATTCAAACACTCTTTTTCCACATCTCTAATAACCTACACGAAACACTATTTTCTCTTTATTTTTATCCGACCTAAATGCTCTCTACTCAGCTCATACCAATTATATAATTGACACAATAATTTTATTAAACTTTTCTCATTCGAAGAAACAAATCCGAGAATCTATCCAACCCTTAAGAATGTTCCAACAAGTTTTCATTTACAAATTAGCCTTAATTTTTTCTAGTTCCAAATATAAACTTTGCCTCTCGAATCCCCAAATCTATCAATAAGGACTCTTAACCTCAAAGACCGGTCTAGATTCCTGACGCCAGCTTGTTCATCATAAAACCAAGATTCACCGTCGCGACATCAAGGTAAACCCGCTCAGACTGCAGCCACGCCGAAAGGACACAGAATCGAAGCGCAGCGACGGCGAAGAAGAATGACGACGGCTAAAGCCACGGAGGATAAGACGGTCGAGGGTGGCGTGTAAATTCGGCCGGGGGTGGTGAAGAGTCAGTCCCTCGTCGTTCTTCGATTAATCGTCGCCTCCATCTGAACACAGCCTTCAGGAGCAACGTTCAACCAACAGATCCCCCTTGACGCGTTTTGCGATTGGGACGTCTCCGCCGGATCGCACGTTAAACCTACCTAATCCACCCTTTCTTCCCTGGACCGGGGATGGATATATGTATACACGTGCACTGTCGCGACTTGCCCCGTAGAGAAATCTCCAGACCGCTCCTTGAAAGCCGGGGAATAGCCAATTCCACAAGCATACCGCGACTTTATTCAAAAAACTCCGCTCCTGGCGGACTTATTTGTCGATGAGACTCGAGGGATGATTTAACGGGTTGCCGCAGGCTGCTTGGCTGACCGATACACTTGGATTTTTCTTCTTTCTTTTTGTGTCCTTTTATCAGTAAAAGAAGATTTTGAGGGTTCTAGCGTATTAGGAAGATCCTTCCAGGGAGTAAAAAATTTAAGATAGAAATATCGAGTAGTCCAATTGGAAGAAATATACTTTAGATTAATAAAAAAGCTGATACTCTTTTAATAGTATTTTTGCTACGCTAGTCAAAACAAGTAGGAAATCATTATTGTTTCATTTTGCACTTTTTTGTTTGTGCTAAGAAAAGATTTTGTTACCACAGGGGAAAAGATTAATGGACAACTGCTTGCTCTGGAAAATAGAACTGCTGGAACTACTCTTCTCGGCTATTAAATTACAAATGTTGATCAAATATAAAAGATTCCAGCTTCAGTAGCAGGCGTTTTCACGACTTAGCCTGAATGGCTAGCATAAGGAACTCTTATTTAAAGGAGTAACCTTGGTCAGAGGTAACGCAGTACTTCTGTCCTCGGTATAAAAATCCTGGGAAGGAAAGTTTCACCTCTTAAATTCAGTGTCTCTAGGGTGTCATTTAATCGATCCCGGCGATGCATGTCTTGAACATACTTGAGCTCTTTCACGAGCATCGTGATTCGAAGGTATCCGTGCAGTGATAGAAATAAATGTAAAAGTAACTAAATTTCAAGCTCAAAATTAAACGTTACGATTTCCTGCATAGAGCGCCATGACTCGAATTAAACGAATCTCGCTGAGAAATCGACGTTTATCAGTAAAACCGACAAGCACTCTTAAAATTGTAGAATTTAGTTTAAGAAGGATAGAACTTGTATCACAAATGTGATTTCTTAAACAAATATTAGCCGTATTGCAGCGAAACCAGATTTGGAAGATATTATCGCAAGTGGATTAAATATAAAGTTGAAAATACAAGTGCAAATTGAAGGCAGCTGTAGCCAGTTGTCCCAGACCATCCTGCGCAACTCGGGAAATGTCAGGGAATACGATGGAACAGGGAAAATTCAAGGGTTCGCGTACCTCTCGCAAGAAAATCCGCTGAATTTTACATTCAAACCATGTGCTGAACTTCCGTCACGAAGTTGACTCGGAATATTCCACATTTCTAAAACCTTCTATCCACTTTCCTCCATATACACGATTCTATACGATACGAAACACTTTCTCTGTATCTCGAGGAACAAGAAGGATCGACATGCTTTCGCTCGAACAACGTCCTCGAGTCAAACTTCATAAAAAAACTTATTCACCCTCGAAGGAATCGTCCGCGCGTCGAAAGAGGAAGAAGCGTAGTCCAACTGTCAAAAGGGATGGCAAAACTATGGCGAACTTGTCCCAAGAAGACTAATCTTCAGAAAATACCACGTAATCGATGGAGCGACCGGATAAAACGAATCGGAGTATTACCTCCACCCACGCTCTGTTCGTCGCGAGAGCAGAGCGTCGCCTCTTTCTTTCGACACTGCGGAAATCCGTCGTGGCGCGAACTAAACGAAGAGAACGAGAAAGTCTTTGCGTCTCGCAACTCGATCGGTCCAAAGGGAAGAAACACCGGACCGGTTAAGCCTCGGAAAATTGAGTGTGCGCCTCAGAGAGTCGCCGTGCGCCCCTTCAGCTGCTTCATCCACAGTGCCATTCCACCCTTCCTCTCTCTCTCTCTCTCTCTCTCTCTCCCTCTCTCTCTCCCTCTTGCTCTCTCTCTTACGACCCTCCATAGTCAGAGTTTCCAACGCGAAAAGTCTTCGGAAAGTTTCGTTGCTAGATGCGCTCAGTTTTCTCTGTTCAGTCGCGCTCGGGTTAAACGCTCTGGAAATGGACAAGTCGACTGCACTCACTGGGTACTAGGTCTGGTGCTGATTAAGAAACCGTTCGGCAACGTGGATGTTTGACTGGGGAACTTAACCTGGCTGCTTCGCCACTTTGTTGCTAGAGCTGCACCAGTATGGGTCTTGAGTTGTAAGGAATTATTGGATAGCTGGGGGTTGAGACGTTATTGGGGTGGTTTGATTAGGAGTAGGATTTTTGGATTTTCTAGGTTCGAAGGGAGATTTGGGGAAAATTGAGAGAGGGCATGAGTCGATGAAGTTGAGACGATATTACACGAATTTAACAGAATTTTCAATTCTTTAGCTTTCTTCTTGGAAATACGATGCTTATCCCTTGCCTATGTATGCAATGTGAAAGTAATATTAATGAAAAATATAAAAAATTTAGAAGATTTGAAAGTATAAAGTTTATCTTTTATATATGAATTACCAGTGCATCTGAGAATCTCGAACAAAATATTTGCGTGAACATGGAAAAAAGATAACGAACAAACGAGTTCGATTTCGATCGTTGTAGCATCATTTAACAGACTACGAAACTCTATTATAGCTTTAATCGCGTTATCGAGGCATGTACCCTTGGTGGCACTACTACGTAAGAAAATGCGTCCACAGCAACATATAAACGGCAGGATAAAGGATGCGGGGAATGTTGATGCGTCTCGACGCCAGATACTCCGCTTATTTTAAATTGATGCATGCTAATGTATTCACCACGAGTGCCGCGCTAATTATTCGCTATCTAGCGCGTTCGTGCGACGCCTCTGTGCGTCAGCACGAACGGGGACGGCGAAAAGAGGGAAAAAAGAGACGATGCTTACCTTTTTACTCGTTTTGAACGACTACAATATTTTCTCACGCACCTGTGTCACAGAAACAGTTCTCGAAGAATTTCCATCCAAAATTATTAAAAACTGATCTGCAGACACACGTGGCGATTGCAAATACAGGGGAAATAATAATCCTCGCCTGTCAAGACAAAGTCATCATTATGGCAATTTCGCGGAGTCTCCACGGTATTTTATCGACGTGGTTCGATGCTGATGATGTAAGTTCGCTTTGCACGCGAGCTGGAACGATGTATCTTCATCAAGCACGCATGTAAATGAAAGGAGCTAAATGGAATTGCAAATGCTGTTAGATAAGGGATGCGTTGTTCTAATTCCACCGTTCTAAGAAACATCGCCCGACGACATCTTGCATTTCTAGACAGATATAGCACGTACGAAATCCGTTTGTTTGTCAAGGTTACCCACCCTACCACAACCAACGACATCTCGAATTCACATTCAGCAACTCCTGCTCGAAGATGACTCAAACTTCATCAATTGCTCTCGTATCTCTTCTCTACCCTTGCCTCTGCCTCCCACGCTATTCCTCCATTAATTGTCCCCTTCATTTCCCACGAACGCTCTCGTTCGATACCGACGCGATGCCAACGAGATCCATCACTGCGAATCGTTTGATCTTTAGCCGATCAATCTTCTTCGAGGTCTTCCACGAAACGCGCCGACCGTCTGTACAAACATCCATTACAGCTATTTCGCCTGGCAATCCGTGATCCCCGGATAAAAGGTCCTCTCATTGCTCTCAGTCTTCGAAAGGGCTATAACTACAC
The DNA here is from genome assembly GCF_041682495.2 of Bombus fervidus. Classification (NCBI taxonomy): domain Eukaryota; kingdom Metazoa; phylum Arthropoda; class Insecta; order Hymenoptera; family Apidae; genus Bombus; species Bombus fervidus. Next base: position 4,155,169 of record NC_091524.1, read on the forward strand.
TCGTCAAATGGGAAAGCCTCTGTACACAAGATCGAGGCGCACGAATAAACTCCTCCTGTACGTCCCAGTTTCTCCCGTAGGAGCAAAACTACTTTCACAAGCGGTCAAGCTTTGAGGTGTTACAGGGTAAGTCTTGTCTTACGGCTGGCGTTGAAACTTCCGATGGTCCTCCAAACCAGTCCGACCAGGCACCGTTCCGTGTGTCGACTTGTGCTTCGATCCGACAACCAGTCACTTAAGCTTCTTACACGAAATTAGGGCTACTGCATGAAATGTGTGTGCAACCACTCTTCTTCTGTCGTTCCTCTTCCATGTTAACTCTCGGTTTTATACTTTTCGAATTTTTGAACATATAACGCCTTTTGTCGGAATATCTTAATGTATCGTGTTGAATAATGATCCATTAAGAATATAGGCAATTTTTCAGCTAGATATTACTAAGGGGGCGATTAATCATAATATGGTACAATTACTGTGTATATTTTAGTAAATATGCCTCAGTTCTTTTTTATGCATCTATATATTTAGAAAACCAAGCTAACTTTAAGTGTTCTGTAATCTATATTTTAGTGTTAAATATGTTTCTTCCGTTCATTAGCGCACCTTTATCGTTACAATACAGAATCATAGAAGGGTTTATTGAGAAATATCCAATGATGAGTTTTTGAATAATATAATTTCTATTCGAATACAATTTTACTCGACTATATCCTCAACTTGGATCAAATAAAAGGACATATTATGTAATATCTAGGTTAGATGCTCGAGTCAGCTTTCAGACAATTGAAGTACAAGTCATACGAGGAACAGAGAGCTTAAAGAAAGGAGATTCACGTATATCCTAGACAGATCGACCAACTCGACGAACCCGACACAAAGGACTCGGTTCTCGGATTTTGATCGGACAATTGAACAGTGATCGCGCGTAATCCAGTCTAGTATCCCAGCGCAACCTGGGTTCGTTTGGCCTTTTTAGAAAGTTAATGGCACGCAAAAGGAACGGGAGATCGTGCAGCATTAAGGTCGCTGCGCGATCGGCCCACTTTCGGACTCGACCGTTCTCCGAGAAGAGAAATCGACGTGCACGTTCCACTGCACACCGTACAAACCGCGCGGAATGCTGGACGCGGCAACTTCTGGTCATCTAAAGTTAGATTACTTTCGCGCAGCTTACGACACTCCGACTCCTCTGATACGGCCTGAAAAGATCACGCGAGGAAAGATCGTAAAAGCAGATGTTTTCCGTTATAGGAATATTTATTATGATCATCATGGGATTCTTGAACAATTCTGAGATACATTCTGTGGAAAATTGGAATAGATTCGTTGTTAGGGTTTGTTATTAGTTCCAGGTAAAATGCAGGAGTCCTGGGATTCGATTCCAACGGCATCGCAGAGAAAATAGCCAACGAGGTAATTGAGTACGTTCGTGACTATCGACTTCCGGCTTTGCGAACGTGGTTACGATGATTACCATTTATTCGATCTTGTTATAAAGAGCATACTTTGCTTGTAAGATACTCGTTACACGGTATTTTTGATGTGTGCAGCCAGTGGGTAGAACAAGCTTGAAATAAAGTCGTTTCCGATAAACAGGTAACTCTGTAGACGCTTTGAAATGTAATCGCGTCGCTTAACCGTGTTCCGGATTTTTAAATAATTATATCGTCGACCCTCGTCGCATCTAGAGTGCTTCCCAGAACTTCACTCCATCTCCTTTTCCCCGCCACTTTCTTTTTCGCTCTTGACTCGGATTCATTAATTTAACTTCTAATTTTCAAACTCTTTTGCCCTTTAACGTGGTCGTGATTTCGCGTCCTAATCCTCGATTTCGCGAACAAGCTTTTGCCTTTTTATCCGCTTGGTTTCAAGCGTACAGGTGAGAACGAGGTTCCTTTTTTTTTTTTTTTCAGGAATGCATCGTGGTTCAGAGTCCGAATCCTATGCATTTCCGAGGTTAAATAAGGATCAGAAAAACAGTGAGGAGAATTTCAAGCGAGAGAGAGATACAGAGAGTAGCGCACGATTGTTTCGTCAACGTGTTATATTCCGCGTGCGAAGAAATTTGTGGCGCAACCGAAAACAAAGTCGGAAGTCCCTTGTATGAAATCCGTTGGAATCGCAAGGATTTCCGTACGAAGCTCGGGAAAAACTGGGACTAAACTCTTTCAAAGCATCCTGAATAAAGTACAAGTCATCTCTCCGCACCTCATTATTCCAGTTCCGGTTTCTTTGAAAGTATCAAAGGACCCGCATGTCGAAAATTAACGAATGTATTATTCCATAATACTGTCTCTTACCGCACAAATCACGGACGCACGGTGGTTGATGAAAGTATTCAAATACTTACCATAGAAGATTCGTATACATATATTGAGCGTGTTGTGTATGTGAGTGAAATTTCAAACATTTAGAAATTTCATTAGCACTGTCACGAGGCTCGCCTGTCATAATTATATTGATCAAATTTAAAACCAATTTAAAAATGTACATAGAGAAGTTATGAGATACTTGCTGTAAACATGTATATGCAGTAGAATATTAGTATACTTATACTAAATATCTATCTAAATATCTCACGAAATTTCAAAGAGTTTCATATAACACAGATATTCGAATACTTTCTCGCAAATTTCCGTTTGCCACATACTGGCCAGGGAAGTTTCATTCTCGTAGTAAAATCTCGCAATTTCTTCACGCATTTTCAATTTTCAGACACATAGCGACAGAAAATCGTCGCGATTGAGAATAATCGTTGAATCCTATTAGTCGTCGTGCCACAGATTCGTGGCACGGACGATCACCGGGGAACCAATCAGCGCTCCTTGGCCTCGCACCTCTCGTGAACGGCATTAACGAGAACTTGTCCTCGAAATGGGACCAGTTCCTTTACACGTGAACGCGTAAAGGAAAACCACTCGGAGCTTTTCAACAAGTTCTTTTGCATTCGTAATGAACAGCATGCGAGAAAGTTTAAATCCACTACGTTTCTCCGCTGTTTTTCCTTTTCTACTTGAGGCTACCGTCTTTTCATTTCAGAGACTTTTAAGGCTGCTCAACATTGATACTTCGACGTCAGATCTTTCAATTCGTTCGTGTTTACTAGCGCTTGTTCGATAACTGGTACCAACGTTAAAGGTCAGAACCCTTTCTTCGAGATGCTTCTGTAGGTACGAAGGTATTTGTACGATTTACGTTTCCTGTAAAGGTTTCGCTTACAAGTAGGATCATCAGGTACACCAAGTTTCGCAAATACCAGCATGCACTTTCAAAGTCTCCTTTCCTCAAAGGGTATTCGATGGATCAATGATTTGTAATAGTAGTACAGATCGCTTTCACGGATGACAGAAGATGTCCAAACTTTGGTTAAACACTCAAGGACGCTAACAAAATACCGAAATACTATTGAACTGTTCGGGACATTCGTAGCTAAAGTTAAGAAAGATTTAAGTAGAATTAGACTTTTTGTCATTTATAACTTCAGGAGCTTCCTCTTGAAAAATAATTCGTCCCTTTGGATAATGAATTCCTTCGAATAGCTTTTACCAATTTTTAGAGCATTTCATTTCTTTCCTGCGTCTTTCGACAGTTTTATAAAAAAAAAAAAAACATGAAATCTCCTGTTGAGATTCACAATTTCTCAGTTATGAGATTCAACATAGCCTTATCGAAATTTATCTAAATAAGAGTATTTGTTCGAACGTTTCATTAGTTCAAATACATAGAAATTTATAATACGAATTTTGTAAAGGACACGAATTCAAAGGGAAAGAATAACCAGAAAACTATTTCACCCAGACGGTCCACTTGAATTTTAATAATATCTAAAGTCGCGTGAAATTGCATCGTGTTAAAGCTTCATGAAACAGATGCAGCCAGAAAGACGAGCAGACTCTATCTTATGACTACGAGTTTACGTGCTTCTTGAGTTACATTCGGCGACCGAAAAGCCGGCTATAAGAGTTGGCATGTAAACGAACGAAACGCGCAAAATTGGCTACGCGACGTATGGAATTTTTATATTGCTAGCGATAAGCGCTTGGCTCTTCTAGAAATTTTCTCCAAATATCGTCACTGTTATTCCATTGTTTAGCAGAGTCTGTGCACGTTCTTGCAATTTTCTCTATTCCTCCCATTCGAGATAAATACACCGATCACCGAATATTATTCTCAAATATTTTCTTCAATTTTCTGCGTCTTTCATTTTTCTAATTTTCACCTCTTTTACGATTGATATCTAACAGCAAACGTGTACCTATGTTTTCACATTGAATCTTAAATTTTTTTAATTCAAATTCAGGTTTAAGTTTTTCAATTAAAATTAAAATTTTTTTAATACAAATTCAAATTTTTTAATTCAAGCTCGACTGCTGAAATTTTATTAAGAGACGTTGAAATTTCTTAATGAATATGCAGATTTCATGATTAACACGTTCCTATCCCATTCTATCATACTTACGACCATTTATCACCTCGCCAATCTAGCTCCTGAAAAATAGTTACACAACTTATCCTGCCATTACCTGTCTCGTCAACGTTTCAATCCTTCTAGCAAAAAACGATAAATTTATCCAAGAAAAAATTAGAATTTCGTAAATGAGCCGTCTTAAGTCACCGAAAGCCTGTATTTCATATCACGCGATTACGCTCTCTAATATTACGCTGCATTCTACACTAAACATCGCAACATTCTACTAAACATTTGCAATACTCGTTGCAACTATGTTGCTCTGTGTTTAATCGGTCTAGCCGGACGAAGAATGAAATTCGCATAATTTCTCTTTTGCAGAATCACCCAGAGAATCTTGGAAATTAGCATACAGTGGCTAAGGGGATTAAAGTCTCTCTTGGTCAGACGCTAACTAACACGACACGCAGTTATACAAAATCAGTTTATGATGTAATTCCACGTTGCTGAGGCCATCATAGCCTCGTATCTTTAACTTACTAGCCTCGTATCTTTAACTTACACATAGACGAAACCTGCAAATGGCGAATTCGCCAAGAAACTACATGCCCGGTCGTTGGAAAATTTCATAACGAGAACTTTTTTATTTGCAACCGGACAATAACCAGCGCCAGTGAAGCGATCATGGCACACCAATTGTCGAACTTGCCTTCCAATGATACCAATTTCACCAGATGTTGCGCAAATTTTTCGTGCCATTCCGTGAGAAGTTTCAACGAGGAACTGTTGAATCCCTTTAACAGGGACGTGATTCTTAGAAACGTTTCATACGCTGAGGAAACCAAAATAGGTCAAGGATGGCGTTCATTTAGAAGTAGAGAATCTGAATGTCTAGCCCGACCAATAGCCGAATAGCTAAGCTTTGTCGCGATTTCCCATTGAATTTTCGATTTCCATCCTTCGAGCTTGGACAATCTCTGTGGGAAACGGTTAATCGAGTTACCTTGGTGGTTTTCAATTCGCTTTAAAGGCTGACTCGTTTGTATAATCTTGCTCGGGAATTCGACTTCTCCTTCACCGTGGCTCAGGAAGTTTCTTAGGAAACGGACTCTTCAACTTTAAAGAAATCGATGAATTCTAATAAAATTCGATTTGATTCTATCCTATTTGAAAAGGATATCTGACTATCGTAGATTGAATTTTCTCTACAAAAGAAGTTACAAGATACCTATTGACAGCACATATTTTGATATTAATATACTAATATTATTTATTTATTAATATCAACGCGATAAACCCTTTACAATTATATAACTGGAACATGAAATAAAATTACACGTATCAAAGCACGAACAGAAAAGATCAACTCCCACGAGTGATCGCGCAAGTGATTTTTACACAGTGTAAATAGTGGTCTTAAACATATTATTAGTACTACAAATAGCCTCATTATTAATTAACTGTTTAAATACTTACTCTGATGATTTCTATAGAATGTATGCCTATAACAAATATTTTGTAACTTCTGTACATATTTCCAGATTTATTTTAAACTACCAATACGATAAGGATAATCATATCTGGCTACATTCTTAAATAAATAAATAGAATGATGATACAATAGTACGTTAGTCATAACCACAAATGTTGCAATTATTCTTTAATAATTTCGTGACACGAAGTTATCCAACTCTCTTAAAATAAATTAGAAAAACTTAACGATGAAAAAGTTATCTATTCTACAATTGATGCCGCATTGTACTCTTTTTTTTATGCGAGACGTCTGGCAGACGGCACAACACGAAATTCCAATTAGACCCGGCCATTAATCACTAGGCGGCCCTCCGAACCCTTTTCGAAATAATCCCCCAGAAAGCCCAACGTCTACCGCCGTCAGAATTCCCCTAGCCTCGTCAGGCGTCGCGGGTTCACGATTATCTCGAGATGCAGCGAAATAAGGAGTCCATTAAGCGATAAGTAAGGACAATGACTGTCAGCTGCGAGGCGGACGACGACAGGACGTCGTTCCGCGACCTTCCTCCCCCGAGTTACCGAAGACCTCGTCCGGAATGTGCCTCGTCCTCGTACCCGGACGCGAGCAGAACACGCCATTATCGTTAAATCGCGGCGTTCTCTCGACGCGATAAGTGGTAACCGCAGCTTATGAGTCTCTGCTAAGAAAGATCGTTTCCATGTCGCAGCGTCCGTCGGTTTATCGGCCTAGCGAATACCAGACGACACTTAGGCAGTGATAAATCGATATGCTCTCGCAATAGGAAAATGATCAGCTAAAAATGATCAAATTGGTCAAAAAGGCGGTTTTATATCAAAACGAAGGGTAAAATATGGAAAATCCAAAATGTCGAATGCGAATGGTTGTGAATTTTATTTAAACACCATGATTTGCACACGGTCCAATAACCACTTCCCTTTCCAATCGTACATTTGCAATCGTGTTCTTGAAGACCTCGCACAATTTTTCTGCGTGCCACTATCGTATCCACATTTCCATACGTATTTCTGTTTAATGATTCTTCCATTCGAAGACAATACTTCAACAAGAATTTACTGATCCTTTTCACGCAGTTCTAAAGAACGTATTATCCACATTTTATGTACTGCACGATTTATGATACGATCTGACACACTTAAATATTCCAAATATTCTTCAGTGTTACTGCTTCAGAAACATCTCCGTCAAAGAACTACGATATTTTATTTGCCAACAAGTAAAATAAATTAGCTTTGCACACGTCGATCGCTCGAGTGTAACTAATTCCTACACGAGTTGAAACTTCGAGCCTCGAAGAGGGTGAGAGATCCTCGAGCAACTCTGCAAGTCACCTCGAAGCATCGCACCGCCCCGATATGAGCATGTACCAAGACCATCCTTGCATATTTCAACTGGTTAGTCGAATCTGTACAGGCAGCTAAACTTTAACGTGTCCCGTGCGAGCAAACACGCTCCTCGAATTTGGCTGCTGAACATTAAACGAGATGAATGTCAGGCTCTAATGCGATCGCGAGAAATTGGCCGGCAATTAAGTAAGCGGGATTTAGCTGACGTTTAGAGCGGATGATTTACCACAGATGGACTTTTATGTGGCTGTCGGACACGATTGTCCTTCGATCGAAACCACGAGCCGGAAGGAGCTCGTGGAGCTTATGAATAGAGCGATCGTCTCCACTGGAAGCATCTATTCTATTCTCGAGACAAATGAAACGCTATTACCAGCTGGACTTATATCGTCGGCTGAAACTCGAATTTTGGAATAAAAGGATTATTTCTACAAGATATTTTCACTATAATGTAATTCTCTATATAACATAACGAAAAGTTGAAGATACAATGACGAATAAAAATATTTCAAAGTGTTTCTTGTTTGACATCGTTTATCGTGCGTATCGTGTATGTTACGTAAAATATTTTGAAATTTCATTAGCATTGTAATGACGTACGACTATCGTGATTATATTGGTAAAGTTCGAAACAAATCTGAAGATATATGTAGAAATTGTAACATATTTGACAGAAATGTATATTTCGCAGAAATCACGAAAGTATTTGAACCAAGTATTTATTCAAGTTTTACCAATATAATCATGGCAATGGTGTCTCACGTAGTAGAATAGTGAAATTTCAGAATCTTTTATATAATATACACAAATTTTGTATGGCAAGTGTCCAAATACTTTCACAAAGCGCAACCGTATATTTAAAAAGTCAAGTTTTATCGAGTTTCACAGACTTTCACCACGGATAGATTGTTTATAGTATGAAAGAAATATTTGTTAGAGCAGAGATCAAATCCATGAGAGAGTGAGACTTTCTCGTTCGAAAAGTTTCCGTGACTTCTATCGATTTATCGAAATTCCTGCAGACGGACGACTATATATCGTTAAATACGCCGTTAACATGATCTCTATACAATTTATCAGAAGACCACCGCTTTATCTCGCATCTGAATTGCGATAAGATATCGCCAGCCAGGCACAACTTATTTTTCCCGTCGAGTTGCTACAGCCTGGAAGAAAATAACGAATACGTTCCACCACCCATTTTTCCGTTTCCTCTCTGCGGTCTTCCTTTCTTCCATTCTATCTTGCTTTTTCTCGCAACCCTGTCTCTCGGTGGTTGCCCGTGTCTATTCTCTTGACACTCGACCAAGAGCGTGCCAAAGAAGATTCAAGAGAATCTCGACGGTCTTACCGTTCTCACCTTGCCATTCTCTTCCAGAGCTGCAGGAAACGAGAAAAAGAAAAAGAGATAGGGAAGACAAGAAGAAAAAAGTTTCCTAGTCTTTTGAGAAAGAGAAATAGGCAAACAAAGAAGACCGAGACAAGACTTGCTTCCAAAATTACAAATTTTGATTTTTGCTTAGTATATTGGTTTTATTTATTTACGATAACACTGAACCCAATTTTCATGGTAATATACTATTTGTATCCTAAAACATTGAAATATTCGCAGCGTCTGACTTCGTCGTCTGACCGAGCGCTGACTTATTCTACTGTGGCGTACGAGCACTGTAGGTTCTCAGTTATCTGCTCGTGTTAACTAGTCGAATATTATGAAACATTCTCTACATGCTTCACAAATGATCAATGATGTTGAAGCTTCTTGTAAAATAAGTCCACAGTTTCTCAAATCTTTTATTTCTTTAACCCTAAATTTAGACTCGATCATATTTTTCGTTCAATACAAAGTGTGTTATACTTAATAGTAATATGAAAGAACCGTTTTTAAATTTTGCTCGATTCATTTTCAAATTAGGAGCTTCTTTAATCATCGAAACGAGAACAAGACTGGAACGTATAATAAAAATTTGAAGTTAAATAAGTAACAGAAAAATGCGCTCATTTCCTGTTGTCTAAAAGTCTGTCCTAGTTCCGTTCACGTAAACTCCGTAGACCAACAACCGAATACCACGACTGAGAGTTCATGCTCCGTCCCCGAAAAGTCGTTCCATATTTCAAGAACGCACCGGTGAATGTTAAAAATGGAGTGGAAACTGGGAGAAGAATATCGCGTCGTATCGGGCCGAAGAGCAACGGATGAAAGTTTCGCATAGTTGTTGGCGCGCGAAAGTCACGTACTCGAAGGCGTTTGTTTCGCGGCAACTTCGAATCGTGACAGGTCGGTGAACCGCGATTATAAATCAGTAGCAACTTCCGCGATGTCCGGCCAGACGCTGGAGCGTGCCTGCACGACGAATATGCAATTCGACACGTGCAACCGGCGACGCACGTACGCGGCAGCCTGCTAACTGTTCTAAACAGCTCTCAAAGTGTCGCGATTCGCACGATCGTGTTATCTAATGGCCTGCTGCGTGAGCTGAACGCTAGATGCGCGTCTAAGACGATCTGAGTTGGAATTATCATCTATTCATTCATTTATGTATTTCTTGCAGACAGAGACGCAATATACAAGAATTTTTTAATCACTTTTGCAAATGTATTTATGTAGTAGCTGATGTACCCGGTCTTTTCCCAAGATCTTATATATACATCTTTTCTAACAATATGACTAACGATTTTGTGAAATTTCTGTTAGCTGGGTAAACGTTCTCTAGTCTGTGAAACGACACCGTGAGACAGCAAAGTCATGAAGCTTTTGACATGCTGTACGCCGAAAACAGAGAGACTCAGAGGGGGATCATATTGCCTCGCTATACAGAGATTATAAACAAAACATGATCGTAGCGAAGGAAGATGTTCATGTGGATATCCGTGAAGTGTCTGTTGTTCATATTCTCTGTTCCTGCTCAATCCCCTATGGTTATATCATAGAGATCCATGCTTTAGAAGCTTCCCAAAGTCATACGCCCAAAACCTTGCTCGAGAAATGCTCTTTAAAATGGTGAAAATAGCATCAAACCCATGCAGTAGTTCTCGGGATTAGCCTGAACATAGAAATGCTCACTGGAAATTATGTTCTATGCTACGTACATAAATCGAATTAAAAAATTAGTTTTGCCATATGAAAATATAAAAAGAAATTTTCTTTCTTTCGCCAGATTATTAAGCAGAGAGTTTCCCGAGATTGCAGAATTTTAAGTTAGCCTCTTCCTCCAATGTTTCAATTCTATGGTATATACATACGGATTGTATCACTTGAAATTCTAGCTTATTCAATTTTATGAACATGCAACTGTGACACGACAATTTTCAAACGGCGATTCATGTCAATTTAATGGGACGTGCTTCATTTGTTTAGTAGATAAATGTTGTTATTTCGACGACAAATAACGCAAATTCAACGTAACCTATTTGCGAAGATATGATCTGTTTCAAATTGATGATGATGGTCGGTGTTGTGCTGTTTGTATGCTGTAGTTCTATATTGGCGAGGGTGTGGTTGGAAATTAGTTTGGGTTGGTTACTACGAACTATTGAATTTTGTATGTCTGGGAATATATGATGTACTATTAGTGAATATGAATTTGTGTATCATACTACTACATATAACACATCGAAGATTGAAAAACTCGTTTTAAACATTTTCAAGCTAATCGTGGAATTTCCAAGATTTACAAAAGAACAATTGCTCTTCGTGTATGGTAGTAGGCGATAGAAGACTTGTAATTCTGAATCAGGATTTCGATATCGACCGAAAAGAAGTGCAAGTCACTGGCCTAGAACATTCGTTCCCTTTTCTCTGAAGCGCCAAGGGACAGAGAGGAACTCGTACTTTATTGCGTCGCAAGACAGTTAGCCCCCAGAGTATACGACAAAGTGTAAACTCGCGTCTATCGTATATATTCTTAAAGGAAGCATAAATTTCAAGCCCTTAATTCACACGGCGAATGCATCTTTTGTCATCTCAAGAATTCCAACGATTCCAAGTGTTATATTCCAAAGACAAACGTTACTCAGGAGAAAGAACTTTCAGAGAACCGGCGATCTCAAACTTACAAACACGGGATCGGCAAATTACAGGGAACGAGACGTCGAAAATTGTTTAGAATTCGCGACGAAATTGGGCTAAAACGGTGTACAAGGAGGAACATCGAATATTTGCTCGCGTGGTATATTTGCATTCGCCTTGAACGGAAAGCCGATATCGCGGAAGTATTCTGCAAGGCGTTCGCGACGAATCTGAGGATTCGTGCTGAAAAAGAGAAGTCAAGATACGCGGAATGAAGGCATGGAGTCGAGTGCGAGTCAATTGGAAACGCTACACCACGCTGCTATATGATCGTCTCTTCCGATGAAGTGCCTCGCGTTTCCTCTCGCCCGTGAAATGCATAAAATATACTTGCACAACGCGCTGCAAGGTGTTTGGTTTCACGAATTCTAATAAACGTGTTGGTAGAACGCGAACATTCGAGTTAATTAGCTACTTCTGTCTCTTGGTGCCTTCTTAAAAGATTTATTCAGAGAATTATTTCAATTTCTTATAACATCGAATACCATTCATACCATAGTTCATAGCACTAATTCGATAAAAGCAGGTTAGATTTCTAGGAAAGTCTAGTTTTAGTTTTAATTACAGCTTCACTTGCACCGCTCAGAAGTTACACTACTGATCTACTCCATTAGTCAAAAGGGAAGAAAGATGATGATGTTACAAATGTGATTTATTAAAATCTACTTTGAAATGAACGATCAATTTATGCCATTTATTTGATTGATCGAACATTTAAGAAGATAAATCGTGGCTAGAAATTATTGAATACAAAAATTAATTATCGTATTTCAATAACGTGTCATTTAAGATATTTGTAACGCGACGATATTCCACGAAAGTAAAACACCTTGAGACTCGAAAATCAATTTCTTGACTGTCCACATATTCTACGAGAGCATTATTATATTCTTCGAAAACAGCGAGGTTGCAGCTGATTTTTTAAAATTTCTCTAACAGTTAAAACTTTATTAAAGAACAACTGAATGGATGAATATCTCCATTTCGGTAAGGCTCTCTAGAATAATGTATAGGTAATACACTAAATAAGATATCGTCAAAGAGATCCTAAGGAAATCAAAGCGCGTCACAAATACTTTAATATGATGTCGCGACAGGGACAAAATAACACTGACTTACATAACTAGTAAAAAAATCACAAGGCAAGAGATTGATTTCACATAAGAAATAAAATATGCTTGATTCGCTGTGTACAGTGTTTCTTTGCGTAGAATCCACAAAAGATGCAAAATATAAGCAATTTGACACCAGATATAGAATACCGCACAGAATTGGATCAAAGAGATAGCAGCTACAGTAAAGAGACATGACTGAAGACTTTGTCACGAAAATAACAGAATATCCTGCAGAAAGAACCAGCAGACGGATCTTCTAAATTTGTTGGTACTTTTGTTATTGTAGAAGATTACATCATAAAAGTAGCAACTGCAGTAAAGGAATCTAACTCGAGAGTTTGCTATAAGAGGAACAGAATATTCTAAATAATAAACTACTAGGAGCATCTACTGAACTTATCTCTACTGATACTTTACAGAAACATAAAATCATTACATTGAAATCTACATGAAACACATTGAAACAGAAGCCCAAATTAATAAACTGCCTGGACGCAATATGAGGGTAACGCAAAGCCTAGCTCAGAAGTTGGAAGAAGTGCAAGAATTTAGCCTAAATCTTCGAGTTCGAAGAAAAGGAGAGCGAAAACTTTCGCGAACAGCGTGGCATTGCATCATTCGTAGGCAGTTTGCTTACAAATATTGCATGTGCCGATGCAGTTCCGCGTTCGGAGAAGGAAGCCGCGGCACCGTGCCAGAAAATCTGAGAACACGGGCCCGCGGAAGTCGAACTGGCGAAAGTCTAACGGGCAGAAAGCGATGCGATAAATAATTTATCGATCGGTGAACGTCGTACGATACTCCACCATCTCGTTAAATAATTTATCGAACCGCTGCAAAAATCACTTCGCTTTGGCTGTCTCCTCTGTACGAACTTTGACCTTTTATGAATATTCGGCCACTGCACTTATGATATAGCTTTCGACAATTTATGTCGACGTCTGCAGATAGGATTCATTAATGCACTTTCAGATCACGAGATTTACTCGCCTTCCACTATTTAACACTGGCGATAAAGTAATAAGTTTCTTAGTAAAAAAATAGTTTTCTTAGTAAAAAGTTTCTTTCGTTTTGTAAGGAAATAATAGATGCGCGACACTTTTTGTTTTATATTATTTTATTGAATTATTCTATTAAAACAAAATGCATCATACATAATTCAATGAAACAATATAAAAGGAAAAGTGTTGTGCATCTATTATTTTGTTATGAAATGAAAGAAACTTTCGGGACAACCTACAACGGGAACGCGAAAGCTTCTCAAAGATTCTCTTACCCTATTATTGCTCTGCACTTTATCATTGCTTATCATTCTACTGATCTTGGTTTACTAAAGTTTAAAAAAAAATTGTTTCTCGGTGGATCAAAAGGTTCAAATTCAATGGAAAATTAAATTTTAATGTAGGTAGAGTATTGGCACATATCTTTATTCTCCAATGAAACACTTATTTTATCAGGTGCTACATTTTATTTCTCGTGGTACCAAATTCTTATAATCTTGAAAATATTACCAAATAATAAAATGTTTAATTTATTTCAACGTAATTAATTAATATGTAAATACTACAATAAATATTATGTTTTACCAATGATTTCTCTTATTCACTGTAATAATTTCTCCGAGCGACAATAACCTACGAAAATCGATCGAACTTTTAAAATCCAGCGACGATAAATCTAATGTGAGAGGCGAGCTGCGTCCAGTATCCAATTGGCCCCTGTAAAATTCGCGTACTCATCGGCACGATCGTTTGCTCGCGATTATTTAGCTACAGCGGGGGAGAGACGGGTGGAGATTCGTTTTTTCATTGTCGAACACTGGGGACGTGAGGATGGGGCGGGGCGAGAGGGTGAGAGCCATCGACGCGTCGTGCCTCGAGAATTTATCGCTAATTAATTTCAATTCGACTGGAATTCCGCGGGACATGGCTTCGAAAACGAGCCGTTACCTCTCGTTAGAAACGATTGCTCGCTCGAGAGCAACGAGGAAAAAGAAGGGACGGGAGAGCACAAGTGAGAAAACAAAGGAAGAGAAATGGCGCGAACGGAGTGTGGTGAGAGACGAGGACGAGATTCGAAACGCGGCTCAGGGTACGGATTTCAAAGCTCGCAAAAGCGATTATTAATATTTTATCCGTATAGTCAAATGATCGTGTTGAAAAAATGATTGCGGACAAGCGCCATGTGTACCGGGTGTTCCATTTAGGCCGACTGTACCGGATGGCTCGTTTATTTCTCGCGCATGGGAAAGCGATTTGCCGAAAAATTATGCGCTCGGTTTGGCAATCGTGGAATATTTAACGTCGGTTCAACGGTTTTGTTTGTTCGCGGCCATTCGCTTGGGTCAAAGAGGTGTACACAGAAATGAGAGAGGAACAGGATACCGACCTAGGAGAACAGAAAACGGAGGGAGAAAATAAAAAGTAGGAAGAAAAAAAAAGTGAGTCGAATATTTGGGTCAACGTGGGCGATATTTGATAGAGGCGCGTATAATAATTGTCGAGATGAATTAAGCCTCGGATAGAAGTGACGTCAACATGAAAGAAATTGATTGACGAACAGTTGACGCGCGATTGTGGGTTATTCGCGAAGAGTAACGAGTTTATATTACGGCATTTATCATCGATCAGGTATTGTATGTTCACAGAGGATCAATAAAAAATAAAAAGATGTGCTAACAAGGAAATATAAACCCAAGTACGTATGATAGGAGTTTCATAGTATTGTTATATCATGCAAGTATCTATCGTAGCCTGTCTGTTATCGTGGCAATTATATTTCACTTTTTGCAGAAATCACTCTTGATAAAGTCTGTATTTTTCGTAAATTCTGTAAGCTACGCTACCTACCCGTTTGGCTCTGACAGAAAATTTTACAACCAAACGGCTTATCGAACGTTTGCCGAACGAGCTCCGTTAGAATTGTCGGCAGAAAAACGTCGACGGAGTACTAGCCGTTATTGAATTACAGATTTTCACAGTTGCCAATGGCGACTTACGCTTTACGGTCGTACTTTTTTTCTTGCTTTCTTCGCGTTTCGTCCACTACTCGACAACATTGTTGATGTTACACGATAAAACCGTGTGTTCCAACGATCGCTGCGCAGACATCGACGATAAATTTTCATAGGTATTTTGCGAATCCATGCCCGCCACTTTCTGTCATCACCTTCTGTTTGTTCTGCGCTACGGTATTGAGAGAACCGCCATTTTTTTATACTGTAAATTGAACCACCAGTTTTTATGCCATAATCCTTCCACCTTTTTCCAGCTTTTACATTGTTCATTCTTCTTTTCCTCTTTTCCTCCTACCTTTCATTTCTTCTAAATTCGGAATTCTAAGTTTGATAATGAATATCTTACTTGATCTTATCATCACCTTGACCTCGTTTCCTATTTGATCTTATCATTGATTTTATTCGATTGATGATAAAGAACTATTTTTTTTTCTTAGATATGAGATATTTATTTATCTAGAGAATCTGTTTATTTAGAATAACATACTTGAAGAGAGTGAGAGAGTGAGTGAGTGAGAGAGAGAGAGAGAGAGAGCATATGCTTAAAAAATTCCGACGTTTACGCGCACCAGTCGCAACACAAAAGGCAACAACATAAACTCTACGTAGTAAACCGCGATCTCTCTCCCGAAAACGACTTCCAGTTCCGCGATTGCGATTTAGAACGTTCAGCAGCGTGTCATAAACCGCGCGCAGTCTCTGCTAATAGCTGCGGTCTTCATCATTATTCTACCGCTGTTCAACGGGATGTGTCGTTCTTCGACACAATTTCAACGAACCATATTTTTTATCGTCTGCCGGTTACGGAAGACGAATAAAGGAAACCAGAGAATGTTATTCCAGCTCTTGTGGATCGTTTCTATCTGACGCTTCTCACTCAACGGGGAAGTCTCAACGTTACGAAACGCGAAACAAGAAGCCGCTCGTTAAGTTGACCTATTGAAAGGATTTTAAACATCATTACCAAGTTCTTCTACATCGTTCGACCACGAAATAAAAGCACAGCAAAAGATCTCTCGTAGAAAACATCCGAGCGATAACCCGGCTGGAAAAACTTTCCACCAGTTTCTTCAACGATTGACAATCACTAGCAACCAATCTATTTCCTGCTTCAGCAGCAGACGCTGTTCCATGAACGTACGATACTATTCGACTGAGTATTTCTTTTTTGGAACCACCTTGAGATAGCAGAGTTGCAACGCATCCTATTTCAAAGTGTTATACTTTTCCATCGCGCATGATATGCTTGTTAAATTCTTTTATTATATTATATACGATGCCTATAGTCGGCTCAACGAGGCAAGTCAATAGATACAAACAAGTGCACGTACTCGATGTATTGACAGAACAGAGCCGGCTCACAGTTTGTTCCGGAAAAAATGTTATTCGACTGAGCTAAAGGCCCTCAGCAAGGCCCTTGACAGCCAATAACTGCAGCCGCAGTATCGATCACGTGAATATCGCACGGTCATTTTATTTATACTTCCTGACTTGTCTTGTTGAAACGGCTATAATTTGCGAGGAGAGTTAGTAGTGGTACAAACGACCAAGTTTACAAAATTGGTTTTTAATCGATAATTCTCCCCAATATGATGCAAGGTGTCTCAGCTTTTCGCGCCAAACATTGTCGGTGTATTCTGTAGGTCAAGATAAGAGAAAGATGTCATTAGACGCGTTAACAAAATTACAACAAAAAGAACGTCATACGAAATGAGCTGCGACAAACGTGTGTTACTATGATATAAAGTACAAAGTATGAATAAATCAGGAATATTTACATTTGGTATTAGTCAAAAGGTATCATAATACTTCTACGATTCCAATTTCAAAGAGTAATAAACAAAAACATCAAAGTAGTAATAAATTCATTTTTTGCCGCTGCCAATATTGTATTGACATGAATGGTAAACATTTTGAAACGAAGTTGTAGATGTATCTATTATGACACATTTCAATTACTATTAAAGTCCATTCAAAAATTCGAGATATCAGCTATAAACAAAATATTCACGTTCTAAGGCACACGAGTGAGACAGTAGACCTAATTATCAGCTCACACTTATTTTCAAACGCTAGTCGTTTGTTTACGTCAGTTCCCCAAATCCGTAGTCAGCTCGCATGGAAAGTGATAATTACGCTAATTAACAAACACGACTACGCATGTCGACTCAAAAAACGGATTATAGATGTAAACATTCCTGAGCTGTTCATACTTTGTACTTTGGTAACGCACGTTCGTTGCCGCTCATTGTGTATGTCATTTCCTTGTTATAACTCTCTAACGCTTTCAATGAGACATGTTTATATGGTAGTTTTTTTTTTTATCTTCACCTATACATTATACTGATAACGTTTACCAAGAAAAAACTGAATTTTTATTCGAATATATAGGATCTTTATTTATTAATTTATATTAAATGGATTAAACAGGTGTTGGTTAAACAGAAAACGATGGTTGTTTAACGTGAACTAAATACAATAACGTACTATAATTAAGACAGTTAAATAGTTAATTTGCAACTCTCGTCATCGCGGTTCCAACGCTCTCTATCACGCGGACCACACTCTCTCGACAACGCAATTCGCACTCTCTGACTTCTCGATTTACACTCTTTGACTTCTCAACTCACACTCTCTGACTTCTCAATTGACACTGACTGTTAATTCGTCTTTCTCCCTTAGCACGTTGACTGCCACGCGTGTTTTCAAGGAAATCTCCGTCAGGTCACGCGTGCCGCAGTACCAAGCGATCTCTGCTAGGTACTCCCATCGATATTTTAGTAATGCGAATCGCTCAAGTGGTGGTCTCAAGAATGATCTCTCGTTTCGTTTGTTCGCAATATTAAAACCACTAGCTGTTGTTGAATATAATGAAGGAAAGTGTAGTATAGATTATTCCGACCAATTGGTTTCTTATGCCACCAAAATTAGAAAAGGAATCAAATGGTACAGAAAACATGGCGTTCAACTTCTTCTGGGAATTTCTGTTGTAAACGCTTTGATGGTTTACAAAATTGCAACAAGGAAGGATATAAATATTAAAATATTTAGAGAGTTATTAGCTGCAAAATTATTAGGGTTGTCTGAAAATACAAAAAATCCTTATCTTCGACGGAGTCAACATAATATCGCCGTTCAGAAGAATGATTCCGGGAGAAGCATTAGACGCGCATACAAATAAAATATGTTATGCAAATAAAAGACTTCGAATGGGCCAAACAAAGACACGAAAGAATTTAAAAAAAAACAACAACTTATTGTCCAAATTGTCCCGACCAACCTCAGCTATGTATAGTGTTACGTCGGCCGACTCTCTGCCTAGACCTCAATAGTCTCAAGTACCCTCCATAAATCCCAGGCATTTTCTATTTAAGGTCTTTCAGACCAACCAAATATTTTTTCACTGAATAGTTTATTATCTACTACGGGAAGATACGGAAAAGTTAATTTCTCTCACGTTCACTATCTTCCGTTAGCGACTTCCTCTCGAGGGCGGCTAAAACCCTTCCTAGTCCACCAGCCGTCTATTATTTAGTCAGAAGTAATGTCTATTGCCCTTACTTTCCTAGCCAAAATTGTCAGCAACAAATCCGATGGTTCCATGCGCTAGACATACCCATCCTTGGCTTTCCTCCGCCACAGCATCGTCGCCGAACGGCACTGATTTTGCATCTTTCGAACGGTCAACACCTTTGATCGGCTTTCTACCTTTAGATCAGTCACCTACTTTACTTATACATACGCACCAGTGTAACTATATTCATTGCAAAGTTGTTGGAATAAACTGTAACTTATAATTTGTTATATCAGTGTCATATTCAATTTAACTACCTCTATTACCCTAACCGAAATAGGGGATCGATCATTTCGCGGCGTCGATTGTCTAACGGGAATTTACGACTCCCGTTGACGTGCTTCCTCGCGATCGCGTCTCTCCGCGAGTGAACGAAACATATAGAATGCTTTAAAGTTTTACATTCTAAACAATTTTTTTAATAAACCATTTTCGTATTACTTTTATAACAATTCAATAGTTTTATTATTTCCTCTGAAATATCTTTTCAAATACCTACGATGATCCTTCGCAAGTAGTCAAATAAGCGACACCCGAATACGGGTGTCGAGGCAGTCAACGTGTTAGCATCCCTTTGTTTTTTCTCTTAGCCCTACCACGCACATGTCTCGAAACCATCAGGATCACGCAGGCCTTTTCCGCGTAACTATTCGATTGAAGGACCGACGATACATTGATGAGCCAGTCGATACTTAGGCTTTCTCGCGACATTGTTTATGGTTCGCCTGATATCTCTTAGACTTCTTGTCCACGATACTACAAATATAACTTCAAAATCGCTCAAGTTTCTAATACCTGATGTACGTTTCCGGCAAGCAACGATACACTTAACGCGACTATATCGAGCGGAACTATAACACGGAACTTCCGATGGAGCCGCGGGGTTAGTAATTCCCCGAAGAATTCCTAACAATAATTTCATTCTTAACGTTCTTATTAATCGACTCCCAGCCGCCTTATGCATAAAGATTGTGTCGACGAAAGCGGCCGGTAGCCTCGTAACTATGCAAAATAATGCGGAATTTAAAATTTTCCCTTCAGATTGCGGCTGGATGACGCGCGCGCCTGTATTTTACAAACCTGCCAGCACGACGGATACCAGGGAACAAAGTAGGGGATCGGGAAGCTCGATTTTTCGTGAAAACGAAAATTTCGATTCCGTCGATTCCTCGCAGCTCGACTCGTACGCATTCCGCTCGTTTGCATATTAAATTTTTCGATAATTCCCCTGGGGAACTTTCCTAGCCGCGGACCGCTCGAGCAATTAACGAGTCTACGCTAATTCTATCGCGTTGGTTCGAATATTCATACGCGTTCCTATGATAACTCCCTTTGAAATTTGCAGAAATATCTGGACAATCTAAGTTTCGAGATTGTCTTCTAGAACTGATTGGCTTGTGCAAAAAGTTCACAGCGCTTCCGATCAATCGATTTATATTATGCATTTTAACGAAAAAAAGCTGCCTAACAAATGCTGGTTTCGATTGAACGTCGAATATAGCAGTTGAAGAAAAAGTCTGACATTATTTAATAAAATGTGCATTGCTTTCAGGAGGAAAGGAAAATCTTCCTATGAGAATACGATATCTAAAATTTTTCTTAAGTTTTCTTATGAAGTTTTCGAACAATCTAATAATAGTGATTTACTCCAGTACCCGTGAAGTTAGATGTAACATTTACAAAGTGGAGGATTCCGTGGAGAATCAATTGAAAGGCAGGACAGACGAGTGTACACGCAATTCGAAAAGCGGCGGCAGCAACAAGTTGGTGCATTCTACAGGGAAGAATCGCCGTAAAAATACGTCCGCCCGGAGCGTTCAATAGCGCCAGGTTAATGGACGAAGGAGACGATGGATGAAGACGCTATTTACTGGTCTGTCAACGGAGAAAACAGGGATTCGTCACGGCGACAATTTCTCCGGTGACTAGACGAATCTGTCTCCACTCGGTCAATAAAACCTGACTCAGCTTAACGAATAAGAAGACTAATAGCCGTCGCAGGCAGAAATGAGTTACTCCGCGAGCCAACCACGTTTATTGAAGATTCCGTCTCCGTGGAAGGTAATTCGTCTTCTTAACGACGACACCGCTGAACCCGCCCGAGAAAGATTTCCGGAAAACCTAATCGATCCATTCGATCGATCGTACAGTTCGCGTCGCCAAGTCTTAATGAAAATCCAACATCCATAAATTAGATGATCGTTCCCGACTTCGGTTCTCGTTACAGTTGGATTTAATTAATGCGCAACCTGTTTCCGATGGCGAGGATTTATCAAGTTTTTCTAGCGAAAAAAGTTCAAACGTTCTCTGATGATGATGATAGAATTTGTTAGCCGTTGTGGTAGAATTGAGAATGAGAAGAAATCGGTAGATCGCAATTAGGGGTTGCAACAGTTTGCTAATTTTGAGGATAAAGTAATCTTCTGAAAATCGAAACTCTTGGTAAATGCATGATTGGTTTTTGAAAATTTGTTGATATTAAAGATGACCAAGATATCAAAAAATAAAAAATAGGAACGAGATAGATGAAACGGCGAAGATAATCAATTGAATCTGTAATTAGATACATTTCAAATAACTTTGAAGTATAAAATATAACAAGTTATGAAATAAAAAAATTTTAACTGATTCCCAAGATTATCACTCAACGATTAATTCAAGCACTTGTCTTCCATGTAATAAAATTTCCAATAAATACAGAAACATACACCTAATCATATTAGATTACGAATATGTTGTATAAATTCCAGTTTACGCGTCATTTCGTGTTGAAATAAACACGCGGCAAGTTCTTCAGAGTCGCGATGTACATCTATGTTCCGGAACAGGGCCAAGTTAAGTGGATTTTAATTCCCGTGGCGGAAGTAAACGTCAGCTCCAGCTGAGGCGGCGAAATCTCCGGGCAACTTGAACGTCGTCGAAACTTATCAGGACTCGGTAGCTGTTACGGAGAGCCGGAAACACGCGAACCTGTTCGCAGTCACCTAATTGCCGAATGCACGCGAAGCGGTTAACTTTCGCGACGTTACAACGTGAGATTCGCCAAAACAGTATTTTGGCAATTCTGTTCCGTCATACAGAACTTGCTTAGTTATTAGTAATTTCAACTTTTATCTCCCTCCCGATAATCATCTCGTAACGTGTATCAATTATTAAACAACATTCTTAGAAGAGCGAAAACTCACGGCGCGTGAACAACTAATGTTTGATTAGTTCATCTACCTTAATTTCTGCTTAAAATTTGTCCATATTATACGCGTAATATTATGAAAGCATGGGTTGTATTATAATTGTATTATAAATAGATAGTATTACAATATCGGGTGGCAATAATATTATTGGAATAAAAAGAAAATAAATGTCAGGTTTCAAAGTTATTTTCGAGTGAAACACTCGCCCGGTTGCCAGGCGTCTGACCACAACCCAGCCATTCTACTGCGGACGGTTAAAACTTGCCACGCTATATTTATACAAGAAGTTTGGAAATGCAGATCGATTACAGTGAAAATACTCATCGTTATAAAATAACAATCGATCCTTTGTCCAAACATCGACTGTTATTCGTTTAGGGAAAACCCGCGAATTTATCAAAAATATTTATTCCTCTCAATTTATACAAGTTTTGACAGTATAATTCAATTTACAATAATTAATCACATTTACATCAATCGATCGAAGGTATTTATTTCATCCAGCGTATTAAAAGCAATCGAGAGAAATTAACTAAATTTTTATCAGCTTCCGTCACCGAAGAGTCACAAAAATGGTCAAATAATCAAATTTACCCGACTGTTACGTAAAACAGGCCACACACCGCGGGCAAGATGGCATCCACATGTCTAGACATCCTTCCTGCGTACCCTCAATAGTCTGAAGGACCGACCATAAATCTTGGCATTTTCATAGTTAAGGTCCTTTAGACCAAACAATCATCTTTTATTTCAAGTATCCTTTACATTTATTGTATACTACGGGGAGACACGGGAAAGTTAGTTTTTCTCGCGTACGATGCTTCCCACTAGCAACTTTCTATCGAGGGCGGTCAAGACCCTTCCTAGTCCACCAATCTTCTTATTATCTAATCAGAAGCAATTTCCACTGCCCTCACTTTCCTAACCAAAAGTCTCATCAACAAATCCGATGGTTCCGTTAGACACACCCATCACTAGCTTTCCTCCGGCACAGCATCGTCACTGGATCACTTATTCTTCATCGTTAGAATAGTCAACATATCTTTACTGGGTTTCTATCCTTAGATCAATCACTTACTTAACTTGTACATACGCACCAGTGTAACTATCTTCTTTATAATGTTGTTGAAATAAACATTAATTTGTACCTACTAATTCAGTGTAAACTCAATTGAACCACCCCTATTATCTTAACAGAAATAAGGGGATCGATCAGTTCGTGGCGTCGATTCTAATTGATCTAATCGTAACGGGAATTTACGACTCCCGTTGACGTGCTTTCTCGCGAACGCGTCTCTCTGCGAATTGTCGATAAAACACCGACGGTGACGCACTTCAAGGAGGAAGCTGTCAAAGTTTATGCGAAAAAGTCGCACGCATTTCCGAGTGGATAGGAAAGTTTATCATTGTCTGACGCAGAGATGCCAGCGGCAACTTTTAATTGGATTGCACACGCTGCTTTGCACAAAGTATTGATTCACCGTGGTATACGCACTAGAGATCGAGGCAAAATGCATCGGAGTTTGTAAGGGGGCGGAAGCTTAAGGATCCGGTGGTTACGGTTACGAACTAGCTAATTTGTCGATATGACTCGATAATTTGGAGCCTGTTGTAATTTCCTTCCTCTTGGCTCAGATCCTGCGAGACAACGTAATTGTGTACCACGAGGATCGATGGTTTCTCGAAGAAAATAAATTCGTCTAAAATGTCGTGTGAAATTGAGCGAAAAAATTTCAGACATCGTCTAATCAATCGAATTCCGTTCAAATTACCCTTCGATTTCCCTTTCGTGATCACTCGTCGACACGGTGCGAAATGCAATTTCTCCTTTGAGCCACAACCACGTGAAACGCGTATTTGAAAATTACGTTTCCTCATTTGCATCGAAGAAGCTGTGGGAAAGGCCGAGTTCATATACACGAGCTACGAGAATTCAACTCAATGGATTCATTCGCTCGAAGATAACAAGAGTACGAAAGACAAAAGTATGGTCTACGAGTTTATTCTCAGATTACAGATTTCCTATGCGGAAAATAGAAAATGTACAAGAGCTGTACATAGTCGGTGTATCAGGCTATAACATGTTCTACATGCTGTAACAAATACATTGTGCTTTTCACAACAAGTGTAGAGAAACTTGATATATTATGAAAGGCGATATTGCTACTATCGTTGAAGTTTCATGAAAAAGTTTGTTAATTATGCCAACCATTGTCTTGCTTTATATTTACACCATCTTCTTAGAATCATATTTGAAGAAAGTTTAGTTTAATTAGGAGGAAGATACGATTTCTCGGACATAAAAGAAATGATTCGAACGAAGAAAACGAGAATCCAAATACCGCGATATCAAGGAAACAATATAATTGCACGAATGCACGACATGCAGCTTGTATCAGTTACGGTTATTACCGTATGGCGTTATTACTTGCTATGCTATAACCACGCCAGTCGTTAAACTGGGGCGGCAACCAGAGGAAGTCGAACTTCTGTGTAACGGATACTTTGTATGTATATTCGTTTCCATCCGGCGGAACGAGCATGTCGCAATTCTACGTAGCCCACGCATCGAAATATTTGTTAATTCCATGACATACATTCGTCAGAATGGACGTTTTTGCGTGACAAATGTCGACAGAATGTTGCGAACAGGTGGAAACCAACGAGGACGAACGAAGAA
This sequence comes from Bombus fervidus, assembly GCF_041682495.2. NCBI lineage: Eukaryota > Metazoa > Arthropoda > Insecta > Hymenoptera > Apidae > Bombus > Bombus fervidus. Next base: position 4,180,081 of record NC_091524.1, read on the forward strand.
AGATCGTTTCACGGATTCGAGATCGTTGGATCGAACAGACGCGCACTTGCCCACGATGGAACCGTCGAGTCACAGCTTGGCGTTACTTCCACCGTGGAATGTTCGCTATTAGTCACCGGTAAATAAGTAATTTGACCAAAAAACGTCCGATAACCAGAGGTTGCAGCTGTCCGCCATTCCTCTCCGTCGGCTACAGACGGAGCCAGTTTGTTAACCTTCTATGATCTTTATTCTATAAAACATAGTTAGTCAATGATCGAGCGTCGTAGGAAGACTTTCGCGGTCCATCCAGTATAACAAAAATATCCCAAGTATATTGTACGCGACTAAAATATGTATTTTTAATCGAACTTTCCTGGTACAAGATATTCTTAAATTCTTCTAATTGCAAATTTTCATATAGAATTTAAAAAAAGATTATCCGATGAAAGGTTGAAAACGAAAATCTACAAGCAAGAAAATACTCTAGATAGATTTTCGATCGCAAATTGAATTTCTCTTGCAACAGGACAATATTGTCTAGTTTCCTCATAAATCGTCGTCGAAATTGAATTATTCAACAAAACCTTTAGAAATGGGAAAATACACGGGAGGAAAGAAAAAAAAATTGCAACGTTAAATTTCAAATTCTTGCAGAACCAGGATTTGCAGTTTTCACAACTATTCTGAAAACAACATTACGAAGCTCGATAATGCGCATAAAATTCAGTGCAAACAAAAACGATATAGGACGATATAGAAGTACCAGCAAGTCTGGCAAATGTGGCTCGCCAGCCGGTTCTCTTTATAAACCGCGCATACATAGCGCGTATGCTTCGTCGATGCACATAACGTCGTATATGTGTTCTCTGCATCGGCCAGCCGGGCGATGCACGGGCTCTGCCCAGTAAATACCCATTATGGAATAACTCACTCAATATTGCAGTTTACCGAGTGCCTTTACTACGGTCATTCTACGCTCGCCCTCAGGACACGTGTTCGAGCAGCTGCATTAGTTCCTAATGATCCGCGCCACGGTTCTCCATACGACACGACGCCCTGCATTCCCTGCATTTTTCACGTGTTCCATCAATCCTTTCGCTGATATGCAATTTTGCAAGATTTTGTATTAAATTCTGTGATATAAATCTTCAATTCGAGAAGAAAATGGAAATAATTACTTGGGAACATTCATCTCTGAATGGCGAGAAGTAAGGTAGGTGTTTGAGTTAAAATCAATGAAACGATGAAAGATTGAAGAAAAATTTAAGGTGAAATGTTTGAAAAGGAAAAGATGAGTAAAAGATGAGTAAAAGATTTCTCTGTAGAACGCAACCAAAGAATTACAGATTTCTTTCATCCGCTAAATAACGTAACAAATACCTATTTTGCTTTAGACATTTCGTATATTTTTGCATGTTACGTAGCATTCTGCGCGTACGAAATCCTCATACATGCGTAAATACATTCTCAGATTACGAGTATGTTTCATAATCTCCATTTTGCTATTTCATGTCAAGCCAAAACAATGAAAAAGTAACATATTTTATGTTATGCGCTTATGTAACATATTTTCAAATTTTCGTTTTTTGAAGAGTGGACGAACATGGACAACTCGTGAACAATCGAGTTCCACTTAAAAGTGGATGAAATAGTCCATGGTACGTTGATGTACAATTTTTTAAATTTTCAGTTGGACGTAACTTTTTTTTCAAAAGGTGTACAAACAAAAATTTTGGGTGGGCAAATGGTAGGCAAACGAATTTTTGTAAAAACTCGCCTCATCATGAAAGTGCCATTTCCAGCCAACTAGTAAAGTTAAAAAATCGAAGAAAAGTCCAAGGACAAACGTTTGAAGGAAAAGATTTCTAAAGTCGGAAGTCGATCTTTCGTCGTTTTGTACGATTTGAAACGGATACCAAAGTCTGATCTCTTTTGTGGATGCAATGCACTCGAAACGAGACGATCATGTTTTCGGGGATATAGAAGGCGAAACTTCGATCGGCGTCGAAATGGGCAAGTTCGCGCGCCGCGTTGTCGCGGCTCGGCCGAAATAGTGGAGTGTAAAAGCAGTATAAAGTTTTCAAATACATCGGTAACCTCCCCTACATTCGAAAGTTCTCCGATATTTTCTGCCCGATTACGCTTTTGTATGGGACTGGAGAGTCAAGCTCTCTCGGCGGACGAACGCGAGCGCGTTCGAGAGGAATACCGACGACTCGTGAATTTGCCGATACGAGAGCAACGGCAAACTTCAATTTTTACCCCCAGGGATTCCGGCGATATTTTCACCGATTCACAGAAAAATCTACACGTACACGGTCGCGCTTTGATATATTGACCGCGTGCTTGCGCGCGAGAACTTGAAAATAAAAACTTGGACACACGATAGACAAACGATGGACAAACCACTGTTGCGGAAAAGCTGTTCGAAAATTTTAGAACAATATTTGCACTTTTCTTCCGGGTACTCCTTGAAATAGAAAATCGATTGACTAGAAAGTAGTTCCGTAACTTCAATGGAAATTTAACACAACATATGTTCCTAATTTAACCCTCTAACAATGTAGTTCGAGAAGAAATTGGAAGATTATAAATTGGAAGTTTTTTAACCTGTAACTTGTAACTTGTTCGTTCAACAATATTATTAGTTGATAAATTATTATACAAAAGGGACGAGAGATCATTATTTTCTAAATTGTTCGTTCTAAATTCTTCGTCATTTCCTAACACCGAAGGATTATTATTTATATAAAAATGGTTACAGATAATCAAGTAAAGAAAAAAAAAAACGACTTTCACCTCTATAGCAACTGCATTGAATAAGAAGACAAGTAATTATCTTCAATAAAAGATATTAGATTTCTATGATATATGAGATCCTACAGTTGGTTTGCCTTTCCTCTCGATTCCATCATAGTTCGCCAGTTCGCACGCAAGATTAATTTCCACCCGTGAAAACAGTAGACGTAACCCAAATAACAGACAAACATCTACCCCAACGTCATCCATTGTCTGCCCACGATATCAACGACTTGGTTCATCATTCATCATGTGCGGCCAATGTTTCACTCGGTTCCTTCCACCCCTTCGTCGTCCCCTCTTTGCCTGGGATCGATTATGTCTGGCTGACAGGTGCAATTAGCCGCAACGCGCTGGTTAGGAAGCGTGCGTGCTCGAAGCTGTGTTACCTGGTAAACAGTGGCGCGCACACGCGAACGTTCTAACGCTGATCGCAGAGGAATATCTATAGATGGACGGCAAACAAACACCGATAACGCGATTAAACACTCAACGCATACTGTGCATCGTTGGATCGTCTGGTTGAGACACTTTCTGACTGGCTACCACTTCGACCAACCGTAGACACATATTTTCTTTCCAACTTTCTCGTCGTAAAGGAACAGACAGGACATGAGATTCGCTGACCTTCGACAATAAAATTGCGGCGTGGTATTTCCGAAATGCGATCTGAGAAGGAACTTCATATAATCCATAATTGATTTCTAAGAGAGATTTCTACCTATGCGATAATTTAGTATGTGCTGTTGTACTGTTAACTAACGTATAACTTATTGATTATCAGTGTACTTATAGCACATAATACCACTTTTTGTAAATTTCTGAACATTTCCAGCAACGCGATAAGGTAATCAGCATTCGAATTTCGGGTCGAGCAGATAAAAATAGAACGATCTTAGTAAATTATAGTTTGCATTGGTAATCAATTACACCCTTCTGAGGAGGAATTCATAATTCTTTAGACCCATCCCATCAGCCAGTAATATTCAAATGACGAACTCCACCGCGGTCCGCTCGCTTGTAATTTACTTTCCGATAATGAATCGATCGAAGGGTGACTGCCAGAGTTGGAAGGGTGCAAATGACGGTTTAACGAGCACCGATTTTCAAACTCCAAAGCGATACAGGCTCTCCCCTTGCCGGGGGAAATTGCAATTCCGAACTTTCCATTACCGGTTCCATCAAGCACATCGCTAACTCCATCTTTGACTACCTCTATACTTCCTATCCCTAAAGAGGAATTCCACAAACTCGTCGACGCGAATTTCTTACTCGAGGAAAAGATTAAGAAATCGCTTTATCTCACGCAGCCGTGAAAACAGAGCAAAACGAGATATTATGTCGACGATAGAAAAAGAGGAAAAGCGTCGACTGTGTCTGGCTGTTCCTGTCGGGGGAACGTTTTACGAGTTAGCCGATCCTGCCCATTTTTCAGCCGCGTTTCTCTCGCGTGTTTCTACAAGCAATCACGTTTAACGCTACTCTAGGGAAGACGATTAGATACGACCGTTACGGTTTCAATTCGTAGCCAGATCGAACCTACCTACCGGCCGACGACCTCTCCAGGGATGCTGGTAATTCTGCAGGAATCAACGGCCATTGATTCGTGTTCCTCCGACAACGCGTCTGCAATGAATCTCGTTAGCCAGTCCAGGGTAAGCGTGACCGACAACGCCTTTCCACAGAAATCGTGCCTCGCTGAATTCTCAATGGAATTAACCGCCTAGCGATCTGCCTGAAAACTGCTCACCGTTCACAACGCTCTAAGTTAACGTCCACCTTGTTATTTTTCGACGATACTATAGCAGAATTTAGAGGATCAAGATGATAGAGAAAAAGAAATTGAAATTATTATCTATAGTTCTTTTCAAAATCTTGTAGCATATGTATTTGTAGCATATAAATACGTTTAAGTGTCTTTTAATTGGAAGATATTTCAAAAGATATGCGTTGAAATGCCATTTACTGAAACGAAATTTTAGAACGAAGTATACTCGATTAAGCGAACTTCTATCGATTCGAGTCCATTTATCTGGTCATTAACATCTATTATATGAATTTCACTCATATGAATAGTTTGATTCAGCTAAATAGAGTTCTATTGTAATAAATATTATTATAAAAAAACCGTTCAACGGCCAATAACTTCTCACATATAGTTTCTATTTCTCCGCAAAAAATGGGGGCAAAATTATTCCGTTCTCGAAGAGATTAAAATAGCATTTTACAACACTCAAAGGACGATAAATTCAGCCTATATTCAGTTGGCAAACCACATGCAATTTGTTTCCTTTTCATGCTTGTATTCGATTTTGGTGACGAACAAATAAATGTACGTTCTCTAATAAACTATTCACTGGGTGCAACAAATAGAGCGAGCATTCAGTATATCTGTGTCGTAACTTCATCAATTTTTCATCAACCAGAACGGGAACGCAGTTTCCAATTTTTCATTTTCACTATAAATTCCTAATGACTAAACATCACTGGGAGGATCACGTTTAAATCTGATGAGTTCCAATCTCTCAGTCGTTCCAAACTATTGAAACATTAATCGAACGTTTAATCTATATTGATCCATCGCTCCTCGATCGAGTTCTCAACGTTGAAAGCTTCCCTTAGTTCTGGATATTAAATTAATAAATACTCTCATTCATAAGTTAGCGGAGATACGCAAATTTTTCATTCGCCACTTCATTCTGTAATTATAACATATGTTTACGTTAAGCATACCAATCGTCTCGCAACTTATTCTTTTTTTTTTTTTAATTTGCGTTTAATTTACAATCACTTCTCGCAGAAAATTTTAAGTAAATTTATCTGGCGTGGTACTATGACATGATTAATAAGTGTTTATAGTATGTTTGATTCTATTTGAATCTAGTGCTTAGGTCTAAGGTGTAATGTCCTTTTAGCCCGCGGATCTGTTCCGACGTGTCGAGTAGTTGAGTAATTAGAGGGTTTTGGTGGTTGTTAACTCTTGTGCTATGTCTATTACTGAATTTGGATATTTCTTCTTTGACTGTGGGTATCTTGAAGTCGTGATGTATTGTTTCGTTGGTGACGTACCAAGGTGTATCTATTAGGGATCGTAAGGTTTCCGATTGAAATCGTTGAAGCATTTCTATGTTGGAATTATTTGCTGTTCCCCATAGTTGGATTCCATAGGTCCAAACAGGTTTTAATATGGCCTTGTATAATGTAATTTTACTTTGCGTGTTTAAGTCGTAACTTATGAACAATAATTTATAACCTCTGATAGCGAAAGGTTTGAAGATATCGTTTGTTTCTCCGTCGTATCTGAATAAGAAATTGGAGCTGCAAAGACATTACTGATTTTTCACGAATTTCGAAACCGAATCAACGTTCAGATGGCTTCATCAATATGGCTTCTGAGCAATTCCAACAATACACGAGCGACGTATCAACGGAGAAGGAAAACTAAACGACGTCCAATCGGAGCACGCTTTTAAAGTTCGACGACTGACGATAAAAATCTTTACATTTCGCCTGGCAGTGGCGCCACTTAGACCGTAAGGTGCTCGGTCGAGGGTCCTCCGATTCTTTTTCTTCCTTCTTTTCTTTCTCTCCAATCGCCCCTCTTCGTTCTCTACCCTTCTAACTCGCCCCTTTAAATGCGCGTTTCCGTCATAATATCATAACGAGGTCTGTGAAGCGGAGGAAGCTCGCTGGACCATCCTCCTCGTCGTCGTCTTTCCTCCTCGTCGTCGTCTTTCCTCCTCACCGAGAGGTCTGCAAAGTTTCTCGACGTTGCTTTCTTTTAAAAGCCTTAACGAGCCCGCGCCGAGTTCCGTGCCCCCTTGCTAACCAGAAACACCGGACTTTATTATTTGCACGCGCGAACGAACCTCGACTCGTCCGCGTTTACAATTCTGCAGCACAAGTGTCGGAGAATCTGAATGGGACGCTTTTCGGTGAACAGTCGCGTGTTTGACGATCGAAAACCTTCCACGACAAGCGACACTGCTATTTATTTAATATTGTAGTTTGAAAATTTACGATTGAACGAAACACATTGAAATAATTATGAACCGTCACTGCTTCGTTACGAATTTATTAAAGACTTAATAATATTTTATTGTTTGTGAGCAATTTAAAAATGCACGAAGTGCACGTGGTATACGAAAATATATAAAATATGCGAAATTCTTTACAATATTTAACAAGCGAAAGGATCTCAACTATTTTTTTACATGTATTCATAAAAATATGAATTTGCAGAAACATCCTGTCTTCTGATAATTACTGACAGCTTATTAAGTATCTGTGAAATTCTTTACATGTATTCATAACGATATGAATTTGCAGAAATATCCTGTCTTTTGATAGTTACCGACAGTTTATTATAGATCTGTGAAATTTACAGTAAACCTATCCTTCATAAATTAACTCACCTCTCTTCTTCGTCACACCCTTCATAAATTAACTCACTTCTCTTCTCTGCCACACCTTTCATTTAACAAATTCCACGGCTCTCGAATTTCACTAAAACCATAAGATTCGCCTATGCAGCGCATCGCAGAAAGTTTGCGAATGAACTGCAGCATCGAGAGCGCCATTTCACGAGCAGAGAGGTCTCGCGTAACATTTCCTTCGCAGCTTTTACAGCAAAAAACGTTGGTACTTTAGGAAGCTCTTGGAGAGAAACAGAACAATTGTCCTCGAGCATAGCCCTCGTAGCGGGTGCCGTTTACGCCGGAAGTTAATGTCCAAGTCGAAGGAAGTATGACTCGGTTCCGTCGTAGTTTTCCCGCTAGTAGCTTGGCTGGGCTCGTACACGCGCCACGGGCTACTCTGCGAGACAGAATAAATAATTGCTCAGCTGGAAGATCAAATAGTTCAAGATGACGCACATAGTCGAGTGCAGAACAAGATACAATTCACTGTAGATATGTGTCCAGGATAGTTCTCTATTTTCTTTTTTCTTTTTTTTTTTTTTTTTTTATTTAGTAGATTATTTACAATCAATTCTTATACAGAATTTTAAGAAATTTTTTGGCGTGGTTCTGTAACTTGGATTATAACAGTTTATAGTATGTTTCATTCTAGTTGAATCTAATGCTTCAATGTAAGGGGTATTGCCTTTCTAGTCTGCGGATCTGATCCGTCGTATCGAGTAATTGGGTAACTAATGGGTTTTGGTGGTTGTTGACTCTTATATTATATCTGTTTCTGAACGTGGATATTTCTTCTTTGACTGTGGGTATCTTAAGGTCGCAATGTATTGTTTCGTTGGTAACATACCAAGGTAAATCTGTTAAGGATCTTAGAGTTTTTGATTGGGATCGTTGGAGAATTTCTATGTTGGAGTTGCTCGCTGTTCCCCATAATTGGATCCCATGGATCCAAACAGGTTTTGATATGGCTTTATATAGCATTATTTTACTCTGCATGTTTAAGTTGGAGCGTCTGCCAATGAGCCAGTAGAATTTTTTTAGTTTGTCCAAGATATTTGATGATCTAAGCATAAAACAATCGGTTGCAACAGAGACGAACTTACAACGCTTGTATTGATTTTTATTGAACGTTTCTTCTCCTCGCTGTTAAAATTCCTTGTTTGAAATACCTTACCTTTCACAACACACCTCGAAGGCACCTGTTTCGTTTTCCGATTAATTCAACAAGCTCATGAAACTTCAAACTCCATTATGGAACTTGCCGACTTGCCAATTTTAGGATTAATTTAACGATTAATTCCTCATATTCTCCTGACCAAGAGAACTTCTCCCTTCGTTTGCATATTGCAGGTCGGTTCGAGAGCCACTTCCGAACAGCTCGATGCGCCTGTGAATTTACGCCTGCGAGATGCCTGCTCGTATTTAACCGCCAAGGATATCGCAAGACCCACCACCGTTCTGGCAAACAGCGTTAACGCCCCGTTAACATACAACAGCAGAATTTCACGCAGGCTATCTGGCGCAGCCGGCTTGGACCAGGCGAAACGAAAGTGACAAACGAGGCTATCGAGAGTGGCCGTCGAAATATATTCACCCCTTTGCTGTGTACACACGCAGCCTCTGCGAACCTGTGCGTGGCTCCGTGTAAATGCATAGTCCTTCGCGTATCTCGACCGACTCACGACACGGTGAAACGAACACAAGGATAAAGAGAACGTGTGTATTAGCGTATACCTGTGGACTCGTGAAAGTGTAAGTACAGTTGGTCTAACGGATCGTATCGCTTTACAATAGTCCGAAATTATAGCAAACGTGCCAATGTGCTTGGTTTTCTTCGAAGAAATTGGATTAGTTTCTCGGATGTTGAAGATTCAAAGTAATTCGAAGTGAAGTTTTGCCAGTGTGACTTATAAGTTTTCAATCCTTCGTCGTGGTAGCTTTATGGCTTTTTATTAGTGTTACGTCGGCCGACTCTCTACCTAAACCAAGGCACACACTGCGGGCGAGATGGCAGCCAGATGTCTACACATCCTTACTGCATACCCTCAATAGCCTTAAGGACCCACCATAAATCTTGACATTTTCATAGTTAAGGTTCTTAAGACCAAACAAGTATGTTTTATTTCATGTGTTCCTTATATTTATTGCCTACTACGGGAAGATACGGGAAAGTTGGTTTTTCTCACGTTCGGTATCTTCCGTTAGCAACTTTTTCTCGAGGGCGGCTAAAACCCTTCCTAGTCCACCAACCTTCATATTGTCCAATCAGAAGCAATGTCTATTGCCTTCACTTTCCTAGCCAAAATTATCATCAACAAATCCGATGGCCGCTTCAAACTAAATGAAAATAAATTCAGTCATATAACTTTCTCACTGCGAAAACAATCCAGCCCACAAGAGACCATAAACAATATTCCAATACGAAACAAAGATTCAGTCAGATATCTGGGCATGATTCTAGACAGAAGAATGACATGAAAACGGCACATCGTAGATAAATCCAAAGAACTGAAAACAAAACTAAAAAAATTCTACTGGCTCATTGGCAGACGTTCCAACTTAAACATGCAGAGTAAAATAATGCTATACAAAGCCATATTAAAACCTGTTTGGACCTATGGGATCCAGCTATGGGGAACAGCGAGCAACTCCAAGTTACAGTACCACGCCAAAAAAATTTACTTAAAATTCTGTATAAGAATTGATCGTAAATAATCTACTAAATAAAAAAAAAGAAAAAATCCGATGGTCCCATGCGCTAGACACACCCATCCTTAGCTTTCCTCCGCTACAGCATAGTCACCGAACTTGACTGATTTTCCATCTTTCGAACAGTCATCTCCTTTTGACCGGCTTTCCACCTTTAGATCAGTCACATACTTTACTTATACATACGCACCAGTGTAACTATATTCATTGCAAAGTTGTTGGAATAAACTGTAACTTATAATTTGTTATATCAGTGTCATATTCAATTTAACTAGCTCTATTACCCTAAATAGGGGATAGGGGATCGATCATTTCATGGCGTCGATTGTCTAATCGTAATGGGAATTTACAACTCCCGTTGACGTGCTTCCTCGCGATCGCGTCTCTCCGCGAGTGATCGAAACAATTAGAATAGTGTAGTATGGGAAAAAATCCCGATGAATTACAGGTAAAAAGCAATAAAAGTGCTGACGGGCTGGGAAAGATGGGAAATCTCGATGGGCCATATATCCCTGGCCCTTTACGGCATTAGGTAATTAAAAAGGATGTACTTGACCATGGGTCATCCACATCTGTGAAATACATGTGCGTGCTAGGCATGCCGAAATAGTGGTATGAAAGGTAGCCGTTAGTCAATTGCGACTACAGTTGCGAGGGAATTATGACTGAACAGTTGTAACTTGCTGAGTCGTTATGAGTTGAATTCTAAATTATTAATTTAGTTGTCTTAGTTATATCACATTACTGCATTAAGTTCACATTAAATAACCATCGTTTCCTGTTTAAATTATAATAAATAACTCTATAGAGATCACTAACCAGTGATTTCTACAATAGTAAGTTCGTTTCATGGATTTCTGTGTTATTCGGAAGCTTTTGGTTTCAGTACCGTTCCCTTTTACTTCAGACACCAATAATCCATTCATTTTGGAATACTCAGGACTCCAGACACCAGACTTTTGAATCGATAAACTTTATGTCTCATTCGACAGATTACGATCTTTGCCTGTATAAGAAAGAGCAATTTTTTTGAAGAATCTGTGTCCTAACCAACAGAAGCCGGTCTCTGAATGTTTGAAAGATGATATTAAATCGGTTGAAGGCATTACGGTATTCAATGAAGCCGAGCGACCTCTTGGCACGTGTATTTCCCACGTACAGGTAAATATGTAAAGTGCAGAAACGCTTGGCCCCGGAACGGTTCGCCTAGGGTACACATTTTTCTCGGCGACGCGTGACACGCTTGCAAGATGCCACCCGCCGGAGTTCGCGTCGGATTCACAACCGATGTATACTTTAATCTTTTATTATGCGCATATTCGATGCATGTTTGCGCCCGGGAACGCCGACTTAAAATCGGTATTCCAAGTTGTTAGCATTTCCTCGGAAAGAACGACGATTTTATATACTTTATGAGCAAATCTATGTTGATCCCTCGTCTCTTCTATATTAATCCACCTTCCCTTACAATATCGAGTCACAGCAGAATATGGATTAAGGATCAAATATAACGAAGTTGAATTTTAAGTTTTTAAATTATAATTTTTAATGGAAGATTATAAGACTATGGGTTACGGAATTCAAAGTACGTAAAATATTTTAATATTTCGCTTCTATTGTTTATTTAATATTTTTTCATTTCACTTTACTATAAAAACTATTATAAAACTATTATAAAGTATATAAAATATTTTAATATTTCGTTTCTATTGTTTGTTTAATATTTTTTCATTTCACTTTACTATGAAAACTATTATAAATAATGTTTCTTTAGTGTCTCATTACTCACGATCAGCTACAGGATTACTATTTAACATTTCTAAAAAAAAAATCTTGTTTTCATGAATTTAATTACCACAAGTAGTATAACTAGCCTTAAGTCTTAAAATAAGGTGAATTTTTAAAAATGATGTTGCTAATTGTCATTTGGAATAACTTGAAGTTAATCAGTAAGCTTCTGACAGACTCATATATATCCATGAAGAAAATGATGAAACTCGTAAATCTCAAAACTGATGCGTCCTATTTACGAAGCCAAATCTATTTTTAATTCGCGTATTAGTATATGGTAAAAGGATTACCGAACGATTCTGTTAACCTGTAATCAAATACATCGGAAACCGACTTTCTGCGAAATAGAAATCCCCACGGGGGAATAGATTAGCAGGGCTTCGAGATGGAGTATCCAAGAATCAGCAACAGATCAAGACCGATAGGAAAACGTACAAGTTTCACCCCATTACGAGCAACGAACTCTATATCGAGACTACTCGGAAAACCAATGATTTACGAGGAAGATAGGAATACGTTTTCCTCGATCCAGCAAGATCGATGTCGCGACGGAATCGTTCGTAAAAAAACAGAATCGATCGTATAGTGCAATCTGTGCCAAAGCAGTAGATGGAAGACGAATCTATAAAACTGGATGCTGAGAGAAAACGCAACATCGATGGAGCCATAAAGCTAACGTCAATGTTGCAATTCTCCCAGCGACAAGGAGCTATTTCCTCCTTCTACGTGGCCTCATCAGCGACCGATCGTTGGAAGAGGCGGCCACGACCGAAAGAGAATTACTCTTTACCCGGGCAGAGACTATGACAGTCTCGTAAAATCAGTTAACAAAACGCTGAATGAAAGTATGTGTAATTGAATGTCGGGCAATTACAGCGTCGAATATCTCGCGTTTTTAATTGCAACGTAAAATTCGTTTGCAGAAAGCTGGCCATGCGCGTGCAAACATTCGTGGATCGATTCGTTCACCTTGTTAGAATTTTTCGTTGTAATTGTTTAGCAGTTAAACAATCCGCAACAAGAAGAGACGAGCTTTAACGAACAGAAAGAATGGAGACGAGAAATATTACGATAAATACAGTATATGTAAGACAATACTAGTTTACCTTGTAAAGTGGCAATTATAGTTAAAGTAAGAACACTATAATTTTCAAATGTGTATGCGCTTCCTGTATGTACTACTTCTAATGGCTTCTCGAAGTGAACTACGCCCATGAAATTTGCAAGCAAAACTTCTCCTTGTCTTTAATTATTCCAACAGGAATGAAAACGAGACTCAACGTCTATGTGTAAGAAAATCGATGAATTAGTTCGTTCACCGTATAACGCAAATGTGAAAACAGAGGCGAATCGCAAATAGCGGAACAAATTCGTGTTGGTTAAGATAATCCTAATCATTTCACATGCCTGACGATTCGGCGTCATCAATCTTGTGGCAACGTCGTCATTAACGTGCACACACGCATCGGCCAGGGTATCGAATTGGTCGAACAATCGCCCAGCGACACGAACATCGCCGACTGTGTACACAGTCGATTAGCCGGATAGAGTTTGCCGTGAGTGATTAGAGTTAAACACACGTCTTTCATTCACAGTGCCAAAGGCGTTTCGTTTTACTACTATTAGCGCCGGTTTCACGCGCTGTCCCATTGCACTGTAGGCCACCAACGTGGTAGTGGTGGTAACCAGCGGCGCACCTGGAAATGGCTTTATGAATGGACACCAGCGTGTAAATTTATCCTCGTGACCGGATAGTCACGCGACACTGTGTGACGTTCCGCGCTGTTTTGCCAGCGTATCGTTACAGTCTGATGGGATACTCCGCCAGAACTAATCGTCCATGGATTTTTCTTTTCTATATCTCTGCTTCGTTACATTTGGAATAAAAATATTTTACTGTCACAGAATAATTTCACGGAGTAGCTGCATTTTGACTACATATATAGAATCTTTTCGGAGATTTTTAAGGACAAGAAGATAATAATTTTTTTCTTAACAAACATAATACACGCAAATATAGGTATTGTTAAGATTACGTGTTTGTGAAAGGTTTCCATATATTCAAAAATGTTCTACTGTATTTTTCCAAATCTTACTTTCATATTAAAGAAAACCAACCAAGATGTTAATATTAGGTTGTTTGAGAAATTCATAGCGGAATAATATATTCCTTGTTTCCTTCCATAACATTATTCCAGCGACAAGGTAGCTTCACGAGTACTTCATCTAAAAAAGAATCTTCAGATAGATTTAATTGATTTCCTTTAAATTCTTATCGTATCCTCCTTAGCATTTCATCTATCTACTTTCCCCTATTTTTCACTAAATATAGGACAGTATGATTGACAAATAAATTACGAATATTCCGAAACCCAATACATGATTACGTGATCCATAAAAATTCTTAACTTCTTTTCCAAGTTCTTTAACAGACGACACTTCGTCTGTTTCCCAAACAATCTCGCAAATTCCACAAATTTAGATAACAATGCCACGCCGCAAAATGCAAGAAGGTGGACAAACGAATGAGGAATCGTTAATCTGTCGTGTGGTTACAAGCGAGCTGGTTGCGGTCGCGGAACACGAAACTACAAGTCGTCGCGGGGCAAAATCAATCGCGATTATTGGTGGCGCGATAACGAGGCGCGGCCGCAAAACACGCACGCCGCTTCGGGTTATCGCGTGTCCGCTATTACGTTTCCATTTGCGCGCGCGTGCGCGATTCTCGCTTTATGCCGCGCGAAATCATTTTAACGAGCCATTAAAGGGTTAGCGCCCCGTGTTCGCCACTCTTGTTCTACGGCCTTTAATTCTTGTCCATGTTCGCATGAAAGCCGCTGCATCTCGCGTTACAATACAGTAGCAGTTTTTCTTAACGTGAGCGAGTGTGAGAAACTATGGCGTAATAAATGGCATAAAAGTAGCGTTACCACGAAACGGAACAGTACACACAAATAAAAAGGAAGAAAAATCAGAGAGAAAAAAAATGGGACGCGTAATATTATAATAAATTTTATATCAAACTGGAAACGTATTTCAAAGATGCGAAGAAATGTGAAATGGCTATACAAAATGTTTCTTTAGTGTAATAAAGTATATGCTATGTTTGTTTAGCATTATAAAAGTGGCATGTCTGTTGAGGAAACTTTTGGAGTGCCTCTGATGGCTATGACAGTGGATTTTCTTCTTATTTTTTATTTTGTCTTTTTTCTTTTTTTTTTTTTTTTTTGCTGCAAGAATGTTTGAAATGCGGAAAATGAAGGAAGGGGTGTAAAACTGTCCCAAGCATGGTCTCTCGACGACGACTACGACAATCCTCGTCACGCAGAGTTTACCACTGATCTCGTTAAAACTTAAAGTCGACTGAAAGTAACCACGAAAGTAAATCCCAAATCGCCATCCGCCACGGGAATGAACGTGATGAATTTTTCGCTGAAACTTCATGGAAATACTTCACTGCGTCCGATTCTCATAGGAATACGAAATTGTTCCACGAATCTATCAAGGTTCCAGGTCTATTCTTTAATCAAACAAAGTCTTTCAACAAAGAAAGAAAAGAAAAAGAAATACTGACAATGTAATATCCCACTCTGTCTAGAACAACTCGATCAATTTCACAGAGCTAATTTCCCTGACCATCGATCAAACGTAGCCCTCGTTTACGCCTAAAAATTCACGTTCCACGCAGATAAGCAGGGACACGCGATATACATATATAACAGCGAGCATTCTCGTTGACAAAACCAAACACGCGAGCAGAGAGGGTTGACGCGAAGATAACAGAGCACGAACAGACGGACGGACAGACAGGCAGATAGCGGACTCGAAGAAAAATGGCGACACGTCCCCGTAATACGGTCTCTGCGTCGATGTTCAACATGATCAATCGCCCACTTGCGTCGAGTAGAAAACGTGATCCAGGAACAATATTGCGGTGATGTTCCCTCTTTGAGCTAGCAATTTCCACTAGGCCCGACACGTCGTTTCTCATTCTTAACCCCTTCTCGATGCTCATCGTGCAATTCATCGCAACCCCCGTTCTCGTCTACCGTTTCGTCTTACCGTGGAAATGAGATCCTTACGAAAAATTGCCGAGATACTTGTCTGTGACTCACGAAACAAGGGGACGAAGGAAAGAATTGGGGTAATTTCTGTTGCGTCGAGGAATCTCAACTCTCTGGCTGGCAATCTTTGGAAACTTCAACGTTTAGAAACGATTTCGGGTTATTTAAATGGTTGCAAGAGATATAGAGGTGTAGCAGAGGTTATCTGGATCATTCGAATTATCATAATTTTAATCGCATATCTTCGACACGGTTCTAAATTCCATATAATCGACAGCATTATTCTGCAATGGTCTATCGAATGGGAGATATTCGCGAATGACCGTTATTGGACTAACCGAGATCGAGGACTGATCTTTATGTTTGCCGATGGTTCAACGCCGTTGTTGGAACATAACTCATCCCCTTTATAGAATCGTGCATCTCTGTGCATCCTCCTCTGTGTGTTTCCTTTCCCCAGAGTTGACGATCTGCCACTACTGTCACTCGATAATGCATTCAGCGTCTCGTCAATGGCAGCCAATCTGACAATGTTCAGTCTCCCTTTCCGTATATCCATGTACATGTACATGAGGGCTTCGACGCGCCTATATAATCATTTATATGCGGACAAGACCAGCAGGAGTCACACCGTGTACGTGAATGGTCTGTTATTAATCATATCAGTCTAGACAGGTTGTAACGTTAAAATGGGGACGAGTACGGCGAACGTCAGTTTCGCGTTGTCGGTCGACCTATCATATCGTTCGAGGAGGGATCGTATTCTTTCTCGTCGTGATACGCCGTCTGTCGATAGCATGATCCTTTGGTTTTCTAAACGATCAAAGAAAATCGATATAACGTAACTTGATTCACGGAGGGAAAATAACATTGAAGCTCGACGTCTAGAGGACTTCTATTGAACAGAGACGATAACCATCGGGCGAAGTTTCAAGATACAAGCGATAAAGTTCTACGTCGACGTGATGGAACCGCGAAGGAGGAAAACGAGACTCTGCTGTCACCCGATGAAGCTCGAAATTCCCACGAACGCAATTCGCTTCTAGAGTTATTCCGAGAAAAAGTACCAAAGTCCATCTTTGTAGGGTGGTTGACCGTGGCGTGACGAGTTTTAAATTTCCCTTGTCGTTTTGCGGTTGGGTATCAGCTGGAGGGTCGTAATGTCGGCAAAAATCCAATATCGCATTCAATAAGCTGCCCTGTTCGAGAGATTCTAACCCGTACCGACACCACCCTCCAAAAGAGAGGTTCTGGGAGAATCCACCAGCATCTCCGACACCCCAGTGTACCACTTGATGACTACCCTACCCCTTCAACTAAGATTTTTTCTCCTCTTTATTGACTCAGATCAGCTTCATTCCATCGATCGAAGCTCCCATCTATCGTATACCCGGCTCTCTCGACCTGATGGAATTCTCTACTCGGATTATATCGTGTATATATTCCAGAAGAATTTACGAAGAAGGCTTGAACGATGATAAGAGTGGTTGAGGACACTGTGTTCGGCGATATATCGATACGATACATTGGATAGTCAGACAGTTTTGTATTTGAAAACGCATTACGCTGGACAAGATTCATCGGGAAATTTAATTTAATTTTTAGAGGCTTCCATTATTCGCGTAGAATGTCGAAACGATGTTAATGTAAACTCTTCGACCAAACAATCGAATTTAAATCGTAAAAAGCTACATGGCCGATATAATAATGCGATGCTCGTGCAGACCACCCAATAACGTTTCACCGCGAACGATGCTAGCCGGTAATGAAAAATCGAAAACACGGACCGCATAATATTCCCAGGGAAAATTTCCCGGCGATTTCGGGTTCGAGGGGGCCGAATAATTTCGCGTGGCGCCAGGAATTTATTGAAAGCAATTTCCACCGGGACTACGGGCACGAAAATTGAAAAAAAAAAGAGAGAACGGAGAAATCCACGCAAAATAAAAGAAAAATAAATAAAAGCGCCAACGCAAAATAACTGCACAATGAATTTACAACGGTTTATCGAACTCCCCGAAGCGACCGGAAGATTAATTCACTGCCGCGCGATAATTCGGCCGTGTGTACCGTTGATGCCAAAAGTATGCAACTATTAGGCAATTTGCACCCGCCATGGTATTCGCCGAACAAATTTACGATCACGTGGATCAATCGACCGTGAATCAAACGACCCCGTATTTTACCGTTAACCGTTGTCCATGGAGGACACACGGGATGGGAAAATTTAAAGACCTTGTTGGCGATAACGGCTGCAACCCTCCCGTCATACGAGTGAAAAGCGAGTATCGCTCGTTGCTTATCCAACTAGTACCAGAATATTTTTAATGCGGCCGATGCTGGCCATATGTATTGTCCTGTGAAGCAGCGCTGTTTGCGCGTTTGCCGCAAGACAAGTAGTCGAAACTGTGATAAAACTTACGGAAGAAAGGGATGACGAGTTTTGCAGAAGAGCGTTGAAAACTAGGGAATAATTCTTTCTCCGAGAGGCTTTGTTTTCGAGATATAAGTGCCGAGATGAAATGTACATTTCTCGAGCAGGGCTTGGTTCGCTGTACTATCAGCGTAGGAAATTTATGTGTTTTGCGGTTGTAAAGAGGCTGCCTATCTTAACGTTGGAAACTTGCATAAAGAGTCCCCTGTTTTCTGAAAAAGAAAATGGAAAAGGCGGCTCGGTGCAATGTCCCGAAGAATGCGTTCTGTTCTATCGATTCTATCCTGTGCGTCATCTTCCAACCGGCAACCTTTTAAATTACAAGTCGCGTGACACTGAAGTATCCAGGAACGCAAGAAGCAACAGTTTTCGCAAGAGTGGTTACTCCAAGACAGGTGGAAGGATGCAACGGTATACCTAGCGCGTAATCATTGTATTTTTCGAAAGGAACGGTACTCGAAACTGCGGTTAGATTCGCGTGTTCCGTCATAACTGTATCGTCTAATTTCTGTGATTGACTGCTCGCATGTGAAACGTGTCTTCCTTTCTTTGAGCGTTTGACGAGCGAAGAAAGAAGGAAAGGGAGAAGAAAAAGACGGATAAAAGAAGCGACGTACTGGTTACTCCACGCTCAGTCTGCTCGATGAAATCGATGTGATTCGATTTTCCCGCAGCGCGTGATTCTTCTCGCCTCGCCGGCTACAAATGGAGCTTTGTCGTATTTTACGCGACCTCCCGTCTTCAGCTTCCGATATCAAGGGCATAAAAAACAAAAAAGATGTGAAATAAAGTTTTACGACGTGGCATGAAGGAGCTTTTGTGCTTCGTCTTTGCGTTCAATTCGCTGGAGGTGAGTCAGAATCGCTATTCGATCAATGAAAAATTAGGTCTCACGGAAACTTCGTTTTTTTTTTCACGATATATGATACAAGCTTTTCAAGGCAAGAAAGAAGCAAAAGGCACGAATACATTGCCACGTAGAATTGCCTCATGAATAGTTGATAGACCAACGAGGAGCCATGAGTTCGGTAACGAGCAATCCTGACGACCGGATGAATTCTTAATGACCCAGTATGTTCCAGGCAGCGGCACATATTATTTCGACGCGACTCTCTGAATTATGAAACTCGTTCATAAGCGCAATTACCAAATGGAGAACTCTCAATGAATTAATACTTCGCCACAGGCGACTTCATCAAACGTACATCGATGTAACAGGTCGCGCGATGTCACTCTTCTATAGAATACACACGTAAAACCATCAAATATACAGAAGCGACAAGGATAATAATTCGATGCAGATTTGTTGGTATTTCTCGTTACGACGAGACGTTTGGGAGTCTCGTGTAGGTACGAGTATAGATAGAAAAATTTAACGAGCGCAAAGTTCGCCAAACGCTGTTCGGTAACAACCTTAGTATCTTCTCAGTGCTGTTTCCAAGTGATTCGTTCAGCTTCTTGTGCTTCTGTATCGTGCGAGTTTTCCCCGGAAGCAATCTCCGGGGCAAAAGGACGGCAGTAAAAAAGCGAGACGTTTGTATTTTCCGGAGTAGCATACGTGATCCGCCATATAACGGTGCTCGTTTTGTGTCCGCGAGCTACGCGGTAGAATTTCCTGTTGCCTAGCCATTTTTACCAGACGACTCGAGCCGAGCCGAGTCGGGCGGGGAAACGACACGGTAATGGACAAAATTCAGCTGGCCGGGACGAAATAAGGCGATCACTATGCATTCGACGCCCATACTCCGTGTCTGGCAGCCAGTACCGTAGCTACCAATAAAAGGATCCCCTCTGGAGATTTCTCTTTATTTCGGCATCAGCGATCACTCGATGCTCGCTCGCTCGGAGAATCGTGCCAGGAGGCTGTCGAGTTGCTGCAGATGTCGTGGCTCGCTTCGAAGTCGCGATTTTCTCGAGCCGACTGACGCCCCGACGAAACGAAACGGTTCATCCCGAGCTCTGATATTGACCGCCTCGTATAGTGGCAGCACGTGCTCCCTTCTATACGGGTTTCTCGGGATCTTTTAATCTGGTGAACTGGCGAGCGGGAAACGATGAGCCAGGGAATTGTAATTTTAAACGTGTAGCGAGGAAATTGCTTCGTAGTTAGTATAATTAAAGAACTGGTGTAAGGATCGTTGGATTTAATTGAAACACCTTCGAGGGAGATCATCGATCTCCCTTTTATGTGATTTATAGACCTCAGATTATTATCGATATTGTTAGATCCCATTCGGGATCGAAATCGCGTTATAGCAATATATCACTTATTATTGATATCACATTAAGATTACCAAAGGTACTTTAAAAAATCAGCGTTTCATATTTTTTTCGCTACTATTTCGAAACGAAAACGCAGGAATATAAAGCACGAATACCATTTCGATGGAAACGAGTGGTTCAATTTTGAATTGCACGCCGAGTTTCCAACGCAGTCTAGTTCCTATGAGATCCATCCGGAACAGAGCAGCGACAGAAACTCATTAGAAGCGATAAGTGGTCGGTTTGGAGTCGTGCGAGATGAATTCTGCGGACAGATATATTCAAGCAGGTATGCAACGGGTCGTTGGTAATCGTTACTCCGTTAATTCAAGTTAGTCGACTGTAAGGGTCAGTCAGCTGCCTGTGAAAACGCATTAAGTTCGAGTCGGCAAATCCATTTTCCGCGCGTCGGTTTCCGCCGCGGCGCGGCGTGGCAAGCCGCAACACCGACCAGCGCGAAACTAAACTGACCGAGCGGTGTCGGGAAATAAACGTGCTACGCTACATACTGCTGTAAATAATACCACGGGCTGTTGAATTTTACAGACGATCGATTCGTTGATCCTTGCACACGAAACTTTTCGAATCATGTTAATAATGTTACAATCTTAAAATCAGTTTGTTGTGCAAATTTAGCATAAATGGCGTAAACCAGATAACGATGTTTTCAACAAATTGTAGGATCTTTACTACAATTAGTTTATTTACAATAAATGGATTAAACAGATGTTGATTAAACAGGAAACGATGATTGTTTAATGTGAACTAATCACAATAACGTATTATAATTAAGATAGTTAATTTGCAACTCTCGTCACCATGGATTCAACGCTCTCTCTCACGCGGACCACACTCTCTCAACAACGCAATTCACACTCGCTGACTTCTCGATTTACACTCTGACTTCTCAACTGACACTGACTCTTAATTCGTCTTTGTCCCTTAGCAACCCTTTGTCTTTTGTCTTAGCCCACCACGCACGTGTTCCGCAACCGCTCGTTGCCAGGGTCACGCAGCCTTTTCCGTGAAACTATTCGATTGAAGGACCGATGATATGTTGTTGGGCCTGCCGGTACTTCGGCTTTCTCGCGACATTGTTTACAGTTCACCCGATATCTCTTAGGCCTTTCGTCCACGATACTACAATATGTATGTGCGTAAGCTTGAAAGTGAGATAATATGGCAGATTCTCGTTTCGACGTAGCAAATTTAATGCTGTGTTTGTGCAAATTGAGTCTAATTATCTACATATATATTGGCCACCGCGTAATTTTCGCAAGCAACGAGTAATTATAATAACGTTCTTCAATTATAACATCCACAAAAGATACAAATAATTTCAAACAATTATATAACTTGCACAAAATACGTGAAAATAGAGAAATGTGTAATATAATTTAATATTTATTTGAAATGTACTGACGTTCGAAATAGAAGACTTTATGCAATAATAACCATAAGATTGATAAACCTATATATGTATCTCTAGTATATCCATTCTGTTTGTTAGCAAAGCGAACATTTACATTTCTCAGAACATATCTCATTGTCACTGATAAAAAATTGGAACAAACCCGTGGCTCTAGTTCGAGGATACTTGAAACAATAAAGAATTGAAAAGACTGACTATACAGACGTCAAACACGATTCACGAAGAAAACTTAAAAATTAGTACATAAAAAATTAAATAAATTTCCACAAGCCAATCGTACATATTTCTCTAGCAAAATCTTAACATCCGACTCTAATAAAACGAAGACGTTAAAACCGTGATTCAACAGATTCAGCATCGTCCACTGAATATAACAATAAAAATAATAATCGGAAGATCTGTTTAACGGGATTCGATTGTCGCGTCCAATTAAAGCAAGAACGAAATTGATCGGATGCGATTAAACGCGGAATGCGAACGTGATACGACGCAGCGGATCCATCATTTTTCAACCGACGAAAGGTAGCCGATGTCCGGCGGAAAAACCGCTTGACATAGCTGTTCCTCCGCGGTGTTTCCGTGCTGCGACAGCGCAACTCGAGCGCACGATAATTATCGCTGGTGAGCAGTTTCGAACGTCCAACAGAATCAATTAACCGGTCGCGGTGCCGGCCATTGCGATCGATCCGCGCGGACAGCGGAAAGATCGATTATATATCGCGTGTCGTGATCGCGTAATTAATGACGCGTAGCGGAACGATTAAAGCTCTCGCGGCCACCCGTGAATTGCGGATTTTCGAAACCTTGCTGAAACCGGTCCTCGTATCAACTAGCTTATACGAAATTAGAATAATAGATTTTCACTGAAATATAATCGTGTGCATTGAAAACAAGCGTGGAATAAAGTTGAAGGATCACAGAAGAGAATTGTTCACATTGGAAATAGAAAAACAGGCGGTCAAAACGATACGGATCTCAGATTGTTTGTTTCTGTAGTTAGTGGAAATATGTAAGAGCTTTTAGCAATATTAGTGGTAATTTTTCGAAAGAGGATCCGATACACTTTAACAATTTTTAAGTGGGAAATGATAGAGATTGACAGAACGGTACATAAGACGGAAACTCGTGTTTCCGTGTGTCCTCGATATTTGCATGCAATTACGACGATACAGTTCTCGAGGTTGGCTTCTTTCCACTCCCCTAACGTGACATTTTACTTTACGGTACCGAGTAACGGTTTAATAAGCTCGGTTCGCGCTTCTTTATGACTGGCATAAAGTTCGCGCGAACATACTCTACGTCCGTTTCATAAAATGGACACGTAATTTTCCTGTACATCATACTCAGAATATAATATCGAAAATCTACCTTGTACTTGAAAATCTTGTATCGGTCACGGTTAAGCTTTTGTGTTACTTTCCAAAGATCGTGTAATTTATTGTGAAATTTTAGAAACTTTTCAGCTTTGTATACTGACTTAATCCTTGTACAAGTTGGATTATCGTTCTCGGGAAGATCACATTTAATTATCGCAAAGACATAAGAGTCTTCGCCTTATTGCATTTTATTTTATGATGATACAGCCAAGTTTCGTATGTCCATGTGATAACTATTAGGTTGTCCGAAAAGATTCTTTCGTTTTATAAGAAAATAATAATACACAATGTTTTTTGTTTTATATTAGTTTATTGAATTATGTACGAACATAATAATCATACCTAATTCAATAAAATAATATAAAACAGAAATTGTTGTTCATCTATTATCATCTTATAAAACGAAAGAAACTTTTCGAACAACCTAATATAATAAAGATAGAATAACAATAATAGCGTTTCATAATCCTTTGAAACACAACCCAAATGGATCAAACGGTCAAATTTACCACCGGAGATCGAAACATTTTTACTCCAAAATATTTTCTTCTTCTATCTTGAAACTCGAAATTCAGGTAGTCATGCTTAACACGTGGAAGATTGAATCATCTTCAAAGCGATATGCAAATTATCCAGCGAGCACGCAGAGCACACATCAATCCCTCGACTACGATTTCATAGACTCTTTCCTTTGCTTTGGTGTGTATTCGCGGAAGGGAATCGATCAAACGTAGCACCTCGGTTCTTTACGATCCAGTCCAACCTTCTTACCCCCTTGCAACCTTTACTCGAGAACGAAACGACTAGAGTTCAATTTCATGAAATCAAAGAATCTCCAACAAATTCGAGCAGTGTTGGAAAGCATCGAGTACTGCAGCGAACCTATCGGATCCGCATATAGAGGATAGCATTATCTCTACGTAGCAGATACGGATTTTCTCTCGACACCGTCATTAATTCTGCCTCGAAAGGTATCTTGAAATACGCTGTATACTTTCAAAGTATCGATGTTGAAATTGAAGATAATTTGGCCAGATCGCGTGTAACATCGATGTTACACAATTTTCAATTTATTTCTAAATACATTACAGTTTATTTATGTTCTCAGTTTGTTTGTTTACATTTTCGATTCGCTTATTAGCAATAACGCACGTAACAACTTATTACATACGTTCATTTGTATTCCCATATTTTGCATTTGGTTATTTATAGCAATTTATACCATTGTTTATTTTCATTTTCTGCGCTCTATATCGTGTGCCACAGATATACCATACGTAATACCGAAAACATTAATAAACATCTACTTTTGAATTTCAAACTGTCATCACAACCAGATTATTCAATAAGATATGCATACACAGAGAAGTAAAAATAAGACCACTTGTAAATAGACAAGTTAACGCTCCACCGATCAAATATCCGATATCTTAAAAGCCTTAGCGGTTCTCTTGTGAAATCTAATCAAGTATGTTCGAGGTACTTTCGTTTATTTCAAGAGCTGCTCCCGAAGCTGTATTTTCAACGAGGCAATCAGGAAGGAGCGAGGATCTCCGAACGGTTCTTCGCGTTCTCGTTTTGCCCGGCCCCGATTGTGCGCGATTGAATTTCACGCGCGTGACCAGGTTACTGGGGCGTTAAATTCCCGCTCGTTCTCGCGATTAAACCAACCAAATCGATCCTAACACCGAATCATCTAACGAGTACGGCAATTGTTTCTTCTTAAGATTCCAGCTCGGGCCACGTTTCCAGTGGATATTTTAAACACAGTGACACGGTGTCGGTCTATCGTATCCAGTTCGCATTTCCACGTAAATGCTGCGAGCAAACACAGCCCGAGTAGACTGCGGTTTCTCCGTGTTCGCATTCCTCGTTAACTTTGCTGTTTTCACTCGCACGATTCCATATACGCAACGGCAACTCGATCGATAGCCGTACGTTTAATTAAAGCGGCCGCGGGACTCGCGAATACGACACGTGAAATCTCAGCAAAAAGTGCCGAGCAGCCAAGTGCTTCTGAAGCGTGGTGACTTCATCGATCATGCTCTCTGTAATTGTCAGATAAATCGATACGTCTCGACATCTTTCGACGCAACAGTTGAGGTTCGTTCGCTTTAATCATTTATAGCTGTTTTCACAATTTCTGTATATCAGATGTACTGTAGGATTAATTAAAAAGAAAGACGTTTCATCTGTTACACCATTGTTATTATTACAAATTACAGAAATTTTCTATTATTCGTAATATATACTTCCAAGTGTAGTATCTTGAAGATACGTTACTTTTGTATCGCGCTGTATTTCTTTTACGTGTCCCCTTTTACTTTCACTGCGTTTTATCCACTATAGTAGTATAGGAACGTTTTAGATTTTAGGTGAAGGTCGAACCTATCCAGAATGCTTCGAAAGGCTAAACGAACAGAACTATTTTAAGTAACGAAAATACACAATATCTGCTGGAAGTATGGCATCAACAATTAGTAATAACTTCTTTTTGAAGAAGCAAAATTGTATTATGTAAGCATAGGTGAAATATATATGCCGAATTTATGCAAGAGGGATTCTATCGATTTATATGTAATTTAAACTGAAATAGATTTATAGTTCAGCCGGAAACTTTTGGCAGTAATTCATCACAATATACGGTAGTTAAGAACAGTTTCAAGTGGAGAGACAGACGCGTTTAAGTAGAGCTTCCTGCATCCTGAAGCCTCGTGACCCTGAAACAGCTCAGCTAAACGACCCTGAACCGGAACCGAGAATGAAAGTGATTCGGCGTTTGCAACCTTAAGTCGCGTTCCCGTCGACGCTCTCCGTTGCGCAATCGTGCCCGCGAAAGCACGCGAATAGAATATTCATGGACTAGCTCGACGAGAGGAGGAACCACGACAGCTACCATGCAACGTGGATAAAGAAATGCGCCGGAGATGCCCGACGTTTCTTAGGTACCTAATCGTACTACGCGCTCTGAGATGTTCCAAGTTTCGCGAATATGAATATTTGAATATTAAAAAATTCGAGAATTTGAAAATGTCAATATTTCACATTGCACAGTTCGAACATTTGAAAATTTCAATATTTAGATATTTGAATGTTTAAAAAATTTGAAACTGTTAAGGTTACTCGATGTTTGTGGAATTAAAGAAACGCGTGGGTAAATTGTAAGATATTGAAAGTATATATGTATTGTGAATATAAAGTACAATTTGTGGAATACAATGTAAGCTGGTCCAGATCCGCACGCTAGCAATGTTACTCTGAGACTAAAAGGAACGCCGAAGCCAACGTCGCACGTGTACCGCTTATGGTTTGTCATCGACGCATTCTTTTGTCTATGCTCTATCGATGACCTCAGCGCTTGAAAAAACCGAAAACCAGATGTAGAGTTTTCTTAAAAATGGCGATCACTTCAAGAGAAAGTCTAAATACATAAAAATTGGAGAGTTTAGAAAATTGTAGCAAAAAAATTCGAAAATTCCAACATCGGAAACATAAAATATGTTAATGTTCCTGAGTACGTTTCCTTTCCGCTTGTAATCAGACAAACAAATCGCGATGTTCCGCAACGAAAGAAAGTGCCATAAGGAAATGTGGAAGCGACGAAAACAGTGGAAATCGCGTATGGTTCGATTGTTCACCGCGTCGGTATCTCACGTAATTGTTTTTACGCGTTCCACGCGGCGAGGAAAGTAAATCGGTATTCGCGTACCTTCGCCGCGACGTGACAACGTTTCACGAGAAACAAAGCGTCGTTAACGGCAGGGGAGTAGAAATCGTGGGAGATATCCACTGCCTTAATTAACTAGGAACTTACGTGACTACCGCTAAAACGCTATCTCGGCTGCGGCGAATGTTAGTACGAACGTTTTCGAACATTCCGCCTTTTCAGTCTTTCGTTCGACCCGTTTCGCCAAGAAATAAAACGACGATGATACTATTTTCCGAGCACCAGTATTACCTCGTTACAACATTTCATTCGTAGCACTGTGCTAATTGCCACTGGTCTTGGTTCTTGATTACGATGAGTCGGTAACTTCTAAAGAGAGACAGAGAGAAAGAGAGAGGATTCCGAACGTTCGTCAGCTAATGAATTTACATTTACATTTTATCATCGCTGTCGAGAAAGTGACAAGTCGACAAATTTAAGTGTCTCCGAGTTACAAATTTCCAACATTAAACGGATTACAGTTTTTTTTTAAAATAAACAGCTATTCGTTTTCTTGGAACTCGATGACGCCAATGTTCAAGGTTACAAAAATTCATACTACCGCATCATCTCGGCAAAGCTGAAGAACCCTGCGGCCAAATAGGCGAAAAATTGCGCCACGATCTTGCGATTACTCCTGGTAGCTCGCCATTAACGAGCACAGAAAAAGGAGTCACAAGAAATTCTAGGACAAAAACTGAGATCGGTTTGGAGCACCGCGGTTTCTTCCGGCCGGCGCAGTGTCGTTTCTCACGGCAGAAGAAAAGTGAATCGTCGTTGCGTAAAACGCGGGACTATGCGACTGTTCCAGCGCGTCGCGATGAATTTCACGGCGAATAGAGCAGCGTCTGGAGAAAGAGAAAAAGCGATGGCCACGAAAGAAAAGTGACGCAAGATCGAAGACGACTCGAGCAACTCACGAGCACTCTGGCTCGTGTTTCCTGTCGGTCGAACGCACCAGGAAATTGCACCGATTCGTTGTTTTGCTAACCATCGACTCGACAATGTCGCCCGATTCTCTTCTACCGAGCGAGAAACGAACTTAGATGCTCGCGAAGAGTGTCTCTGGCTTTTTATCTGTTGGCAAGCATTATGGAAATAGTATGGAAAATAACATAAAAGATGAAACGAACGAATTAAATGAAACCTTGAAATGTCAAAAGATTCGGCTTAGATTTAATCGTATTTAATCGGTTGGGTAAATTAATATAATCATAGTATCATTTGTAACTGGCACAAAAGCAAGCATGCATTTAAATCGTGCAATTCATATAGCCCGACTGCAATGAACAGGATATAGCGAAATAATGGGATTACAGTGTGACCATTGAACACTTATCGCGATGTAGTGTTTGGAAATTTCATAATCAAATTAAACACGCGATTCCAACTCATTCTTCCATCAAAATTCGGTTTGATATATTCGATGTTCCACGTTGCTCGTGCCATGTGAAATTACTTTAAATAAGAGGAATGACCAGGAGAAGGAACGAGAGAAAGATTGGTAAAGATGGAGGATAGAAAGAAACGTGTTGAAATCACGTGTATCACGAAGAAACAGTCATGCTGAACAGGCCGAAAATTAATTATAGCCCGGCAGCTGTGTAATGAGTAATTTTGTTCTAATTAAGGCAGACTATTCGCGCGATGGATAAACGAGCCGCGGTGTTTAGCCTGCCATGCAAGGAACACGCGCAGAAGAGAAATGGACAATCGGATGTAATTAGTCTTCGATGAGATCTTTTTTTGACGCTCCGTGATCCTTGATAGGCACGAATCAACCAATTATTCTTTCAAAATGAATCCCGCTTGTTTAACAATGAGTGCAATTATGAAGCGAACATATTTCGTAGTTTGCTTTTGAGAACAACGGTCGAAATTGATTACACCTTTTCTCTCTCAGCTTACAGAATACGAAATAATATTTACATGATTGTCGTAAATGAATGTTTTAATGTCACAATACAATAATACATTAATTGGTAAATAAAATAAAATTTATAAAATATACGCAGATACGTGAATATGTAACTTTTAAATCACACGTTGTTATAAAGTATCTGTTAATTTGTATTCATTTTAACGAAGTTTATGGAATGAAATTTTAAATTAATTTGACATCGATAAATTCTCGTTAGTACTCTGAAAAATTAATTGCCCGGAACAAACGACGAATCACAGTAACTGACGCCAATTACAGGAACGCAGTTGAATTTCGGAGTGAAATCGAGTTGGCCCCTTGTTCGTTTAATGTTTCAACCTCCGAGGGGTGAAAAGCCAGCCCCTGTAAGCCGAGCGTAAAAAGACAGGCCGCCGTTGGATGCTATGATTTAGAGGACGTAGATGACACTTGTAAAGCGTGCATTGTTCCATCCTTTTTGTAGCCCTGCAGGTTCAGGGTAGCCGCGTGATACCGAGAACGCGTGGGGTACATCCTATTTTGCAAATACCACGCTAACGATTGGAAATCAGTGAAACAGGGCCACGTACAGCATAGGCGAGTGATTTACCGTATCCTGTTGACGGGGCGATGCATCACCCAGCGGCGGAATATCTAACCGAATGGAACTGAATTTCCTTCGTTTGCGTAACTCACAACTTGCACTATGTCGGAATTTTTTAACGTAACTACTGTGACCGATCTCCGAAACTCGTTCGTGATACTCCTATTCCTTTTTCAAACTGCTTATTAATATTCATTTCATAAGGCAAATAAAGAGTAAAATGAAATGATCAAATTAGATGAATTACATATGAGAATAATATTAATTTCCTGCTGCAAAAGTAAATGCTTGTCATAGGAATGTCTGCGGTTAACGGTAGAAAAATTAGCGGAAGCCTACGGTGACCGAACGTCCGGGCTAGCTTTAATTAAACAAAATTCGTCGCGACCAACTTCCAACCATTCGGCGTTCGTTCAAATTTTTAAATTGCCATAAAATTCCTGCTGGTCACCGTCGTAACGCGACTTGGTTTAATATTAGCATGAGATCATGCACTGTAATGTTAAAAAGTACATGTCACGCCGCGTGTATGTCATAAAAAAGACACCTATGTTCCTGTTGCTCTCTAATTCGTTAAAAAATACATTTGAGCAATGATTCATGTCAAAATAAAATTTCAACTACAGTAAATAATGGTCAGTCTATTCAGCTGAAATAGAAGAACAATAATTAAATGGGAAATAGAAAAAAACTGTCAAGTATGAACAATGCGACGAATGTTTTCGAACGTGAAAAAAAATACGTAGAGAAGGTGGCAAGATAACAATCGTTCAATTTGCGAGATCGAATGTCGGCGTAAGCTGCACCAGGGGCCGGATAAAGGGGCTTTCCGTGGAAATATAGCGACTTTTTTTCGCGACGTAGTCGCACACCATCGACCGTGCACGCAGCCTGCACACACGTACGCGGCTCGGCTTAACAAAAGGGTAGTGCACGATAAATCTCGCCAGGCTACTGAGGGGGTTAAAAATTAACTCGGTTGATGCCGCAAACCCCCTGTATCCCGGTTATTTATCACGATCTACAGTTTATTGTTCCAAGAGAAATTCTTGGCAAAAGAAAATTCGTCCCTAAGAGTGACACGATATGGTATGGGATACGAATCGCACGCCAAAAACTAGAGAAGAACATTTGTATTTTCCACCGTTACTTTACCTACGTAAGAAGTTAACAGCGTATTAAACGTATTAAAAATGAATTTTAAATTCATCCGAAAGTTCCTATGATAATGGAAACACGAATAACGGTTAGACCAACGAAGTTTCATAAAATAAAAATGGGAAAAGTTCGTGATTAGAGCTCGAGCCATCCCCGGGTTTTATCGAATATCCCGCGGGAGGGAAGAAGAGCTAAACAAATAGCGGGAAGCAGGTCGGAGTAAATTCGGCTGTTTTGTTTTTCTTCGGGCCTCAGACGGCCGGGAGGAGAGATCCTATTTAATTGTGATTAACGTGCAACCGAGGAGGCTACAGCCGGTGAAATAAAATTAAAACAGATAAATACTGCGCACTGCGGTATTCGCCGCGTTCCCAGAGGTGGTTGCACACACGCCACCCCGTTCTCCCCACTTGAAACCACTCTGCTTACCTCCGAACAACCCCTTCCCTCTATGTATGTGTACGCGTTCCTTTTTAACCCTAGCTCTTCCTCCCTACGTTTCGCCTTTCTGTCGCGCCCGTTCGACTCCATGCACAATGACGAAAACCACTCCTCATATTTTCATGCGACGAAACATGCTCCTCCTCCTCGCTTCTAGTCGTCGTCGTTGTTGGATTTGGAGTCGTAACCGCTGACAACGGTCACGCGAATGCCCAGAAAGCATTTCACCAAACAAAATATTTCTCTACGAGGATACCGCTAATGATACGGGTCCCGAAAAGTAAGGAGACGTGATATTAAATCTTCATAACTAATCTGTTTTACGGTCAGCATGTCCTTTCGTTGCCATTTCCGTTATCGTGTTAATCGTTGAACAACAATGATGCACGGAGTCGGAGAAAAGCAATTAATGTTTTTACGTCACCTATTTTTGCTCGATTAATGTGCGTGTTTTCTGCTCATTCGTCCCAGTGTCCTCGACAAAGGCTCCTTTATTAAAAACTTCTTGCAACTACGAGCAAGGATGATCTTCTTATGACGGTTTAAAAACCATGGTGGCATATTGGTTATTTAAGCTTGTTTAAACTATCTCGATATTTCAACGCAACATCAAGCTGCTTACCCGATCAATTCAGAGTCGATCGATAGTTCAGAGTAAAATCGTAATTCCGTATACCTGGCTTCGTCGGCCAACGAACGCTTCCACGAAAACATCGACAGCCAGAAAGGAACATCGTGTGCACAGGTCGCCGGAGGATCGTTAAAAAAATTTTAAGATCTCCCGCTGCCGTTCTGAAAGCCGTTCCAAAAACGGCTGTAACCAGCACGATTCCCCGACGAAGACCCAGACCTCGAGACTGGAAAAACCTCAAACACGAGCTTGTTTACATTCCCATAAACGCGAAAATAGCGTTTTACGGCAGCCGGTGCACTCTGTTCTTTTGGGCAGAGCACGAAGGCACACAATTTCGTGCAATTCTCGCTCGTGTTACCCGGGTCAATTATGTCGAAACCTTACCGCACACAATACCACTCGGCGAAAGCTGCAGGCTGGAACACACCGTGGGGTAAATTATGTCAGGTATCGGATACATTAGGACGGCATTGTCGTGTGGCCGAACGACGCATCGAGTGTCCGTGTAACTAGTTCATTGTTGGACCCGAGGCTCGAATAAATCTTGACAATTAACCTCGTCGAATCGCTCCCTCTCGAATATCGAACGATTTATGAACAATCTTGAGCTCTCCGCCGTATAATTGCGAAATTAGACAGCGATTCGCGGAATTCACCAAGCATCAACTACAGCGAGGAAGTAGCAAGAGGTAAAGTAGGTATTTCGAAACGTTTGGAATATATCCTCCGAGATCGTTTGCGGAAAAGTCGACGTGAATCCGCTTTGGTCGTATACCTTGACGGAATAATCATCTTTTACGGAACCATTTCGTTCCGTGATCATACTCGTATGACGAGTAACAAGCCGGTTAAAGGCAGCAGGTAAGAGTTTGTAAAAACCGCTGGCGCGGAATTGCAGAAAATTCAGCGCAAATACCTCATCGGGAGAAAGCTTACGGGCATTTCACGAACCGAAACGAGTCGCATACAGCGAGGCGCGTAAACTGAACGGCGCGGCGGCTCGCGCAACGGGAAAAGGGAAGGTTTCACGTCAACCGCGCGCCAGTGAACTCTTCGAAATACAATTTCCAAACTAATGGAACTGCGGTGTTTTCCATCGCTATCCAGTTCGTCGAGCGAAAACGCCGTCCATTGTCTTTCGTCTGAAAACCGAAAACTCGGAACGCCGCGAGGCGGCCGGCATTTGCATTCATTAATTACAGGGCTGAACATTTAAAGCCAGTCAAGTTAGATTTGGCTAGATTTCCAGCCGGCTCTCCTCGAACGGTTCTGCTCACAGTCGAGCATAATTATAGATGCGAAAGTCGAAGACTCGAGTTTCGAAACGTACACTCTTGTTCGTAAATATTGAGACACCTTACGCTTTCAATTACTATAATTTAAAGTTTAAACTATCAAGGAAACCGTTGATCGGCCAAGATTTTGCATTTGCACAAGATAACGATGCAAGAATTCATAAGAATAATTTCTATGAGTTGCAACAGTAAGAGGAACATACGAGTAATGTATTAAAGATTATACACGTAAGCATCTACAATTTCCTATAACATATCAGTAACTCAAATCACATTAAAAGAATTTTGTATGGAATAAATAAAAAAAAAAAAGTGAAAGAAGTTCACCTATGTTGCGTATATAAGATAGAAAAGTTTCTTTCGTTTCATAAGGTGATAATAGATGAACAACAATTTCTGTTTTATATTATTTTATTGGATTAGATATGATCCATTTCCTTCTATTTTTATTATTATATTCGTGCATAATTCAATAAACTAATATAAAACAAAAAATATTGTGCGTCCATCATTTCCTTATAAAACGAAAGAAACTTTTCGGGCAACCTAATACATACACGATACAAACATACTCTATTAACTAACATGTCTTACAAACTGCGATGTGTTTCGTACAGCTATCGGCACAGGAATGCCAATAAAAACGAAAAACTGGCGGCTCTCTGCTACCGTTAATTGTCTCGAATAATTGTAATGTTCGTACAAGTATAATCTCAAAACTCCTAACAGACTAAAATCTTAAACAGATTTTTTAATTATACCTCAGTACATATACATATGTATATACATATATAGGAGAGGGAAGGAGAATGACGAGGGTCCTCCAATTGGTTCGGTCGAAAGTCTCCCCTCAGGGTTGTCGCAACGTTGAAGAGAAACAAGAGGGAGAAAAAGATGGCTCGCCGTCTTCCGAGCCTTGGAGGCTCTGATACAGCTCTGTATAGTTCCGCGAATAACGATTCTCAAAACGAAAGAGCTGATTAACCGAATTACCGAATTCACGCGGATATTAGCGAATAAAGGAAAACGGATGAAAACGCGAAATTATATTTCCTTGGGTGATGTTCCCTTTTTCCTCGCAGGTTCGTTTGCCGCGCTTCAGAAAAATGTTAGCCACGACCCACGTTAATTATATTTAATTAAACCCTCTTCATGCGTGATCGAACAAGAGCAGCATTTCAGGATCTCTTTTTCTCTTGTTCTTTTCTTTATTTTTCTTTTTCTTTTTTTTTTTTTTAATTTTTTTCATGTAGAGAAAAGAACGATTTTGTTATAGTTGGAGCCGAATTCACGAGAGAACCGTTACACGTCGCCAGACAATTCCACGGGGGCGAATTAACGAGTGCCAGCTGATTCATACGTAGCCACGGAAGAATTAACGCTATTAACGAACGCCGCTGGCAGTCACAGCAGATGGTGAGGCCATGGCTAGAAAAGTACGATTAAACTGTGCGCCGTCGTGCACGCTGCCACCTTAATTAGTCCAGATTTTCCTTGGACTACGAAGAATACCGAAACCGCCCCGACCTTTCCTCTGTCCGACGACCTAATAAAATCCACGGCACGTTCATCCTCTTTCCGCGTAAGACTCTCCACACCGGGAACCAAGTTTTATTTTGCGGATCTGCTGAATTCGTCGAACCAATGAAAAGCGTAGATGAATCTTTGTCGTTGGCAGAACTTGCACACAGGTTAATATTCTCTCGTAGATAACGAGTGAGAACCGTAGCTTCTATTTAAAGCTGTCGTGAATCACACAGTAGAATCCCTGTAATGATGATAGTAATAATATTCTGGTTAAAACCGCGCATTATTTCTAATGCGAATCATGATTTGTCGCGAACCACCTTAATCAACTCCATAAATCGAGAAGTACAGAAAAGTGATGATGTTACGAACGCTATTTTTTAGACTTATGTTGAAATTTATGTAATGAAATTAAAAAATTACCCAAAATTTGATGATTTGATGAGGTTAGTTTCTGAGAGGTTCATGTAACGAAATATTGATCAAAAAGTGATATAAGGATGAACATCTCTTATCCGTTAAAGAAATTCGACGAAGCTCAAAGGCTTTTCGTCTCATTTTGCACCGTCAGTCCAGGCGGACGAATCTATCAGATGCACTGTAAATGGAACAAAGGTCAAGTACCCCGGTGTTCCGGTTCTTTCTGGTGGCCGCGGCGCAGTAAAACACGCGAGACTGATAATTGGCACTGATCTTACAGTCATGCAAATCACACGGGACTGATCCGCCTGGGAAACTGGATCAAACGTCGTGTTCTAGCACTGGTGGAACGCTATCTTATAATCAGAGAACGCTATGACCTCCCATGGAATCACAGAGAAACGGAACCGGTATTCATCGAGCGAAAAATAATTTAATTTTCACGAGATGACATATTTCCTGCTGAGAAATAGGAGAAGCTCGTCGAGTATTTTTCTTCGTTTTTATGCGGCGCCTTTGCCTTCCGTTTCCACGCGTAATCCTTTGCGAAAAAACGAGCAGCGAGTATAAAGAGCAAAGGCGCGAAACGGGGATCCGCGAACCCAATTTCCGTAACGTCGTGTGCAAACCCGTTAAAAGACAACTCGACGATGGGCTCTATTCATCGGCGACGTTCCTGTCTGCACTGTTATTGAACCTTCGAACGAATCGCCAAAATTTCCGCTTGCGCGGCTTTATATCGCGGTTTATCGTTCCCCAGTGCGAGTTCATGGCGCACTTTGTATCTATGAAATTATGAATAAAATCTCGCGGAGAAATAAATGAAATACAGAGTACTCGGTGATATCAGGACATAATAATTTACCAACTACATAATAATATTAGCG
This sequence comes from Bombus fervidus, assembly GCF_041682495.2. Lineage (NCBI taxonomy): Eukaryota > Metazoa > Arthropoda > Insecta > Hymenoptera > Apidae > Bombus > Bombus fervidus. The sequence continues at coordinate 4,215,920 of NC_091524.1, forward strand.
AATATAGAGAGAGGTTATAGACTTCTCTTTCAATTTTCGTCGAGTAAAATAATCAGATTATTTGTAATTTAGGAACTATCATAAAGGCATCTATTAAAGGTACAAAAAAAAAAAAAAAAAGAAAGTAAAACTTCACTAATAAAACTTGTTTAAAATTGCGTAAGAGAGCTACAAGTAAGATACAGTTGAAGAAGACAAAGGAAACAACAAGACGTAGTCCATTTTCAATTTTCTATCATCTGTATAACTAACATGAAATAGTTAAAAAGGAAAATAACCCAATAAATTCGAAAATATGACTTTTGAAAATAGCTACGAATAATAAAGTTATTGTATCGCTTCAAATTTAAGAGGTCTATCTTTATGAAAGAACAAGACAAAGACCAAAGCTCGTTGTTTGGAGACCAAAGCTCCAACAAATCAACGCAGAATTTCTAATTACCGGGAAAACTAATCAGCCATTCGTTTCAGATATCGAGAGGGGTCGCCAATGAACTGACGCGTGATCCCTCAGTCGGAGCATGTTGAAATCGGCCGCGTGCCGGCAGATTCTACGCGGAAAATCCTATTTCGACGGCGCGGCGATTCCCGATGAACGAACGCGAGCAATTTCATCAGGCTCGTGTCTCGGCTGGGTACGCGTATACGTGCCGGCCGTAGCACGTTAGTCCGACATTGTTCAGACAGAAATGCACAGCTTCGTGTAAACACACGTGCGATGTATGCACGCGCGTTTACAGGCCAGCTATTACTTATTACCAAGCCAGGTTAAGATATTAATCACAGTTATCCTTGGGAAGTCAGCGCGCCGTGTCTGAACGTTTTGCATAAAGCGAAACGAAACACACCGGAACGGATGTTTAAGGAAGGTGAAATGGAAACAGGAATTCGTTCAGCTTTAGAGAATTATGCGCGTTTATCGCGAATGTAGGAGAAAATTGGACTCGGAGAAAGTTTTGCTGGAACACGAATGGAATTATTTTTTTCAGTCGTTCTAATTTCTCATACGAGTCACTGTTTTAAATAAATACGCGCACGAAAATATTCGAATACTCGCAGAAACTTTTTACGAATATGTTACGTATGTCATATGAAATATAAAAGTTTTATAGGCGTATAAATTTTCCATGTTAAATGTCCTTGTAAATTGAATAATATTCAACAACGCCTTGTGAATTTTCTTGTTCTCATAAGTAGACTAAATATCATAAATAAAATACGTGAATATTCCAACGATATGGTATGTGACATCTGTTTAACGTCGCGTTTCAACTATTTTATAGTTCAAAGATGATCGTTGTCGGAGATAAAAAGCATTCATCCTGGACACATTACGCTTCATCTCGCGGTCGTACATATCTCCGGGAGCATTCTCCCGGTAGTAGATGTACTTGCGAGCACGCGGAAATTAAAGCGCGTAAAAACGTGTACGGGCGTGGAGAGGTGAAAAAGCGGCTCATGGTTCATTTGCGACGACGAGGAGATGAGTTGACGTGCGACATTACAGTCTCGTAACCGCATTGTAATTCCAACAATTCGCGTCGCGATTGCAACACAGCTCGCGATATTATTCCGTCTCCGGAAAGATTCTGCTGCTTTTAGGATTGTTATCGTGTAAATTGCGTCCCGCGCGCCAGTAAAACCCACGAAAATAACCCACTATGCATCGAATGTAGTTTGTCAATCGTCAGCAAATTTCGTTGCCGGATAAAAATTCGCTGTTGAAACTCGCGACGCGAACAATTGTATGGAACAAATAGTTGGATACTGACCGAATATTCTCGCCAGGCTAAAAAGTACTCGCGTATCGCGTGTGATGCAGTGCTGAACGAAAATGCAAGTCAAGGCTCGATAGAAGGAACACTAAGTAGAAGCAAAAGGCAGCGCGCTACATGCATATGCAAATTCGCGTGACGTCGAGGATAACCGTCTTGGTTTCCTCCTGGCCGAGGGACCCGGATCAAGACCATAGCCGTCGATTAAATATTTACACGGAACGCTCGACCAAGTACATAAGTACCAGCCCAGAGCGCGATCGAGATTAATTTTGAACGTGTTTGCCAAGACCGAGACAAGCTGGCAAATAAACCGATTAACTGTTTATCGAAACTTAGCTTTTCACGGGGCTAATGCAGTCGGAAGACTATTAACGGTTTGAAAGGGACGAGACCGTTCATATACACGGAAGCTCCAAGTTTCCCCCAAATAGTGACAAACTGGAGGAGTAACTAATCGATACTGAAACGGCGTTCAAGCAAACTATCATTGGTAATGTTAGAGGCGGCTTTGTCATTAATAAGCTACGTTATTAACAAGCGCGATGAAATTAATATTCTCTTTCTTAACGTTTTCTTTAGCAGAACAAAATCTATTCACGTGGTGTGAACAACTATCGATAAATCGACATGTGTTTCCGGCAGCGATCCAATCTAATGACAAACTGGTCATTAGAAAATTCACAAGGCAAATCGATGCCGGATTTACAGCGACCGCTCGTTTCATAGTGAACGGATGGTAACAATCCGCGCAGAAAGCGAATTTAAACGGGCTCTGTCGCATCGGTTACAAATAATACAGAGACCGGCTACGGTTGCGCCGTAGACAAACGCGTTCAGTGGCAATTACACGTAACCAATTATGCGCGCTGCGTTCCGGTTATTTAACACGACCCATGCACACGTCTGGCGAACCCTATTGCGTTTAATTGCATCGCATCTTCGAAACTGTATCGTGTTTGCACCGGCCGCTTTTAGGCGAAACGGATTTATACGCGAATCGAGCGAAACGAATTTCCAGCGAAGTGAAATGTTGGAAACTCTTTGACTTTACCGTGGAACTTTCAGCTTCTAGAAATTGAATCAAAACTCGACGCTCTTTCACAAATCCCATTGTTACTCGAATTCATAAATAGAGCGGACCGGCAACAAAAAAAAAAAAAAAAAAAAAAACAGAAACGAGACGCGTACCAAACAGAGAAACCAATCATTATCTTCTGCTCTATGAAAAGCTTCTCTGAGATTTATGAACCAGCTAATTAATAGACACGATTGGAAACGAGGTTTATTATCCTCGTTTCCCTTCGCTTTTTTTCTCTTCTTTTTTTCTTTCTTTCTTTCTTTTTTTTTTTTTTTTGCCACATAAAACAGACATGAACGTCGTTTCATGGAACATGAATAGCTGACATATTCGACGACGCACATTCTATGACTATACACGCATGCCACAGACACACGCGTGCGTGAGCGACCGATCACGGTAGAACAGGGTCACCAAAATGTAGAACTGGTCTTCCAACGATCAACCCTATTTTCCAGATTCTGAGTGCATGCATATACGCTCCCTTTGATGTAATTCGACACCCACAGGCAGAGCGCGCTAAACTGTGTGCGCACAGGCATGCTGATGAATTTGCGTTGCTTTCTAATGGCTTCACCGATTAATGAACAACGGCGAAATGCGTGCTAGCGAGCAGCAAGCGCCAGGTGAGCACGCGTGTTAACGTGTGTGCGACGAATCAGCAAATTGCTTTTCGAAATTTCGAGGAAATGTATAGCTCGCGAATGGATATTACATAGACGAAACCAAGCTACAATACGATATTTGAAATATTTAGTAGAGAAACTGAAGTACGATCCGTGGGAAGTGTTAGCAAAATTTTATACCTGTTACATTTTTTTTCTTTCTACTGTTACATAAGGAGAAAGCTTTTAGACACGAAGCAGCTATTTTAATTCCCTTTTTCATTTTTGTTGAAGTGGTCACCACTTCTAAAAACAACTCTACATCTGTTAAAATCTGAATTAGTTTTCTCAAGCACTAAAGCCATCGACAGCGCATACAAAAGACGTTGGTTTCAGGGTTTTCAGTCATAGGGTAACACTGCTAGCGTGCGGATCAGGATCAGCTCATAATATATTCCGAACTTTGTACTTACACTTTAGTATTCAAAAATATATATTTCCTACCTTACAATTTATCCACGCGTTCCTTTGTATTCACATATATCTAATAACTTCAACAATTTTTAGTTGGCACAGATATACAAAATGCTTAACCACAAATCCATTACTGTCCCTCACGCGCTTCAACTCTTTTACTATATTTTTTTAAATTAAGCTTTAAATAACTTATATTTGTATAACATTTTTTGTTTGTTTATACCCATAGAATAAACTGACAGAATCTGTTAAATCCTGGGATATCTTGTATGTGTGACGCGTATTTCATTCGTTCTGTTACTTTATATCCTATGTTTTATATTGCTGTATTTGTTTCATCCGACACTTTTACCCTTCCCAATATTCTGTTATCGATAAATAAAGAGCAAGTCTAGCAGAAGTTTCAAAAATGCGTCTAGACGAGTGGCTAAATTAGAATAGCGGATGTAAGTGCGACTTTTCCGAAGGGAGAAGTGTATTTTTAAAACGAGTGCAAAGGATACTGAGGGAGTTTTTAAATAGAAAGCAACGTAGAAGCATTCAAGTTTCGAAGTTTCGAAGGAGTATAACCTGTATTGCATTCGATCGAGAAAGTACAAAGTTTTTTTTTAAAAAAGATTTTTATTACTTCTGATTCTAGAACGAGTGAAAGATTTTAAGACCGAAAGTTTCCTTTGAAAAATCCGCTTTACCGCATATTGCATTCTCGTTGGATAGATAATATTGAAAGCCAATTGCTCGCTTTTGCGTCCAATAAAGGGTATTCTTTAAAAAGAAATACTTACAATCGTCCGATAACATGGGTTAGATGGAATCGATGGACGGAAATTAAAGTCCAGAACGGGCCGATAAAAACGATACACGGTCAACGGAACGGGACAACCGCGTCCATTATTCAACCTTTTTCATGCGCTTTTGTATCTGCATAACTCTCTAGTCTCCGTCTTCCTATTGTTCATCTATTAAAACGTTAATAAACGCTGCAAAAGACCTTTTAGAAACGATCAAATTTCGATGAATCATAAAAGTACTTAACTTTATAAATCTTACATGAAACGTCTGATATGGATTTCAATTTCGATAAAAAGGATCTAACGATAATACAAGAAAAATATATTCAAGGAAATAAACGAAAGATGAAATACATACTGTGAGACACGATTCCGTTGCAAAGTTTCGGAGAAAATTCCACACGATTTACGCCAAAGGGAATAAACATCAACGTTTAACGAGATCCGGTAACGCGAACACATCGTCGGACCATTTGCTAACAACACGTACTTCGCAAACGTTACGTTCTCTACCGTCTTCTACACGTCGTTTTTCATTCTGTTCTAATTTTTGTCGATGATTTTGTCAAAAGGAAACTACTCAGAAATTTTAACCAGCCGTCGATGCTACGTGTACTTTCAAAGTATCGGTTGTTTTACGAGACGTAACGTCGATATCTCGTAAAAAGTTTTGCCATGTCGCCGTTCCTTTGGGTATTTGTCCGAATATCGGTAACTTCTTTTTAATAATTTCACAGCTTGCTACGTAGCGTAATTATAATTCAATGGTTTATCGTAATCGATGAATAAATTAGATGAAAGATCGTGAATATTGAAATTTGCTGATTGTCGAGTTTAATGGCCGAATCGTTCTTTATGGAATTAAAGACGAAGACAAAAGAATGGAATGGAGATTTTTGAAAGGTAACGGAGAAAGGAAAATGGTTTTCGCGGATCCACGAGGCTTGTGTCCCGAATGCTCGATGATGCAATCATCGTAACTCGACAGAGACGCGCGGAAACGTTTCTATCGTGGCTTTCGAGTTTAATGGCCGAATCGTTTCCTGCAGGATCGCGCGATTAGTCCGCTCCATTAGAGCGTCAGCGATTAACGCTGCGCCGCCGACGATAGAAAATCGTGGTCGAACGGTAGGAATCGTTCTTCGCATGGATCCGGATCGACGACGTAGTTTTCCACGCCCGGGGAAAAAAACGCAGTCACGCGGTAGCCTTTTCAGCCTCGTCGTAAAAGTGGATCAACCGCGATTTCGTTACTCGCTTACACATCGTCAATGGAGACCGATCAGATTTTAGCGATTTTACAACAACCGAACTTAATGTCGTTTCTAATAGAAAAATTCAATTACTTCGATTACTACGATTAACGGTGTGTCGATTTAAAGCTCCATAATTCACGCAACTAATAATTCCAACATCAAATCAAAGCGTGCTCGCATTGGCTACGAATTCAAATACGAATTTCACATTCCAATTTTAATAGTAATATCGCTACGACCGGATCGATCACATTTTATCGAACCATTGAATCCATTACATTATTTCGAATAATAATAAGAATCTTACTTTGAAACAAAGATACTGGAATAGCTGGTCGCTTAAAATTTTATTCGAACGAATGATCATTTCTCGCCGTTTTAAGGAATGTTCTACGTTTTCAATGGTTAATTACTTCCTATAGATATTCCTGGAAACGAAAGCCCAGTCATTTGTCCTAACGATAACGACTCGTGGAAAAATGTAAAAGCTATCTGTCGAAGGACGAGAAAATTATCTTGCGTTACATGTTTCCGCTAACGACAGTCGTTGTTTCGGAAGCAAGCAACGTTCGACGAATTGTTCGTGACTCGTGAATCAAAAAACCGTCTCGATAACGGTCACCATAATTTGGAACTTCTCCGAAACTGTCGGGATCGCTTTCACTTTGCTGCCCAACGCGTAACGGATCGTCCATTACGTTCATTTCTCATTCCTAACGGTAGATTTTTCGATCATTCGAAATCTGGATCGAGATGACAACGCGACACGACGAATAAATACGAGAAGGTTGAAAAGTGAAATTACGCAGAAAGAGGAAACGAAGAGTCGATACGATACTCGAGAGTGGAGGAGAGTTAATTTTTTATGCATTCCTCCGACGCAATTGTACTTTCCTTTCTTTTTTATCTTTTTCTTCCGTGAAATTGCATGACCTGAATTTCGATCAAGAGGAAAAAAACAAATAGCGTTTATTGAAAAAATAATCGGAAATCTCACGACACAGATGTAGATGAATTTGGATTTATATGGACGATGGTTTAATAACGTGGCGATATTTTATCAGAAGAAAGAACGTTAATACATCTACGGTGCAGTCGCAACGCACCGCATTCCAGGTCGAACGAAACCAGAAAATTACAGGACTATAAATCAGAAAATGTTGCGGTATATGAAATGCCGTTCGTCGATACACGAGACCGTTTTAATATCACACTCAAAAATATGATTATGATTATTGACCTCCTTCCTTTCATTTTGTTTCGATAATAAAAATGGAAGAATACAAAATAACCGAGGGAATGAATAAGTTTGAAATAAAAGATCGAATAATATTTCAGTGTTTCTCGCTGTCGATCTTTCCTAAATGGTTAAAGCAAAGGTCGTTGAAGCACGAAGCACGGAAAAATTCGGTGAACATCCGCGTTAATTTCACGAGATATTGCACGCAAATAACTCGGGCACAACAAATTCCAAAATTTTTCATGTACCAAACGCATCCTATTACGAAATATTCGAGTCGATCAAAATTTTCATTCAAATTTGTTCGTAAAAATGAATTTACATCGGCTTTCAGCCTATTCAGAGCTATAATTAAAACAGCTATAAAATGTAAAAATTACATTTCTACTTACGTATCTTGCACTTTTTTTTTTTGTTAAAAATTAATTATTTGTGATTCAAATCGTGGCGTTACACGAGTCAAAAATAAATTCGCACAAGGTTTCTGTGCTTTATTCACCAGTTGCTTGGAAGTTGAATACACTACTACCAGGGACGCGTGCACGTGCCACGCTCGCTGGGTCCATTCACGAGGCCGTAAACACATCAGTCAATCTTTCAAGCCTGGAGTCGCACTAATGCATGCAGGGTAAACGGTCTTTACAAGAGCTAATGCAAATTTTCCGATACCGTCTCGTTGAATTGCGTTCTCGAAGATCTATGTGTGTACGTATGATATACAAACATACGTATTTAAAAGCTTTTCTATGAAAATACAAAGGTTTAAAATACAGAAACATGCAGGAAATTTTCCAGTAAACTTCGTTCTATTAATTTGGAAATTAAGGATTTGTAATTACGAAGAGAAAATTTAAAACAGAAATTTATTATGCGCCAAATTTGAAATGCAAAATAAATTTAAACAGTATTAAGGTTTTATACTGCTAACACGCTTTTAAAATGCACGAAAGAAAATATTTGCCAGATTGTTTGACGTATAAAATTCTTTCTATAGCAATGTACGAGCTATAATTTGCCACGTCTCTTTTCAAGTATCGCACCTAATGGTTCGCGGAAATCATCGGCTCGTGAAGCAAGGCTTCGCGATTTATTCACCGCGTAAGATAAATATCTGTTACCAGAGCGGCTGAATAGCATCGAGAATCACTTTCACTCTCTTTTCCGCGGCTCGCACGGGTTACTCGCTGCATTGCCTCTAATTAACGTGTTTACGAGAAGGAGTAATAAGAACGGGCTGGGAGCGAGTTACAAAATCGTGGAAAATCGCGGTTTTCGAATGATGAATATGCCTTGATGTAGGAAAGCAATTTAAAGTGCAGTAGACAGAAGTTAATTTTCGTCCCTAAAAGAGAACTTAGAGGAGTTTCAGGATCAAAGGATACTAAACTTTCTGTCATTTGTAATTAATATCACGTTGAGTTTCTTTGATATTATCCTATTACGAGTTTGAGAAATCTTATTAACAATAGAAATTCATAATAATATGTAATATACATAAAGTAATTGTTGTACGAAAAAATTAATCGAAAATAAAGAATAAATAAATAAAGTTTTTTAAATAAGACTCCGTTTTTAAGAAGTTAATTTTACAAATATATCAAGCACGTGTGTAGTCAACTGAGATACTGATACGCTGAACAGCTCGTACTATTAAGAAATTGGAATTGGTAGGTAACAAAATCCAACGTTAATCATACTTAGAACTATAAATATGAATAGAAAGAAAGATGTCCACGAAACAAATTAGAAAAGGAAATCTCAAATAAAACCTATTGAATAATAGTACAATTTACGGAACATTTTGTATATACCAAATACATATATGCATACAGTATCAAATAAAGTATGACACGAAACGTAAACATGTGTATATGTTTATTTTGCATGTTGATTACATATATAATCAACATACACAATTTACGAATATGAATGTTAGATTGCAAAACATAACGGCGTATGTTCGAATCGGCGAGATCCTGGAACAGGCCATTGGTATTGTTTTTAAAACCGCACGAACGATCGTATGTTACTAATAAAGGCTTAACAAGCGGCAGAATCCGGCTGCAAACGCCGACGTTACTTGCCGCGTGTTAACCATTTGCCATACTTCGCGTTACATTCCCTGTGAACTCGTTTAATTCCCAACCTCCGCATGACACATAAACGGGTCACATAATAACCGTTCCAGATTCAAATACAAGATCGATTCAAATGACACCACGAAAGATAACTTTCGTATTATATCACGAAGAAAATTGAGACAACGTTACGAATACTCACATCTTCTACATTCAACGTTCCACGTTTCACGGCTCGACGAACACGACGACAAAGCATTTGGACGGAGAATCGTATTTTCGTCGTCGCAGAATCGCTTCCGATTCCATTATTAAAATATCGCGAACCACCGTGCGAAAATAAAAAGATATTATGAAACAGAGTTCAACATCTCATAAATATAGTATATACAGTGGCTACAAAAAGTATTTATACATATTACTGTTTTTCAATGAAGCGTTTATCAGTATCCAAATTACATTTTCATAACATTAATTTTATGTAGTCATATCAAAGTACTACCAAATGATACGAATCTTAATATAACTTTTGGCTTAACATGCATAAATGCTGTAATAAATATAATAGTATACAAACTGAACATATTATCACACACTATTACAAAACTAACTTTTAAACATAAATGATAATATACATAAACATAAACATCGTTAGTCTGTGAACTATGTGAATTTCTGGCATTCGATGTTTGTAAATAACAGAGCCTCCCTCGATTCATTAATCGATTCATTAATCGATGTCATCAATCGATGACATTTCACGATTTCTTTCCTCGATGTATCGCAAATCACAGAAATTCGAGCAGCGTGTGCTTACAATGAAAGGGGAGCGTGGCTTTCGCGTGGGGCTGCGCTCCGATCGTCGAACGTCGCGCACATGGCGGCCAAGATCACGCAACCGGAATTACGCTCATGACAAGAGATAATTCATTGACATACCTTGGTATCTCGCGACGTGTGGTAGTAATAAACAAAGGCGAACATCCACGCGCATGACAGCAGCAACACAATTTTCACATTTCGCCGCATCTCTGGTCGTGTATCTTGTTCAATCTCGCCCCTCGTCCTCGTCTACTATCGGTGATCTTGACCACCTCGTATGTCCACGTTTCACGCGCGATGTTTCGTTCGGAAAAAACGGACCACGCACACCCGCCGCCGAGTACGCACCGCAACACCGTGGACGAACACCACTAACGTGAACGAACCGGCAGCCGAAGCCATACTGTCCGGCTTCGAAGAGAACGGCGGCTATGCGGTTACTGCGAACGCGCCGAAGCTTCCCAATCCCCACGCCAGGCGGCGCCTCAAGCGCAGCTTGTAGGCTATGACGCCCACTGGCCTCGTTAGCGCGAAATTTCGAATCTTACAGTATAGCCCGCCGAATTCTTATATCGGTTTCATGCTGACCTCTCTATGCAACGCGATGCAATTGCTCACGAATCTTTTCGTATATACTGATTCACGAAAGTATTCCAACATTTATAGATATCTTTCATGGATATATTATGTGTATTATAGGAAATACCTTGAGCGATATTATAGAGCACTGCTACATGATTATATTAATAAAGTGTGAAAATAATCTGAAAATATATGTAAAAATTAAGATATTCATATGTCGGGTTATCATTTGAGTTAGGGGCGTATAATGAATTTTCATGGGAATTAGTCATCGTTGTTATGTACTATCGATTGTTTTTAACGAGAGCTATTTAATTAATTCATACCTCTGTTAGGTACACGTCCCTCCTGTGACCTAGGCTACGTTCCTAATGTCTTTTCATCTCCGACACATATATGTAGAGATCACAAAAATGTTTAAGCAGTAAATTATCTATTATATTAATAAGTCTTAATATTCAGTGGAAACATATTTAACGCTTATGAGTAATCACGCCGTATATTAATTTTTTATAAATATATATGTTTGTAATAAATATTTTGTAATTTCCATATACATTTCCGGATTAGTTTTAAATTTTATCACTATAATCATGACAGTTATGTCTCGTTACACGTATTAATGTTTTACATATATATCACATACAATGTGTACATAAAAGTATTTTATAGTAAATACTGGAATATTTTCGTAGCTGAGTGTATACGCAAATCATATCGCAGGAATAATTTAATGGTCGTATCTCCGGAAAAGCAACTTCACATAAAGGCCTTTTCTAGACCTTCAACTATAATTCCTTCGTTTATTCTGAAAACTTTTCTATGCGTGCTTTGGTTATTTTGATTTCATGGTGAATCATGTGAATGTGAGGAAATACGCAATACGGTCCTTGAGCAACTACGTTATCAAAGCTTATTCTTGTATATTTTCAGATCTTCTTGTTTAAATTGCGGAAACGTATTTTTACAGATCCAAATTAAAACCTAATCCAAATTTTAAGCACATTGATGGAAGCCAAAAGCAGCTTCCACTCACCGATCATCGAAATCACTGTGCCCACAGCTTCCTTCTCTTTTCATGTATGTTGAAGAAATGGAAAATTAAACTAGAAAATTGGCACTTGATCGAAAATTATGTTGCATGGTTGATGTTTGATTTTCATATTCCGGTGAACGTGTTACTAAACTTTTAATTGGCACAAAGTTGTTGACGAAACTAAATATCATCATTAATTTTCAATATTATATAAGTTCGTACACCTATACAGCAATCCTCTCATGATGTTTATTAATGCTGTATATTTTTATTAAATAATTGTATAAATAATATTTCATTAATTATTTTACATCCTCTAACAAGGATTGTTCATTTTTCAAATGAAATCAGTTCGTCGAAATAGTGCTTCGGTGATAAACTAAGCTTCAAATTTATTTATTTATGTTTCGATACGTTGAAGGAATATTTATAAATCCTCTGTAAGGTCTTAAAAACAACAAATACGTTTAAATGTGTTACGAGATAAAGAAAGTTTTAAACGAATGAAACCGAAAAATGAGTGTCTTAGCGACAGTTAGAAGGAACTAATTAAACTTAAATTGGGAAAATAAAATTCTTAAACCTGCGATTTTAAACGAACATTTTTGGTAAAATGAAGTATATTATAAAAAAAAGAAACGAATCGAACAGTGAACATGTAACCGATACTGGGTGGATTTCGATAAGTGTACTGGAATACGCCCACTTTCGACCGACGATATGCATCGTTTCTAACCATTCGATGCAGTCTTCGACGAACTTCAAAACGAGAAAGATCACGTGTAGCATCCGGCAAGAGATGCTACAATAAAAATTCGATCGCGTACGCTTCAAACCATCATAGCGACATGGCTACTAGATCGCAATGGCTGCTGTTGACTTGGTTGGGATTCTGCGCGGCATGGATGGACGAAAGGTCTGGAGAACACAATTTCCGCCAGATCCGATCTTCATCCGAAAGAAAAAAAACTTTCTGCTCGTACCACATTGCATAAAACGTAATTTTTAACGCGTTCCAGGCCTGTGTTGGAGTCTCGGGACGGAAATCTGTTCATTTCCTCTGCGAAGGACAAGAACATCACGCTGAAGATCTTGGGAGATGGCCACTTAAACGTGAACGAAATTAATTTGCTTGAAGTCGCGAACGCTGTATGGAGACACTATTTTCCTCAAGAACTGAACAGTGGTACGGATGATTTTCGCGTTAATGACGTAATTCGTCTCATTTTTTTTTTAGGCGATAAGCGCGACACGTTTAATCGAAAGATGGAGAATGGGATACCTGAGCGAAATGGAATCGAATTTACAACGATTGATACATGTTGTGGAGGGTCCCGAGGGTTTGGAGAAAAGAATAGCCATGATGAGAGGATTTGGAGAAGGAAATAGCACGTTGCAGCCGGGAGCTCAATCAGCAAATAGAGTAAGCATCTCTTGAAATAAGATTTTCTTTACGAGGAATCATTTTGTTGAACTTAACCGATGTTTAATAATTAACACTTCGTTCAATTGATCATTTGCAGTCTACACCTGGAATGAACTTAAGAATTCATATGATGGCTCGAGTATGTACAAAAGTTCCGACTAAATATTTTGCATGATGTATATTTAGCAGAGAATATTTAAATAACTGTTGAAATATATCTAGGTGAAGCGAATAGAAGAAAAAGTAAAATCGATAGAATTGAAGCTGAAGACAAACGAATGTAGTAGCAATCCCTGTCTGAATGGTGGTACGTGTCAGGATCTTTACGAAGGATACCAATGTCATTGTCCATCAAATTGGGAGGTAAATAATAAAATATTAACGAAGTTAAGTATTTTTTCTAAGTTTTCTATATAAATATTTATTTGCGTGCACGTCATAGGGCCCAAATTGCGTCGTCGATGTAAATGAATGCGTTCGACTATTAGGAACAGATCTTGGATGCCAAAATGGAGCCACCTGCCATAATCTTCCAGGATCATACAGGTTCTTAAACAGTTTGTTTCTCATGAGAAACTGTTACACCAGTGTTTTACGATATTCTACGTTTACTAACTTCATTTTATTTATTTTTCAGTTGCGATTGCACAGCAGGATGGTACGGTCTCCACTGCACGAAGAAGTCTTCCATTTGCAAACCGGAAAACTCCAACGAACTATGTGGTCACGGTGTCTGCGTTAGCAAAGAGGGTTCTCCACTTGGTTACACCTGTATTTGCGACCAAGTATATACCAAGAAACATCTAATTTCATCTATCATAATTTCATCGTTTCCTGTATGCAATCAAAATTTTTTATTCTTTCAGGGTTGGCAATCCGAGGGTACTAATCCAGCTTGTATCAAAGACGTGGACGAATGCTCCGAAAACCATAGACCGTGTTCTGTGAATCCTTGGGTTGCTTGTCGAAATGCTCCCGGAACGTTCTTCTGTGATTCTTGTCCTCAAGGATATTCAGGGAATGGTTATTATTGTGCGGATATCGACGAATGTATGATCGACAACGGAGGTTGCAGCACAGCTCCCAGAGTTCAATGCATCAATACCATGGTAATTTAGAAAATTCATGCCAGTATCAGTAATAGTATTTGTCAAATAAAGTACATATTGAGATATCGTATATATCAATGTACAGCGGGATAAATTGAAGAAATTTTTGAAGGAGCTAGAATATACATGAATGTTAAACAGGGTTCAAGGATGTGCGGTCCCTGTCCCAGAGGATACAGCGGCGACGGTGTCACTTGTGTCTACGTTGGTAGCTGCGCCATCAACAACGGCGGCTGTCATCCGTTAGCCACATGCATCGAGAATCCAGCTCTCACGAGCGCCTACGTGATTTGTCGTTGTCCAACCGGTATGGTGGGCGATGGTCTCGGCCCGAACGGTTGTCAATCGACCGAGATATCTGCTCATTCACCTTGCGCTAGTAATCCTTGTGTGCACGGAAAGTGCACTATCCATGGCACCAGCTACACTTGCATCTGTAATGCTGGATACACCGGTAAGAATATATTATTCTTAATTGCCATTTAGCCAAGGATTAATAATATTTCGAATTATATCAGGGAGCACGTGTGACGTCAGAGATCCATGTGTACCGAATCCCTGTAAAAATAGCGGTGTCTGCGTGATTTCTAACGGCGTGCAAACCTGCGACTGTCCGTCGACGTACACTGGCAACAGATGCGAAACGCCACGGCAGACCTGCGGCGGTGTGTCCCGCAATCCCTTGGGACATCTCGAGTTCCCGATCGGTGGAAACGTTTATCAGCACGGACTGAGCTGTGCCTGGGTTCTAGTCACCAACAGTTCGCTCGTGTTGAACGTTACGTTCACCCGTTTCAACCTAGAACATTCGACCGACTGTAAATACGACTTTTTACAGGTATCACGTCGATCGATCTATATTTCCATTTATTTTCGTCATATTCTACTCGTATCGTCGATCAAGCTGTTAATTGGATGACGCGTTTCAGATACACGACGGCAGGAACGCCGGTAGTCAGATGATTGGCAGATTTTGCGGCAACACTTTCCCCCTCAAGAATGGAAATATCGTGTCCTCTCACAACTCTCTGTACTTTTGGTTCCATTCGGATAACAGCATATCTCATGACGGATTCGCGTTTGAATGGAATAGTATCGAGCCTGTTTGCGGAGGCACTTTGACGAATGATTACGGCACGATCAGTTCTCCTGGATCGCCAGGAAGGTATCCGCCGAACAGAGACTGTTATTGGACGATTACCGTTAAATCCTCAAAGAGAATACAAATTCATTTCGGGCAATTGATGCTCGAGGAACATCCATCTTGCGAGGCCGATTTCCTCGAGGTAAGTGTGATTTATCGAGTCACTCTCCACGTTCATATAAATATATTCGTATTTCTGTCGATTGTTCACAGATCAGCACTATACATAACGAACGACTGGGGCTTTATTGTAATCACACTCATCCGCCGCCTCTTGTTGTGCCAGCTTCCAAAGCTGTAATTTATTTCCACTCTGACAGTGCTGGACAAGATGCTGGCTTCCAAATTCACTACTCTGCCATCGAAGGTAACTGAAATTTCACAAATAAATTCCAACTTCTACTTCCTTCAAATAATCCAAAATTATAAATCGCCTTTTTTCAGGCGTTCCTGGTTGTAACGACGTATATACCACTCCGACCGGTACCGTTAGTAGTCCTACGATCACAAATATCCGAGATATAGAATGCGAATGGAAAATTCAGACGACTGTTGGTAAACGGATAGAAATTACCTGGCCTAAGTTGGAGCTCTCGGATACCGAATGTCGAATGCAAAAACTCGAGGTATCTTCTCTCCCAATCTTCACTTTCGAACTCTAAAATGAATTTTGTAAGGTAGAAATATTTTAACATTATTCTTTTTTTACCAGATTTACGATGGAGATACCAGCGAATCTCCATTGCTCCAACGATACTGTGGTACTATGACTCCGCCCACGATAAAGTCGAGCACGAACGTGTTGCTGATCATCTTCACATCTAAAATGTACTCAGATGGCAGCTTTACCCTCTCTTATAACACAGTATGTGGCAAGCTATTCACCGACGATTCAGCAATTATCGAATTATCCATGAATACAGACGGTATTGATAATATTGACTGTGTCTACGAAATCAAGCAACCGCCTAACAAAAGAATCGTACTAAATATACTTGAGATGAGTATTAGTACTCAGCCAAGGGTTCCATATAGAAACCTGAGGCCGATTAGATTTCATCATTGGAATCCCTGGGGAATTTCCACTCGCAATTGGCCAGAGAGATGGCAGGATGCATACAACTGGCCATTTGAAGACGACACGGGGCTTGGAGAAAACAGGCTGGTCTCTTGTTTGACAAGTTATCTCGATGTGTACGATGGTCCCAACGAGAATGCTCCGCATCTCGCTCATCTTTGTAACGATATCGAATCCTCCAACGGTTTAAACTACTATTCCACGCAAAATATTATGCTGCTCAAGTATCAGTCCAAGACTTGGGTCTTTAGTCAAATCCACTTCCGGGCGAATTACACGACGATTACAAACAGTAAGTGGAATATTGCAGGAGGAAATATAAGAATACTGAGGAATTAAAGGAATTTCGTGCAGATGATAACGAAATTACAGATATTTGTGCAAATTTATACTTACTTACTTACTTATTTATACTTACTTATATTTTCGCATATTACGTACATTTTTGCGTCCTCAAATTGTCGGAAAATGCATGAAAATCCGTAATTCAACGGTAGTGCTTCTTTACGCGTAACGATTTTAGATTGGATATTTTCCAAAATAAACGAATAGCTTCTTTCTTAAATTTCTACTGGATTGCGAGTTACTCGATGAATTCCTAATATATGATTTATTCCAAAGGATGTGGAGGATTATACACAGAAACCAGCGGAACGATTCAGACGGCCACCGAGTACGGTCACTACCGCAACGGCGAAACATGCATATGGACGATACAGGCCCCGCTAGGTTATATTGTGCAACTCACCTGGTTAACATTCGATTTGGAAAGACAAATTCGTTGTCAACATGACTATGTCAAGGCATACGAAAATTACATGACCAACAAAGAGGAGATAGGAACGTATGTGTGAATTTTCATATGACAATCGGACGATTTGGAATTGTCAATAACAATGTTCTTCAATTTCATAGTTTTTGTGGCGATACCAAACCGCCGATAATAATGACGCAAAGCAACGAATTGACTTTGATTTTCCGTTCCGATTCGACAATAACCCGCGAAGGATTTACTGCCACGTATCTCTTCATCGACGCCAGGAAAAGTTGTGGTGGTCATTTCGTTAAGGCAACGGGCGTCATTCAATCGCCAAATTATCCGAAAAATTATCCAAACAAAAGAGAATGCACGTGGGTGATCGAAGCTCCGAGCAAGCAAAAGGTGATTCTCAATGTGACGCATTTCCATTTGGAAAATCATCCAAATTGCGATTTCGATTATCTAGAAATCAGGTAGACTTTAAACTTTGAATGTTCTAATATATACTCAAATGTCCTGAAAAGAAATTAATATGATAAACGATTCTCTTAACTTCTTATTAGGAACGGTGGCTATGCAACTTCTCCATTGATCGGAAAATATTGTAAAACCGATATCCCCACGGAAATAATTAGTCAGACCAATCAATTGTACCTGAAATTCGTGTCTGACCAAACGGTATCGTTCGACGGATTCCGTATAGAATGGGACAGCACGACTATAGGTACAAGATAAATTCTTCGAAAGATACAAATTTTAACGACCGACTAAAGAATATTTCTGAGATCGAAGATCGTTTTCTTCAATGTTTCAGGCTGTGGTGGAACTATGAACGGCGTCACCGGCGACATCATATCTCCGAATTATCCGGAATCGTACATGCACCGGGCGGAATGTAAATGGACGATCGCGGTGGCGGCCGGCAGTTTGATACGGTTGCTAATAGTCGATCTGCAACTGGAGGAGCACACGAAGTGTAGATACGACTATATCGAGATATACGAAGGGAGCAATCGTCGAAACGGCCAGAGATACTGCCAATATCCTTATCCAAAAATCATTATGTCGAAGAGTAACGTGTTAAACATAGAGTTCCGCTCCGACTTTACGAATTCTGGTCGCGGTTTCCATCTGAAATATGAAACAGGTGAGTCGCTTTCCTCGGAGATTGCGTTAAAATTTGCCCCTGAAACGAATCCGGCATTGATCCATCTGCATCGGTGCCCGTCACCTGCCGATATACGTGTATTGTGTATCAAATTATTTCTTCCTACACGTTGCCTATTTTTTACTTGTATAGGTCTAGTGGTAAACCAATGGACCTTAATTATTCATTATGTAATTATTGAATGTATCTATATATTAACAAAACGCATTCCTTTTACAGTATGCCAGAATACATTACACGGCTTCTACGGCGTGATAGAATCTCCCAATTTCCCGTACACGTACGAGAAGAATGCGAACTGCAGCTGGACGATTGAGGCCCCTATAGGTAACAAGATCAACATCACCTTCTCTCATTTTGACCTCGAAGGGACGAGCTATTCCAACTCCTGCGACTATGACTATCTGGAGGTGTACGAAGGTTACGACGGTGGTCCTCATACGCAGCTCGGGAAATTCTGTGATTCCAACGTCCTTCCACCCAAAATTCATTCGTCGGACCATCAAGTACACCTGAAATTCATCACCGACAGTTTCCTCAATTCCAACGGATTCCGACTGGAATGGGTTGTCGATGGTTGCGGTGGACATTTGACAAGGCCCTTCGACTCGTTCACGTCACCCGGATATCCGTCCGCTTATCCCTCGAACGTCGACTGCGAATGGTTGATCGAGGTCGATTTCTCGCACAGCATCGAACTGACTCTCCACGATGTTGGTATCTTAAGATGAACGTTCTCCAACAGCCAACGACGAATAAAAATCTCTCGCGTATTTAATCTTGTTCTTTTAGATAAACACCGAAAAGCAGATGGACTGCTACTTCGATAAGGTTCAAATTTTCAGCGGCAAGGATGAGAGTGCACCGAAATTAGTCGAAATCTGCTACTCGCCTAAACCTGTAGTGTACACCAGCTTCGGGAACCAAATGTTCATCAAGTTCCATTCCGACGTCACGTATGCGACCCGTGGATTTAACGCCAGTTACAAAAGCGTTCCCATCACCTGTGGTGGTAGATTTACCACCGATACAGGAATCATATTTTCTAAGAATTACCCGAAAAACTATCCTCATAGTCAAAATTGCAAGTGGTTGATACAAGTTGATCAAAATTACATCGTTAATATCACCTTCTTGGACTTCGATATCGAGAGCAGTAGAAATTGCACCGACGATTATGTTCAGGTTATACATTAAATATTTGTTTGGAGTTAAAAGAAGTAAATGGAACAAGTTATGGAAAATTGTGACTTTTTTAACAGATATACGATGGGCCGACAACGGACTCGCCGTTATTAGGCACCCACTGCGGAAACGAACTGCCACCCTCTTACGAATCAACCAGCAATGAGATGTTAGTTGTTATGAGAACAGACAGAATATTAGGAGCAAAAGGATTCCAAGCAAAGTATCGTAAAGATTGTGGCGCTCGTATCATTGTACGTGATCAAGGGTACGTCGTTCCATATGCAACTTACACCACCGACGCTCTTTCCGATGGAAGCTGTACATGGATATTGGTTGCCGAGGATCTAGGTATAGTTCCGTCATATTAGATAGTCGTCCCATCATAAACAGTCTTTCTTTTGTAGATAATATGTTTAGATTTTTAACTAATCTATTTCGAAACGTGCAGAGAAAGAAGATGATAAGTCACGTTTCCCAATTTTTTTCTTTTTTTACAAAGAAACAGTTTTTAAATTCAATATGTTGTCAATTAATCCTGTGTTACCAAAATTTTCTTACCATTTAGTTTTTATGATCTTTCCATAATTTATTGCAAGATATTAAAATATTGATTCTCGATAGGTTTTTACAAAATTTTGTCAGTCTGTCAGCTATTTTTGATTCTAACTGATTCTTTCCATTTTCTGTTACAAAATATTAAAAGGCTACTTTATTAATTATAATGTGAATTATCAGATTCGTTCCCTTGTGACTTTCACGTAACAAGTATTCCAGTTATTAATTCTTTTTTCAATTTTTTAAAACAGCTGATCATGTCACTGTGACATTCACGTATTTGGATCTGGACGTGGTAGACTGGACTCACCTAGAGGTGTTCGATGGCGAAGGTTTGGATGGGCCATCTCGAGGCCATTGGGAAGCTGGTACTGACACTGTACCCTTGCCGATAACCAGTAACGGTAATGCACTTACCGTGCATGTGACCTCAAGCTACGAATTGTTAGCACGCTTTTCCTTCACCTATTCCGTATTAAATTCAGGTAAATGATGCGACCGCTTTTTTTATCGTTTCTGATATCTTCTTGGCAAACTTTTCGATACTGAAAACGATTTATTACGCGACACATTGAACATTTAATGTATACTGCATTCGTAGTAACTGATTTGCGAATTTTTATGCGGTTTTGTCTGTGACGAGACACGATTATACATTTGATATCAATATAACAATTGAAACCAATCTGGAAATCCATATGAAAGTTACAAGGTATTTACTACAAATAAAAAAAAAAAAAAAATACATTTAGTTAAAAAGAAGTTAGTATGTAACATGAATAGTCACGTTAATATTAAGTGTTACAGATAGTTTCACTGAATTTTGCTACTTAACATAATATATAATTGGTCGTTCAAATTTCATTTTCAGATTTGTTTCAAGCTTTTCCAATATAGACGCTTATGAAATGTCAAAATATTTTGTATAACGCATATAATATATTCGTTAAATGTATCCACGAATGCTCGAATACTTTCGTGAGCTTCGATGCCAAACAGATCGATCAATTTCGTCAAATCAATAAATTTGAGTTTCCTTTATCTAACTCTATCGAACATTAAATCTTATTGATTGAACTGCAGCATGCGGCGGAACGTACAAGACGTATAAAGGAGAGATCGCCTCGCCGAACTACCCTGACAGTTACCCCTTAAACGCCGAGTGCATCTGGATCCTGGACAACTCGCCCGGAAATAGACTTCGCCTGAATTTCATCGACTTCGATCTGCAGCAAAGCGACGACTGTAACATGGATTATTTGGAGATACGCGAGGACAGTGGGATCGGGAAGCTGATCAATACCTTCTGCGGAACCAACTCAGAACCAGTCCAAACGTCGAAAAAATTGTGGATCAAGTTCAAGAGCGACAACGAGGGCGCAGGGAAGGGATTCAGAGCTCATTTTCAAGTGATAGGTGGAGACGAACTAAGTGGACCAGTAGGGACAATCACTTCTCCGCTTTATCCGATTCCTTATAAACAGAGCTACACCATGTGGAGAATCACGGTCGAGTTTGGGTCGATGATTCGAATCGATATCACGGATATATATATTAACAATTTCGATACTGGCGTCAACTCTCTCAAGGTATATATAAGAATATATATATTTCAAATATTTCATAGCAGATGGAAAAGTGTTGTTCTGCATCATTCAAACACCTATACGATTCCAAAAGTACTGTTCCTCACAGTCTTTTTATCAGAAACCATCCTTGTCATCCTCAATCCGGTGCTTCTAAGAACAATGTTTCTCCTTTTTAAAGCAATGCAACCGTAGGTCGCTTGCCATTCCTAAACTTTCATTCTAAGCGATCATACTCTTGATATGCGATAGCTACAAGATTTCAAGTTACTAGCTATGGCACAACTACCGTTGGCCTCAACAATTTGAAAAAACACATCATAACTAACACGTATAATTTTAAACGCGGAGGTTACTAGAGACTTTGAATCTATAACAACGACTACGTGTTTTGAACAGGTGTACGATGGTTACGATAACAATGCGCCAGTTTTGTTGGAAATTTATAATTTTGATCAACCTCAGTCCGTCACATCCACTGGTAATGTAGTCAATATAGAATTTTCGATCGATGTCAGCCTTGTATTTCGACATGGTGGCTGGTTCTCCCTTAATTGGCTTCAAATACCAAGAGACACCGATGATGGCAATACGGAAAATGGAGCTGTTAAACGTAAGTTCGAACATCGTTAATGTCATTGATTAAAACGTAACATCGTATCTTGCTACAGTGTCAGAGTGCAGTATGGAAGTGGCTCTACAGAACAGCAGTAGATACGATATCACGTCGCCCGGCTGGCCGCACGGCTATGCTGATAATCTTCGTTGCGTATGGATTTTCACTTCTCCACCCGGAACTCACTTGGTCTTCAGAATATTATACATGGATCTGGAAGAAAGCAACAATTGCGTGGCAGATTTTGTCACGGTTTACAATGGCAATGCCCTAACAGACGAGAGTAACGCGAATCTATTGCACAAATTATGCCTATCGAATTCTACGTCGATGATAATAGAGGCGGAGAACGTGATGACGGTAAAGTTCGAATCAGATAGCTACTTGAACGAAACAGGCTTCAGCGCATACGTCTACCAAGGTAAAAATATTTTCAAGTACTCTTGCATTCGAGGACATTATTCACAATATAGGGTGTTCATTGTCGATGTAACTTAGCTTGTGGTGGTAAGCTATCTGGGCCAAACGGAGTGATCGAGATCAATAATGTTACATCGAGGTTGCAGTCGCATAGTTGGGATATTTCGTGCGAGTGGGTGGTCACAGTGAGACCTGGGCGAACGATAGAAGTGAACATCGTTGAGATGTTGATAAAAAATCCCAGTTCGACGTGCAGTAATAATTTTCTTATGGTAAATTTGCATTCAATATTAAACCTGTCAATGATAATATTTTAATTCCTTGAAATACGTGACTAACTGTTTTTATAGTTGAAAAATGGTGGAGAGATTTCGTCGCCTTTACTTGGAGCTGGAAAATACTGCGGTTTCGTGGCACCAACCCCTCTCCAAACCACCGGAAATCGTCTATACGTAAAGGCGCACGGTATTCAGCCCAATATCCAATTTAAATTAACCTACAGGTGATCACGGCTATTTTTTTTTTTTTACCCATTAATACGTTCCACACCTGTCAAGTGAAATTTTCTGAAGAAATTTGATGAATTATTCAGCGAAGTGAGCATGAACTGCGGAGGTGAATTCTACCTGACGAGCAAGCAGAAGGAGTGGGAAATTGCCACCCCGAATTACCCAAACATCCCTCCAACATATTCCGAGTGCACGTGGACAGCAATAGCGCCTGGCAGAGAAAGGATATTCATCCATTTCATCGAAAGATTCGATTTGAGTTCCTCCCTAAAGTGAGTCTTGGATGTACCAACAGTGAACAGCTAACTTACTATATTAAATCGTTCAAGTTCCGTGAACAGTAAGAGAGGAAACGAATTTCAGCTGTGAGAAGGAGTACGTTGAAATCAGGGATGGTGGAACGAGCAACTCCAGACTGTTAGGAAGATACTGTAAAGACACAGCTCCCAGCAGCATGATCAGTACCGAAAATATGATGTACGTTCACTTTTACACGGACGTCCCGGAGCCCAAGAATGGTTTCAAAGCTGTGCTCTCTATCAAAGGTTAGATGATATGTAATATCGCAATGTACTTCGTTCTAAATATTTTGCATTCGTGAATCAAAGTTCTACATAGAAATTCACACCTTTGAAATAATTTTCTAAAGTTTGCTGCTTTTCTTGTAGATTTATGCGGTGGGATTATCAGAGGTCTCAGTGGCTTCATCTCATCACCGAATTATCCGTTGGGATACGCCAAAAATCATAATTGCACTTGGCGAATAATCGCTCCAGCGGATCACACATTGAAATTCACGTTCTTAGATATAAATTTACCTAACCGCCATTCTTGCAAGGATTACGTGCAGATCCAGGAAGTGATGCCGGTGAATAAAACGAGTAAGTAGAAACAGACTTACAGGTTAGACCCAACGCGGATGAACGCTTTCTATGATCTTCCCCTTTTTTTACTTTTTATCAGATGTCGAAATTGGCAAATATTGCGGTTTCGTGAAACCCGAAGCTGTCGAAACGGCATCCAACGAAGCGACAGTGACGTTTATAAGCGATGATATCGAATACGTGTCCTACCGGGGTTTCAATCTTAACTTTACCGCTAGTCAAGAAAGTGAGTACCAAATGAGATTCGAAATGGAAATGAAACGACAATAAATAATGTTTATTGCAGTCTGTGGAGGTGAAATCACTGACATGACGGGCACGATCAAGCCGAATGGTTATCCCAATATCGCAACGAGTTCAAAGTACGCAATTGAACATTTATGTTAAATTAAACCTTCTGTACTTTATCTACTTCTATTCTTTTGCAGATACTGTGACTGGAGAATTAAATTGCCGGTAGGATATTACGTCGTTGCTGAATTACAGGACTTGGATATCATGCCCGGAATTCAGTCACGACTGGGTTACACAGTAACGGTAATTATTAAAGACCTTACAATCTTCACCATTTTACCATTTCAACCGTTAACTGATCTTTTTTTCAGTTTTACAACGATTTCCGCTTCAAATCCAGGATCAAGACAATACGATCGAATTCAACAGATCGAATAATAATAAGCTCTAGCAATACCATGATGATCGGTTATTATTCGTCACCAGGCTATCGTGGTTTCAAATTGCGCTACCGTGCCGAACCGAATCCTCGTACGTCCGCGAAAGAAATATTCCTTTGATAGATCAAAAGTGCAATTGTCCGATGAACAATATTGTTATCTAAACTTTCAGCCTGCGGTGGAGTGATACAAGAAATCAAAGGTAGTCTGTCACCACCAAAGTATCGACCCTTCAACGAGTCGTCCTATTTCTGTCTCTGGAACATAATAGTACCGAACAGTCTAATAAACAGCAGTCATCTTGGAGTGACATTGTCGATAAAGGTGATTGGCCTAATCAGTGAAATTCGTGGACACGCCTTAACCAAGTATTGCTTCCGGGACCGGGTCATCTCTTTGAGTGGTAAGATTGTCATTGTCAACCGAATCGTGTCTTTCTATCGGTAGACGATTTTTTAAAATTGAAGAAAATATGAAAGAATTGCTGTTGATTTTTTTTAATTTAAAAGGTTTATTCAAAAAGTTTGTAGAAAAATTTCAAACATTAAGAGTATCATTTACTCGATTAGGACGAAAGACTTAAATATACGTTATATCGCGTACATTAAAATTCGACGAATGCTGGAACATATTTTTGTTTTCCAAGGTATCGGTATGATTTGCGGCAACTTCTCGGAACCGGTATATTTGAGAAGTCCCAAACTGATGAACGAGTTGACCGTAAGTCTCAAACGAAGGAAAGACGATGGTGTTACATACATTTGGCACATAGCGTATATCTGTTTGAAATTTGTAGATAGTGAACAGTACTTTCGGGGCACCGATGCACTTCACCCTCGAGTACGAATGGCAACCTTGCGGTGGCATTCTTAACGGATTGACACACGTGATACAGGCGCCTAAAAATATATCCTATCCTATTAATTGCGTCTGGCACGCGAATTATCCAGACAATGGAGAAATGATCAAGCTCCACTTCAACAGACTACACTTGGGTGGCTGTGACAAGAATTACATCAGTATCAGGTATTTTGGAAACAAATAACTTACTGTAAACCTCTGTAAATCTCTAGAACTAGCGACGGTTGAAATGTGAAATTTGAATCAAAGATATTAGTACGAGAAACAAAGCTTTGTCCACATACCTATATTTCACAAACAAAAGTTTCCGAAAATCCTCCAAAATGCACCATAATAAATGTAGATTAAAGAGAAATGGAGTTATTCCAAACTATTCGGATACTTTTAGTTTCAAGGTTACACGTTTTCCAAATTCTTCAATGTGCTTGTTTCTTAGGAACGGTGGGCCACTCTCGCCAGAGATTGGCAAATTCTGCGGTAACGTGCAACCTAATAACATCACCAGCATATCTAATCAGCTGTGGATCGAATATACAGCAGTAGAGGATCCTAGCGACTTCGAGTTCGTCCTGGAACCTGAGAACGACGGATGTGGAGGCACACTTCATGGCAACAGTCGCGAAATATCATCCCCTAAGTAAATGAAAGCACGATAACGCAAAATGAATCAGAGAAATATCTGATTTAGCGATTCATTTATATTCTTCGTGTATCTACAGGTTCCCGGCGAAATATCCCAACAACGCAGAGTGCATCTGGGAAATAATGGCAGACAACGGCTATCACGTCGGCCTGGTATTCGTTGATCGTTTCAATTTGGAGAGTAGCCCTAACTGCGAGAAGGATTACGTACAGGTGCGTGAGAAATTTGCATGGTAATGAAATTGTGCAGTAGGTTTCCGTTGCACCCGGACGACGAACTTCGTCGATGCACCGTGTTAGCATGAAAAGTAACGACACTATGTTATGTTTGGTCTTATTATTATCGCTGTCCAGCGTGGCAAGAAATGAAGCAGTTGATAGGCACGGAACCAGCAGGGATATGACGTGTTGCAAATTCGAGATAGTCGAAGATTTTATCTTTCGAATATTTTGTCTGATGTAGATGTTCGACTGGGTGACAGACGCAAAGAATAAATCTTCCACGGGAATGTGGAAGGATCTTGGAAAAGTCTGCGGTAGAAACACGCCGTTGACATTCAATTCGACCAGCAATCGTATGAAAGTTATCTTCCATTCGGACGAGGCGATCCAGGGTGACGGATTCCGCGCCGTTTGGCAGGAGAACTGCGGTGGAGTTTTCGAAGCCACCTCTCACCGGAAGATTATCACATCGCCATCGTATCCGAATTTCTATCCGCCAAATTTCTTCTGTAATTATACTATCGTGGCGCCAGAAGAAAGCATAATAATCAATTTCAAGGAATTCCAGATCGAACACAGTAAGCAGAAATAAATGCTACTAAGAGAACGTGACAGATACCACTGAAATTCATCATTTGGTGTTTCCGTTAATCATAGGTCGCAGGGACTGTAACCTCGACAATGTGACGATTTTATACGAAGACACGTACGCAATGGAGGAGAATGTTTATTGCGGAGAGAATAAGCCACCCTTAATAAAGGCGTCAAACAAAGCGGAGATCATCTTTAGAACCGATAGATTCATTCAACGAAGCGGGTTTCTATTCGAATATCATCTCAATGGTACTCATGGCCACATATCATAAACAATAAAAATTCGAAAGTTTCAATAGAATTTGTCTTTCAACGATTTCTTTTTTTCTTTCTATCTCGAAAGACTGTGGCGGAACGATAACAGAGCCTGGAGACATTAAGCTCTTAACACGTGATGGCGCATACCTCGGAGGGACGGACTGTGTCTGGAAAATCCAAGCACCCTCAGACAAGAGTATCGTTCTCCGTTTCGAAAGTTTCGTACTCGAGTCCAGCTACAGGTACCTTATCCGATATTCAAGTTCGAAGGAATTATAGTGACAGTGGTATTTTACGATAATACTATAAATCTTGCAGCTGTTTATACGACGTCGTGACAATCTACGAAGGCCTGGAGGAAAACGAGCAGAATAGACTAGCTAAACTGTGCGGAGATCTGTCGGAACATTTGCCAGTCATAAAGTCTAACTCAAGTTCCATGCGGGTTTTGTTCCACGCGGATTACAGCCGCCACTATTCTGGTTTCACCGCAAAGGTAACTTCTACGTAGTTTGTAATTAGAATTTCCAGTCTTTTTAATCGTATTACAAGCCATTTTCTTCTAGAATCGCTTAATTTTCAAATCGTTTCATTCTCTCAGGTACTTTTTGTGAAAAGTGTCGCAGCAGGTTGCGGTGGAGTCATTCATTTGCTTACTCCTCATAGTCAGACATTCAAGACTCAGAAAGACTCGACTTACGATAGCCTGGAAGATTGTCATTGGAACGTGATAACGTCAGTGGGAAAAATTATCAAATTCACTATCAACAGCATGGATATCAAGAATAAAACTAACAATAAAAATACCACTATCGACAATGAATGCACTGGCGATTTTCTTGAGGTAAAATTTTCCCTTCGCCTACTAACTTTTGTATTGTTATGTCTTTAACTTCTTGTTACGTCGTTTAGGTTCGCGATGGCGCCGGACCTTTTAGCCAGCTTTTAGGAAAATTCTGTGGCAACCAACCTCCGCTTCCTATATTGTCCGCTTCCAACACTCTTTGGATACGATTCGTCAGCGATGGTACGCTCGAAGGAGCTGGCGTCGATGGCACTTTTGACACATTAGATGGTGAAATCAATTAAATATCGACTAATTAATGAGAAAATACTCGATGCTTAACGGTTGTTCGATTTTTCCAGCGTTATGTGCCTATGCCGCCCCAATAGTGAACAACTCGAGACTTACACTGACTTCGCCGAATTATCCGAATAATTACGAACCAAATACAAGGTGTCATTGGACAATAAGTTCCGAAGACATGTACACCGAAAGACTAAGGATACAATTTTTAGACTTCGATCTGGCTGACTCCCACCAGTGCGAAGATGACTACGTTGAAATCCTAGACGGCAGGGTAAGTTGCTTAACGTATGACTTATCCAGTTCAGAAATATCGTTATCGTATCATCATGAAACGATGTTCATACAGAATCGAAAGTACATCGAGGAGGGCTACGGCGAGAACTTCGTTTGGAATGGAAACATGCTGACAGAAATTTATGATTCGGTAATGAAACTTATCTTTTAATATCTATAACATTTTAAAATTTTATATGTATATTTGTATACTGTTTCCAAATTATTGTTTAATATTGTCAAATTTTTATGGTTTAATAAATTATAGGGCGGTTTTGCGCCATCCACTTCGTACAAATATTGTGGCAACAATTTGCCTCATGATTTCTATAGGTAGGTAACGAGTTCTCGAACAGAATCCAAACGTACAAAAATTGAACATAGAAAGTTAAATTTCCTTGTCGATACAGTTACAGCAGCGAATTGTACGTGACGTTCAAAGGTTCTAGCACTGGTCACAAAGGTTTTAAGCTCGAATATAGCAAGTCGACGTGCGATCGGAATTTCACCGCGGAACAAGGTCGAATCGTGCACGAAGGTATCACTGATTGTTGGATCACGATAACAGCGCCTGAAAACCGCACAAT
This sequence comes from Bombus fervidus, assembly GCF_041682495.2. Classification (NCBI taxonomy): domain Eukaryota; kingdom Metazoa; phylum Arthropoda; class Insecta; order Hymenoptera; family Apidae; genus Bombus; species Bombus fervidus. The sequence goes on from NC_091524.1 coordinate 4,245,307, forward strand.
CTCTTTATATTTTAACCAATTTTCGCTCTACGACCCGGACGAGTGCACCAAGAGTTCCTTACAAGCAAGTGTTCTAATCGCGTTTCTATTTATATATTCTCTGACAAAGATTCTGTTTCTACTTGGTCATGTTGTGTTCACTTAGGTATTCGATGGTGATTTGACTGATAAATTGTTAGCGTCGTTGTGCTCTATGGATGTGCCTAGTCCTATTTTCAGTACCGGAAACAAGCTGAGTTTACATTCTCGGTCCGAATGGTCATCTAGCTTCGAGTTCTACGACATCACATACACCACTACGGACGCAGGTGAGAACAGAGTGTGTTCGATATTAATACTGAAAATCAGTGCGTTGTTTGAGAATTGCTGCGTGAGCACGTTAGGAAATAGATAAAGATTTTGTAGGAGGTGGGAAGCATCATGCGTGGGAAGGGCAAATAGGAATGAAACAAGTGAAAACAGTGGGAAATGGTGTATAATTCTGTGAGGAAACCACGCGCCATAAAATAATTATTTGTTGTATGCAATAATTAATCACATACAGGTCGTGGCTGCGGTGGTCGTATATTTAATTACGCCGGATCGTTTACGTCACCTATGTACCCCAACGAATATCGCAATAACACGGTGTGTGTCTGGGACATTACCGTACCAAATGGCCTGAAAGCCGCCTTGACTTTCCCAGTATTCGACATCGGCACGAAGAAGAGCTGCTCTTACGATTACAACGTTGTGAAAATCTATGATATCACATCGACTGGAGAGGAAGTTCTTTCCACTACTTACTGTGGAGGGGTAATTCGATATCAGAATATAAGACCAATTGCTGAGTTTATTTGAAGAGCAAGGTGATAATGATCTTTTCATCGAATTTTTATTTGTCTTTGCAGGATGATCCGGCACCGTTCGTGGCCAGTAGCAATCGGGTAATCGTGAAATTTATTTCATCGGTGAACAATATTGGAACCGGTTGGAGAGCGAATTTCGATGGCCGAGAGGATTAAGAGAAGAGACGTCTGAGTGCAAACATCAGAGAACGATTTATAAATATATTTATTCTATCAAAGTGTATGTATATTTCGCATGTTAACAATGCAGTATATTTATGGTAGCGCACTTTGAAAAGGTAAACGAATTAAGGCGATTGTCCGATAACTATTATTTGTAAATAACATAATGTTTGTGCGATGTGGGTAGAAATGAAATAAATCAGATTTCGTACAACGTTTCGTATTGTTATTGGTCGATAATTCATTGTGATATCGTATTGGCTAGAACCAATACCGCCGAGCATTGTTGACTCGTGCGAAATTAATTCAACGATCTTCTCAATATTCTATCGATAAATCATGAATAATATAATATGATATTTTCGAATGTGTTCATGTTTAACTATTCAAACGTCACGCCTCGTTGCATTCATCCACGCAATTCTCGTTCGTTTCATTGTCCTCCGCTTCTCCAAGTTCCGCCACCGAACAGCTTTTCGCCTTTCCGTTCGCTTCCTCTATCTTCGAATCTTCTTCCACAACTGGCAGAGTTTCTGTATCTAATTCTTCGTCATTTTGTATCTCTCGTTTCTTCCTGTTCTTTTCGCGTTTGTTCTTCTCAGCTTTCTTCTTGTCCTTTTTCGACACCGATTTCGCTTTAATCTCCTCTTCTTCCACTTCCAACGGTGCTTCCTCTACTTCCTCCACCTTCGTTTGTTTTTCTTTCTTCTGGACCTTCTTCTTCTTACCTTCCTTCGTCACCTTTTCGGACTTGTCCAAATTTTCACTTTCCACTTTCTGCTTTGACTTCTTTTCATTTTCCAAATTGTTTTGTTCTTCCACTTTTTTATCTTTCAATCTCTTATCTTTCAACCTCTTGGAATCTTTCTGGTGCACTTCTTGAGACTCACCGGAATATTTAGTTTTCTTCTTAGACTCATATTTCGAATTGGTTCGAGGGTCGGCGTTTTCCTTCCCTTTCAGTTTCTTATTCTTCGACTTGTGCTCTTTTCCTGATTCCTCATTTTCAGCAACGTTTTCAGAGTAGCTCTCCACGTTCTTTTCCTCCGACGCGCTGTTCTTCCTCTTCTTCGGCTGTAAGTTCTTGCCCTCTCCATCCTTCCATTTTCTTTCCCTAAAACAACGAAAATCAGCATCGTAGCAGAACTTAGTCACGAGAAAACGATGCAGAAGCAACGTCCGTCACCCGTGACCAGATAAAAGCTACCGAGGGCAAAGCGATTATTGCGTAATTGACGCCACGATGCATACAATCCGATGAATCATACTGCGCTTTTCCAAACTCACTTCGAATACGCTACATCCTTCTTTTTCCTTTCGTGACCTTTCTTCGACTCCACTTCCTTGCCAGGCTTCTTCGCCAACGCATCGGAGACGAGCACCGTGACAATCAACAAAATAGTAAATAGTACCCAGATCCTGAAGAAACGTTCCACGAATTAAAATGATCGCTCTCTAACGTTAATGCGGCCAAACCGCGTGAAAATATTCTCCTCACCGCATATCTGCTCCGCGATTGAATCACTCTTGATCCTCTAACGATACGTATCGAGTCTGGAGATCGTGTACGACCGAAATCAAGATTCAGCGCAATACTGACTGCTGTTCGTCGGTCTTCTTATATCTTATACTGTGTCTTCATTCATATCTCGATAAACACGCTTGCCTCACAGCTCGGTGATCGCGCAGTTCGTGAATGGTTCTTACGGTATCGGTGTCGATATCAGCGTAAAATCTATTGGCAATACGTGGACGAATAATTGCGATCTGAATTCGTAACGCGGAAAGTTCGAAGTTCGAGTGCGTAACTCTTCCTCGTTTTAACGTATCGTGCGTTCTTGACCTAGAACAGCCTGTGCCTGAAATAGCAAAACCGACTATTCACATCCTACGCACGAATCTTCTATCCTTGATATTTTCGCGAGTTCTCCACATTTTTCTTGTCCTGTTTCCGACATTTCGCTTAACCGCTGTCGTTTCACTACCACCACGAAACGAGATATTTGGGTCGGTTCATATCTAATCTTCGTGCTGACGGTCTCTGACGTCAAGGGCCACTCAAGGAAGCTCTACATTATGACAAACAAGCATTCGTGTCGCAGGTAATTTTCAATATTACGCGGTTTATACCATTTACGTCTTTTGTTTGGTTCCAGTTACTCTTATCGAGTTATGACGCCACTGGATTAGAGGTCCAGGATGCAGCTTCTAGATGCAGATTTTGGCTCATCACGCAATTGTTCTTGCGCCTGCTTTCATAGGTGGTAATATAAACAAACTGAGGTGAGATTGATCCAATTCCGATTCCTCGGAGTAGCCAAATTTTACAATTGCGTCGTATTACGATGATACGATATCTTTGGTAGATTAAACGTGAATTCGGGTGTAGCAATCGCCAATTGATTTTCGTTAAATAAATTCCGTATTATATGTATTAAGTACTCTAGGAGCGAGAAACTGAAGAGCTAAAAGCTAATTTAAATATAAATTGGAGAATGTGTTGTTAACTATTTTTAACACGTATATCTATTTTTGAAATTGTGAAAAATCGTGAAGCCATAGGTCTGTGTGTTAATGCGTTTGTTTTATGATTTCTCGTGCATTTTTCGAAGCAACTCAAAAAAAGTTTTTTTATTAAAAGACGCAAATACCCTTTTTTACGAAGATCCATAAATCTCGCCAGTTTTCGTTGATCGGTTTTTAGTAACAAACGAGTTACCGAACTACTTTCTTTCTCCAATACGATATCTATTCTCAATGAGTACCTGCAGCAAATATCATCGCGATATCTTGAGCAGATAAACGCCTTTTTTTCATTTTTTGTCATATTCCCCGGGTCGTTAGCATTACTCTTATCATTCGATTGCTTTTTTTTTTAGAAAAAGATTCATTTTTTTCGAAGCTATCAACGTCAACATGTATTTGAAGACTTCGTTTATTATCCGATTTATCTTAGGATCAGAGTGCGATAATTCCATGTGACGCAAACAATTGTTGATATTAATTGACTCAACGACAAAAATTATACAGAATTTACGTAAATAGAATTAATATGAAATTTTGAATTGGTAATCGCATGATTATTCTGAGTCAGCAGAGGTTTCACAATTAAGAATGCGGTGTTTACTGAAATTATATGTAATCATATATTTTTGTCATTTATTTTTATATCTGTATCAATAATTCGTGCCATGAATTTCGTGGCGATCGATTGATCTGGTTACAAAATAACATGTGATTTGCTTAAAAAAAAGACGCTCATGGTCCATCGATATTATCAAAACTTTTGAAGACCAAAATTATCGAGATTTTATGCATGCTGTGTTTCATGCGGACAGTGTGTCGACTCAATTTTAAATTACAATTCTGGAATTACAATTTCCGATCGCGCCAATAGCACACGAGAAACACGAAAACGTATACGTAGGTTATTCACTTCTCAAATAGAAGATAAAGCGGCTGTTTTTCTACGCGTGTAGTTCGTGTTCATTTTGTACACGTATTAATGCGAGGGGCCGCTTTCATTTTAAGTTTCTGCGCAATATATAATCTTTAAATTTTGCGCAATGTATGTAATATATATTTTTTAATTACTCGTTCCCTACAGATTAAGTATTCGTGTTTAACTTAATGTACTTATAAATAAGAAAGAGAAAAGTATGGCTCATCGTAATCTAAACGACGCCAATATAAAAGTAATTAAAATTACAATACTTGCAAAATATCGTCCCTTAATAAGATATACATTACACGAATGGAATCATTAAGTATCAAGCTAAAAGAGAGCACGAGAAATTCATTCTTTTACATAACATTTTTTTCCTTTCTTTTTCCTTGTTTGGATACATATCCATTTTTTAAATGTTGAAATTTGCAGTGAAATGTGACTAGTAAAACGTTAAGTGATATAAAGTGATGAAACTAACATATCGTAGAACGTAAGTACCATTTTGAAATCCATTTAATAAAAGTAAACGAAAGCCGTGTACTGAGTGCAAGGCATCAATTAGTATAGTGTATATAACTTCTTCTGTCTTCCCTTTTTTTCATTTTACACATTGTACTACAATTATTCCACGGACGTATCTAACGTTCAACATTCGTGACGCTCCTGCGAACATTGCCTAAGTACAAATCACAAGAAATCTTTAGAAACAGCTTATTTTCTTTCCTTATATCTAACAGGTTACTAAAATATCACCGGCAAAGTTGTAGAGCGAAATTACTTTTCACGATAATTTCTTAATTACAGGTGAACGATTTCACGAGGGAATAATGTGGAATCCACTAGAGCACGCGATAATATTCCTTACGATAAAAAAAAGTCAAAGTTATGAACCTCACAGTTAAGTCAACTTTAAGTCTCAAGTAGAGAGAATTATTTCAACAAGTACGACTGTAAAGAGCAACGGTTTCCAAACAATTAGGCAAGCTCGTATATCATAAAAAATCTAGTAGCATCAGTCTTCTGTTCACAAGAACTTCAATTCAGAGTTGCAAATTGAATGCAATTATTGCTCTATATATAAAAATTTTAGTTTGAGACTGACAAGTGAATATTACATTTTTGCCAGTTTTGATTTTAGAAACTGTTGCTTGGACAAGATCTATTTCACCCGATAGTTGGGATACGAAGGAAAAATTTGATCACAGAGATGCGCAGAAAAAATGATCGTTTCTGACCGCGAGAACTGAAGCTGATGTAGATCAACATATCGCTTTTGTGCTTTCACTCTGGCATACAACTTTCCGTAAAGTCAAACGCAAGAAGGAGCGAGGAGAACCGAAGCGTTTGCGCATTATTCGACACATTTTCATAAAAATATTCTTTGAAACATTACAATGTATATTACCCTGAGTGCTATATCATTTCTCTCTCGATACGGGCCAACTACCAATTCTATTTACATAGATACAGAGATATTACGAAAAAAATAGACATATTTCCCATATATATATATACGTACGTATGTACCTATATATGTATATAATCTTAAATTGCCTCTCATTCAAGAACCAAACAAAAGAATACATATTTATAGCTGTTCAAAATATGAAACATAGCTCGTGTGCTTTCTTCTTCTGTTCAACGAGTGAACGTCGATTACGTTACGCTTCCTCGGAAGTATTTGATCGGGATTTGACAATTTTCCCGTTCTTTTCCGGCGATTCGTTTAAAGGCTGAGAATCCTCTTGAATGGATTGTGGATACTTTTGGTCGGGATAGTTCCATGCTTGGATATCACCCGTACCGAAAATCTGGTAAACGATATAAGTGCCACACGCGACGCATGCAGTTACCCCAAACACTTGCCTCCATGCGTCCAGAGTTTGCTGTGAAAAGAATTCTCTGTTATTTTTGCGTACGGAGACTAGTTGTTGTAGATATTGCGCGAGGAAACTAGGCTTAACCTATTCATGAGTAGGTGATTTCTTTATAGGTATATGATAAATGTATTGATTGAAAGCTTACGAACGAAGAATTCGTGGATTATTACAAGGCGAAGGAGTTAAGACAATCCAGGAATATGTAGAAAATCTAAATACGATTATTCATCTTACACGAGGGAAATTTATATGGAAAGAATGAAAGGGAGCGGGACTTAAAATAAAATAAAATGTTCACTTACGCTTTTTTCTGTGAGAAGACCAGCCACGACTGGAGATAAGAAACTGGCGGTCATGTGAATTGTCTGTGCAAATGCTAATACTGGACCTGGTACCAAAAAGTCATACGATAAAGAGATGTTTTACAGGATATAATTCGTAATATTGACTTTTAGTTTGTGACTTACCAGCAAAATTTGGTGCGATATCGACGATGTTGGCCATCGCCCCTGCGTAGGCAGCAGTGATCAGAGTAACGGCTATGAACCACACCATTAAAACAAGAACAATGTTGCAGCCCAGATAGCCGATCAACACTAACATTATTCCGGGAATTACTTGCGCTGCGGAACAAACAATTCCAGTGTTAGTTGATTCGTAGTGAACAAGAATTTTTGAAGTTTGAGGTGGTCTTTATAGAATACGTACAAGAGGCGGTGAAAACTTTCCTGACATTCGTCAACGACAAAATCTGTCGCGTCATGAGAACGTCAGCTATATAACAGAAGGCAACAGAGCTGAAGTAGCTACAGATAAACGGTAAACCAGACAGCACTCCATTCTAAAACAATAGCAAAATTCATAATAAGAAGATGATATTTAACAAAGTGTGAAAAAAGCGTTTTAGACATATACCGCTTGGATACTGAATCCTAGGACTGTCTTCATGTACATTGGTCCAGATATAATGAAGATGTAATGAACCCATATCCTTCCGAATGTGGTAATCCCAATAGACCATGCTGGCCAGGATCTGAGAATGAAACTCCACGGAACCGGCATGCTCTTCGAATAATAAAAAATTTGTTGAATTAAACAAAAGTTTGGAATCATTACTTACGTTTAACTTAACGAATTTTAAAAAATGTAAGCTTATAATTAGAGAAAGCTCTGATTTTCAAAATTAAAAAAATTAATCCCAGGTCCAATCCAATTTTTAATCAATAGAGTAATTTTTCGCAGTAGCACAGAGACTCGGATATCGTAGTGGCGAAAACAATCACTTACCTCGCTTGCGTGAACTTGATTTACTACGCTGCCTTGTATGTATCGTAGCTCCTGCTGGGATATTCTGGGATGCGCAGCTGGCGTGTCGAAGGCGAAGAAGTACCAGAAAAGGCACCAGACGGTACCGATGGTGCCGGTCGTATAGAAGACCGCTCTCCATCCAAAATGCGCGATGATGAATCCGCACAGTGGATAGGTTATCCCAATGCCGAAGCTGAACCCTGAATATAGATAATCTAGATGTTAGGAGTAGCTCACCCCACGACCCGGAAGGAAGCTGAAACATGATGCTTGTCGAATGGCTTCGCCTTGGCTCGTGTACGATTCATGCGTGGCGACGATCGCTCTTCAGCGGTGGCGTATACATATACAGCGTTTCACCCTGTAAAGCGATTCAAGTAGAGACTTAGTATGACGGGATGAGGATGAACGCACGTGACGATGCTGGCTACAGTGGGACAATGAAACTTCTATACCTGAAAATATATCAAGAGCCAAGAGCAAAGTGCAACGAACCTACGCGATATCGCATATACGTATATTATACCGACATTCTTCTCACTGGATATTTTCAATAACATTTTGATTCATTGGAACGATCAATAGTATGTCGAATTGATATGCCAAGGAAGTTCACGTAGATTTATGTTTCTTTTCTTTCAAATAGAAAAGTATATTTGTCCAGTTTTGCAGAATGAAAAGAACCAAAAGGTAAGACCGAGTGTTGATTTCATTTAACACTTCGCACACATATGTACTTCAAAAGTGACGCAACTTAAACAAGTTTTTTGGCGAAACTATTTAGAAGGTTACAGAGTACTATTCAATAAACACATGATGTTTGTAGAAAAAAAAGAATCCAAGGAACATTCTTAACCGTTGAAATCTATTTTTAACGGTTTTTATGTTATTGCAGTACTGGATCCATCTGTAGAAAGACTTCCTTCCATTTCAATGATTTTTATATACGTTGTAGAAACAGATATTTCGAGCAACTTCTTCTTATACATATAAGCGCTGTACTTTCTTAATTTCCAAGATATTTGCAAAACACTGCCGATATCACTATAATGAATTCTGCCTGCAACTGTGCGTCTGTTACATCTGTAACATATGTGTCAACATCGGTTTGACGATCGTGTCATTCAAGTGAGTTCAGCGCTTATATACACTGGAAAGAGTTGTTCAAAATATCGATATTCACAACCTATTAAAAGATCATCGAACTCAGGAGGATAGTCAGTCGTTTCATAGTTTCATCCACAACTGAATAATATTATATATGCTATCGAGTAACAATAAAATTTGCAAAATATTATTCTTTTCATCGTGCAAGATTTGATAGAAACTGGATCGTTCTAATCTCTTGAATCTCTTTCAAGATAATTTTCTTTATTTGAAATCCAGCCTTGATTATTAACATGGTACAGTGTTTCATAGAAAATAATATGATCTTCCGTCCCTCTGCTGATACGTCAACTCGCATATATCAATTGTAATCAAAAAATAACGATTGTATTACGTGCGATCAGCAAAATAAAAGACATTCCACATGGACGATTTGTGTAATCGACAACAGCAGAGAGATATTGCACGCACCAAGGCTAGGCCGTTAAGACGCGAATGAAAACAAACAGAAAGAAAAAATAAAGAAGACGACATGAAACATCGCTATATGTTATATCGTTGCGTTACATAAAAAACATTATCGATCGTTTCCGGGAAAGTTTGAGTGAGAAGGATGATAACTGTATCGGTCGGTCGTGAATAGAGGCGTGTACGAGATTCTCCGTGGCGGCAGAACTAGCATAGAATAAAATGGATAACGATGAGAAATATTAGCGTGTACATAAAACATGTTGCCACCGAGCCTGACTGATTCAACCAGCTGGAAGTATACTCGGCCTTTCTCATGCTGTTGAGCGGTTGCTGTTGAGTATACCTCGGTCCGGCGAATGCAACCACGTGGAGCTTAAAAAGCAATCAGACAACAAAATGAAAGAACCGTTTATTTCTTAATAGAAAATTTGACTGACACGCACATAAGCATATCTGTTGATCCGTGAATTTTAACTGAAAAGAACAAAATCTTTCGTTTATTTCTCTCGTGTTTTTTCTTTTTTTTTTTTTTTTCGTTTTGAACAGGATAAAATGTGTTTCTCATTAGAACTTCCGCTTCTCGTATTCTGAAAGAAGCGTCAGACCATATTAGTGCATTATCGTTGAAAGCAAAAACAGAAAGAAAGAACGATGAACAGACACGAAATTGAAATTGGATTTATTAGATCCGCGTGATTCCGGCGTCGTGCGTGTTGAAATTTCGCTACAATGCACAAGAAGAAATGTTATTAGCGACGATGGCACTCACCTTGGAAGGAAGACATGAAACGCGACCGTTCCACTGGAGGAATCCAGTGTCCGACGATGGCGTACATCGCAGGCCACGTGAGTCCCTGTACACACGTAATATACATGTTTCGGACGATCATAATAACACAGATCATCGATCATCGATCTTCGATCGAATTTCATTTTCATGCAAGATTCTTTATACCTCCATGTATTTCTCTTTTTTACCGTAAAAGGAGACTTACACTAGCAATGCCCTGTATACTACGCAGCGCGATCATAACTCCATAATGAATTCCCGCTGCAGAGGGCATCAGTAAACTACAGATCGCCGTGATCAGCTGCGAACCACCAAAAACTGTCTTCGTGCCAAAGTACTGCGTCAACACGCCACCGACTACTTGTGACAGGATATAACACCAGTAGAATGAGCTACTAATGGCTGACTGTATGGTTGGACTCCAATCAAATTCCCCTTGATCCTGCGTAAAAAGATAATACCTGTTTCTCATTTTATGAATACAGTTTTCAATACTGTTTCTGCAAAAAATTGCATCTGAGATTAGACATTATATAGGGTGAGTCAGTAAGAATGATCACCTAACATAACTCGTAACCATATTCTTGGCTTTATCAAGAAATGTTTGAAATAAAATTCACTGTTTATTCGATGGAACTGATTGGGTGAATACAGCTTGATTTTTTAATATCTTATATTTTTTGGGGTATTAAGGTAACATGTAATTTTTTAAACGGTACCATATATTTATTTTAACCTTAGTCGATCCAGTTGGATATTTTCTACAAGAAAGTTTGTAGACTTATTTATACCGAAAGGCCATTAGTTTAACAGATATTTTGATTACGATTTCTCAAATTTAATGTATGAAGGACGAAGATCCTTCGCGTTTTTCCTTGTCTTTCATACGCTAAATTTGTCAAATTGATGCAATTAATTGAATGCTAAATTAATGGTTTTCCGATATAAATAGATTGATACTGTCCTATAGAGAATATCCAGCTGGATTAACTAGTGTCCCAAAACACCATCTAAATCACTATAAGTACCAAGAAAATAAAGGTCATCTCAATATCTCAAAAAATATATTAGGAAAATATTAGAAAATCTATTCAGACATTTATTTAATAATATATATATATATAAACAATATTTAATTCGTCAATTTTAATTCTTGAATACAATACGTCCTATTTCGAACAGTATTTGTATACAGTCAATAGGTAATGAATTATTTAAGGTGATCATTTTTACTGACTCATTTTGTAAATGACGCTGCCAACCGGTTGTAATTATCACTGAATTTGATAAACTTTGATAAACTATCACAATTACGTAAAAAGGCACGTATTTTGTGAACAACCTGCCTAATTACTTCCTGATATATAGTAAGCGTAACATGATATCAGTTTTAATCACCATGTCGATTACAACTCGAAGGCGCAATTTACCACGACAGTTAAGTTTTATTTTTAATAAAACTTCGACGCTTTTCGCAAAGAGGATCGGCCACGTAATATTACGTGGACAACATTTCTAATCTCCTGGTTAAGATCAATCGTAATCGATACGATCTACGTAATGCACTCATGCTACGTGCCGCCATTACAGCAAAGCATCTACCAAACTATGGACTTGTTAGAAAAAAAAAATCAACGTTATAATTATATGTATGATGTTTCAAAGATTCGACGTGACAAAAATAAATGAAGAACTTTATAAATTTTAATATTGTAAGAGTTCCTTTGTATGTAACTGTTCTCTTTGAAGGCACATTTCAAGAAACGATGTTCGTTCGTAATAGACGTATACGACCTTGACTTTGTCTCGTTGATTTTGCAATTAAAAAGACATTCGCGTGACGCCAAGTCGCTCAAGAATCCACACGATAAACGATTTCTTATTTATCCATAATAATACTACCTCAAGTCTGATCGGTGCGCTGTTGTTGGTGAACGATATGTTCGGCGTTACGTAACAATACTGGGACGTCACCGTAACATTGGTATCCGATGTCGTGGATGGTGGTTTCACCATCGCCACCATGGCGATGTTGATATCGTTCCTCATCATGAACGAGACCGTGAATCCCGAGAACGACAGCATATAGAGCACCACCCGTGCCGGCACCAAGTCTGGAAACGCGAGCATGATCTGTGATCCACGTACTATCGCCTTAGCTCGAGCTTTTTAAATGCTCTCTTTCCCTTTTTCTAACGATTCGACATTTTTTCACACGAAACTCCTACTGTATTTCACAAAAAATTTTTTTTTTCCTTTTTTTTACGTTTGATAGTTTGAAGAGTCCTTTACCTCTCAGTTTTCGCAGGCTGCAGGGTGATCGTGTCTTATATATGGTATGATCTTCGTATCTGCGTAATAGATACAATTGATATTTTTATATGGAAACCAAGGAATCAGTTGAGTTATAGAGAACGAAAGAAGGAGATAAAAAAAAAGAAAAGAAAGAAATGTCTCGACGACGACGGTTATGTGCCAAATGGGATCGGAAAAAAAGTAGATTCAGATTGTCGACAACGAAATATCCTAGCGAAGGCAGCTGTTCCTTCACTTGTTTCTTTGTCGAATTTTTTGGATACGCAGAATCGTGTTAAAGAGACGTTTCTGTTCATGCAAGAATACCAGTCCAGGAGAATTGATCAAAGTGAATCGAAGGAGAAACATATTTTTCAGTCGGCGTGTCTGACAGATGGCCGCCCGAATCTACTTATTCTTCGATCTTAAAATAGACTCGGTGTTCACACTCGTCCTTTCTCTCTATGCTATTCTTCATGTGACGTAAGGATACACGACTCGCGGCAAACAATCCAGTTTAATGACAGTGGGTATTTAATGATTAACAATTACAGCATCATACTCATCTACTGGATGTTACAATCAACCACGAGCTATTCTGTTGCATCGACGAGTAAAAAGATCAGCATTCTTACCTTTGTGAATCTTCCATCTTTATGCCGGTTGATAGCTGTTCCATTGAAAAGTATCTGGTCGTGGAGCACCTGCGATTCAGAAAAAGAACGTGAAAAAATTAAATCGTTGATATTTATAAGATTAATTAAAGATCAATCAAAGGTATCTCCTGATGTCTAGATGAATTAGATCTTAATCAAATTATATTATACGTTAATAGAGCCTGGGCGGTTGTTAGAAAGAATTATGCAATGGTAGATCACTGGAATGTTAATAAGAATTAATGGACATCATTACACTACTTCTAAATCGCTTCGACGATTTAGGCATTATATTCATTCTATCTATATCGTCATTATCATACCACAATCAGACTGTCTATTAACCGATTAACGTACATAATCGATTTACGTGAAACTGTGCAATCGTTTATCTACACACTTTTACATCGATCACGGTACAATGATATAGCAATTCCTCGCAACGTATCGATCTATAAAGATTTATTACATTTTTATGTAACTTCCTCACGATTATGCATTCATCAAGATTCCTTGTCCCGTTCGCATAACAATTATACATAATTCGACTGTAATTATACAAACGCCGTACAGAGTGGCAGTTGCTGGCTTTAATTAACTTCGCGATTATTGCTTCAACGTTCCCTGGTAACAATATGCGTTTATTTTCCTTGTCTCTATTTATCTTTCTTCCAGATAAAAATAGATACGACCCAAAATGAATATGGAAATGGTATTTTGCAAAACATATGTAAGATGACAAACGAAGCCCGTTTTCGACTTCTGTTTACTTAACGATTAGTTTTTTTGACTAGCTCATGTCACGCGCCTTTATTAAAGAAATGGGATCGATAAGGAATGAAACGTCCAGAATTTAATAGTGTGCTTGTTAGGGCACAATGAAATTCCTACACGGAACTCATATACACGGCATCCGACGAACGCTATTCAAGATCCACCGCCCTCGCGAATTATCGAAGGTTGAACTGCTAGACAAAGCAGAAAAGCTTATGCGTTGGCCAACCGCGTTGAAATATTCTTTTCGAGGAAACGTTGCCGCAGTGTTCCTGGGAACGTTTTCTCAAATTGTATTGCGCTTTCTGTAATGACTGTGTAACAATCGTGTACATAGCATCCTCGCACTTAGCTTGTTTACAATGAAACGATTTTAATTGAAATCGCATTAAGGGATAATTGAAGACAACTATATGAAATATATTGTTGATTAACAATAAGTATATTATATATATAATAACTAAGCTATTATAAATATATTACTGATTACTATGTTAGCATAATTTTTTATTTGTTTACGACTAGCTCGGTTTGCTAGAAAAGAATGAAAGCAATAACATTTAATGTCGTATATTTTTTGTGCCTTTCTCAGCGACCAGATTTCTGCATCTGATTCATTCCACAAATGCATTCTCACAGGAAGTATACTCGTACATAATAAGCTGCAGTATTGAAATCACGATGAGTTTTCATAATATCTTTGTTCCTATACAGAGTGCTTAATAACACGTGCTCGAGTGACATAGTCCTGTTATCTGGTTTTGCATGGGTTCTGCTCTTCTATTGATATTACACAATCGAGCATTGTTGACAACAATCCTTCGTTACATATTATCACGATGTATCATGCTTCACGGTGGGACAATCCACGATATAGCATGCAACCTGAGTATCGAATCAACCTCTGTATCGCTTGGATCATTTTTGCATCCTGAGTTACGATTAATTAATGCGAATAGTTCTTTGAATTACTAACTGCGCTTTTTATGATATTCAATCTACATTTAGGTTATTCAATAACATTATAAGGAGAGACTACGGCGAAATTTCTTGTTAAAAAATTTTAAGAACTGTTTTCATTTGAAATACTGATGTAGGCGAAATGAAACATTTATTTCTTAAAATTATCTATAGCTGTAAATAAGCAATGTCATCAAAATCTTAATCGCGGTTCCTTCTGATATTGTATTATCTTTATGTCAAAACTGCTGAAATAACATCACTCGGCTAGTTGATTTGACAAATTCATGAGACTCCAACATTCGAAGCAGGATAGTGATGAGGCGAAAAAATTTGCAAACAATCAAATAAAATTTTGTTATTCGTAGAAATTTTTTTCCCGTTTTCACGATTCCTGTCTGCGAAAAATAAAAGAATATTAAAGGAAATCGAACGGAATACTGAATAAACAGATAAGTAATCGCGTCCATCGTAATCTAATTCGATTACAGTTCTATATTAATATTATAAAGTGCAAATGTCTGTACCTGTACGTAAATATGTCTGTGTTTGAGGTAATCTCAGGAATTATTCAATCGATTTGTAATCGTACATTTATAAAAGTACATTTCTTCCAGGTGGATACAGACTACATTTTACTACGTTTATTCTTTAGGGAGCCAAGCAATGAGCACAAATGCGACGCAAATCGGATTAACACAGCTTTCTATTATAAATTATATCTATCATATATAAAGTAAATTAATTATTATCTAAACAAATAAATTATTTCTACTTCGCGATTCTAAATTCACTGTAATTTATTTCTTAATTATTTCTATTATAGAAATAAGAGATAATTATTTCTATTATAAATTACAGTGAATTTAGAATCGCGAAGTTAAATTCACATTAGTTCTTCGATGAACCGAGAAACAGGCTACTTACAGCGTCGAAACACGTGGTCAATTCAAATCTTCTTGATCAATGTTCACTCTTGTCGACAGTATTTACACCGAAACGACGAATTTCGTATCAACTTCCAACGAAATAATGAGTTCGGTGCCACGAGCACACCTGTACTTTCCACAGCAACGTTTATGCTTTTAAATGGTTTACCTGTTTTACAAATGATACGAAGGCGAGCGCAAATAAATCAACACTATCAATTCGCCCACTCTCATTGCTCAAGTAAAATAATCTCACAGATTATTGAACGAATCAAAATGTAATAAGTTGGAAGATTATCCAATTAAAATTTTTATCGCGGATTCTATTCTTGGCGATGAAGTACGCAAATCTACGCAATAATAATAAATACTCAGTACAATAGAATACACGCGAAACAATAGAGGTTTCGAGTTACCGTTCGAAGAGACACGTCGAAACAAAACTAAAGAAAGTCTCCGACTGATAAATACGAATCACAATACTCGATGACTGGCGTCAAGAAGCAGAAAAACTAGAGTCGTCAAGAAGCAGAGAGACTAAAGAGACGTTGAAGAGTCGAAGGAATCATCCCGGACGAGAAGAACGAACAGCCGACACTGAAAGGCGACCAGACCACGAGGCATTGACTATCTTCCAGGCCCCACCACCGCTTCGTTTTAATCGACTGTCTGTCGGGTAGGAAGTCCGCAAGGATTGCAAGCTCACCGCGAGCAAAGAAACCTGACAATAACGATGACATTTTATGCTATGATAGCTCGGTTGATAGCGAAATAGCGTTGAGATGCTCCTCTCTGCCCGGATGTCGTGTCAACGCGATCAAGTAAACAATGTCCAATGCGACAAAGAATAATAGGTGTTAATTGGAGTTCGAAGGCGAACCATGCGATCATTCCAGTTACTTATTACTTTTCATTATGAAACTTGATGAAATTTGTCGCCGCTCGCGTATCGTGGGGCCGATCTTGTCCCGAGTCCTTTTGCATTTAGAGAATCACTAGACGCACAGTAACGCACGATAGAAACTTTCAATGAACTTCCTTCCATTTGGAATACTCGTAAAGCATAAAGAAGGTAGTTAGTATATATGAAACATGAAGAGAGTAGTTAGTAAATCAGTTTGTTTGGCGTAGAATTGTATCCATGCCTTCGTCCCAGCGATCGTTCCTAATTTTATAGAACACGTGTTTCGCTTTTGAACTGGAACAATTTGAAATTTAAAGGCCCGTGTGTATTGTGGTAATGTGCATGAACTAAACATATGATTAACGAAGCAAAGAGAGTGTAATTAAATGTATTTTGCATGCATGAGTCTTCCGGTATGGAAATGTTTGAAAACTAACAATATTGAAAATGATGGTAAAAATAGAGGCGTAGATCAAGCATTAGGAAACGTTACGATTATGTAATATATATATATATATATATATATATATATATATATATATATATATATTTATTTATTTATTTATTTATACTATGACAAAATCTTTTCAAATATTTGATACATAAAACTTATTCTGTTTCCTAATAAGTTATCAATGGTACGATAACATAAGAAAAAGGAGAGAACACGACCCTTGAATTTTTCGAGATATCGACATGATTCCGATGAAAAACTGTTCTTTTTCGGTCATACTTGAACGCCACGAGCGGCGTTCGTGAAATCGCAAGGTCGTCACCATGGAGCGGGTCAATTTTCGCCGATCGATTAACTAACCAACTGACTACGTGGAAGTCGTGCTATTCGTTTGCTTTCTGCGTTGAACACACAGACCATTATGTACAACAGGTGTCACTCGATGTTTCATTTCATATGCGCCATGTCGTCAGAAACAGCAGAAATCGATTCTAATCGTCAAACGACATACGGTTAATAAGAAATGCACTGTTAGCATTTGATAGATGCTGTAATATATTTATTATCAAACACTACATAGTAAGGATGTTTGTCTAAATATGTTGATGTAATACGTTGATGTAATAATAATATTTATTTTCACTAAGTATATAGCTGCATGTTATCCTTAAAAGTTTTCTGTTATATTTCTGTTTTCTATTATATTTCTGTTTTCTGTTATATTTCTGTTTTCCATAATTGATCTGGATCAATGGAAGCTTTAGAAACACAGCGCTTCATAACTAACAAAATCTGTCGCAATAAAAAAGCAACTGTAAAAAATTATCGATGATAAAGAAGCGTGAAGAGGGAAAAAGATAGGATTGTTCCTCAACTTCATCAATTCAATATCTGTTTGAAAACCAAACCCGATTATTGCATGAGGTGGAAGAAATATTTATACGCTAAAGTTTGTTCTCGGTTGCATTAAGCTTAATTATTTCTTAGTTGACCTTATTAAGCTGTATGAGTAAGTCGGGTCGCACAGTTCGCTCCATGGAAATTCTTGAACCGGCCGGCGCGGCGTCAAATTAGACATGTGACTAGTTCTCGTGACATTATTGACTGACCTCAATTCTCCGATTTATCGGTTTCCAGAAAGCAACATGTCTATTTGCTTATCTAAGTGACGGAAAATAAACATGCAATGTGGAGCTTGTATTATTGAAACGTAACAGGAACACGATCTTCAACTTCTCTTGCCTAGTTAATTTCACACACAGTTATCCTGTTCCTGTAACTGACGTAAGGATTTCATACTGCAAGAAAAATGAAGGATTAGGAATTATAAATGTATATAAACTGGGATTAAGATTATGGAACATTCTGTCTAGTTATAAATAAAAACCTATGCTTCAATACATACATACATACATAATGGACAATTTATAGGTACTGAAACATTCGAGAACATCGTGTATACAGCAAGACCGGCAATCTCGATAATCAACACAGCAGTCATAAGACGATTGACACGTAATTAGTCTGTTACGAAGGTGCCACAGGTTACATCATCCAAGATATCGATGACCATGGAACTAATTTCGTTTCATCTACTAATCGTTTGATATAAATAAAAATTCTCGAAATATAACTACTATATCAATAGTTCGATGGATTCTAACCTCGTCGTACTGATGCTTGCCCGTGATTTCGAGGTTATGTCCGTACGAGAACGGTGTTCTCGGGATGGATGCGGCACGTGGCCGTGGCCTTCGTAGTCAGAAAGGAGAACAGGGGAAAGAAAACAATCGATCGTGATAGTGACTCACCCCGGTCAGGTTTACTTCCGGCCAAGAGTTGTTGAATTCCGCGGTCCTCGTTCTGATTCACATTTTTATCCGAGAGCGGATGTTCCGCCAAGCTTCACGCATTCACCAACATTTCTTTGGTGGCAGAGGAGATCGTGCACACAAGAACTTGGAACTGACATTCAAACGGAACACACGAAACACACGTTCACCTACACAGCATAGAATCACGGCGTACAACGATACGGCGTTTCTGGAAAGCTCGTCGTACCGAGGCGTAATGATCACGTGACACAGGCGCGAATACGCTCGCGCAGCGATCGATTTGAAACCGTTGCGTCGCCGTCACACGGCGCCGCGTTCCCTTCTTTGCTTCAAATCGAATCACGAAACGTCCATCATCGATTTTGTGCCCGAATGACGTAGATGCGGAGGTGTTTGAGCGAGCAAGGTTGAAAATGAAATTTCATTCTGTCATCTAACGACCGATGACGTAATATTTCTTTCGTGCTTAAATTATGACTGGGTATTAATAACTCAAAGGAAAGAAGGGGAAAAGGCATTCAATTAATAATAATAAGTGATACGAAGCATGATAATTGAAAACAAATTATCCAAATTCTTATCTTATGATTTCCTACCTTAATATATCTATACAGTTGTCAGTAGCGAATGTGTTAATGTGGAAAGCGTTGGGGTTAATAACAATTTTTTTAAATTTGACTTTAAGTTTTAGATATAAGTAATTAATAGAAATAGTTGATAGATAATAGAAAGTATAGTTAAGACAGTTAGCACACTTGATATGATATTGCAAAAATTTATGCTATGTAATGTGGAACAACTGTGAGAATAAATGTTTACTTGTGTTGTGCAATCGTTTGTACGCTAATGAATTCACCGAAAAACTATAATAGCATTATGATAATGCATTTTTTCTTTGTTCACGCAGAAATGAATTAATTATTCATATATTTACATTAAATAGGTCAAAGTCTGTTTGACGCCAAGGTCTCGTACTTTCACTGCTTCGAACTATTTCAGAAGATTTATCGACTGATCGATTCACCTTGACTAATCGAGAGTTCTGTGTTTTTCCTGTTTTACAGCCTGTATTTTCTAACGACGGATTCCAGGGATTTTTATTCCACATAAACTATAACTATTACCATTAATTAAAATTCCCCGAACGAGGCCATCCATCGTACTGAATTTTGCAGTAATAAAATATTCAAAGTGTGTGGTAGATACGCTTCAGCGGTTGACGTTAACTTCACATCGATCGTTCGTTCGATCATAAACTGTCACAAACCGCGGAGTTCACGATCGATCCCTCCCTGCACCTCGTGTACTTTAAATACAACATCCGGAATCGCTTTCGGAAAATTCGATATAAAAATTTCCAATGTGAATGATGACAAACTCGTTCTAAATGTCGTCACGTACACGATGAGCCAATCGAACAATTTCGCTCATCCACGAAAAAAACCTGCAAAGTGCTCTCCGTCTACTACTTCGCATCACAAGTATTTTCAATGTTGTACACTTACGAACATAGTTAAAGAAATATGCTTCATGATATCCCCGTTTTTTATCGAAGAAGAAAAATTCTAACGCGATATACATATAATTTTAACGAGCAGACAGAAACCTCTAGGTTAAGCCGTTACATTTTCCTTACCTGTTTGTAGGCTAAAACGAATTCCCTCGACCGCAACTTACATAGTCGACGACGATGAATGTATAGATCGACTGCAGAGTGCGTCGTTAGAAAACGCAAGTATCCTGGCGTCTAGGGATCGTCAGAGAGACATTAATCATATCAACAGAAGAATCGATAGAACGGTAATTACGCAACCATCGTTATCCTTCATTATTCAATGTCATCGTCCAACTTGAATTTCCCTGGCCTATTTTATGCGTCATTTTAGACCTCCAACACAGCATTCAGTGGCAGAAAATTTTGGAATTGTCACGCTAGACCAACGAACATCTACGTACCGGAAAACTCCGTAATTCAGGAAGGTAATTTGTTACAAACAGAGATAATTAAATACACAAGGAGAATATAAAGGAGAATAAAAACGCTGATCTCGTTTGGCGTTGACATGTAACTGGTTGCATGTATCGTTGTATTCGTTTATCTAATCACGTGCTCTTTAGTGGATTAATTAAAAACTTAATTGGTCGTGGAAATCGGCAATTGCGATCGGAAATTCTATCCTGATCCACAGACATTCGTTATTGACGCGTCATTGCTAGCCTGTCGAAGATGGGAACAAGTTTCCAGCTTCGAGGTCGAATGTTTCTAACTTTTGACTAACCATAGAAACTAATTGTTTCAGAGAGCGAATTCATCGATACATTAACGAAGCAGTTATACAAGGTCGAAAATCAGGTGCAGAAGGTGCAGTCTAACTTAAAGAGAAGCGAAGAGCAAATAAAGTTAAAGGACCAGGAAATTTCCCGATTGAAACGGAAGGTTCTTCGCTGTTTCCTTTATTCGTTGTTGTCGGCCTTTCATTTTTATGACGATTTACGAATTGCTACAGGTCAAGGAGTGGGAGACAAAGAGCAAGAATCAAGAAACACTACGAAAGAAGGAGCAGCAGCAGCGGCGCATGCAAGCCGATCATTCGGAATATCTTTACAGAAGATGTTTAATGCTCGAACAAAGAATTTACGAGATGGAGGTTAATTACATGTGCACGTAAAACGTTTTATTGTCAGAGTTGCATTCTTATTTCTTTCAACGTCATCGTGTTTTCATTCTCGTACAGAAATTCTTGGCCGATTACGGTCTGGTCTGGGTCGGCAATACGAACGGTTCGAAGCATCCTGAAACGATAGCCAAGTAAATCGAGTATACGTTACTATTTCAAGCGATCGGCACCCGATCGAATTAATGATCAGTTAGCCGTGCCTTTTAGCAACACCATCGAGACTTGTTACGAGCAGATTATCGCAAATATTGACCAGCTGAACCTGGCCGCTGGGAAGGGTGAAGTTCACGTGCAGCATAACGAAAGAGGAAACGGGGCCACCTTCAAAGTAAATATTTATTTATACAGTATTTTCACACAGCAATATTTATCTTGTATAAAATAATTTACAACGAGTTAAACGTGAATCTTCCTTGAATTCTATTTTTTTTTTAATCTTGTATTTTTGAAGTTCCCACAATTTATAAAGTATAAAACAAAAATATATATATACGTACACACACGTATATTCTAGATATTTATATAATTTGCCAGGAATGGTAAGATAGATGAATTCCTATGCTGTTTTATATTACATGTTCTCATGAAACAGGGTTACGTGATCGTTTTCTTCTTTGAACATTCTATGAGACGCTAATAGGCATGTTACATCGATATTTGCACTCGTAACGTCGGTATCAATTTTCACCGTCGATTCTTTGGCCCGGATGTATGCTATACATATTCTAATATAACACAGAAAGCTGATGTTAATCGACAGAACCGGTTATGTGCGAATAATAATATCGAATATGAGTTACGAGCTCGGGAAATAATTACGATACAATTCTGCCTTGCAGCTGTTGTGAGTCAGTCGCGATTTCTTAGCGTTTATTTTTCTGGTGATAATTTAAGAATTAAATACATATAACATGTATTATCAAGATGGAGTTTAATAATATAATATGTCCCTTAATTGTTTAAAGACCGCATCTTGCATGTCATTAAAATTTTACAAAAATGGAATGATAGTTCAAGACGGCCCATTACGATCCTACAACGATCCAACCACGATATCGTTTCTACGAGATATCTTGGACGGTTATTTCCCTTCTGAATTACAAGAAACTTATCCAGAGGGTGTACCATTCAAGGTGAAATTTCATTTTTAATTTCTATTGAGAAAAAAGAAATGTGTTACTTTGAGGAGTATTCTGTTAGGTAGAGGATCAGAGAAATCAAGTATTCTTGAACTCCGATTTTCCTGGCCAAGGTTATCGACTGGGAAAAGAATTGGCTGATAATACATCGATGTCGTCTAGACCTTCCACTCGTAGATTTACTAATAATCAGAAATCGGCTCGTCGTGGTACCTTTACGAAAGAAAAGGATAGCCTATATAATCTTGATCTTTTTAGAGAACTGACGCCTGCCACAGCTAGGTATAAAGATTCGGTTAAATCTAAATATATAATCTTTCAGTGATTTACGATTGAATACAAAACTCATTGATAGATCCACGAAACCAAAAACTCCCTCAGAAGCTCCTCCTTTAGAGATGTATGTTCTTCGTTCCCAAATTTTGGCATCTCACAACAATATTTGCTCCGACACTCATTTACAGTCGCATATTAACGCAGAGCTCGGTTTGGGCGAAAAGAAATCGACTCGAAGAGAAAAAGTAATTTTTATGAATCTTTTTCACGAATCAACGAATCTCCTACGTTCATAAGGTTCACTTACAATTTTATTTCGTAAGCGTGACACGCCTAAAAATGGAGACCTCGATACATCGGTTCGGGAGATCCCTTTAAAATCCAAAGGTATTATGAGATTTCCAAGCTCTGGTAGATGTTATCACAGTTCCACCGATAGAGCGTCCAAATTATCGCCAAAGTAAAAATTAATTTGTAAATCATATAATAACTTTGATCGATATCAGTCTGTTTTTATAACGTTATCTTTCATTTAGTCGATTGGATAACGCGGATGAGATTCTCAGGCAGCGATCAAGATCCGCCAGCCTACCAAACTCCCGATTTTCCATTACGTCAAGGTCAGCACCGAAGGTAAACGCCGCCGATACTTCGCAATTTTCGCTTTCTCAAGTACATCAGCAAAATGCGGCTAGAAAAAATCAACGTGCTCCAAGGTCTGCTGCACCAGTTAGGAAGAATGCAGGAAGGAATGCAGTAAGAATATAATTCTTTTGTAATCGGGCGACTAAAATAGTAAATCTTTCTGGCTTTTTAATCCTTTCAGCCTCCTATTCTACATCAGATCAATGAACCGTCTGGAAAACCAGGCGAATTCCGATTGAAAGTCAGGTCTTTGAACGGCGGTACTGTTTATCTGGTACACGTGTCTGCCGACGAACCGATAGCTCGACTTTATCAATTGTTAGATAGAACCATGGCAAGAACTGTTCCTCGAGGATATAAAATTGTTCTCAGCGGGTAAAGATTTGTCCAGCATTTTCATCGTAGAATTTTATTCCTTTCGAGAATTCTTAATTTCAGAATATATATATGTTTATTTATATTTTTATATTCTCAGTTATTCACCGAGAAGATTGGAACATCTAGGGACAACTTTAAGAGAAATCGGCATCACTAGAGACAGCGTTTTGCATTTAGTGAACGATTGAATTTGCAACTTTTATATTTGTATCGTTTAAAAGGAAAAAATATTGTAAAAATATTAAGTTTGTAGAAAATATATTATAATATAGGAAAATCGATTTTTATCGTTGCATGATAACTAAAGTTGCGAGATCTTAGTTTACAATAGTTGATAAAAGAGTCTCATAGCATTTTACCATTGCTGGATATTGATATAATGTGATATAATTCCTATATTCGCCGTAGTAAATCGCAGAGGGCGTAAGAAATACTCTCATTCTTCTCAAGATCGGTATTTCAGAACGTGAAACATGAAGTTTCATACAATGTTATGTTCTGTACTTAGTCAATGCTATATTGTTTGCCTTATCAATATTTATCACCTGAAAGCAGTGTCATAAATATACGACTATAAATACAAACTGATGCACTAGCGTATAGCAATTAATTTCAGAACACTAGTCTTCTCATGTCTTGGAGGATCGTTGATTTATGCTTAGCCTATTGGTCATGTACTTAAGTGTACATGTACCTTCCTGAGATGCTAGGTACATACCTTTACAATAATGGAACCTCAGACGCTTATCTTTCATAACGCTGCAATGTAAATTTATGATCTTCAGGATGATAATTCACTCTTATCGATCCAGGTTTCTAGAGGCGATAGAAAGGATAACGTTTTAGGGATAGATTAGATAATAAATTTTCTAAATTTTAGATTAAGTAAACGGCGAGATTAATGACGCGGAATTTGTAGAAATATTAAGGAGGGAGAGAAAATTCAACGTAGCTTCGCTTCAAAGCTTAATATCAAGACGCCTTTCACAAAGCTACTTTTAGAAATTTAATTGCGAATTCCTCGAGCTTTCGCTGATGCTTGATGTGAAAAGGCGAAGCTGTACCATGATTCGCAACATAGACTTTTAAAGAAGGCGCCGACTGTTCGTGACGTTGATGTCTCATTACTCGTTTTCAAGATCCGAATCTCTAGAAATATCGATGGTTTCCTGCTCTAGAAACGTTTCGAGCTTTGCGTGCCGATAATGGAATATTCAGCGATGCCGTTGCAAACTTTCCCATGCGTTTCGTCGTCCCAGAGAATTTCCATTCGTTACTCAACCACGCAAACTGTGCCTGACGAAAGTTGAATCGTTACAAAAAGTTTGGAGGGCGAAACGTCGCGCTGAGACAACGACGAATTCTCTCCTACTTTAGAAATTGTCCTTTGCGCCGAAAAGATAAGCCTTCAACATTTCCGGGAAATTCCTATTGCAGCGTCTTTTGCACTATTTTTTCACTGTTAAAATTCTTGCTTTTTAGAATTATTGGCCCATTTATTTCTAGAATGATTGACGCATTTGTTTTTAGAATATCTGGCCTATTTATTTTAAAAATAATTTATTTATTCATTTTATGTATATCAAAATTCGTAAGGTGTCGTGGATCATCTTATATCTGAGCATAGACCCAATAATAATGATCGACGAATATTTAACATCGACATGTTCACGATAAGAAGAACTTCTGACCAATGGCCCCAGTCATTCCTCGTATTTTACCAGGTAATAACGCGGCAGTCTTCCGGAAAGTCACGATTACCGGTTGCGACCAGAGCAGCGGGAAGTTCATCGGCTACCACTTGTCTTCAGCAAAGATTAAAGCTGTAGAAGCGTGCCGTTTCTTCCAAGTACACGTCGATAGTAGCCTACAGACACAGCAGACCAAGAACCACTCCTTAAACGGTCCGCTCATTTCGTACGATTGAGACTTCTTTACTCTTCCCTTTCCTTCCTGATGACACCGAAAAAAGGGTGATAGTCTTGTGGGGCAAATGCCAAAGAGATAACGACCTACGTAAAAACTCGGGGCGTTACGTTACGCTCGATTTACTTGACCAACGGCAGGTAGTGCGCGTTCAAAGAAACAGATATCCTTTACATTTCGCAATGGACCCGGTCAGAGATAAGCAGGTTAAGTGAGACCTATCTCCTAAGGTTGGAATGAGGAACGATCGAGATGAAACACGGCTCGAAAACCATTGCTTTTCGTTTTGGGTGTTGGTTATCGGTTTGTTTCGAGTTCGTTGCCACATGAAACGAACCTATCATTTGATTCTTCTACTCGACAACATCGTAATTCGATGAAGTGGCAACGAAGTGCAAATAGAATGAGAATAAAGATGCAACTCGACCGTATTTAGATTTTAATTACGCGGAAATTAACGCTACCGGAAGTGTTGAAGTGATCGACACTTCTAGGAAAACTCTACATCTGGTCTTCGTTTTTCTCAAGCGCCGAGATCATCAATAACGCATAGACAAAAGAATGCGTCGACGACAGACCATAAGCGGCACACGTGCGACGTTGGCTTCAGCGTTTTTTAGTCTCAGGGTAACATTGCTAGCTTGCGGATCTGGACCAGCTTACATTGTATTCCACACTTTGTACTTTACATTCACAATAAACGTATACTTTCAATACCTTACAATTTACCCACGCGTTTCTTTGATTTCCACATCCATCGCATAACCTTAACAGGAAGGAACAATTGAATTACGACTAACTCTTATAATTATAAGATTGTTCCAAGTTATGTGACGTTGAAGTTTTTAATCACTTTACCCATTCATTCCCGTTGACATCGTATTCCCCTTTCATTAAGAGACGTCTGATTAAATCGCTGAATAACCGGAATCAATTCGACTTTCTTACTTTTAACGATATAGAAGGTGGAAAGCAGGGATTGCTCTTTCGGTCTTTGTCGTTTTTATCGATAATTCCATCAATCCGTGGCCAAACGGTGCTGCTGGAACTGTCACCACAACCCGTGCAGATCCATCACGAAGCCAACGAGAGACTGCGTTTGTCAATCAACATGCAAATCGAAAGTTCCCACGCTACCCTTGGGGAATCTTTAAATTTAATCAGCCGGCATTTTCCTCGCGTATTATCTCCGTCTCGTTTCTGTTCATTACCACAACGTTGCCGAGAATGGTCGAACCCCCAGGGACGAAACTTTTACTCGTCCGGTCTGATTAAACGTCTCGAAAGAAGCTTTCTACGGGAACCCTCGATGAGGATTCTGTCCGTTCTGTTCGCGCTTAACAAATGAGAAAATAGATTTCACATTCTCGATTCACTAACGGGGATCCAATGGCATTATGGATATACCTGAACGAAGCGATATAGTAAGATTGGACATAGGATTGGTCCATGTAAAACTGTAAATTATACTTTGGAGGCTTCGATTTTATGACTGATCATCGAACTGTTAACGATGACAGAAATTCAATGGAAAAAATTACTGACACAGGTTATTATACTTTTTCGTAATAATCTGACATTCTTGTTTCTTAAAATGTATGGATATCGATGAGTACTTACGTGCCAGTTTAGCGATAATAAATCACTCGTTATAATCTAATCGTAAAGAATGATGGAACGCGAAATGGTGTGTTTGAGGAAATTTCGAAATTGACGTGCGAATCGTTTGATTCCCAGGATCTTCCATCTCGTTATTTCTCATTTTTCTTCTCGCCTCGTCGCTCCTCTTTCGTCCGTTAAACGTTAACGAGCTATATATTAAATCGCCGCCACTCGAAGATGAATTATTAAGAAATAATCGTTCGATACGAACGGCTGTCGTCGTTACGTTAACAAGCATCTGTCTTACGTCCAATTTTTCAACCCTTTTTAGACCAATTCCACTCCCTTCGTTCCATTATTCGCAAATTAGACGCGAAAGATCGATTCGTCGTGCTAAATAACACGTTCCTCCTTGTAATTGACTAACGAGCCACCCAAACGATCGGACGCAAAAGGTTGTAGATGAAGATCGTGACGTATACTTTGAAGCATCGGGACATTAGACGAGCTTTCAATTTGCTTTATCGTTTCGAAACGTGATATTGAAGGAAAATGGGGAAATTCTGTCAAAAGGAAGGTTCCTGAAAATCGAGACATTTTGTCTGCTGGTCTTTACGTCGTAACGTGTCGCTAATCAAAAGAACACGCTATTGATTTTGTCTTGTCCTCTATCTGTCTATATTTATCCTGTCCTACTAAAAACCTACTGCTCCAAAATTCCACCGTAAGATCCATTCAGCGTTTCTTCTTTCATCGTGGATAACAAGACCTCGTGTTCTCCATTCACGACGAAGCTGAACGTTCGACGACTTGTTCGTATTCCCATTAACGATCGAAGAAGCGGCAGGAAAGGATGGAAAGGGGAGAAGATTCATTTTATGGCGTAACGATATCGCAAAAATTAACGAGTACGCGTCGATTGGGAAACGGCTGAGGCTCGATAACCGACGGCGATTCTTATTCCTTTTCCGGCAGGCCGCTCTTTCGACGATTCTCTCCCCTTTCATCTTTTTGCCCTCCGCAAGGAACGACGAATGGCCCAGATTTTAACGGGCTCCCTTTGACGCGGCGCGGTTAAATGAATGCAATTTTCAATATGGGGCGATGGAAGCCAGCCACTTCGCCGTGACAATTTAGTTCCACGTCTGAGATCCTGAAGGAGCGAACAGCCGGAAACGCTATAAATAGAAGAGAGCATATTCGAACAATCTCGGGCCAATTCCATTGGTAGAAATGATATTTCGACATAGTTGACGGAAGTAAAGTGTTCTTGATGTATTTTGTTATATCATTTAAATTTTTTTTTTCGTATAAAGGCGGAAAACTAATTCTTGATTAATGATAATGGTAATGTAAGTCACACGGAATTGCAAATTAGAGCGTTGATAATCAGTGTGCTTGAATAGTAATAAAGAACAATTAATTTTAAAGCAGCATTTAGCAAATTGAAATTATTTATGAAACATACTATTGTCAAACGCAGGCTCCAAATTCAATCCGCGAAATTGCACTTTGGATTCACTTAATTATATTCGAAATTTACGCGAAGCGGAATTAAATAAAGCCACAAGTGTTGTTTGACCAATAAACGTTCCGACTCTGAACAAAACTTTCCCTGGAAACGATTCTCATTAATTTCCATGATTCGATATACGAGATGGAAACTCGTATTGGGTCAGCGGTGATTGAAGTCAACGAACACGCTATTAAGTGGGAAGACGGTGATATTCGAGAGACATCGATAGGCTGGTTTGATAGTCCCGCGCAGGAAATGAGATTTGCATAATTAACGTAGCGGTAGTGGTAAACGAAATTACGCTGGCCAAAGGAACGTCGGATCGATCTGAATATGTATCGAGGAATAAGCGATGATGATTGATGAACTATCGGTTCACTTGTCATTTTGTCCACAATGACATCGCTGTGTCCCTCTGTAAGCCTTCTGTCCTGGTTCCGATGGAATCGATGAATTTGTTAGCAGAGAAACGAAATCGCTGTTCATTGCTCCAGTCGTTTATTATCGTTCTCGTCGAATGCTCGGCTACGAAAAAAAGGAAGATGTCAAGGGAAAGGTACATACAAGAATTGTGTGTTAAACTTGCGAATGATAGGTGGAATTTGTCTCACGAGGGTTTGGGACATGGGATCGTTTTAATCGTGGTTTGACTGAGAATGGATGAATTTCGTACGGAGATAGAAAAAGTGATAATATTCAGTAAAACATGTATATAACAACATTTAATTGTCTGTCTTATTTCGGAGAGATATGTTTAAGTTGACGATTCACTGCGTATCACATTCACTCGATCGAGGAGCTGAGAATCGAGAGAGGAGAAACTCTTGCAATCGTTGATCGACGAAATGAAATTTCCTTTTCGAGCTCTCAGAGCCTCCATCGCAAAAAGAAAGTCAACGTATTTCCAATTGCTACGCCAAATGTAGAAATGTCTAGATCGATTAAGTAAATAAAATTTATTTATTGAATAGTGGCACACCTGTGATGACGCGACAAGTATGTAGTTATGAACTGTTGAACACTCTCCTAACCAGCACCTCACTCCTCAATTCATTCCCTCCCGGCAACGTAATATTCGTCGCAATAATATCCCCCTCATCTCCGCAAACGCTTCCGCTCTTCAATTTTATTTCATCGAAATATCGCAATCACGATGATTTCTAGTCAGCCCTCTCTTCGAGAACGAATCGTGCCCGCAATTTATGCGCTTCCGGCGTAGGCAAATCGAAATTCCGATCGCGACCTACGAACCAGCCGAAATGAGAGACACGAGAACAGACAAAGAAGAACGAACGTCGGCTCGATAAACCCACGTGTCTCGACTTTGACGAGGGTGAGTCTCTTAATTAATCGACGCGGACGAAGAATTCATTTATCAGCAGGCTGGGATTAGTGTTCCTCCGAAGGCAATTACGCGAGCATCCCATACCCGAGACTCGATTATTTCGGGAACCATTGAAAATTTCTTGCCGTGTCTTTTCATTCGCTTCCGACAAAATGAACTCTTCATCAGCGACGTGATAAAGTTTCGGCAAATGTGTTGATTAATATCCACGACTTTCAATTACGCCCTCATTAAAATTATTTATGCAAATGAGAATATACCTATTTTTCGGCAGCGCAATCATAATATTTGTCGCTGTTCTCGTTTGAAAACGTTCGCGAGGAAATTTGTGGTCGCATCGGTCGTCTCATTATCAAATTACGCAACGTCACGCGATCGATAATCCGACGTAACTTAAAAATCATCGTCGCTGTTTGTCATCCATGACATCAGTATTGATTATCCTTTTTTCTGGCACGATTCGTTCCTCTTTCTTATCACACACGCTCAATCATACACCCTTACATCCCCTTCCCGTTGATATCGTTAATAACGTTTTAATAAAACCGTCGAACGACGTTCATTTCTCTTTTTCTTTCAACAAACATAGCTTCTTTTGTATATTCACAGTATGTATGTGTTTGTGTGTATCTATTTGTATGTTTGTGTTTGTTTGTATGTGTACGACGCGGTGCGCAACACTAAAAACGCCATCGAATACGCTTCTCGATAGCGGCGTCAGTTGTTCGAATTTCGTGAAAAAACGGTCACTGTACAACGTATCGTATCGTCTCGATAATAAACTGTCGATCGTGTCAAAATATGACTAGGTCTCTTACGTGGCTACGCACTTACCTATGGCATTACATGTAAACTAAATTTAAGATGCGGGTATGCGCGCGTACACCGCGTACCAACGTGCTCGTGTACGCGTCCATACGTGTGATCTTTTCCTTTATACAATCGTCCGGTAAAAGTATGTTCTATCGTGAATCACCAATCGCTGAACAAATTCGATCATGTACAACCGTGTCTATTATAATACAGAATGCCGTCGAATCAACGAACTATTGCTCCAAGCACGCTTCCTCCGTCGACAGGATGCTCTGGTCCGTTTTCTACAATATTTTCGTACGATGCATGTAACAGCGAGGAGGATTCCTGTATTCGATCTTTCGAGGCTGCCTGGCACGCCGAGAAATTCATTCGCAGAATTTGTTCCTCGTCCTTCCTTCCGTTGTATAAAACGCGTGAAAAATTCTATTTCGTGGCGCAGTAGGACCCGCAAAGTTGTTGTTAATCCATCGTTAGCGACTGTACTCGCGGACACAACGGCGCGGATACAAAGGTCAGGATGCAAAATCGTAAACGCTCAGGTAACGCTTTGGAAATTTTGTACTACGTCCTCCGATTCGTCTCGCTTCTCGCAGGAAACGGCCGAGGCTGCTCTAGTTGTTTTTTTTCTTTCTTTTTTCTAATTGTCTATAAGACGATAAATTTTAATTCATCTTCGTTCTTCCTAGTTATCTCTGATCGTCTTGGTCGTTTGGTCGAAAAGATGACGACAGTACACCCGTCCTAGGCCATTAATCTTCGTTCGTAAACACCTCGTTTATCTAAATCTTGCTCTCTAAACGTATCCCACGTATAGTCTTCGTTCCGTTCTTCTTAAATAGTACTTCATTGTGCATGTTTCGTGTAACATTGCGATCGAGTTCTTCCGAATCGAAAAATCTTCGTTGGTCACGTCGACTCTCAAGAATCGATCTTTCGCGAAGGTGAACGCAAGGATCAGGTTTTAGGCCGTGAATTCGAATAAACACGCGGCCGAATTAAAGCTTCCTCTTTGTTCACGTCGTACTAGATCGTTTGACTATGTTAGGCTAGCTGCTGGCAGTGATCACTATGAGTTTTGGTCCGAGTCTAATCACACGTATCGTGGTCGTTGATCGATAGTAACATGGTTCTTTTCCATCACTGGCTGCGTACGAGGTTACTTCTTCAGCGTGCCAAAAGAGAACCCATCGTCCGAGTTCTCGACCTCGTTTCTGGCTCCATTATCGATATGTTTAGCTTGGAAATCGGCCCGAACCCATCGCATCGGGCAGTCCGGGCAATTGAATCGGCCGTTTAACCACTATTCGACCCCCCTTCCCCCAGCCTCGAAAGTCCTCGCCTCGAGTAGCGAACGATTCGCTCACCCGATTGATTGGCGTTGCACACGGTGTTTCATTTGCTATTCAGCTTCGTCAGGTCGATGGAACGCGGTCGTTTGGACGGTGACGCCTTTCGGTCGCCGTGCAATCGATCCTGTTTTATTAACGTCCGCTCGAGGAGCATCCACCTCCGGCATCGAACAATACGGATTATTCGTATCAAACACCTCGTTCTACGATCGAACTCTCATTTGCAATCAGCACGACAATTTCATTCGCTATTTCGAACGAACTTCGTTCGATGTCCACCGTTCGTTTTTTATCTTTTTGTAAAATGGTCGACGTATCTCTATCGCGTTCCATCTCGATCAACGTCTCTGTTCGTGTATTGGTAACATGGTCCTCGACACGATCTCTCGTCCTAGATGATCCATACCGATGGACCGGTTTTTTTGGCACACGTCGCAACTTGTCCACGTTCGTTCTGTATTTTACTAAACGAATCTACATTGTTGTGTCGTCA
Organism: Bombus fervidus; assembly: GCF_041682495.2. NCBI lineage: Eukaryota > Metazoa > Arthropoda > Insecta > Hymenoptera > Apidae > Bombus > Bombus fervidus. The sequence goes on from NC_091524.1 coordinate 4,278,291, forward strand.
CGTGGACAGTCGATCGATCGATGATCCAACGTCGCCGATGGCACAAGCCGGGCCGCGTTGTGGTCGACTCAGCCGCCCCGGCGACTACATATGCTATAAGCAGGTCTCCTTTTGGTCGACCACGTTCACTACTATCGAAGCCTGGGTGGGCAGTTCCTTTTGGACGGGCACACCTGTCGGCACCTCCTCGAGTATTGGTCAAAGGGTCGTGGTCCTCGATACAGCCGCCGAGGGCGGAGGCGGTGGTGGTGGCGGCGATATTACCACGTCTGGCTCACCCGCCAGGTCGCAGTCGAATCTCCAGAGAATACTCTCAGGATGGTCACCTCCTGCGCATCAAAGACATTTTTTCCTATATTCTTTTCTTAAGTAGTTCTTTTTCTCTTTCATATTTAAATATGGTCGTTTCACTGCTTTTTCATTGAAAATTTTTTTATCTTAACGTATTATTAATGTTCTGTTTCTTTCGACGAATATTTCGTCGAAATTTATAGTTTTAGAAATGAAGATCACGAATGATACATCTCTGTTTCTCACGTGAGAGCAATTTCAAGATCTAATAAAAAAAAATGATTTTATTTCTTTTGGGAATCTGCGGGTACTCGTATCACGCGTGGGGAATCATCCGGAAGCAACTAACCTTGACCCAAGACGATGTTTGAAGAGCCCCGTCTCTGCCTCGGTGGGGGTGGTTGGTGCTTGTGCGTATGACTGTGACTGTGGCTGTGTGAATGTGAGTGGCAGTGTGTGTGACGTGTGTGCGTGGGCGTGGCTTTGCACGGTGGTGGTTGCTGTTGTTGCTGTTGCTGCTGCTGAGGATGAAGATGAGGATGAGGCCTGTGCTAGGTGTTCCCGCCACGGGCCGCTCCCACTTGATCGAAGCTCAATGATTTCTTCATCTCCGTCATCGACAACGCACCACCCTCCTGCTGAGAAAAGAGGAAGCACAGGGTGTTAGCTATATCGGGGTGATGATTGGTTGCGGGTAATCCTTTTCGGTCACCCCGAGGCCTCTCTACGTCTCGTAGCTATGAGCGAGCGAGTTATTAAAAGTTGCCAGGTCTCGTTAAAACTTGTTATAACTTTTTCCAAGCTCCTAAAGGAATTTTCTCCGCCTCGCGTGGGCCTACGTATCGAAATCGTTACGCGTTATGGTTTCGTCCTCGCCTCTTTCCAACGAGTCTCTACTGCAATCGTCTCTAGATTCGTTACCGTGCATGCTCGTTTTCTATTTTTCTCTAGATCGGCTGACGCTTCAATTTTCCCGAGATTTACGGAATCTGCCTCGTATCGATTCGAACGACCAACGTTCAGCTGCGATTTCCCGAAAAAGGAACTTATTTGTGATAAAAATATGTATACGTTTGCGAGGATCGAAATTCAATAAAATATCGGCGAGCAAAGGCGAGAGGGACTTTCCTGAAACTGTAGTCGCATATACGATAGATTCTCTTTCTTTTTTTTTTTTTCCCCCTCGTTCCAGAGAAAAAGCGATGTTGTTGCGGAACGAGGGAATGAACCGTGCGAAACGCAGGCCGCTAGTTTGGTGGAAGCGAGGTCCGCGCTTCCGCGCGGAAGCGTTGTGTTCCGAACGTTTCGGTTTTGTCCGAAAGAGTAAGCCTGCAAATAGAACGGTTTGACACTAAATTTTTCGGTTTGAATTTTTGGACACTATTCCGGTACTTTCGACTCGGAAACACCGATTTTCAATCTCTTCGAAAGACTAGAAAATTTTTTTATTGGATACACGGTGTAATTAAACTACGCGAATAGCTAAAAAAAAACAACATAGAACAAAATAGATTGGAACCAAATTTTTTACTTAAGCTTTTGAAGGTTGTTTTCGAGCTTTCGAACTGAAAGCGGTACTCCTAAAATCTCTTTAGATCTTTAGAAAAATTGTTTATTACATATAGAAGTGGAAGAGTTCAACTACACGAATAAAGCAGAGTCCATAAGAAATGATCGAGGGAGACCTCTCTACAGTTTCTAATCAATCTTCGCATAGACAAATCGTACAATGTCTATTGAGAAACACCCATCCCTCATGGAATGACGGGAAACTCGTTTGTTTTTATCAAAACGAATCAACGGATGAGACGATAGAAAAACAAGATCGTCAGCGAACTTCCGAGAGGTTTAAAGTATTGCAATAAATATTCTTCGTGGATTTTATCATATCGATAAGCATCGTGTCGCTGAATGAAGTATCGAAAGTGGAATTCGGAATTCGAGACCGAAGCTTTCCTTTCGTTCTCGCTGAAACCTACAAAACTGGAAATCCGATTGGATCATAGTTTTAAGCCGTGGAATTTTCCAACGAAATTCTACCGAGCCGCTGATCCTGTCTCGTTTAAATTGCAATTAAACTCTAGTCTGAATAGCGGATCTCAAAGTGAAAATCTATCTCGAATTTGATTTCTATCAAGTACAGGAAATTATACTTTATTTTAAAATCGACATAACGAAGCCGGTTACGATTGTCCTATAATTAATTTCCAATTGAACATTGCAAATGTATAATTCATCGTGATCTAATTAAATTCAACAATCACTGTTACACAACTTTTTGAGACTTAAGCCAGGTAACAGAGAAAATTTCCGTCCGTGTTCGTGGAATTTGTTCGATAGCAGAGATACGAGGGAAACGAGTTTGATAATTTTCGTTTAGTTTGTTATTTTTTCTAACAGAATATTGATGATCGGTGTTCTCTCCGTAGTCGTGGTTACGCACATTTCGAGATATTCCGAGGACCTGCTGGCTGGCTACGTGGAAACGAACTTGGAAAATGTGATGTAGCTGGGAAAAATCACTTCCGACACGATCAGAAGCACCATTCACGTGAGCTTTCGAGCACGGCGAATGGCTTCGCGTCGGCTACGTTCCTTTTCCAACCGCTGTTTAACGAACACTCTATTCTATCGTGTTGAAGAGCCGATATTCGCCGTACTGTAACGGCAAGCAACTTCGCGAAATCAAATTTTACGAGTTACTTAACGCTATGGTATCGTATCGATATCCCAATGGTCCGGAGAATTTTCCTATTAAAACCGAATGTTCCTTCTTGTACCATATAGGGAAAAGATAATTTCGAATAAAGAAATAACGAAAATAGAAATAATTTGAAAAATGGTATTCCTTCCTGTTCCAATTTCAAAACGTTTCCTTATCCTTTCTGGTATCGATATAAAGTACCAAGCGTGGCACTGTTCTTAGATTCCCTTCACGACTGTTCGTTTGCTTGTCTTGGAACGGGCGATTCGACAAATTCGAACATGCACGGCAAAACGATCGATGCCGGCGAGGCAGCGAACAAACGTTGACTAGAGGCGTTCGACTGTACGACGACGAATTTGAAGTGACGTCGTCGTCGCGTTGTATCGTATTACGATCGTTCAACAGAAATACGAGGCATGCAACCAAGTTTTATACACGCGCCCGTACACAAGGGCGCGTATGTCGAAGCGATTACTGCGAATGTAAGCGTGCGTGACTGAGAGCTCCGCGCCAGTTGTGATTAAACGCGCGGTGCTCGTTTCGCTAGTAGTAGCAAGATACATTGGACCGTGCCAAAATGCAGAACATACAGTATTTACGTATTCACGTACAGAGACGAATAAATAAATAAATTTACTCCATGTACAACAGAACGTATATTTGAATCTAGTATTATCAAAGAGACAGACAGAGATACAAAGAAGAAAAGAAAAAAAAAAACGCATGAAAACGAGGTACAAAAGATATACGAAAGGACAATCAAGGGACAATTCTCGCGCAAGCACTTCCCAATTTGCAATACTCCCTTCTCGCGTTCGTGGCCTCTCGCGTTTTCTCTCCCGTGCGTTCTTACGTGTTTCGAAGTTTGATGAAAGAAACGCACAGATCTGTTGGTAGGCTCGATGGAGACTGTCCCTATATCACGGTAATCGAATCTTTCGATTGTTATGCTGGAAAATTGGCGTTGATATACCGACAAGGTACGTTCCCGAGCCAAATCGTTCGTTGATAATAATTCGCGTGGGTGTCTTCGTTACACGTTATTCTTTTTGAGATTGAATTACCGTGAAAATGGTACAGCTCCGCGTTCAACCGATGGCTTCTCTTTTCGGCTATAACAGAACCTCTTGTAATTTAGAATTTAGAATAGAACGGAGCGATATAACACTTTTACGTGTGACACACGTGTAAGTATAGAACAAGTAGATATAAAGGAAGTGCTACAGCCAGGTAAACTACCTTTTCAAATAACAGTAGGATATGGAAAGAGGCAAGAAGAAAAGCTGGAAGAGAGGCCATCGTTACGAGCCCGTCGTGAGGGACAGGACTTACACCATTTAACCGTGGTATCTCGATGCTCGGAATGTAGGTGGTCTCTTCGTGGCCGGTTGAACAATATCGCGTTCTCCTCCTGGTGGCACGCGGGCTGCAACGGTCGCACGGCACCGCGGCGTCGGAATTGCGCGCCTTCGCGGCTGGCCTCTGCCGCGAGCCGCACCGCACGGCGAACCGCAATTCCGAGGCCATCTCGGCGCACAGGGACTGCCGTGCCGCGGCGTCGAGTCGACGTTTTTTTCGTTTTGCCACCGATGCATGGACAGGGACCGGCAGAACAGGCACAACAATACCAACAAATGATACAGAAAGACGATCGCACCAGACGAGCTCGATACCATGCGATTCCTCTTGCGTACCAGGCCGCTTTTCATCGTGAATTTTCAATGTGAATCATGGTATGCTTGTGATGAGCTTCTTTACAAGTTATAAATGACGATAGGGTTGACGAAGAGTTAGAGAAAGTATTTAAGTAACAGTTTCATTAGTAACATTGTGTCACGTAAAGTTAAAATTCTATGTAACTTTGTGTTATATAGGACAAGATATAGAGGTAAATGTGTTTGATGTTTTATACTTTCGAGTTTGTCGCCGATTAAAACGAAAATTTTTGCGCTTTTATATTTTTTATTGTGCGTTAATATATCTTATACGTATTGAGAAGTGAAATTTTTCCAAACAGTTGGGTTTCGTTTCAAACAGCGATATGGTTTCATATAGCATTTCTTATCCTGTGTTGATATTCAAGGAGATCCAAATACTACAAAAAGCTGCAAAAACCCTCTTATCGTATGATATAAATAATTCTTTGCGTATCGAATCTCTGGTGAGTTTCGCGTTTCATAATCGTTTATTCTTTAACTGATTTTACGTAGGATTGATACACGACACAGCTTTTGGAAGCGTGTAATGTTTAGCATGCTTCATCTGTTTGCAAATTCATCGAACGGATTGATATGAAAGCTGTTTGATTGGTGTTTAACTCGCTACGTAGAGCAGTATCGCATTTAAATCAAACAAGTAGAACGGGAACGTGCGTGCTCAGACGAGCAAGCTATACCACGTGTAATCAAATAAATGTAACGTGATTCTGTCGTTCTACAGGCAAATCGCTCGGTCAAAAACTTGAAAATCAAACGGTAGATTTATACCATCGATATTCCATGCAATTGTCTTTCATCGAAGTTTTGAGATATAGCCGGTGAAAGATACGAAATGCGAAAACGATAGAAAAAAAAGCACACTGATGATGAGACGAACGGCCTTGCACGCAAAGAAGAGGAAAATACACTCATGCAGCACATACACGCGAAGCACGAAATCGCACGCAAGTATCTCGGTGCTTCGTTCGCTTACCCTGTCCGATTGGGCGTTCTTCTTGGAGTTCCAGCAGAACTCGAGGACTGCGACGAGGATAGCCAGGGCCAACCCGCAAACCAGCACGACAAAGACACCACCTGGAAACGAGGAAAACCGGAAGCTCATTATTTTATCGCCGCAGGCTGTCTCTGCTTCTTTTCTGGTGTTGCCCTGTGCACGTTTCACGGTTAATGTAGCTGCCAACCAGCGGACTCACCCAGTCCCTGGGATCTGTCCTCCTATCTATCACCCTCTGACCTCCCGTTTTCATCCTTCGTCGCCCTTTCCACGCCTGTCTATTTATCTATTTATCTATCCATCTGTCTAGCTTTCCATCTATACGACCCTATCGTTATTTACGTCTTTCTTCGCCCCCCCCCCGCCGTGGCCAACGTTTTTGTTAGCGTGTCTGAATCTACTCGTTTTCTTCTTCTCTTCCGTCACTCTCCTTTCGATGTTGCCCTGGAACTTTCACGAGAAGAAAAAGATCCACGCTGTGAAAGAAAGCTTGTGTATCGCGAGCTTATAAACATAGTCTGAAGGATGTACAATTCAATGGGAGCTTCCCTTGAATTTAGTGAAAAGTTTTTCGTCATGAAAATTACACGATTAGGAAGGGAATGTATTGTTATATTATCAGATAATTACGAATCCAAAAATATGTAATTTTTTTTCGTTTTATTATCAGTTTCGTGCGAATAGCTTTATTCGCACTTGTATAGTGTGAAGATTACATGATTTTATGCTATTAAGGATTATATGATCTTCCGTTACTATTGTGGCGTTTTTCTAATTGTCGCTGCTGTTCCGAGTATTACCATTTTTTGTATCTATGAATAGATATATATGTTTCTATTATTTTTACTATTGATAATTGCTTATTTAGATAATTAACTCAGCAGTATCATATCGTGTCATTTTTCAGACAGCTATATCTCATTTGCTGTTTAAAGAATTTTGATTATATTTTGCTAGATATAAAGTTGTGAAAGTAGAATAATCCTACAGAGTTTTTGGGATTCTATTGGAATTTATTTTCTATGACGATCATTTTGTATAGTTCGCGCGGTTGCACCCTGTCTCGATATTGGACCCAACGAAGTTTTCTCACCAAAACTTTCGATCCTCTGCAAATTACGAAGTCCGTTTGGAGCAGTTCAGCCGTGAAACATCCTTTCGCCAATTTTTATATCACAGTGGAAGGAATGTTGAATATAAAGATACTCGGTAATACCTTTGTCTCTCAAGTAAATTAATAAACCGTCTCTATGACTCGATTAGTCAGCTTTATGAAAAATTCCTTCGTCATATCGGATTTTTACTTCGTCTTTATACGAATCCAGACGTTTTCTCATTCCTCTTTTAACTGGATGAGATCCGCGAAATTCAAATCCATATGTATGCTTTAAACTTTACGTATCTCTGCACGTAGGCCAGTCCTTTACTATGTTTGTTTGCTTTCGAATCGGCTCGCCTAACTTTCTACTTAATCGTTGCACAGGTATTGCTACTTTTACCTTCGTTTCTCAGCGCTATATGCTACAGTGCACTGTTGCATTGCAGTATTATGTAAAACAATTTCCCATTAAAATTCCTTCGCTTTACCTCATGTTCTCCAGAGATAGTTCAGGAATTAGTGTTAGATTGTCTAGAAAATTCGTTGCAACAGTCAGGAAAGGTTCAAAAATCTACCATCCAACAATTTCACGCGTCTTTTCTTGAAAAATTGTACGTCTTTTTCACTGATGAATTCCCATTTTACCTGATAATTATACACAAATTCCTTGATTGTTCTATTTCTCCGGCTGTTATGCTCTTTTCTTAAATTAACCGTATTTTCGTATTTCGTATTTTTCTCCAAAGTTTGCCCAATTTTTTCTGGTTAGTATATAAAATTCATGATACTTTTTCCAATTGATCTAAGTAAATCGGTGCAAGTTCAACCACCGTTTCATTTCGCAATACGATAAGTACAAAGAATGGTGCATCCGTCACACAGAAATAGACGACGGTGTAAAACAGTTTTCTCAATGTCTACGGTGTAACTTCATCTGTATGCTAAGCAGGAACGGGTCCTTTCGTCATCGGCATTATTTGGCCGAGGAACGTAATAAGCTTCAACAGATCAGCCATATTTACATAACTACGCTGACGTCGTGATTTAAAGGACAATTCGTCGGAGATAGCAGAGTCTCCAGCGTGGTCGGCGCTTCTATTTTCTAACCAGTTTCTCTTGTCGTCACGATTTCGCGGTAAGTTGAAGAACGACGCTGACGTCTTAACGCCTGGTTATTACGCTACGATTCATGTTTCGCGTTGATAACTTCTGTATTCGTCACCAAATCAGGTCGAAAAGTACCTTTCAGCGTAGACGACGCCTTTCACGAAATTGAAACACGATTTCAGGTCGTTTAATGAAGCAATTAGAAGGAATAGGGCACGAACGTTTATCCAATGATTGCGTTTGCTCAGTAATTCTGATTATTTCGAGTAATTTTGGCTACAGCTTAATTATTCTCGGTTCATTTCAGTGTTATATTAGCTTTAATATTGATTTTGCGAGAGAAGATATTTGGTAAGGTTAAACATTGCCAGACGAAAATGTGGAATCGCTATGTAATTATTCCGTAGAATACAAAAATTAAAAATTTAGAATTCTCTTATCATAGACGAGTATTATAGTTAAGGATTTATCAAATTAAAGAGGATGTTATTTGAATGTAGATACATGCAAAACTCATATGTTACAATACGTAAGAATGTAAAATTTGAAGTCCCTGCAGATGAAATTGATGGTAAAATTCGAAGACTCTTATTGTTCTTTCTCATCCCTTGTTTTACAAATAGTCGGGGTGTCTTATAAAATGGTGATTAGCAGTGGTGCGACTGAAATTTCACGAGGTGTATGAGAATCGTTTGTCCTTTTTCTTGTCTTGACGAGTACGTTCGCGCTGGTGGCAAAGTGGGTACTTATCTAAGTTGCAGGCCAGTCAGCGACAAGGAGCGAAAGGAGAAAAAGGAGAGAAAGAATGAATGGCAGGAATTCTCCGCTAGTAGGAAAAAAAGAATAGAAGGATACAAAGGACCGGCGAGAGAAAATAAAAAGCGAGGATCTGTTGTGACTTCCATAAAATCCGGAAAGGGTTCCACGGGACATCCAAGAAAAATTCTCCACGAACATCTCGCGAGATTTCTCTGAGCTTGAAAGCATTCCAAGTCTTGTGTTGCACTTCCGCCGTGTCGACACTTTACTCTCTTTGTCGGCGTTTGTTGTGTGAAGTGTCCGCAACTAATGAACTGATTTTTCGAATCAAAAGAGCGTATCTTGATTTTTGTTTCTTCTGTACAAATAGAAATAAATAGCTAGCATTTTATTATATTTCATTTCCTTTCTTATCTCTCGATCGATATCCTTCCTTGAGTTTCGCAAAAGGGTTTTGGCAGTCTGGAAATGGCATGTTACGTAACTGTACTATATTCGATTGAAATCCATCCGTAGTTGATTATGTAACCTGACAGGCTCGCCGAAAGCCCACAAATTAAGTTAGTTACACACTGCACGGGATGCAGAAACGATCGGGACGAACCTAATGATTTCGACGCCACTGTTCCGTACACGTTTCATCGACCTCATTTACGTTCGTAAATTACGGAGTATAATTATAGCAAGTCTAGATCAACGATACTCAGTCATTCAAATTTTCAGGAAAATTCTATAGCACTTTTACCATTATATGTACATTGTACGGCTCAAATTCCCGATATGATCGTTATCGTGATTATTATCGAGAAATATCTTCGCTATTATTATACTTTAATAAAGAGACATTAAGTAAATTCAATTTTACTCGCATTATTTTATAATTACGTTTTTATTCCAACGTTTATTATTTGACGTGGACATTTTATAGGGCTTCCAAATTATTTCGGTGAAACGAATTCATTTGGATCGACTCGTTCCGACATAGACAGCCGTTTCACGCCAGTGACATCGATGACATTGTTTCGGTATTTCGAATTTAATTAACGGAACATTCGTTATATGAAAATTCTCCACCTCAAACATTTTACACCGCGCCAATTATGTTCTGTACAAAATTGTTTTCTCTATTCGCAGCAGGCATTGTTCGACACTGTTCTTCTCTGTCTATTCTGTTCAATAAAATCTGCAATAAAAATAACTAACGAAAACTTTTATCATCAAAGGACGCTATTGACAATTTCGAGTAAAAATTTTAACACTTTACCCAATATTTCACTCCCTTCTCCAGTCTTCGTAACTAAATTTACATGAAGATAACTAACGAATCTTTTTATCATTAAGAACCATTACCGATGACTTGGCATAATATTATTCCAACCCTTCACACGATACTTGCTACCTTAAAATTGGACAAAGTTATCTCCATACCTTCTTTCCTCCTGGCGATAAATTACAGCTTTCTCACAATCTCGTCCTTTTTCCTAAACGCGGAAAAACATTGTCAAATTGGCTAATTTTCAAGTTAGGCTCACCGATATTTTCGACTCCCAGCGCGTTTGCTTTGCTCTCCTTGCTCTTCTCGTCCCGGTTGCACACATCTCCGGTATTTTTCCACCATTTATCGTATAGAATCTGGATCACGCCCTTCTCCTGCAGCTCGAGAATCGCCAGAGATATTTTATCCCTCCAGGGCGAGCCTGCATATAAAACGGCTTCGTTAGGCTGGTCAAGGAACCGGTGATCCCGTCTTTGAAACGTCCCGACTTCAGAGAAACGTCTCGAGAAGGTGGAATTGCTCCGACCGGTCCTTCTCAGTTCCCCGAGGCGACTATGAAACGGAACGGAGAGCTACTGGATCTTTTCCCTCCTCTCTTAATTCTTACGAATCGCTCATTCAAAGCCAAAAGACGTACGACAGCTTCCGCTCGCAAGCTTGCGAGAAAACTTGCGAATGTTCGTCACGCGACCGACGATTCGTTATTAAAAACGGACCCAAGACGAGGCGTCGAAAGAGTGAGTTAAAACGCAGACACGTTATTCCAATTAAGAAAATTGCTTAGCGACCAGTCCCGTCTGACTATGTAGCAGCTCCGCGTAACTTTCAGCTCGTGTCCGCCCGCTGAGAAACCGAATTACACGGATTTAAAACTCGGACCCAGTGTCGTCTCCGCGTTAATTAAATCTCCTTCGACGAAAGAGCGCACGAGCAACGAACTTCGCCGAATTTCGCAACGAAAACGCCGGATCTCTTAGTCGTTGTGTTTCTTTCCGTTTCACAGTCATTCAAGCGCGATTTTATACTCGGGCGAACTACAAATCCTTGAACTTTACGGTGTTTGCCACGGAACGCTGTTCACGCCTTTCTTTCTCACCGCTTGCCACTAAATTCCGGTGCAATTTCTCGTGCTGCAAACTACCGCCGGGCGATATTAACACCGAACGATATTTACGTGTTTGTTTCGCCACGTGGCAAGTTTTCTTACGTAGTACACTGCTCAAACGGTACCAAGCTGGCCATTATATCGCGAAAGTGAAGCGTTCGACACGCTTTTGTACGTTTGCCAGGCTCGTTGTTTCTATTCACAATGCATGTGTGTTAATTAAGACCGCGAAACGTTAAACGTGAGAACAAAACGCGGCAAAGTGGTAGCATAATTTTCACAGAGCTAAATGCTTTGAGGGATGTTTTATAACGCGAAGAAGCTTGTATGCATTGCAAACCGAGCGATTACAAAATATTTTCTAAATATACAATTGTGAATTTATTACTCCACCGGGAAAGAGAATGATATTTTCTGGCACGTTTTATCAAGAATTTTTCAACTTTTTTACACAGAGTGGATATGTTGGGGAAGAGTGAATTTTCCTGCGAGTATAAAAAAAACAAAAAAGAAAAAAAAATGGACATTTCTTTATGATTAGATCGAACCGCAGAAATAGGCTTCGATTGTTTTCCGATATTACCTTTCGGGGTGGCAATCCCGTAACCTTTGCTGTCCAACAGGCCGCCGATTTGCGTGAGGTTGCAATCTCGTTGCACAGCGTAATCGAGCATGGTGGATTCCATCAGGAAAGCGTAGTCACCCTCGAGCACTCTTTTCACTCCGTCCTCGTAGCTTTTCACGAATACTGATGGCGATTTCGTTTCCATGAACTCCCACATCTTTTTGTATATTCCAATCTTCGAGTCCTGTTATCAAAAATATTACAATTATCGTTTGTCTGTTTGCGTGTGCGTTTTTTAAAAATATATATCATATCGGGACACTACAGATAATTTAGCACACCATGGTCGTGTTTTCTGTTTAATTGTTCCGCAACTGGTTATTTTCATTTTCATTATCATTTGAATATTTGTTTCAAACAAGCGCAGAAGGAATTTAATTTTGCCCTATTCCGAATTAATCAAACACATTTGTGAAGCATAGTATATTCGTGCTGTGTTTTCTGCCATTTGGAAATATGGAGTGTGTCTGTTTTATCTGGAAACACGTAGATATCTCGAAAACTACGAATAATACGAAAAAATGTTTGAAATAAATGTTGCACATTTTCAAACGGTAGATAAAAATCATGCCGATATTTATTATACTTTGCAATGACCTTGAAAAGCCATATGGAAATCACGGTTATATTTTAAATGGGAAGTATATCTTTTTATTCCATATTCTTGTTACCCACATTGCAATATTTTCGAAATACTACTCGTATTTTTTGCATAAACTACTACAGAGATATTAATTCTGCCGGAGGATGAGATAATATTTACCACACACACACACGCAGGTAATCGGTTCTTTTTCATAGTATACATAGTATATATACACCTCGTGGTGGTAGGTACATCAGGTAACGCCAATGCCTCCGGCATATCAAATTTAGGATTTAATATCTCGACAGTGGTTTATGCAAAAAATACAAGTATGTGGTGCTTTGAAAATATTTTGACGCAGGCTATAAGGATATAGGATAAAAAACATAATTTGCATAAGACTTTTCAAGGTTTTTGTATTACCCACAGTTTTCGAGATATTTACGTGTTTGCAGATAAAACGGATAGACTGTATATGTAATCGTGTACATTTTTTTTGAGGAGTATTGGTTACGAAATAACGAAGAGGATACAATCGATGCTACAAGGGATGCCTTTTTCAAATTTCTCCGACCGCGTTTCCAGTCATTCGAACACGGCGCGTGCTGAGTCTAATAACAACGTACGTCCTGAGAATAAATCAGTGACTATGGTGGCGCGCAAAGTGCTATTCCAATATCGCGATATTAATATAATTTAGCGGATACGCGTTGTTGAAATGTCGTTTCGAATTTAATAACGTTAAAAGTCGGCGTTAAAGGTTGGATATTCGACGAATTCACCGGAATGAAAGCTACCTCCCGTGATAATTAGTCGAATTTGTCTCGCATTATGAACGGTATGTTTATGGTTTTAATATTTCGAACGAATTATGAATGTACGCACGATTCACGTCCAACAAAATATCCGTAAGACTCGGTTGGAATGCGAATGAAAATCGTAGCTCTTGCGGAATGCTAGCTGCTACGTAGACAATGAGCCACGTGGCGTTAATTAATATCAATGAATTTATATCTTTTTCTGTGTTGGAAAAAAAGAAGACCAAACGTGAGACTACATTAATCCTATGATTCTATTGCATATAGGAGAAGAAAGAGGACAATTATAAGACAATGTTTGTTCTTGTTCTTGTTCTTATTGTTAGTTTTTGTTGCAACGTAAAAAGCTTTTATTTTGCATATCTGGACTTACATTACTTATACTCGGCATTTTTTGAGTCTACCACTGAAATTCTATAAAAATTGGCTTGATTTAACTAGTTTGATCCTCAAGTATAGAATTTCACGCAGGTAAGTTTCAACACAACTGTGTTAAACTTTGCTTTAGTTGCTAACAATGTTCTAAACTTTTGCATATCTGCAGAGATGTTCATTAAATCCGTCACTCACAACTTCTCGCATCTATTGATTTTGTATTTAAATTTCGTTTTAAACAATTTGACAATCTTTAATACTTACTCTGAAGAACGTCATCGTACTTCCACCCTCTAAAGTTCCATAGGAAATCTGCGTTTGTTCCGCGAGATCTGCCGCGTTCTCGATCGGCGTGATCATCCTCTCGACAGTGAGGAAGGCAGCCAAGTTCGCCGTGTAAGAGGAGATGATGATTAACGTGAAGAACCACCAGATTCCGCCAACAATTCTCGTGCTGGTTGCCTGATAATGACGATCGATAGGCCTCTTACGTAATGGAAAATTGCACCCCTTTCGCGAGCAATTCCTTCTCGGAAATCGTTCGAGCCGCCTTGAAATTGCAACCCTTTAACTACCGACCAAGTGGAATAGCGAAACAAGAAGTCGTTATTAGCCAATTTCTTTCATTATTTTTCCAAATTGGGTGCGTATAAATTTTTCACAATATCCATTATGAAACTTGTGTCATTGTATGAATTCTTCATATTGTTAAATATTTATTAACACTTAAGTGAAGTTCATATTTTCGTTCTTATCACTATATACTTTTTCAGATTACTTGATAATTTTGTTTATTAAATCACTATGTTTTAATTGTTGTTTTAATTAATTGTTAAAGTGGAAAATGCATGAACGCTGAAGCTTATAAAATTCTCCACTTACATTAAAGACTTTAAGAAGATTTATCAAATATAACGTGATGAAATATTTACGACGAAATATTGTATCGAAATAACTGGCGTTCGTCTGGCAATCGGTTTTCTTGCGAATGTCGCCTCGATATCGCATCTCCGTGCCCCGGAAGCCCATAAAGAGCCTCGACGATCAATTGAAACCACGTCAGTGGAGCATCGAGGTCGGGAGACGATTTAAGAGCTTCGTGTCTCTGCTACGTTCCACTCGAAGAATGCAATATGCGGTCTCATTTGCACCCTTCTGAGCCCACTAATGGCATATTTCGTTCCATTAGCCGTGGTACCAAGTGGTTCATGCTAACGATTACCGTGACTCGAAACATTTCTAAATATGTAATTCCTACTACTCTACGATATGAAAGACGTTATTCAAATTGCCATATAAGTAAGTACTATACTTACTTTGTGGTAAGTATACAAATACCTACACGGGCCAGTGTGTGTTTTGCAACCGCTATAGATCTTTTAAATATCTTCTACAAAGTATAATTTTCCTTGCTTTAATTTTCCTCTAGAAATATTTATAAAGACACTTGGCTGTTAACGCGAGGAAAAGAATGAAAGAAATGGAATAGAAGTGGCTGGTTTCGCTATACCCACAGCAGTAGAAAAGAAATTGCCCGTCTCTTGATATTTATTCATATCGCCAGCGGTGTCGAGGCAAATATCTCGCAGACTCGAGGATTACGCTGCTCTATTTTCTCTTTCGCCGTGTCACATCGGCGATACGACTTGGAAAATCTCTCGAACGATAAGTTTCCAGCGAGAGGAATTCTCGCGGTACCCGTGCGGCGCGAGCTTTTTCCCGCGCTTTCCCATTTATTCCAGCATTTTCAATGAAAGGAGGGGATCGCGATCTCGCACGAGCACTCTCGAATTTGACCTTTTTACGCGGATGTCTGGGATTCATCGAGCTCGTAGCCGCGTAGAATCGCCATTCTCCGTGAACTTCGCAACGACAACCCCGCATGTACACACATGCCACCAGAGCCGGCTAGCACCATATGTCGTACAGGTGTTTCTCGTCTCGTTAGAAACCATTTTCACCTCGCTGGGTATTATGTCTGTGGCCACAGGGAAGATTCAATTCAGTGGAAAAGGGTATATAGTAAACTCTTGGCGCACGAACAATTTCTAACTGTGTGTAATTCGGTACAAATTGGATTTCTTTTTGACTATATCACATCTGCTTGGAAAATGGTGTTAATCAGAAGGGGTTCTAAAATAAATCTTATACAGTTAGAGCGCTCTTATTGCTTTGCAACTACTTAGTAGCGGGTTTCGAAATTGCTACCAAGCGTGTAAGATGAATTAACCGCATCGTGGATCATGTAACGTTATTACATCAAGCTCGAGGCAAATTTTCAACGCCCTATAAAGCATTTTAACCCCTGCTGCGAATGTAGCTTCGTAAACAGTTATTACATGCAGTTTTTATCGCCGGACGTGGCACTTACGATGAACATGGCGATTATGAAATATGTTGTTGCAAAAATATGTTGTTCTCGAAGTTATCAACTGTCTCATCGAACGTTTATCGCTCCATTTATGCAACCTGCTAATCTATCAAACTTCGCACATGAACTAGAAAAGATTAGAAACGAAGATTTCCCATAGAAATCTCGACTACCAGAGAAGTTCGTTGTCGAATTCTACGCGAAACTACTTGCTCCACGTTCGAACTTTTCCCGCGCAGAGAGGACTCTCTTTCCTAAATGATTTGCAGAAATTTTCTTAAGCTTGCGAATGAAAACTTTTCAAATCGTAAGAAATCTATTCTAGCGGGAATTCCGTTGGATTTAGTCGGACTAACAGGAAGAAGGAGAAGCTGTCAGCGGAAACGATACGACGGAAGTGAGGCGAACGAAATGTAAGGTGCTTGGCTGCTATGTGCATGCAGGGGTGACATGCGATCTCTCGATACTCGATCGTTCTGTTTCTATCGAGATTTCCTGTCGTGTTCGTCGGTGCAACTAAAGTGTCCACGCTATTTTAATTCGTACTACTTGAATGAGAAAAGATCTTTCGTCTGCTTAAGATTCTGCGTATTCGATAACAAAAAGAGATATCTCTAGGGTGAATAAGGCACTTTGCTCTTCTATTCTCAACGTGAAGTAAAAGGCATACTAGACAAATAGAACGGTGAACATCCTCCAATTTTATCCGCGGATTATGTAAACGAAAGTATCTGTTTCCTGATCTCGTTGTGTCTACGTTTAGAGTCACACGATGTACTCATATGGTGCTTGAAACATTTCTGCGCTTTGTACGGTGTTTCTCGTTTGTTAAATAGGGAAGCTCGTTAGACTTCGTCCCATTTTATGGCTCAAGTTTGATGGATCATCTTCCTTTGAAATTTTTCGAAAAATGAGACTACTCGCTTTCACGGTCTTGGAAATATAATGAAATATTAGATAAACACGAGATTCGAAATATCTGTCTTTGTTTTATGCTCTGTGGTGTGTTTTTAACTAAAAAATAACATACATTAAGTTCTCCAGGAATCCAGTTTAACAAATGGAATTAGAAACCTAATTTCTCCAAAGAAAGCGCATGAAAAGGGATGAAAACACTTCCACTGAGATTAAAAACAACGGAAACTAGTGTCCTCAGAAACGCGAGAAGAAATTAGAGAAATTGCATTCCCTCGCCCTCTCCCCATCCCTTCAAAACGGACCGAATGAGACGAAACAAAGAAACCAGAAAATAAAGGCCAGAGCGAGGGCAAAGCTGCGTTGTTTCCGTAATTGTTTGGCAAATAAAACCAGGCTTTCCTGTGGCCCGGTTCTAAGCACGCAGTTAAGAGCACGCGGCTTGTGCCTCCACACTTGCCACCTTTATGACAATGCTACGAATTTCACGAGGTCGTTTTAAATGGTCATCTTTATGGCGGATAATATCGTTACAAGATACAAGTTACTTTACAGTCTCGTGATATCGTTGCTAGTTCAACTATGTGTCTCGAGATGCTTCTAGTCGATTTTAAATCATGAGAACTCGCGTTACCGCGTTGATCTCCAACTCTATATCACTCGCCCCGAGCTTTTTTATTCGTCAGATCTATACTCCATGTATCGCGAGTTTGACAACCTATAAAATTTATGAATCTTTCCGAGTAATCGTTCTACTAACAATTCACGCGAGTGTGTCGTTCTTCGTCGAATAACGTTGGTTTATATTCATAGATTCGAGATGAATGGATTCGTAGAAATCAACGAGCTTCCGATTGTGTGTTACGAAGGTTTTATTTGTACAAGTGACTGTTCTCGATTGCCGGACTCTGTGGTGACACGTTTACCTTGGGGTTGAGATCGCTGCCCTGTTGCATAAGCGTGCCGACTGTAAACCAGAAGCTGTTGGCCAGGGTGAACTCGTTGACCGTTCTCAGTAGAGGAATGTCGTCGCTGTCAGGATCCAACGCGCTCACGTGACTACCCTGATGACATCGGGACCCCCGCCAAGTGGTGCGAAATTTCAAGGACAATTACACAAGCTGTCCGTAAGTAGTTAGCGGTTATTCGAGCGATCGAAAGGGTCGTGAGTATCGAATAGGATTGTTCAACAATGCGACGTTTCAACGATGCTACAGCTGACTAAGAATCTCTATGATGGCTTTAGAATAATTTTCAGTATCGTAACAGTGATGCAAAAGAATTTCCAATTGCTCGTGCATACTTTTCGAAATTCATATCAACGTTATACAATTAATTTTGGTAACCTGAATGATTGAAACAATTTTTAAGAATATATTATACATTGAGATATTGCGAGGACTGCGAATATAACTCGAATTTTAATAGATCAATACGCAATCTAATTATCATTTCTTCCACAGACTTGATATTCACTACAAAACCTACAAATATTAAATCCTGCAGTTACGGGACATTGAGTTTTAAATTTTGAATTGAAAATTGAATTTTCATTGCGAGAATTGTCAAAGTCTTCTGAAATATAAACACTCTAAAGTTACTATATTGTACTTTAATTAGGCTAATATTGGATCCACAATTTGAGCACCATATTTCAGCACAGAGTTCTACGTATAGCTGTCAAGCACTGTAATGAATCCATACCTTCTATGTATTATAATTATGAGCTCATAATATCCATTCTTGGTCTTATATCATTGGAATATAGAGAGTCTCTTTATGAGCAAACAGGATGTGAAGAGTTAGTGTTTAAATGGTCTTCTAGACTGTCCTCGAATCATTGAAAATTTTAAAATCAACGTCTCTACCAGAAACGTACGACGATACGATCTCCTTTATATGTATCCTCGCAATACATCGTCCAATACCTTACTTGTTTTAATTGCATTGCGTTAAAAACCAACAACACATTCATCTATTGATATATTTTCTCAAACTTGCCAAAGATTTAAGAAATTTTTGTTTTTTTCTCATCTTAATTCACAATTGAATTATAACTTATAATGTGTAATACAATATTATATATTCTGTATGATGATGCTTTTTCTCCGCAAAAGAAAAAAATTAAGATTGAAATTTTAATTCGTCTTTTCACGACACCTTTCTGCGTCGATTTCACTCGATTCAATTCCATAGTCGATTAGCACCACTCGACGAGAGCCTACCTGTAGCGGACATTTGCAGCTTGGGCAGGGTGTCGGTTCAATCCATTCGTAAGGCGAGAATCTCGCCACTATCCAAATCGTTAGGGACACCATCACGTAAGCGCCCAGCATGGATAACCAAATCTCCACGGCGAGGGGATTCATGAACGAGAACAGCCTCGACGGCATTCGCCCGGAAACCTGCAGCAATTACACGTATTTCCGGATTACTAATCCCCGATTCTTCTCTCTATAATCTCCCTTTACCCACTTATCGCCCAGTAAAGCCCAATTCATTTTCTCATCTGCCGATTTTCCCCTCGTTTCGTGGTCCCCAGGCGAAACCTTTCTACGTCTTTTCCGTGTCGTTTATTCACGATTTTTTCACGCGAAAAACCATTTTTTCGAGGATAACTGTTTCAGCTACGTCCCTCTGTCAGCCTCGTGAATGGCGACGCAAGACGATCCTTTATCTCGCTGAGAAATCGGAGATTCCGTTTTCTATTCTTTGGCCCGTCACTAGCCACGGAATACAATAGCCGGTCTCAGCATACTGCAGAAGTTTAACCGGTAGACGGATTCCTTTATCCTTTCGTTTCTCTTTTTTCTCCGGTCGTTTCACCCATCAGACGAAACTGGAGCGCGAATCATCGTGATTTGGGCTGCGACTCGAGCGAATATGGACCGTAATACGGTTCGTCTCTAGCCCAGCGCTTTCGAATGCCATCGAGAGTCCACGGAAACCGCCGACAATCGGTGCTCCCAGACGTGACAGCTTCTGATTTCTGTTATTCGCTCGACGAAAGATCATCGATAAGTATTGGAAAATGGATCCGAAGGACCAGGTGGAACTAAATCGATAGCTGGATTCGCAAAATTGTTTGTGGATTCTGTAGAATATTTACGAATTTGTCGATCTTGTATGAACAAAGAAATTGTATTCCTCTTTGGTGTGCCAGTTTTCTTAGCCAAGCATCGTCAGCGTAATATACAGATATAAATAAGAAAAATATATTGCGTAAGGTCATTTAGAGAAATTGCGAGAAAAATATGAAATTCGGAGGGGAATGTTAATGGATCTCGAGATTATCGATAGAACATTAATAGCGGTAAAATATTAATGTATTATTCTAGCACGTTTATTTCGATTTTGTTTTATCTTGATAAACCAATCGCATTAATTCGTTACACATATTAATATATACTCTGTATCCTTTTTTTTAAAGTTACTTACACATAAAATGATATGAAGCCAAGTGATATGAAATCGAATGACGTTTGAAGGCTAGATATGGTCCGCATCGTATTTTCTACTTTTCTTATAGCTCTCCAATAAATCTTCAAACGACCTACATTTCTACAATCATAGAACATCCTTTCAAGGCTTTAGAGCGGAATACAACTGAGACACCTTGTGTATGACATTCTTATCTGTTCCTTTCGATTCGACCATCATTTTACAGAAATCCCCTAAGAATCCACAAACTTCGGAGCAGTTATAAAAGGAGCGGGACAAGGGTCTGCGCTTAGTCCGGGGTCCTCGTGACACGAAGTAATTGAACAGCAGAAATAGCCCAGTGACGGAGCATCTCGTTGAATGTACCTTGGGGTTGAGCCCGCTGCCCTGTCTGAGGAACGTGCCAGTGATAAACCAGAAGCTGTTGCTGACGCTAAACTGGTTCTCGACGATGTCGCTCTCTGCCAGACACGGGTGTGGATTGTTCCACTCGTACGGGCTGAATCGAGCCATAACGAAGAGGGTGAAGCTCACCAGCATGTACGCGGCCAGCACGTACAGCCAGATCTCCACGGCCAGCGGGTTCATGAAGGAGAACAACCGCGTTGGCTGGCTGGAGGGCACCTAAATTACGTTACGCTACGATTTTAATTAAAACGGATCCCATGCCACTCTCCCGCCGTACGGCGGGCCTTTTTCTCAGCAACGTTCTACGCTGACGAATCGATTTCATCGAGAATCTCGTCCCTATCACGACTCAATCCAATGCCGTACGAATAGTGCAAAAGAGTTTCACGATGATTCGTATCGCTTGGAATCGTATGGTTTTGATCGTAGAGAAAATATAATTTTCAAGATTTTTGTGAATCTTTGCAAAGCGTGATATACTTACGAGCTGCTCAAAATCCATATCGATCGATTATATAAATTGAAAAGTATGGCAAAGTGGTGATAGAAATACTGTTTTTGCAAATTTTCCTTAGAAACTACTGTATCATCTTCCGATAAATGAAATTACGTTTCTTGAGAATCGAACGTCGGTCCTGTATATGGTTAGTGAAATTAAGATGCTTACGGGTAGTGAAATTGATCAGTTTGGATTCTGAGTGGCCCGTACAAGATCGAGATTCTCGAAGATTGGTATATGTATACTATATTGCATCGTGAATGGAAGTTACAAGTTAGTTCATCATCATCGAATACACGAACGATAACAGCGACTCACCTTAAACAGAATTCCGATACCGAGATTCATGAACGGCTTGGTGAAATCTATCACGCTCTCCCGAGCGTAATTGATCGTCATAGACGCAACAGCCAGGTCCGCTCTCTGTGGGCAAAAGGGAAATTTCTCGCATGAAAACGGGGAGTTCTCTGTTTAGTTCTGCACGTTTCGTCGAACACGACCCGTCCGAAAGTTCAAATGGAAAATACTCGAAATTGAAATTCATTGAACGATACCTCGTCAGTATTGTCTGTGACTACAACACAAAATGATGATTCTTATATGCATCACCCTCGGCATAATATTTTTTAGCAGCAGTAAAAAGAAGGAAAGCGCGGGCGTTGTTTGTCGTTCGACGAAAATCATCGACAAAGACTCGCCTGGCAAATGTTCACCTAGGCAAACGTTTGCCTTGCAAAATAGCGAATGCATCTTTTATAAGCAGACCAGAACCTGGTACAGTGAGGTCACCGACGATGACGTCTTTCCTTCAAGACGATCTACTTACGGACCCGCCGGTTTCTAGGTTAAGGCGGCAGGCGCTTTCATCGTGTACAGATTGCCCTGCATCTTTTATGAACCGGCAATCTTCGAAATCCACCATCCATTTGTATCGCAGTTGCGGTTAGACGTACGAAATACGGCCACGAGCCATCCGCAACCTTGGCGCCCCAAGGCGTGACGCTTATCTTCCCACCACAGAAAATGCTCAGCTTTTTCTCCCCTTTCATCGTGCATTCTCGCTTTTATATCTTCAACCTTGTACACGAGCGTTTCTGTCGCTTTAAGTTACGTCTTTTGTGTGGTTGTGTCATTCGGTCGATGTCAGACCAAATACAGGGTTATACTACTTAGGTTCCAGACCTTCGTAGTTTCGTTTGCTCGCCCGTAGGATGAAATATGGTATTGCTTCGATCGAATCATTCTGTATTAGATATTACCGTTAAGAGGATGGAATTATAGGTAATAGAAATTACAGGGAATTCAGCAGCAGCTTAACAGAGTACATTGCGTTGCAATAGCGAACGACTAACGGCGATGTAATTAATTTCTGTTGGATCTTTAATAATTCAGTATAATATCGTGTGTACGGACAGCTTTGCCGTGGATTAAACTCGACGAATTTTTGCAACGGGACATTAATATTCCAGGAAAATCCTTGGTCGAACCGATCGATAGTAACGGCCGTGGCTAGATGCCTTTATAAATTATCCGACGGCTGTTAGAGCAGTCGGCTACATGAGATTCTAACTTAATAACCGTGTCCTTTTACAATTCAGATGTCACCCGGTAACATCTGCCCGATGCGATGGTCTCTATGAATTGGAATATCCGATACGTGGCTGCCCGTTAGAAAACGCCAAATTAGATGCTCCTCTCAGGCTTCAAGCATGCATAATGAAAGTCTAGACGGGATGGATTTATTACGACAGCATTGGGCCGCTACTTTGCATATAAAATTGTCCGCAGCACTTCCTCCCGCGTCTGTTACTTTTTCCTTTCCTTGCTCGCGAAGACATACAATTTCATCGAGTCACCTTGGTAACAGAATGCGCGCTTCGGGCAAACATGATAAGATATTTCCTCTTCTGTAATAGACTTTACATTGACAGTCGAACAATCAGCTTGTATACTGTGTATTTAGATATTTTGTATCCGTCTGAAAGCTTCGTTTTCGCGAGAAACATTAAAAATTTGTCATTTTGAAAGATTTGGCGGTTCTAGCGTTGAATTCAAGTATGTGTCGAAACCAAAAATTTCAATCTCTAATTTCTGACTTATGTTTCCCAATTTTTGGAATATTCCTTCTATTCTTCATATTTTGCTTTTCTGCTCTTTATTGTTATTTCAGATCAATTTCACGATTGATCTACCGTAGCATTTTGACAATTTTATACACAGTTTCTGTTTAATATCGACCACGAAACGCATAACGTCAACACAATTCACAGAGACGACAGAAATAATGAGCTTTCCGCATGTGAGGAGAAGTTTACCTTTTCCATAAGTTCCCTAACGATGCCGTTCCATTCCTTGGTTTTCGGGTCGTAAACACCATACATATGATCGGGGACTAGTCGTATGGCATATTGGAACCCGACCTGGCCTGCGATCCACTTCAGCAAATCGATGCAGAAACCCTCGAACCTTGCGTTTCCCGTCAGATTCTTGTCTTCCTTTACCATGACGTACGGTTTCTCCTGCGAGAAGATAAGATTCCTTTGATGGATCACCCGCACGCAAGTGTCGCAAGATAAACAGACAAACGAAAGGGAAGAGCGAAATGGAAAAAGGAAAATGGCAGCCACGAAACTTGGCTAGGGGATGGAACTCGGCTTTCTTTTACCCAAGGAGAAGATTCTTATTCAACGATAAGACCCGGCATCGACAGTATGAAACGTATAGCGTTTGGTATCATTCGGCGTTCTAATTCGAACGATTCGGATGGAAGCTTCTAACTCTACTTTTCTCTCTCCCTTTCTCGTCCTTTTCATCTTGGAAAATGGAGAGGGCGGGACTACTTCGTATCTTCGCGACGATTTCTTTCTGACCATGGAACCGAGTGAAATTAGTTTCTTTCGAGGAAACAGGCTTTTCTGCTTCTGATCAGTAGGAAAGGATATTCGAAAGGTAAATAGTAACGTCGTTATATTTATTATTGAGAGAAACGACGTCTTGAAAATTATTATTCTGTTGAATAATTAATTTAGATGAAAAACAGTTTTGAAGAGTGTTGCTAACTTCGTTATTTCTTATGAAGGTAAAACTTAACTACAGATTTAATAACATTTAATTACCATTTAAGATCATTGAAGAATTCTTTAAAGAATTGAAAAGAAATATATAAGGATCAATAATGTTCTTCAAGATTATGTCTCGTTCAGACCATAAAAATTCTATAAAGATAGGACTAAAAGGCTGATGAAACGTGAAAGAAAATAATAGAGAGTGATAGAAATTATATAGTACAATGTAATAAAACTTATTACGAACTTGTTCACGTTTGGTACAAAGTACTATATAAAGTCATACTGATAGTGTTTCATGGGAACGTAATGTGGCAGGCGCTTACACAAGCATCCTACTAATTACCTCTCTCGTCATAACGACCAGGGTGATATTAGTGGCGGTGGTCTCGTAAAAAGCACCAACGTCGGTCACGTTAACGCCCGATCCGGGCTTCCACTCGCCCACCTTCACCAGCTCCTCCTTCTTCAGCTTCAGCAGATCGAGTTTGAAGTTATTACGCTTCCCTTCGTTGAACTCGATATGTCCGGTTAGGCCGTGTAAACCTGCCTGCGAACAGAAATGTTCGTAACCCTAAATTCCACGCCGAAATGATCCTTCCATTCACTTTTCTTCTATAAGTTTACTCAATACCATTGAAAAATTGTATAAGAAAGTACGAAAAAATCCTATACGAAGAAATTTCTATCTTATAATCAAGAATTCTGTATCTCTCAAAATTTTTCTGCAAATTTCTCGCGACCCAAATTTTCCTGAATTGAAACATCATTCTCATCAGATGAGAATTTTACCAAACATTTCCGCAACAATAGATAGCCAAGCTTGGACTTGTTTCGTGTGGCATAATTAATCGTCGGATCGCGACTCGACCGCTCCAATTCTCCAGCGCATAATCACTCGATAATGAGACAACGTGTCGTTGTTCAATGTTCCAGCAAATTACCAATAGTCTCTCTTCAACGTATTTTCTGCTCTCTGCTTTTGCACACGAACGATCATCGTCTACAATGCGGGTATCCGAAAGAACTTTGGAAATCCTCTCCGTTAATTACCACCCGGGAATCGCGGTCTGCTTAATTTACGAGGTTTTTTTTTGTAGAATCGTCAGAATTGCCTGGACCAAATTTCGACCAATTATATCTTCCGAACAGTGTTTTTATTGAGCTTGTAGCTCGAGTTTCACGAAACAGCGTAACCCAATTTCTTCGTCGTTTCGACTAGTTATCGTTTTCATGGTTCCGCGAACTTCGTGGGAGACAATGGGAATTTAATCTCTATTCTTTTCTGGTTTTTGTCACCACTCGAATCTATTGTATTTTCATGAATTTTAATTTCTTTCTTTACAGATTATTTTTTTTTCTTCCAGGCGGCGTGAAATTATATAATCTCAAGGGGTCGATTCTAAGTCTTCCGTAATATGACGCGCTTGTTTGCCGAATAGTATTGGAAAGTACACCGACCGGAAGTGACCTATACAACGAGCATCGTATAACGCGAACCCACGCCCTGCTACTCATCCAGCAGATTCGTCTGTTAATTGCTTTTGCATCTACGTCCATGCCGGTGTAAAATCGTGAACCCGTTTTCACGTACCAACTGTCCTGGAAACAGGAACACGCCGATCTTTCGGCTGTTTTCGTCTCGTCGAATGCTTCGGGCAACTTCACTTCGAAGGTGCATTGACGACTTGAATAAATCTCGAATAAATTGGTACTATATTTTCTGGTACAAGTATTTCATAACGAAATTGATATTTTAATATTTTATGTTCCATTCTTTTTTTTTTTTTTTAAGATATATAACGCGTGACAGGTAATTCGAAGCTGTGGAAAGTGATTTATGAGAAGGTGTTTCGAAAAATTTATATCTTTGACAGATAAAAATATCACAGCTTCTGTTTCCTCACTTTTCTAATATTACTTGGCATACGAAATACCTCGTGCGTGATCAATTATATCTAGACTACGTATATTTATGCAAATTCATATTTCAATTTGTTTCACCATCTAAATATTATACGAGTACTTTGGTTATATAGTGAACATGCATTTATAATATATTCTATACATTTTTGAACATTTGAATTATGCATATATGCATAAACATACGCAGTTTCGTCGGACCATTTGTATCTTTAATTCTTTAGCCAGAGATAAATTTTAACAGGGAGACTTATACTTTCATTGCGGCTCCTCTAAATTTGGTTGCAGATCTTCTGCATCGCGTGTTATATTTTAGCTATCCGGTCTTTTATCCTTGCCTAGCATCGTAGACAGCAACGAAAACGTGAACAAGAACTTGCAAAGTTATATCATCCCTGTAAATTTCTCTCGAGCTTGGCGAGCTAGGCGAGGTCGAGGTTATAGGTAAACATTTTCTTGCTTGCTCGAAGAAAAATCAGGTGCGTGGAAGGAATACCGAGCAGTGGGAAAGCAATATCGCTGTCAAAAATCTTTCGAGACTCGTAAAATTTGATTTTCAACTTTTTTTCGAGGGTGCACAAGAATGTCTTTTTAAGAGCTCGTTGACCACTGGATGTTTGGCCACAGACGTGCGCTTCTCCACTGACGCTCGGGACGAATATTTGCTCTGTTCTTAGAATCTTTGTGCAGTTTTATGTTTATATTTTATGTTTTATTTTTAATTTATTTATATCTATTTTTATGTTTTATGTTTATGAATTTAGAACTTTAATTTCTTCAAGATTTTATCCAAATTGCGATCTGTAAATCCTTATCTTTAGACTAGTGTCATTGACAAAATCTGTACTTGAATATGACGCCATGGTTGCTACTTTTTGTACTATGTGCTAACGATGAAATGTGTAGTTCTACCTGTGACACGAACGTCACTCTGGCTCGTTTATTTCACAGAGAGACCTCGTGTTTCAGATTCGTTTGCAAAGATTTCAAAATATCTCGCTTATCACTGGCTCGGTGTCACCATCCGCTCCGCGTAACTTCGTTCGACTGCAATTTATTTAGCCAATGAAAAAATTGTAACGTGTCACGGCCCCGGTTATAGTTTGACCACGCGGAACACATATAGAACTAACTAACTCGATAAAAGCCAGTGTAACGTACTAGATTATATTAAAAAAGAATCGATAATTTACAAAGGGCTGCAAAATAGTGGTGGAAAATGTGTGCATGAGAAAAATATTTTGAAAAAAGTCACCACGCTTCTCAGGATCGCTGCTATTCGACAGAACGAAGCGAATTTTCCCGAAACTTCCTCTCGAAAGTTTGTCGAAGAAAGAGAAACTTTATAATGGAAGAGCAGAAGAAAAGAGAAAAAATATCTGGCTAATATACAAAAAACTACTATTGTATAGTTTTGTGAATTCTATGGCACACGTTCTCCGGTTCGAGGACCTGCAACCTATTTCTGACGTGATGTCGTTGCGTTTCCGGTTTTCTTTCACTGACATCTGTCAATACGATTTTCATGCCATTGAAAAGGTACAGACTGATCGAAGAGGTCATTCATCCTGTCGTTCACTTCCAAAAATAGCCACGTCGTTTTGCATTTCAATTTTAGAATCGTAGATGACGAGAACCTCCGTGTGAACCGATTAACTTGACGAATTCGATTTTCTGTCAGACGTCTCGATTTTCTATTTTCCACACCTGGTGCTCGAAAATGTCCGAATTTGGATTAAACAAAAATAATTTGGCCCAAATGAAAATATTTCATGAGATTTTTCTTCCGTTTAAAAAGTATCCCAATCAAATTCGGAGAACGAGGATATTGTGCCGCAAGGCAACAACATTTATCACCGAGTTAACAACGAGCGAAAGTAAATAATATCGAACGATTAAACGTCATTGATGGTGTTATTTATCGAGCAGCTATGGGAACAATCAACTTATCCCCTTATGGCGGATTTGGAAGCGCTCGAGTCTCGTTGCACGACACGCCAGTTATTTCTGCGCATCGGCGCACTGGATTTCCTGTTCATTTATCAAGGAAACTGTTTAATTTACGCCGAATATGTGTAGCGCAGTTCATTAATCGATATTCAGCCGTATAACGAACGACACCCGCTCTGTGATTTCATCGATGAATCATGTGCCACGTGTGCCACGTTCCTCTTTGTCATGAACTTTCATAACGTGCACCAAACTCCATTCAAATACTTCGTTTTTAATAATTTTAAAACTGAATGAAATAATTTTACTGAAAAAGACGACGAATGTATTTCGACGACAGTTTTCAGCCTTTTCTCAATGAGATTTGTGTACACCATGCAAAGATAATACACGCAACTTGATTTTACAGATTGATTAGCATATTCTCTGCGATTGAATGCCACTGTTTAAACAATTAGTTAGTTTTGTATTAGTTCTCCATTATTGCCGAAGTCCATTGAAGCAACCGCATTGTCCATACCGTTGCTATTCTTCGACTGAATAATTGAACAGCTGGAATGGCGAACGATTTAAGTGCCAGGGACGAAGATGTTTGATAGAAACAAGAAATGCATTTTTACTAATTTTGAGAGCAACATTATCTATATATGCTATGGATTTTCAACGTTTATCGCTTTTACGAATTTAAAGCGAAAACAAATGGTAAGTTTATAAATATTTTTTCGTTTTTTTTCAACCATAGATCGGTCGGTACGTATGATAATTGATTTTTTTAAAAACTAAAATAAATTATTCTAATACTTTTTTTGTCCTATTTCACGTATTATTTATATTCTTTCCTAAAGATCGTATTTTATTTTTTTATCTTTATATATCTGTTTACAAGTCCAATTCGTGAATTGGGTCATTTAGAGTCTCGTTTAATTTAACGCGAGCATGCAATGGGTAATTCGAGCAAAATTAAAACGAGCCACGAGAGAATTGTTTGTTGCAAACCTTTCTTTATCAAAACGTCCGAAATGCGTGTTTCCTTTGATTAGATTTCTCTTAATAAGCGAAGATAAGATCTAATTCTGAGCTCGTTGACCAGAAATGCGTGAGTCTTTGGATCGTTATGTTGGTTGAACTTGCCGGAAATTTGACGTCGGAACAATATTCACTTAATAAACCTGGCCACGAGCGTTGGTCACGCGAACGTGAGCTGAGATCCTTACGAGGTCTAACACGTGTTACTCGTGTCATGGCAAGAGGACAGTCGTGCAGAACTTAGACGTCGAAGGATGCAACCAGGAAACAGAATTGTTCGAATGAATCGCGGGAAATGGGCTGTAGAAAGATGTGTTGGAGGGATGGGTATAAAAAGGAATGATTGGAGAACAGTGTCATGGTTGATGAGAAATACAGTCTTCCTGGAAGTTTTGTCGAAAGAAAGGATCAAAGGATCAAAGGAACAAGGCATCAAACAAGATTAATAAATATTACCAGAAATTTTATATAATGTACCTTACGAAAGTATTTGAATACTTATCATAAAAAGCTTTTATGTATGTCGTATTTGTAAAATAAAACGTTTTGAAATTTCATTAATACTGTATAACGAGACACGACTGTTATGATTATATCGGTAATGTAATGGATATTTGACTATGTACATTTTCATATTTATTACAAATTTTGTCATTAAATCAAATTTATAATGAAATATAGTCAAGTGTGGAGTCTCATAAAACGAGAAAAATGAAATTTCAAAACGTTTCGAATATTTTTACCAGCAACTGTATACCGTAAACTTTTTTATATTTGAAAACAATTATTTCGTTAAACAAAACGTAATAAACGCCCCTCTCCTCCCCAGTTAATAGCAATGATTTGTTCTGATCAGTGAACACGATCGATAAAAATGATTTGAAAATTTACGAATTACACGAAACCCATATCTGTCTCAAACAGAACGTCAAACAAAATTATAAAATATTACACCGTATCAAAAATAATTCTACTGGAAAAAATTTCCGAAATTACCATCGATTCTCTGTTCTTTCACGATCCCATTCTCCTTTAAAAGCACGCGTTCCCGAACGTATTATCCAATTTCTGCATTTCCTAAAACGCCATACGAACGA
This sequence comes from Bombus fervidus, assembly GCF_041682495.2. Lineage (NCBI taxonomy): Eukaryota > Metazoa > Arthropoda > Insecta > Hymenoptera > Apidae > Bombus > Bombus fervidus. Next base: position 4,308,446 of record NC_091524.1, read on the forward strand.
TCGCACAAATATCCGGAAATTCTCCGAGTCCAAGGAGCAGAGGGGAAAAAAGGTAATTTGAGGGCCGAGTTACCCGACACGACATAGTTCGGATAAAGAAGGAAGGAAAATATATGTATACGATGGGCAGTGAACAGAGTAAGAGAGAAACTCGAGTATGGCTACGAGGCAAAGACAGACGGAAGACACAGGCGGACAGGAACGGTCCATTCTCCGTAGCTATTTACTAAATACGCTGTTCAATTATTCATGTGTCAACGTTGCTCCGTCTCTCCGCGCACGTTCGCGGCTTATCATTGGATGCCTACCAATCCGGCTGCTTCCAGCTGGAGGAACACCTCCAGCCATTTGTCGGGATATCCACGATTTCCTCGTATTCTTCAGGCTCGGTGCATAGTTTTTTCCGCGCAGAATTTACTGAGCTCCCCGTAGTTTCCGGTATGACACGGCATTTGCATTAGACGGCCATTCCCTATTGCGTCTTGCTAACTTTAACATTCTGCACGTGATGTGCAAGGTTAGCTGTTGTGATTGTCCGTGAGCATGATCTTTAGGAACATTTTCTATTCCGAGGAATTGAGCCGCCAGGGAAAGCAATTTCATGGTAATATCGATGTTGTTTTATTTTCCTTGAAAAACCAAAGTTCCAATATTGCTGCAATTATTTATATTTAATATTCCTAAAATCTGATTTTAATTTCTTATCGTTGTACTATCGTATTGTAACAGCTATTGTTAATTCTCAGGTTTCCAATTAGTGTAAACATTGGTAATTAATAGTAATTTTTCAAATTTCTGGTCACAGAGCGTACGCTATTTCTCTTATTATTGATTCAACTCGTACAATGCAACAAAATCTCGTCATCAATAGTATACGATATTTCCCATAAACATAATGGTCAGTGTTTTATTCAATAACTACTATTATAACATTTAAGCCATTAATTTGTAACATTTACATTATTACTTTATAACATTTAAACTGTCACTTTACAACATTAAAACCATTAATTCATAACATTTAAAATATTCATTTACAACTTTTAATCTATTAATTCTTCACAGTTAAACTATTTATTCATAACAATTAAATTAATTATTTATAAGAATTACGCTATTCATTTATAACAATTCATTATTAATCTTAAATAGTTACTCGATTAATTTTGAACAATTATACTTTTAACTTATAACAATATGCTTCCATTGGTCGAAAATAATTAAGTTCCTAATTTATAATAGTTAAAATGCTTGACTGTAATATTACAATTATTTTCATCATAAACTGGTATTTAATATAAGTTAACACAGTTCTAAATCAAAAACTAGTACCACAGAAGTGTGAATTTAGTTTTAGCTTGTAAAAACTATTACAATCATAAAAATGATTATTACAATTAATTGTTGAAAGCGTCAATTCACAGTTAAAGTTAGAAAATTATTAAATTTGATCGTGTTATAATGAAAAAATCATTTTCTATGATATCAACATACCGTTACAGTTCTATTGATCTTTCGAACATTAGGTATATAAGGAATGCACGATTCCCGTGCGAGCTCATTTGTGTTTGAATTACCGTACCGTGAAGATCGAAGAAGAATATTTACGAATTAAAATATTAATTTGTAACGTCTAAGCCATTAATTTATTACATTTAAGCTATTAATTTATAATATTTAAGACATTGATTTATAACATTTAAGCTATTAATTTAGAACATTTAAACCATTAATTTACAACATTAAACTATTTATTTATAACATTTAAGCTATTAATTTAGAACATTTAAACCATTAATTTACAACATTAAACTATTTATTTATAACATTTAAACTATTAATCTAGAACATTTACATCATTAATCTACAACATTTAAACCATTAATCTATAACATTTAAACCATTAATTTCTAACATTTAAACTATTAATTTAAAACATTTGGGCCATTAATTTATAACATTTAAACCATTAATCTACAACATTTAAATCATTAATCTATAACATTTAAGCCATTAATCTATAACATTTAAGCCATTAATTTATAACATTTAAACTATTAATCTATAACATTTAAACTATTAATTTAAAACATTTGGACCATTAATTTATAACATTTAAACTAATAATTTAATATTAATTTAATATTAACTATTAATTTAATAATATTAATTTTAATTTATAACATTCAAACTATTAATTTTTATAAACTCAATGGCAATGCAAAGTGTAACCATTGAGCGTCTATGGATGGAATATAATTCTTCGTGTTCACTCAAAGCCAAGGAATCAACACCGTATTCATGGAATTGAAGAAACAAGTGCAATTTAATCGAAGGCAGCGAGGTTTCATCATCCATTTGTGCGTGTTACGATTAGTAAGTCGCGTGGTTTGGTTTCTCCGAACATAAGTTCAATGTTCCAGTATGATCATGTGGATTCATACATTATACCTATTGTAATTAATAAATTTCAATACACGCTACTTCTTTGTTTTAAAAAAATTTTACGTTTTCTCCTCCCGATGCTTACAAACTCTTTACGTAAATGGGACACGTAAATGGAAGTGTAGTTACTTCCCCGTGGTAGGTCCCAGTAATTCATATCGTTTTCCACATAATGATTGCTATTGGAAAACGACATATATTAATATTTCCGAGTATTACTATTGGAGAAACGATATCAAGCTAAAAGCTGTTTTAATATAGTCTAGTCTAGATCATCCAAAACTGTTTTGGTCATCTAAACTGGACTAATACCCCCATAGAGGAGCACCGTGGGACGTCGTGGGACACCGTGGTATGCTTACGCTTTAGCCTTAATTATTCATAAGATAGATACATATGTTAAGTGCATTGTGAGCCCTGGTTATACAGAACATTGTTATACTAGATACTTATCCATCTCGGTGCGAAAAATAAAAATCTCTTCTCTCTTCGTCCCTTCGCTTATCATACAGAAAAAATTGTTCTCACGATTTATCAGTGTGCGATCGCTCAGCTATTTCAAACTGTCGTATGGCATACTCTCATAATTCTTTACGCAGGCCCATGGTCAAGTAGAGTTAGACCTCGACATTCTTGCCATTAGCTTGCATGTGGAAATCGATGTGTGATGTTAAATAACTCATGGGCGGGTCTCGTGCGTAGTCACCTCCTCGTGGTGAGACCTGATAATTGGCATCGTTTTCCAAAGATTAATCAACGGATTAATTTTTGGAAAACGATATCAAGCTAAGAACTACGCTCCAGTCCAGTTTGGATCACCAAAAGCCGCGAAGAGAATTTTGGATGATCTAGACTGGATTGCAACGTGGGACGCTGTGGGACACCGTTGGTCCAGTTTGGATCTCCAAAAGCCGCGAAAAGAATTTTGGATGATCCAGACTGGGCTGCACCGTTGAACACTGTTGAACACCGTTGGACAACGTTGGACATCGTTGGACACCGTTGGACATCGTTGGACACCATTGGACACTGTTGGACACCGTTGGACACCGTTGAACACCGTTGGACACCGTTGGACACCGTTCGACACCGTTGGACATCGTTGGACACCGTTCGACACCGTTGGACATCGTTGGACACCGTTGGACATTGTTGGACACCGTTGGACATCGTTGGACATCGTTAGACATCGTTAGACATCGTTGGGCAACATTGGACATCGTTGGACAACATTGGACACCGTTGGACACCATTGGACACCATTGGACAATGTGGGGATATGTCTTGACTATGTCAAATCCATTCTGAGACCATTCTGTACAATGTTACTTATCTCACTTGGAACGAAGACTAAATTCTATTCCCCATTCCCACTGAATCTTGCGGTTATTTCGTGCACGAGAGTGGGTCGCGTGAGTTCGCGCCACGATTTTGCTTTCATTGTCTATTTGTGCTGGCTTCTTGTTTTCCTATTTTTAAGGGTAGATTATTGGGATCATGTCAGAGTTTATAACTTTTCAATATATTCAAAAGTTGAGAGTTTCGAAAATGGAATATTAAACAGTTTAGTACAGCGACATGTATGTCCCTTTTGCAAGACATGAAATTGTATATGCAGTGTTAGTAGCTTCGCGTTCTTTTTCTCGTTACTAATGTAACCCCATTTTATTGATGACGTACTTTGGGTGGCATCGTTTCTTCATTTCGTTTTTGCTGTTGTTTAAATCTTGTTATTAATATCGTTTAATGAATACATGTTTATTTAACGATTCATTGAACATTAAGATGATGAAATTAAGTGATTTTCTGAAACTTTTTGTTTTAATTTCTCTTCAGTAGTCCTTTTACTAAATAATACTGCTACTACATTAACTTTTAATATTACTTTTATAATTTTATAATAAAATTTGAGGTTGACTGTCATTTCATTTAATCATTTCATTCATTTTTTAAAATTTCGAGTTATTTTTTGTGCAAGTTATTTATCGTTAACAGAGATAACATAAAAGTAAGAAGAATATTAACATATGATCGCAAAGAAGATTAATGATCAATCCGATAAATTTTTATGTTCAATTTAATGATCAATACGATGACTGTATTTTAATTAAGACGGTTTTGTATGAATAATTCTGTTGTCTTTTTATTTGAGCATGGGTAAGGTTTGATATAAACTTTATATTTATTTTAAAATATATTTGATACATATTTCATAATAGATCATTTCTTAATTATTTGAAATACTAAGATGAAAGTAAAGACGGTTAAATGAATTATCGTTCTATTTCCGATGTATGAAATCATTCTCTTATTTCAAACGAATTTTTAACGAATTATCTTATTGTTTCAAATTGAGTTACATCACAACAATTCACTTATTGAATTCAATTTCTTTTGCTATATTATATATTTTGCTACAGTTGACGTCATAAACTTGTAACTTAGTACCAGTTAGATACAAATACTTGAAAGCAAGGTTTCCCGCACGTTTGTGCAGTATTCTTTAAGTAGGTTTAGTGGCGAACTTTTGAATTCTTGCAAATATTTTCCAATATTTATATAGTGTATTAGTGAAATGTATATTTCGTATTCTAATAACGAAAATTCACAGTATACATTCTAATTGTGAACAGTATAATTCTTGCAAACGATTGCATTGTATTCACGGTATTCCTAAGCATTTGTTCGCTATCGAGAAATTTCTCACAATTTTCAACTAATATTTTTCATACTTGCTCTAAGTTCTTAATAATAATTTTTTAGTGTAAAAAAGTAGCAGTATTTTCAAAATAAACGTTCGATAGGAAAAAGAAGAAAATTGTCGATACGACGTTTCGATTCTTTTCCACCTCCCCACCCCCTGCCTTTAAACAATTTTATTTTCAGGGAATATTTGTGACCGCGCGCAATGCGGTTGTAGAGTCAGTGTTTACTACGCAATAGTTTCTTTTCAGTATTTTAAAATTTTTTATACCAGTGAGTAGTAACATTCTTTTTTCCAAATTTCTTAATTTGGGATAGGTCTTCTTGCACAGCACGATTATAATAATTAGTTTTTTAATAATTAGGTTAAAGTATACACTTGAGGATATATTCGTGTTATTTATAAATATGCATGTTAATATTCCGTATGAATATTTGCAAATGGTAAATATCTACACGAATATACCTGTATGACATACATATACTTGATCTTAAGCAATGACTTGATAGTGACGAAATTAAGTCACGTTCGTTTATTTCATTTTCATTAGAATTTAAAATATGAGTAAAAATTCATTTTTCCCGTTTTTACAGTCCATCCCGTAGGGTCCATCGTCCCATCGGGCAAATCGCGATTTTTCTGATTAGTGTTTTCAATTAATATTGCAAGTAGCAATACCAGAATATTTGAAGTAACTTTTTCATATAGTAAATAGTAATCTTCATTGAATTCACTATAAGAATTAGCGTTGCGATAATGAATGATCGCGTTTTGTTAAGTAGAGTTGCGTTTACAAAATGCCCAAATACTCTCCGACTGAATTTGTCGAATACTGGATCACACGACATAGCTACAAGAGCTGTACAAGTGTGATCGTTCATCGGCAACCTTCTAAATGGTTGCACTGCGATATGTCGGCCCTCCACTCGCGAGTTTTCTTATTAGTGTCGCGACAGATTAATTACGTGTTGTGTTAGAATTGCGATATAACATCGCGGCTTTTTATTAGTGTCGCGAGAGAATGATTACGGTTCGAATTAGAGTTGCAATAAAATGATAATCGCGTTTGCTTTAGAGTTGCGAATTACGCCATCGCGATTGTCTTTTGCAATTTTTATTATGAACTTTTATAACTTTTTAGAAAATTGTACGTATCAGAATTTATCCTGTTCTTTATTGTTTAAAATTAGATTATAAAAATGTTAGTTTTCAATTAATTTTATAGTTTCGCAAATATCAATACCGGAATATTTAACGTAGCTTTTTCATGTAGTAAATAATAATATTCATTGAATTCACTTTAAGAGTTAGCGTTGCGATATTATTCCATCGCGATTTCTAAATTATTTTTCCTTTTAGCGTTGCGATACTGAATAATCGCGTTTTGTTAAGTAGAGTTGCGTTTACAAAATTCCCAAATGTCTTCCGACTGTATTTGTCGAACACTGTTTCTGGATCACACGATACAGCTACAAGAGTGATCGTACTGTACAAGTGTGATCGTTCATCGGCAACCTCCTCATGGTTGCACTACAATCTCTCGCTATTAGTGTTGCGTATTGTTTAAATACGAGTGCGTAGATATCAAATTTCGGAAATTTTTTTTTTAATGATAAATAAATTAATATTGCAGATATAACGAAGCACTCTTTGCGTTTGATTTTGAGAATTTTCTGCTTTATAAATATTAGTAGTAAATTAGCGTTTGCGAAACAAGAATATTCCGTTCCACTCACGGTTTGTTGAACGGGTTTATATAAAGTGGAAAACGACTGGCTACTGCTTTGTTTATTTTTCAGCGCCCCTTATTATCACGTCCCTTATTACTACGTTTATTACTAAAAATACTGCTTACTAAAAATAAAACATATTCCTTTGTCAATGTTAACGTTACCATGACTGCTAAAATACAGAACTTTATTACGAATGTAATATATATATATATATATGTAATATCGTTAATCTTGGGATAATTCAGGGATCGATTCTGAAGTCTGAAAATCGAGTTTTTTTTATTATGAACGTAATTAGATAAAATACAAAAATAAACAACAATTGATATCCATCTATAACAATAAACAACAATAAATTACATAAACGAGAAATAACAAGTTTTGTACAATGTTTACCTGAAAATCGAGAATCGATTTTCAACGTCCTGAGCTACCGATCTTTCTCCGTCAGTCTTCAATATTTTAAATAACTATTCTGTAATCTTGTCTGCCTCTAATGTTACTCTCTGTCCGTCCGTTTGGGAAAATGCGTGCTTCTCAAAAATGGTAGTCCGTAAAACATAAGAGGGTCGCTCTATCCGTGAAACAAAGAACGTCGTGCTACCCGTAAAACAAAAAGAGTCCCTATCCCAACTGAACTCTAGGGAGTTTACATATATATATATATACATGTATGAAATTGTGAGCGATTTCATGCGTAACAAAGTATTATAATTAAATATTTTAATATTGCTATGAAGGCTTGAAATATTTTTCAAAATTTAATTTGTTGCCATTAGAATTAATGCTAGTGATTGTTCGTTCTTAGAGCCATAACTTTTAGAATTTTTTCGACTGCGATATTTTCAATCTTTTAACAGTAATGGAAAAATTTTATAAATATTCGAATCTCATTTGCATAAAACAAAAATTCATTCGCGATCATTGTCACGTTTGTAGCAAAAATTCTGCAAAAAATGATTTATGTGCATATCTTTAGGTTCACTATGTTGTATGTCACTATGTCGTTGTAGGAAATAACAGATACAGTTAAAAGTTAAAAGACAAAGCAAGTGATTTTATAATGATCGGATTTTCTCTCATCTTGGTTATTTCAAATGAAATTTTCAAGTTTTAATTCAGTTTAAATTCAATTACTTAAAATTCTTGTTTTTAACGTAAGCCTAGTTTCCATTAAAAAGATACAAATGATTCTCTATATTTGCTAACATTTAATCAATAGTAATTTGATCTATAATTGACCACTATTAGTAGTTTATTTTTCATAAAATGTTCTCGTTTTAAAGATGTCTGTTTCTTTCATATACCAAATCCAGTAAATGAGTTTGTTTCAGATTTATCAATTTACAGTAAATACATTTCAGTTACATATTTGAACGTATCATAGCATATTAAATATGTATGCTAGATACGCAAATGATTTTTCTTTCGTTACCTGATTGTACAGGCTTCTTCCTGTTTTCCCATTTTTAAGAGAAGCATATAGTGGTCACGTTGGAGTATATAACTTTTCGATATCTTCATAAATTTAATACAACGAGTTGTATGTCTCTTTTGCAAGACTCTAAATTGTATATGCAATCGATAGTTTCAGTTTCCTTTTCTCGTTCCAAGTTAGACAAATATATCTTTGATACCGAATGTTGCCAGTACGGTTGCGAATTATTGTACAATGTTTGTACTGATCGATGTAATCGTTTTCACAGATTAATCAATTGATTAATTTTTGGAGAACGAAAACAATAATTTGATACCAAGCTAAGACCTACACTAATACGGTCCGGTTTGGATCACGAAAAGCCACGAAGAGAATTTTGGATAATCTAAACTGGACTGCAACGTGGGACGCCGTGGACACGGTGTGGCGCCGTTGGACACGGTGTGGCGCCGTTGGACACGGTGTGGCGCCGTTGGACATCATGGGACGCCGTTGGACATCGTGGAACGCCGTTGGACATCGTAGGACGCCGTTGGACATCGTGGGACGCTGTTGAACATCGTGGGACGCTGTTGAACATCGTGGGACGCCGTTGGACATCGTGAGACGCCGTTGGACATCGTGGGACGCCGTTGGACATCGTGAGACGCCGTTGGACATCGTGGGACACCGCTGGACACAGTGGGACGCCGCCGGATACCGTTGGACGTCGTTGGTCCAGTTTGGATCACCAAAAGCCGCAAAAAGAATTTTGGATGATCTATACTGGACTGCAACGTGGGACACCGTGGGACGCCGCGAGACACCTTGGACACCGTGGAACGCCGTGGGACACCTTGGACACCGTGGAACGCCGTGGGGCACCTTGGACACCGTGGGCACCGTGGGACACCGTTGGACATCGTTGGAAATCGTTGGACGCCGTGGGACATCGTTGGACACCGTTGGACATCGTTGGGAACCGTTAGACACCGTTGGACACCGTTGGACACCGTTGGACACCGTTGGACACCGTGGGATACCGTGGGATGCGTGCATTTTAGCCTTAATTAATCGTAAGATAGAGACCTATGTTAAATGCATTGTGAACTCATTCTGTACAACGATATTTATCCATCTTGGAACGAAAAACGAAAAATCTCTTCGGCCCTGCGGGGGTGGACCCCACTGTTCAGTTGGGGTCTTGCCTTCGCAATCCTGTTCAGCGGTCCCTCCCCGGGTTCCACAGGTTCAGTTGGGGTGTGTTAAGTTGCCGGCCTATGTGCTGGATCCACGGCTGAATCACCACTGGATCACTGGCATCATCGATCGGCGTCATTCACCGCAATTCGTGTAAGTTTCGAACGACGAAACAGGAATCGAGCGAAGGTTAATGCTTGAAGTTTTTCTGCTGATCCCTAGGGTTATTCGGTGCACGGGAGTACGTCGCGTAGGTTTGTTAGTTCTTTGGAGAGATCGCGATCTCGTTCGTTCCAGGCGTGCCACGATTTTTCTTTTGTCTGATTGTTCGGGTTTCTTCTTATTTTCCTATTTTTTAGGAAAACTTATTGTCAGTTTCCTTCCGATACCTTCAAAAGTTTAGTGTCGTGAATATCAAATGTTTTTAACAGTTTAGTACAACGATTCGTATGTCCCTTTTGCAAAACACGAAATTGTTTATACAGTGTCAGTAGCTATATTTTCTTTCTCTCGTTCCAAGTTAGACAAACGTGTCTTTGATACCGAATGCTGCCAGTAGGGATGCGAATTACTGTACGATATTTGTACTGATCGATGTAATCGTTGTGTGGGAGATAGATGTTGTGTTATGTATGTTGTTTTAAGTTTGTAAAGATTCATGTAAGCGCTGCGTTGGAGATATGTGTTTCGCAGTTCAGCTACGAAACATCTATTTCTTTACGCAGGCCCATCGTCAAGTAGAGTCGGAACTCGACATTTTGCCAATAGGTTGAATGTCGAGATCGATGTATAATGTTAAATAACCCATGGGCGGGTCTCGTGCGTAGTCACCTCCTCGTGGTGAGACCTGGTAATTGGCATCATTTTCCAAAAATTAATCAGTTGATTAATCTCTGGAAAACGATACCAAGCCAACTTATATACTTTTGAATCACCAAAAGTCACGGATAGAATTTTAGATGCTTCTAAACTGGATTGCAACGTGGGACATCGTTGGTCACCGTTGGACACCGTGGGATATGTCTTGTCTATGTCAAATCCATCATGAGCCCATTCTGTACAATGATACTTATCTGACTTGGAACGAAATACAAAGATCTATTCTCCTTCCTACAATTTTTTCAGTTTTTACTCTTATGTATTGTTTTATGTGCGGGAGCGTTTCGCGTGGTTGCATTGATTTTTTCGAGAGATCGTGAACGAAAAATTGCGCCGCAATTTTGAATTTATTCTCTGTTTGATTGCTGTTTCCCTTTGGCTTCTTTCTACTTTTTAAGGGAAGTTTAGTTCAGACATCTCAGAGTTTATAATTTTTCGATATTGTTAAAAGTTTAGTATCGCGAAAATAGAACGTTAAACACTTTAGTACAGCGAGTTATATGTCCCTTTTGCAAGACTCGAAACTGTATATACGGTATCAGTAGCTTTATTTTCTTTCTCTCGTTCTATGCTAGACAAATGTACGATGTTTATAAAGACCGATGTAATCATCATGTAAGCGCTGCGTAGAAGATGAATGTTTTTGCAGATGTATACGTTTGTTTTTGTGTACATCGTTCAACATTTCGTACCAGCTTGTACCACCGGTTCGTGCGACCCCACATCACTTTGAAAATTGCGTAGCGAAACTAAGGTCGGGGAGTAATTTCGAGCCGATAACATGGGTCGCGTCGTGTCAGGTTTGTAACGTATTCTAATATATTGGTGGCGTCGCTTCTTCATTACTATTATTACTATATTTTTCATACTATTCGTTACTATATCTTTCACTATCGCTTTTATCATGTTATTGAATATTAAAATAATAAAATTAAGTGATTTTCTGAAATTTTTTGTTTTAATTTTTCTTCAATCATCTATTAAATGATACTATTACCGATAACTTCTATCGTAAGCTTTTGTAATAAAATTTGAGTTTGATTTTGTTTTCATTTAATTATTGTATACATTTGTTTTAACTTTTAGTTATTTTTTTTTGTGCAGATTACTGATCGATAACAGGAATAATATACAAGTAACAGGAATATTAACATATGGACGCAACGACGATTAATAATCAATCCGATGAATTTTCATGGCAATTTGGTAATGTTAAATTTATCTTAACTCAGATTGCCGTCCATGGACGATTTTATGGTTTTTTAATCCGAGCATGGGTAACATTTGATATACGATTTATATTTAATATTAAATATTAATAGATAATTTCTTAATTATTTACTAAGATGAAGGAAAACACGATTAAGTAAATCATTGTTTTATTTCGAATATATGAAACCAATCTCTTATTTCAAATGAATTTTTAACGAATTATCTTATTGTTTCAAATTGAGTTATATCACAATAATTCACTTATCAAATTCAATTTCTTTTGCTATATTATGTGAATTTGCTACAGTTAACGTCATAAACTTGCAACTTAGTACCAGTTAGATTCAAATACTTGAAGGCAAGGTTTTCCGCGCGTTTCTGCAGTATTCTTTAAGTAGATTTAGTGGCGAACTTTTGAATTCTTGCAAATATTTTCCAATATTTATAACACGCGACTATAGTGTATTAGTGGAATGTATATTTCGTATTCTAATAACGAAAGTTCACAGTATATATTCTAATTGTGAACAGTATAATTCTTACAAACGATTGCATTGCATTCACGGTATTCCTAAGCATTTGTTCGCTATCGAGAAATATCTCACAATTTTCAACAAATATTTTTCATACTTGTTCCAAGTTCTTAATAATAATTTTGTAGTGTAAAAAAATAGCAGTATTTTCTAAATAAACGTTCGATAGGAAAAAGAAGAAAATTGTCGAAACGACGTTTCGATTCTTTTCCACCTCCCCACCCCCTGCCTTTAAACAGTTTTATTTCAGGGAATATTTGTGACCGCGCGCAATGCGGTTGTAGAGTCAGTGTTTACTACGCAATAGTTTCTTTTCAGTATTTTAAAATCACGATAGTTTTGATTAAATTCGATCGAATAATCACGCGCGAAAGTAATAAAATTCTATCAATCAAATTTGTACGCGATATTAGAGTTCCTGTTCGCCGATCATAATTTAAGCGGTCGCGGTAACATAGTCTTTTATTTTTCTTTTTTTACATATTTAGTTTTTTGAATATTCGTTTTCGGTATTAGAGTCAGTGCCTCCCTCGAGAGGATGAAGCCTCTCCAGGAGTTCAAGAATGTAAGTAGTTTTATATATTGTATTTCAATTTGTTCTATTTATTATATTTTGTTTGAAATATTGTTAATTATGAAATAAAAATGATTGATATTTTAGAAAGCTGTAAATGTCCTTTTTAATTCAAATAAAGACTTAAAGTCTTAGCATTAAAGTACAATAAAACTGTCTGATACATATCAAAAATAACTGAATGTTGTGTTTTCAAAACTTCTATATTAGAATTCCAATTTACATATTTATTAGACGTTACTCTTTATTATTACTAATTATAATTTATTATTACTTATTCCAAGTTTGTTATTCTGTATTAACGATATTAAAGATATCTTATGTTTTGTTATAGACATATCACTGCTTCAACTTCTTCGTCTTTTTTGGGAATGTTTTAACAGTGGCTCAAAAGCCAAGAATGTAAGTATCTTTACATATCGTACTTCAATTATGTCTATTCTAAACATTTTTCTTTGAACACCATCAATTAAGAAATAAAATTTGACTGAAAATTTGTAAGATTAGGATCTCCTAAGGTTATTTTTCTATTAAAATAAGTAAAGTATTAAAGTTTTAATATCGAGTTATAAAACAAATGACTAACATATTTCAGAAATCATTAGATTCTTAATTTCTAGATTTTAAACTTTCATATTAGAGTTTCATTTTTTATACTTATCAAAGTTTATTAGAATTTCAATCTCTATTATTATTAATGTTACTAAAGTTAATAAATCTCCATTTTTCATTATCTCCAGCTTTTCAAATAATTAGCAATTATTCATTGTGTTTTGTTTTGTAACAGATTTTTCGCAATCTCCATTTCTATCAGTGGCCTGTCAACGGTTCCTGCCTGGTGTTGGTCTCATAATATTCGCTGGAATAGCGCAGCATCCTTGGTAACGTCCTCTGTTTCTCCGCTTCCAACGGTGAGTCGCATGCATTCCTGTTCCTCCGGTCACTGAATCATGTCGTAGGATGAAAGGTCCGAATCGGCACGAGTGACTGGTTGTATTAGGTAGAATTTTTTGCGAGCATAGTGACCGCGGGTATTTTTCATACCCGTGAGTAGTAACATTCTTTTTTCCAAATTTATTAGTTTAGGATAGGTCTTCTTGCACATCGCGATTGTAATAATTAGTTTTTTAATAGTTAGGATAAGCATGTACATTTCGAAATATATTCGTGTCATTTATAAATATGTATATTAAAATTCCGCATGAATATTTGCAAAAGGCAAATATCTACACGAATATACCTGTATGACATAAATGTACTGGATCTTAAGCAATAGCTTTTAGTATAAATATGAGATGTCGAAGCGATCTCGCTTGAGCATTTTGTAGTGGAGAAATCGGATGGCCTTCGATTTCGTTGCTTTGAAAGTTGCAATTGTAGCTGAAAGATGATGACGATACATGCAATATACGATGCAATAAATAACCTCCACTTTAATTTTCTCCTTCGTAACAATATTAAGTCACTTTCGTTTATTTCACTTTGGATGGAATTTAAAATATGAATTAAAATTCATCTTTTCCCGTACAAGAATGTGGTGAAATTTTACGTGCAAAAAGACACTTCGCGGCAGGCAGATTTTTTAACCAAAGCGATAATTTTTAACTTTGCTTCTGCATTTTCGGAAATACGCTTTAACGAAGAGATCGCCTGAGATTATTTCTATCTTGGTAATGCATTTAGAGTCAATTATTCCATTTCATTGAGTCTCAGACTTTTTCAATTAACACTACCTTTTTTGCGGTATTAAAATTTCAGTAAGTTATTCAATTAATAATGTAGAATTATTACAATCAGAAACGAAGTAGTAAAATATAAAATTAAAGAACGTTAGTCCGTTAAATAAAAATTACAAAAGACTAATCACTTTTTTAGATCAGGATTTTCAGATTTAACCCTTTCCGTGCCCATTGTCAGGACCTCATTCACGTGCCCAGGTGCTACTTGAATGGGAGAAAGACATTGGGCACGATAATCATGGCTAATGTAATAATTTCTCAGCGACTGACGATGCGATATGTGTGTGTGTGTTGTTAGCCCGTGGAATTGCGTCGCTTTTTCTCATTCGTTAAAACTTCAAATATTAAAAATGTCGAGACATATATCGATTTAATTTACGTCTCGATACAATCACAATTTCTGATAATATCATCTACACGATTAAGTGTAACCACGCTTTTAATATGCCGTCAATTACAATTATAATTCCAAGTTTACTTTTATTTATTTTAAAAATATAATTTCTATAGTCGTGTTTGATCACGTTGTACGCAATGGTCACTAGCCTTCGTCAGTCGATTTCAGGAAAAAGGTACGTACTTTAGCGTGTGCATGTTGTGTTAAGCTCGGGTGTCGGAGGCGTCCCGGGACGTCCTCTCTAGTGTAGGACCATCGCGCCCGAGCGTTCGTGTGAGAACCGTGGAGCGAGTGTGTTGGTGTGCTTGTTTTGCCACTTTTTAAATATAGCGCTAGGTAGGCTAGGTAGTATACTTTCTAGTGTCTGTTAATTATAAGTAGGTAGGGCCGGGCAGGTTGGCACAATCTCTGGTCGGGTAGGCGCGTTTTCGTGTGACCAACCTGTTTCTGGAAATCTAATTTGAAAAATCGACGGTGAAACTGGCACGAGTAGAGCATGCTCTCGTGCCTGGTTTTGCCTTCCGATTTTTCGAATTTCGCGGTCGCGATCGCGAATATTCTCGAAACGAACGCTTATTGCTCGAGCACGCACATGCGAGTGGGCAACGATCACTGCTGTGATCGTTGGTCAGTCCATGTGCACTTGAATCAGCTTCCTCGGTTTATATTTTTATTTTACCTTTATAAGTTCATTTTTCTTTTGCGATTTAGAAGACTCGAGCTTAGATTTAAGTTTCAGCGGGCATTGCGCTCGAAGAATGAAGAGGCTATAAGCCGAAGAGGCCCGGCAAACTGCCATTCAAGAGGGCAACTACTAATGACTCCCCATCCTCTGGGTCATCCAGAGCATGGAAAGTCATTCTTGTTAGTACTTTGTCACTATGCTCGCCTTTAGTGATTGTAGTAGTAGTAGTAGCAGTAGTTTTTGCTTTTTTAACCGATGTATATATCGGTCCATCGTCACATTGGGCAAATCGCGATTTTTTTTGTTAGTGTCGTGATGGATTAATTACGGGTTGAATTAGAGTTGCAAAATAACGTCGTGGCTTTTGACTAGTGTGGCGAGAGAATTATTGCGGTTTGAATTAGAGTTGCGATAAAATGATATTCGCGTTTACTTTAGAGTTGTGAATTATGATATCGCGATTGATCTTTTGCAATTTTTATTGTGAATTTTTAAAACTTTTTAGAAAATTGTACGTATCAGAATTTATCCTGTTTTCTATTGTTTAAAGTTAGATTATAAACATGTTAGTTTTCAATTAACTATATAGTATTGCAGGTTGCAATATCAGAATATTTAAAGTAGGTTTTTCATATAGTAAATAGTAACTTTAATTGAATTCTCAGCAAGAGTTAGCGTTGCGATATTATTCCACCGCAATTTCTACTAATTTTTCCTTTTAGCGTTGCGGTAATGAATAATCGCGTTTTGATAAGTAGAGTTGCGTTTACAAAATGCCCAAACCCTCCGACTGCATTTGTCGGACACTGTTCCTGGATCATACGTACAGCTAGAAGAGCTGTGCGAGTGTGATCGTTCATCGGCAACCTCCTTAATGGTTGCACTGCGATATGTCGGCCCTCCACTCGCGATTTTTCTTATTAGTGTCGCGACAGATTAATTACGGGTTGTGTTAGAATTGCGAAATAACATCACGGCTTTTTATTAATGTCACGAGAGAATGATTACGGCTTGAATTAGAGTTGCGAATTACGCCGTCGCGATTGTCTTTTGCAATTTTTATTATAAATTTTTAGAATTTCTTATTGAACCATACGTATCAGAATTTAACTTATTTTCTATTGTTTAAAATTAATTTATAAAAATGTTAGTTTTTAATTAATTTTATAGTATTGCAAGTTACGATACCAGAATATTTGAAGTAGTTTTTTCATATAGTAAATAGTAATTTCCATTGAATGCACTATAAGAATTATCGTTACGATAATGAATAATTGCATTTTGTTAAGTAGAGTTGCGTTTACAAAATGCCCAAACCCTCCGATTTCATTTGTCGGATACTATTCCTGGATCACACGTATAGCAAGCAAGAGCTGTACAAGTGTGATCGCTCATCGGCAACCTCCTAAATGATTGCACTACTATCTCTCGCTATTAGTGTTGCGTATTGTTTAAATACGAGTGCGTAGATTTATATTTATTAGAGTTGCATATCAAATTTCGGGAATTTTCAGACTTTATTTTTTCTTTTTTTTTTTCATTTTTTGTGCTAGATTAATTGCTATTGCAGATATAACGAAGCACTCTACGCGTTTGATTTTGGAAATTTTGTGTTTCATAAATATTAGTAGTAAATTAGCGTTGCGGAACGAGAATAGTCCGTTCCACTCACAATTTGTTGATCGGGTTTATATAGAGTGGAACGCGATCGAATTTTAGTAGCCCTTTTGGCTACTACGTTGTTTCTTTTTCAGTGCCCCTTATTACTACGTTTAGTACTGAAAATACTGCTATGACACATTCCTATTTCTTTGTTAACGTTAAAGTTATCATGACTACTAAGATACAGAACTTTATGACAGAAATTTCTTTCTTTTTTTATTTTATTTTGTGCTTTACAATTTGTCCAGCAGGACATTTGGTAAATTTTTTTATGTATAAAATTGTGAGTGATTTCATGCGTAACAAAGTGTTATAACTAAATATTCTAATATTGCTATGAAGGCTTGAAATATTTTTTAAAACTTAAGTCGTTGCTCTTAGAATTAATGCCGGTGATTGTTCGTTTTTAGAACCATAACTTTTAGAATTTTTTCGACTGCGATATTTTCAATCTTTTAACAGTAATGTAAAATTTTATAAATATTCGAATCTCATTTGCATGAAACAAAAATTCATTCGCGATCATTGTCACGTTTGTAGCAAAAATTCTGCAAAAAATGATTTATGTACATATCTTTAGGTTCACTATGTTGTATGTCACTATGTCGTTGTAGGAAATAACAGATACAGTTAAAAGTTAAAAGACAAAGCAAGTGATTTTATAATGATCGGATTTTCTCTCATCTTAGTTATTTCAAATGAAATTTTCAAGTTTTAATTCAGTTTAATCTTTAATCTTTAATCTTTAATTAACCATTATTAGTAGTTTATTTTTCATGTATAAAATATTCTCTGTTTAGAGATGCCTTTTTCTTTTAAATACCAAGTTCAGTAAATGAGTTAGTTTCAGATTTATCAATTTACAGAAAATACATTTCAGTTACATATTTGAACATTTCATAGCATCTTAAATATCTAATATGCTTCTGGCCCAAAAATAAAAAGAAAGATTAAAAATGAAAGAAATAAAAGAAGTGAACAAAGGAAAGAATGAAGCTAATATTACGAAATAATGTTTGAGCCTTATACTAAGTACAGGAAACAATTATACGTATTTTATAGAATTTTACTAAGCTTTCGCAGATTTAATTTGTTTCAGGGTTTTTTGTGACATCGAGTGAAGAGGACTCATACTCCATACAATATCCCTTCCCTCTCACTTTCTCTTTTTTACGTTTAAATTATTATGTAGATAGAAAAGGGAAAGGGTGCGTCTCCATTCGTAGCACTTTCTCGCGGTGAGATCCGGGTATTCAGTATTATTTAATATATAATTACTAATTGTATCACTATACAGCAAAGCAATTAACTGTATAACTAGTATAATTATTAATTATATGGCAAGTAATATGGGCCAGTTGGCTGCAATCCTGACAAGGTGATCATATCAATATTCATTCATCTATGTAAGCTTTTATGACCATTTCATATGCACATTGGCATGTGTTTTTTTATTTGTGAATTGTGGAGGCAAAGGATTAAAGGAAACATTAATTCCCTCTACTCGAAAATATCATAGACGGTTTTTCATATGCTTTTATGGATTTCCATGAGTAAGCAGGCTGAATGTTTAGTGTGCCATTCCTGTTGCAAAACGTCACGCGGGGTCGTTTACGTCTGTGAATATCGTGACTTTTTTCTCTACAACTTGTACGAGGTTAACTGCGGCCCATGAGTCGTTTGATTTGAGGATCACTGTACGCCCCGCTGCTTAGACTGACCTCCTTTCGTTCGTGTAAGGAGGTTTGCTCGCATGCAGGAATATTTGGTCCGATTTTAATTGCCATTAACTAAAAAACGAAGCCGAAACGCAATTTTTTTATTCTTGATTTTCGTCTCATTTCGGCTTCAAGAGTCACCCTTTAAATTTCCTGACACCTGCAGCCGCACACCTGTATATTAGATGCGCGACAGCTAGTGTTACCTGTACATCAAGTATTTTATTGTCCTGGATCCGGATTAAGCAGTGTACTACCTGTATATCGAATATTACACCGCCGTGTTGTGAACGCTCTAATATCACGTTCGACACAGAGATTTAATCGAAACAGGCAGAATTTTATTTACCGCTTCCCATAGCCGTTTGTTTTTCATTGTTATGCCGCTGGCAAACAAGCTGGGGTATATTTTTATCGAACAATTTTTCTGTGATTAACGCATCCGTTTCACTCTTACTGCGAGCGCACCATATCGCGTGAAAAACAATTTTCATTAACTCGATTTCCGCATCGTTTGATCAACGAGACGATATCCCTTTCAATTCGTAGCGGAACCGACTTCTGAAAGCTTTTAGGTTTTCTCCGGATCTCGCTATTCAGGAAATCACGAGTCCTCTCATTCTTGCTCGAATAAAAATTTCGTGAAGGCACCCGTATCGATTGAATTCCCTCGGGTTTCGCGTATTCCTGGACTGTGAAGCGGTAAACATCGTATCCAGTTGGGATCGGTAAACAAGAGACGGATACAGTCCACGGTTTCTTCGTGACGCTTGACTCGAGTGCGAATAAAGGGTGATATTTATTTCCTGATCGCGTTACGTGCTTTTTGCGACACTGTAGAAAGTGTCTGGGTGCTCGAGAGTCATTTTTCTCGCCTGGAAAGTGCTCAAGAGAGTTTCCAAACTTCTTTGCACTCCCCTCTTCTGTTCATACCAGACGTACCAGGCGTGACCCAGGACTCGTTTCTTGTTTATACAGCACGATGCAATTAAGGAGAATGGAATTGTTAACGGAACCTGGCCCGAGCCTTGGCTTTTGTCCCTGTGTCCTAAACGGATCGTAAATCATTCTCGTATTCTCTAGTATACTGCTGGACCCGAAAAATATCCCACTCGAATAGCGACGCTGTAGCTTCCAGTATACATTTATATTCTCTGGCAGTTTTGGCTGCTGCTACCCGAGTAGTAAAACAAAATCACTTTTCGACTAGTTCTTAAAATATCTCTATATACACTATAGTCCCGAAATTTGATGTCACAGAGCATTTTAATTTCCGACGCTTTCACTAGATACATTTTCATAGTTTTAATTGCGAACATACGTACGTGAATTAATGCGTATGTAGTTTGAATATAGTGGATTGTAGCTCATAATAAGTTGAGATATTTGTGGGAATGAAACTTCGAGAATTGTGCGAATATTTATGTTGGAGTATTAATAAAACGCAAGGACCGATTCAGAAAATACAAAGAGCAGTTCGGAAAATTCACGCGTAGTCTAGTTTCACGTGAAATTTAACAGCTCGTGACAAGAATGGGATGCAGCTGCATACAGTAGCTCATGAAAGTATTCATTTCATGTCCTTTTATATTGGTATACCTTAAAACAAATCTGTAAATGTACATATGTAGTTGCAAGGTATTGAATCACAAATTCATTTAAACAATCAATTATTCGTTATACTAATAAGCCTCGGTATTTAGTAGGATTATTTTCAACACTCATTACGTGTTTCAGAATATTAAAATTTATGTAACGTATACAGTATATACATAACGATTTTCTACGATAAGCGTCCAAATAGCGTTCGTAGGCCATCATACATGAGCACGGTAACTAGCAAGGCTCAAAGGTTCGTAATTATTTCTGGTCGTAATATGTTAAATCAGTAATTTACGCGTTTACTCGACATACATATTTCCTATTTTCTTTGAGGGCTAAATGAACCATAATCGAGAGCCTGTCTTGAAGTGTTCATAAACGAAATTAAACGCTTTACCGGTGTTATAAATTCCTCATTAGTTAACCAGAATTCGAACTCGAAGCTTGATAACGACCAATTTACGCTTTCGTTCGAAGTGAAACGATGTTCGAAATTCAGCGTTGAACTATCGTGAAGGTGATGTTCACGAGGTCGATGTCGATGAAAAAAGAACAGGTGGTAAATTTAACGGCTTCGGAAGATTGCTCCATAAACTATAAATAAGCAAAACCACGAGGTGTCGTTACGTAACATGCTCTGTCGCTTGAGTGGACTGCTCGTTAAAGGAGATTCACTCGTAAAGCACCTTGTGATATACAGCGCTAACCTATAGTTCAAATTTTCGCGATATATACTCGATTCCCTGTGTTCACCCTCCGTTTGACAATCGACTTCCGTCATGATATACGCCGGATCGGCAATAACGTGGCCGATCGACAAATCGAGCCGGAAGAAAATTATTGCGGCTCCAGGATTCCTCCTACTGTAAACGTACCAATCGTTTTCGGATATTATGTAATGGCTAATGAAAAAAAGCTTCGAGAAGTTTATAAGAGATTATGTTGCACATTATATATCGTTTGTAGCTCTAATAATTGTAGATTACAGTACAACAACATGGTATAGAAAAGTAGTTCCAAAATTTAATACGTTTTCGGACAATCTCGTATTAGCAAAATCGTATTTATATTTGACTTTAGAATTAAACATGTGTTTCTTATCCGAATAAAAATATTCAAAATATCTTTGGCCGTGATATTACGGTATTGAGAATATTCTATAACTGACAATTTATATCAGCTATTTTTAAAAAATGGCAAATGATAAAAATAACTCCTGTAAAATTGAAAGTGAAGGAATTTCGTAGAAATTTCTCGCGAAATGTTTATATAATCGTACGTAGATATCAACGTACACGCATTTCATTAGCCAAATCTGCGTTTAAAACTGGTTGCTAATTTCAAACTAGAGATGTGAACGAAGGTAACATTGAATAAGCACGTGAATGAAACGCCAATAAATTGATAGAAACTTTCAGCCTGTCCATTCGTAGCAGTTTCCATTTCTGCTTTTAATTTCCGTTTTCAGTCCCGTCGCGTCGCGTCGGTGGAAAATCAAGAAACATTCCATCGGTGAATTTCTCTGCGGGATCGTCAAAACGCGCGTTTCAATCTGTTAATTGATTTTGTTAGCGGAAATGGAATTAAGCATGGTACATCTCAAGGGAATCATCGCCAATGATATTGAAATGAAAGTTCAGCGAATAATAATACAAGAATGTAACACTGCTTGGTGTTTACCTTCAATTACCGCGTGAAAACGCTCCGCGATTTTCCGCGAATAACTTTCCTTGTTCTTACGTACGTAATGGTTCTTACTTACGTACTTTGCATAGGTCAAACTTTACGAAATCATTCTGTAAAATTGATTGGAATTTAATTTTTTATGTTGCGATAAGGATTTGTAACGAGTTATTTCCAGAGCTTCTTTAACAATTTCCTCAGACGACATTTTCATAAAGCTATTTAATAACGTAGTATTATTTTTTACTCTATTATATTTCTTTCATTCGCATTTTTCGTATTTTATTATTGCTGGTATTTCTTTCTCGAATTGCTCGTGTTGCGAAATGCGGTCTCACTGATAAGCGAGTTGACTCGATAATGAAAAATTATAGAACGTACGTACGGCGTTAATGTAGTTGTAAAGGGACAGACCGTCGTCCCAAGGCTCTTCTTTCTCGCACGATAAATTGGCAGGCCTGAGGTCATGGCTGCGATCCAACGCTGCCAAACCGTGCGCGAAAACCTGCACGCTGTCATACACCAAAGCTGGTTCTGCCTGAAACATACGTTCCCCCTCTTGTAAAAAGTTGTTTGTATTCATGCACCTCGATTTCCTTGACTTAAGTTAGAGTATATCGTTTTTAGATAAAGTTTGTTAGATGAGTGGAAAACTCTGTAAAAGTTCCTCTTAACAGAAGAGGTTTACTTTACTTTGTAAACTCCATTGTCGATTTACAGTGAAGTAGATTTATCGAATAATGAACGCTAAAAGTGGTACACGAGATTTCGATAGAACGATGAAGAGTTTAGAGATCTTTTTGAATCACACTTCAAATCTATCGTTTGAAATTTATTGAATCTACGAAATGAAATTGTTCATTGTAAGTGTTCATCGCAGCACAGGAACTTTATTCTCAATGGAGTTAGAAAGTTTGTTAAAATTAGGTAACGATCACACTTTTTTGATCGAGAAACTTTTGTTGTGTATGCGAAGAACACTCCAAACAAAAAATCCATCCGTGATTGTTAAAGCTCTTACGAGGAAACTAGGCCGTGTTTCGAGCACAGTCGATCGAGCGGTCTTAATTTCGTTGCAATTTTCGCCACGAGTTTCACTTAATTACTGAAATGCTGACAAAGCAGCTAGAAATCGACTTGTCGATAGTTCCGTCTGCTCTTTTCCTTCGTCATTTCTACCAGTTTAATGCTTCCTGTGTATAGTATACGTTTTGATTTTATGTCACACTTCAATTTCCAATGAGTAGAAAAAAAACAGGGTTTGATTCACTGAACGAAAATTATATATTAACAAGTAACATCAATAAAGACGTAAATTGCAGCGAAACGCTAGCGAATCAAAGGAGCATGATAGAACACACATACAAACCAATTTCCATAAATATTGAACTAATTAAATAGATTTACCATATTAATTTCGTGATCGAAAGAGCGTTATTGTATGGAACTTTTAATGCAAACGTATTCGTTTTTCTACCGAGCGTATTTTACGAGCCGATTTCAATAATTTTCTAGACTTTATCCCGTATAAAATCTCAATTTACTCGCATACATGCATATCCCTCATTATATGATGTGTTAACCCGCGATATAACGTTTCATTCATGGTTAATCAATAATTTGAAGTACAATAATCTGAAGCGATTAGAAACCATCAAACAGTGCCGTTCATTCTCTGTTCTATAACTCATTCGAAAATGGTTATCCGTCATCGAAACTGATGCCATTAGAATCTGTAAATCTCCCTCTTTAAAATCGTTTTCGTTTTATTCAAATCGGACGATCCATTTCCGAGATATTGTCGTCCAAATCGCACCATAATTTTTGATGGCTCGATGTATCTGTCTCTCTCGCACCAAAAACACTGACCTATCTCAAGCGCGCCACGTGCGCGATGGTCAATTCAGGACAATGACACGGCGTGTCTTTTCATTACTACTACATACTCGATATGTACGCAGTTCCCAGAACTGAAACTAGGTCACCCCACTTTCCTGGAATTTCGCGCAACATCCCCATTTGCTATCTTATCTAGCCGTACACGCTTGCTTTGAAGGTTTATATCTCGGTAACTAGTTGTCGTATCGACTTCAAACAAAGTGCGTTTTAAGAGGGGCACTTCCCTCTATGTTCCAAGGGTACATTTATGGACAAATTTTTAGTGCAAGAGGTGTGAAATATTATATTTTATTCGTTGATACGTATCACGTTTGTACAGAAAGAGAGGGGGTTTTTAATGTTTTATTGTATTCTTCGAATTTTCTTCTTCGAAGAAGCTTACAAAGTCTTTGAGAAGCTCTCCCGTAATTCCGCGTAGAATTTTTATGTATGCTTTTTATTTATCATGCTTTGGAATTTTATATCTTGGAAATCAATTATCGTATGAATTTTAAATAAAGCGCGTTTTAAAATGAACACTCTCTTTTATGTCGTGGGAAAATTTAATTTCGTGGGAAAATTTTTACCGTAACATTATGTTTTAATAATTGATATTGGATCCATATATAGGAAGAAAAAGCATCCCCAAGTACATAGGTATGTAGCGGCACTCGACAGTAAACTTTCCAACGGTTTTTGTCCCGTGGTTCGCTACACAAAGACCCTATTCTTCGGATAAGACAATTGATAGATGTCGATACATCCTCACGGAATATTTTCAACCAGCCTAAGGACCTGCAATAGATCTTAGGATTTATTTCGCCAAGGTTCTCCAAAGTGACAAATAGTCTTTCTCTTAGCAGTCCCTAAACCTATCACCTCCTACGGGAAGATACGAGAAATCTGCTTTTCTCACGTACGATGCTTACCGCTAGCGACGACACAAGAATTAACCAATTAACAACGGCGTCCATTTCCCTCATTTTCCGAACCAAGGCTTTCTTTAACGAATCCGATGATCTCGCATCCTAAGACACACCCCAACATAGTCTTCCTTCGCGGCATCATCGTGACGGAAAGTCAGTCGTTACGCATCGGTCCGAGTCAATAGTTGGTAGTTGGGAATAATTGATCAGAGTTCCTCGGCATCTTAAGCAATCATCATTCGAACTCATATCGCGCATCAAAACTCACCGACCAGAAGTCGAACTTCCAATTGTGAACTGCTAATATAATAATCGCGAGTTCTACGCAAAGTGTACATATAGGGTATATCATAATAAATATCTACTGTTAAATATACTCAAGTGTTTATTCCTATCACTATCACGACTCATCACCTCAGATACATAATCTATTACTTACGTATTTCACGTAGATCGTAAAGAAAAGTTTCCAAATTTTCTAAATCACAAGATTAAATGGAACACTGATAAAAATCCAGAGCAGATTTCATGCTGCTTTACTTACGCTATATCTACTCTTTCTTTTCTACGAAAATTATTTTTCCGCCTGAAACTGATTTTAGCCTGTGGGTGCTGTCTCTTGTCCAGTCATGTGCGATATTTTCGCGTTACGCGGTTTAAGTCAGCATCCCTGCGAAAGAATGTTCAGGCATCGACCCTTGTTTCTTAAACTTGACGCGATTGTATTGTGAGAAACCAGAAAACCGTTTTCCGTTTCGACAGACAAGAAAGCAACGAGCAGACGAGTTCTGGGACGATAGATAGCGATTTCCGGTGGCGAGCATACCACAGAGTTACTTGAACTTTCAACCAACCTGTATAACTCCGGTTTTGTTGAGGATCGCGTGGCCAATCGGCTGGAAGCGTTCCATCTGCCGTAGAACTTCGGCAACCTTCGGTTCCTCCAGGTCCACCAGACGAAACGCAGTCATGTTAACACTGTTGTACTTGAAATCTTCCAAATCGAACGTCTCTATGTCCTATAGAATCATATTTTTCCCATCTTAGTACAACTGCATGTAGAGTGATTCGTGAAAGTATTCGACCAGTCACCTTATTAATTGGCAATGAAATTTTTTAATGTTTAATAAAACACGCGTAATACATTCATAAAGGGTTTCTGCAAGTGTTTGAATACTTTCACGAATTATTATACCTGAAATTAATTATCGAAGGATTAGTTTTCACGCAACTATCACCGCATTTTTATTATACTTTCAATTCGTTGTTTTTACGGATCAAAAATCAAAGCAAAGCCGTCAATAACGCGTTACCCTCGATCGACGCACTTTATTACGCCAGAACGGAACGTTGTCTGCAGCAGTCACGCTTGCACTAGATAAACTCACGTAATATACTCTGTTAATAAAACTCTGATATAGTCGCTACTGTATTCTCCAATATTGGACGCGTTCGACCGATTACAATTCCGTTGAAAATCATCCTGTTGCAACCGATCCTTTCTATAACCTGGGAAACCCAGTTTCTTTTAGAAGTACGGTCCAACATCAGGCGAGTTTCCTTTGTCAACGAAAATCTATTGAACTTTTTCCAGCCAGAGGTCCCTTATCCGACCGAATGAAATGGTTTCTGAATTGAAGAAAAACATTATTGCGAACTGCACAATTATTATGGGGTCTACGGAAGCTTAGTTGCTTCTCTTTCAATTCCTATCGACTGGACCAGCTTTTTCGAGACGCGAGAGAATCCAGTTGGATATGATCTATAATTATTATTATTACAGAGTGATGTGTATCGCTCTGGAAAAATCGTTAAGAACTGAAAAAGTTAGAAACCTATGTTATGACGAGAAACCCAACAAAGCTGCTTTCCGCATCCAATGAACTTGCTCTGACTTCCAACCGATCCTCTATGTCGTTTTTACCGATTTTCGTCTTTCTTTTCTTCTTGCTAATATGTTTCTCTTTCTTCAAGTCGTAATATCGTGAACAAGTCTGTCGTCGTAAACCATCAATGTTCCGGCTGAGTGATTTATTCGAGGACTCGTGGTTATGTTTATGTAACGTGTTCCGAAATGGAACACGTTGAAGAATTCCTATTGCGATTCCGTGTCCTGGGAGAATGATAAGAGCGAGAGTCGAACTCCACTTGGGAATTCAGAATCCAGAATGTGTATGCAAATCTTGTTAGCACATCGACGATGGGTTTTGAAGAATTACAGACACGTGACGCGTGTTGAACGTTGATTTGCTTAGTTTAATAGCGTTATGATATACATAGGATGCACGCATAATATATCTAATACACGGCATGCGCACAATAGTTTCGAGATAGTTTAACGGCAATTAGACAGAACCTGCGTTAAACTTGGATGTCAGAACCTCCGACAGCTGAGTCACACGTGATCAGCAATTACGGTTCCGTTGACAAATGATGCTTATTGTCTATTATGTATTAAATTTCACGGATCATTCAGATAGGAAAAATGAAACTGCTTCTTCTTCTGAATTATCAAGAAAACATCTTTTTACAAAATAAATCAATTAGAAAGTAGGATACTATATTACTTTGAAGAAAATGTAGGTCAGTCAATAGTATCACGGCAATGTTGATGAAAAACAGCAGTACTCAGAGACACAAACAGAATTTAAGTTGACTTAATCTAGGACGTATTAGAATGCAATCACTGCTCGTATAGAAGACGCTTAATTCTCAATCAAAACTGAACTAGAACTCAATTAAGATTCATCTCTTCGATTCTACGCTTCAAATACCTAGCAGTTTATTCGAGAATTTGCGACATATTCGAAAGATTATTATCTAAGCAGTCGTCACTTTGAATCACGATATTAGTAAAATATTTCATGTAAAGCTACGTGAAAGATTATTTAATGTTAACATGCATTTTGATAAAAATGATTCTACATAGAATACGGCATACTTCACTGACGTCGATGATTTTGAAATACACGCATGTTATTAAAGTTAATATTCTGAGTAATTTCGCAGACTTATTAAAACTAGTAAACAGCGTCATGATGTATGAAAAGATTGTTTGATGAGAGAGATTTCTGAATATTTTATCTTTTGTTCTTTCTTACTTAACTTCCACAATAAACAAATTTTACCTATCACCATTTTGCTACACGAGAATATGATTCTTGGATTCTGGTGTCATCCCATCAGAAAGTTTCATTCGACATAATATTAATGAACTCGCAACGTTCCAAATTCGAACGACTGACACGGAGTAGCGTTTCCACTGATCGACAATTATAAAGGTAATACCGAACCACTGAGCGAGGCACGTGCAACATTAACAATGGTCGCCTCGTCACTCGTGTGAAATTCATAGACGACCCTTTGTTACACTGTCCTCGCCTTGCTCGAACGTTCTACGTTTGATCGTGAATAATTATTTCGGTCAACGTTTGCCTGTTAATAAATGTCATAATTATCAGCCAGTTTCATCCTGTCGGATCAACTTGTCAACTAACGAGGACGTTATTTCACCCGTCTGAATACAAGTAAACATCTCTACATCGATACCTATTTTCGTAGGAAACTCGCGAACTCTTGTTAAAGTTTGATAAACACGTCCTACCTTATACAGAATATAAATAAACAGGTAACAAGATATAAACAAACTGAGCGTGTAAATAAACAATGTCCAAGAAAAACAAGAGTATAAACAAATAAGCGAAAGTAGAGAAATAAATAAATTGAAAATGTAAGCAACGCAGACTTTTGAAAAATCAAACAGAAAGAAGTGTGTGGAAAGGATTTGTCACGTAATATTTTACGCTAATTATTTGTTATATAATATTGTATATTTTTTCAATTTAATCGTAAATTGTTTGAATACTTTTGCTTATCTTCGTCTTCTGATACATTGCCCAATTCAAGCTATGGTAAAAGGCAATTAGCAGTAATTTACGATATGCGGAAACGCAGCAGATTGTAACGTCTCTATTCCTCATTAAACATTAAACTTCAACACAAACTTGCATATTTTCGGTCATTAATCGTCCTGTGGATCTACGATCCGACCCTTAAAGCGGATTACACACCGATGCTCCCTGCCTTATAGGGAAACTCATTCAAATGCTTGTCGATTCGTACACGATCGTGGAACATGGTTACACGATTTAATACCCTGTCACGTTTCTCGAATCCTGACAGTTCAATGATGGTCTAATTAAATCTGCAATCTGATATTTATAAAAAGACATATTTTATGTCTTCTTTGCTTTATAGATTCGTTACAAATACGATACTTCCAAATCACAGCCCTCTTTTTTGACTTCTCTTTATATCTGTTTTGATTCATGGAAAATACTGTCAGCGTATGATTTTGAATATTCGTGATACATATTTTTTTTTCATAATACTTTTCATTGATTTTAACGAGCAGTGGCGTGTGTTCAAAAATTCCGACCGTTTCCGATGAATGGCATTTCGAAACCAGATGTACCGGGTCACTGTCGAAAATCCTGTAATTTCATTCGAAATTATTCGTGGAAGTGCTCGAAATATCTATCGGCAACGTTTTTCGAGCGCGGCAGTCGGACACAGTCTACGCTCAAATTCCAAGTGAAGCACGGACGAGGACAGGGAAAAACAGGATGCTCTGGAAAAAAAAAAAAAACATAAATCGAATGAACTACTGCTGCGTTTTGACACCGAATTGACGTTTAATTTCAGGATTGCTTCGGTTTGCCGTTGAAACTGAAACCTTTCGCTTAAATAAACTCCGCAACGTTTGTCAAGATTTAAACCAGCTTGATTTAAAGAGAAGAGAAAAATGAAATCATTCGTGTATTTAACGATAAACCCAATTAACGTCTTCGATAATGTTTACTAATTTTTATAAAAATTTATTTTTCCATAAAAACATCAAGGAACGCCAATTAAGCGTTTGCATTAAGTTTGCTAAAATCGTAATTCAGATCTCGATGATACATTTATTGGCACGGCGGTCCACTGGTGAACGTTTTATTGAGAAAAGTCGAGAAGTATCGAGAGCAACGAATTTACATGTACTTTAGGCTGTGCGCTTCAAAGAAGCTAAAGCAATTTCCGCGGATCCGTATTAAACCGAACTTGGTTAAAAGGTTCGTTTGTAATTTCCATCGCTGCACATGGACACGCGATATGGAAAATCGATGTAATGTTCAATACTTACGAACGTGGTGAACATGTAGTGGTATCTGTAATCGTTCATTTGCAGTTGGAGAATCTGTAACACCCAGAAAAGTGGCAATTAGATACGTGATTAGCACCGATTTCGGGCGCAAACGTTCGCGTTTTTCGAGGATACCGCGTCTTCATTTCGTCCTATTTAATATTTAATATTCGTGAAGACTGTAGAAATAGGGAAAAAATTGTAAAGTACTTTAATATGGAAAGTTCTTGAAAATTTATTTTGGTAAATTCTTGTAGTGAAATGATAAACGTCTGTGGTCCTTTTAAAAAGGAATGTTGATGAGATAAATTTTAAATGAAAATTTCCCTGACAGAAAAGTCCAGATTTTCCGACATTTTTTATGGGTTCTATCCTAAAGTATTTCTTCCTTTATTAAACCATTTTGGACAATCGCATAAAACGTACCTATGGTATTAATCTAATACGTTCAACGAGAAGGAATCTTTTACTCATCAAACCAGTTCTATCTGTTAAATCAACTGCCTGCCTAAAGACGCGAGGTATTTTATCGTAATGATCCTCAAATTATCTTCTGCCCCTTTTTTCCAACTTTAATCCAACACGTCAACCAAAGTCACGATTTGAAATCAGAAAGCATTCGCAGAAATGGAAACGTGCACGGATTTCCTCGAAGAGGAGAGACGGGAGATTAAGGCGCGCGGAGAAACGGGAAGAAGCGAAAGGAAAACAAGCATGATAGAAAGCTGAACGCACAAAGGGAGGAGACAAGGCGAGGAAGATGGGGGAGGAGACGACCGTATGAAAGCTGGGAGGTTTTTTGATTACTCAAGCAACGAAGGGATATCCGCAGGAATCCCTATGGGACGGGGCATGCAAATACCCAGTTTCCTTCAACCACGTTTGAACTAAGATTGCCTCTAGACCGAAGGCAAGAGGATCGGAGGATCGAGCGTGGCATTCGACTTCGTGATCGTTTCTATCGATCGGTTTTCTGTAATAGTGGACCAAAAAAGTGCAATTAAAAAGAAATTTCATACACATCATTGTAATCTCGATTTCGTTTAATGAACGCTGAAAGTTGAAGTATTGTGTCGCACTTCTGGTTTTTGTTTTTTGTTTTTATTGGTAATAGATACCTTATCGAATTTTAATGCTTTTATTTTTTATTTTATTTATACATAGACATGGTACCCGGTTGATATAGAGAGGTCCATTAAAAAGAATAATCTTTCAGTTTAATATATCACCGGCGGAAACTCATTCTATCGAGGGAAATGAATTTCTTTTCTCTCACCTTCGATCGACGATCGTTAATACGAATCACGTTTCGATCATTACGATACTCGAACGCGTCGTACGTGATTATCCGTGACTCTCCTACAACCAAGAATATCGTGGCAATTCAATTAACCGACGACTGCTTTCATCGACGCGCCGTCATTATCTCAGTTCAACGATAAGCCACAATCCACAAGCTATTATAATGACGTCACAAGAATGGAAGGGGCAAAAGGCAAGATAAAATCGCCTATTAATTAACTGCGAGAGCAATTTCTTTATCGTCGCTGTCAATCTGTCAGCACTAAACCGCTCACGGTAATCCGTTTATTTACGAGTCTCGTAAAAACCAGCCGCGCTAATTTTTGTCGCGTGAATTCGCTGCCGCGTATAAACTCTGTTCATCATTTTTCCGTGGAACACGCGAAAAAACCGTGGAACCTCAGGTCAGAGCGATTTCGACGCGAAACGGTGTACGATGCCGTGCAATTTCCACCGCGCCTATGCTTCCGTGGATTATTTCCCAGCATAGCGCGTCGGTCACGCGGGTAAAAGGTCGAAAATTGTGAAAAACACCGTCTCCTCGACATGGACGACGCGGTATCGCGTCAATGACGACGGGACAAACCTGTCCCTGGAAATATCGCCGCAAATTCTACTGACAGACCATCGTTGAGAACGACGATATTCGTCATTGTTCCAACGAACGTTCCGTCGAACACGCACCGAAATCTCGCGCGTCGTTTCATCGATAGCTTGCAACCGCAGTGATTTCAGTTTACAGGATTTTGGTCTATAGGATTTTGATTACGGAATCGAGAAAAAAATAGCGGCGCTGGTTGTTGGATTTGCAAGTTGCTCGTTTCGTTTCCATCGGTACTGGTAAACTGTTTTTTCTTTTTTTTATTGAGCATTCGAAACTTTGTGCGAGGTATATTTCAGCCGTATGAATATTTGCAATATTTAAAGACCGCGCGGGAAAAATATGATGAATTCATTTTTGTCAAATTGTTAGCTTTTATGTCACTTATTGTGGCTAAAAAAAAAAAGTATTCCATATTGTAGTATGAAACAGACGAAAAAGAAAGCAAGTACCTATTTTAGTAAATACCTGTTGTTTCATGATATTTTTAGTTTGTACAATTTTTAGAGTTTTTAGATTTTCATCAGTGGTACGCAATCTTTAAAATGAAAAGTCCATCTTGTTTTATTGTAATGAATATTTATGGCGGTTTCCAGCATACGGGATTTCTTTGTAAGATTTTTTAAAAAGCGTACAATGGCAAGTAACGCTGAAAGAAAGGAATCCCCCCGACGAGCGAAAGCCGGGACAAACTCATGAATTCGCTGGAATACCGGGGCCGGTATACTGCAGAACGATGAGTTGCTTGCAGGAGTAATGTCTTTTTAAAGCGACTAAACAGCATTTTATAGAAAGACGGTATAAGTTGCCTTAATATATTCGTTGAAAAATTGAGGATCTTTGCGAAAGCCTTCCGGTGGTCTGGTTGCTGCTGTCGCGATAAAAAATTCCATTAACTCGCTACAACTAAACGTCCTTCTCCTTCCTTTTTCCTTTTTGCTCGAAAAAAATTGAGGAAAAAGAATGAGAAAAACTTTGGAATAAAAATTGAAAGGTTACCGCAAAACAACGCATGTTACCAATAGCGTGCAGCGCGGAAATTAAAAACGGAACAGAAATACCAACGTCACCGCGGTAACAAATTTCCCACCAAGCAAATTACCCTTTGCAACGGTTTGCCGCGTGTTCGAATTCTCGCGTTGCTTCGCCATGTTCCAAAAAGTTCGAGGTCAAGCTCGAACGATGGCGACGAGTTCGAGGCAATTCCATCTGGCTAACATTCCCTATGCCTCTCTAATTCAACCTGTTTGATCAACGTTACCATTTTTTCGCCAGCTGCAAACAAGAATTCAAACATTCAGAGCTTGTTCAAGCCGAACGTCTGTAGTTGTTCACGAGATAAACTCGCGAATTATTTTATGGATTGGTGTAGATATTTCTCTATGTCCTTCCACACTGTTATTTCTGTTCGATACAAACCTCGAGTGTTTTAAAAAAATTTCAATAAACTGTGCCTGGTCAATACGATACATTATTTGTATAATGGTTTTATCGAGAATATTATTTTATCCGAGAAAATCAAGCGGATGTTCTTTGAACGAATACTTTTAATAGAATTCTCGTGGTGCAAATACTAGATTCGCGAATAAAAACGATCAATCATTTGTATTACCGTTCAGTTCAAAGTAGGCTTCACTAATCGCATTAAAGTTCTCCTACTTTGATTACAATCCACTGAAACGGAAAGCGCAGCTGAATCTACTTCGCGTCCAGAGGAATTGTTTAAGTAGTTGATATTTCTGGGATGGCGGCGTTGTTTCGTAAACGGAGTCAACTCGTATCGTTGAATATCACACTAGAATTCGACTGGGTGCTGGGGAATCGCAGTGGCTATCGGTAAATCTAATTGCAATGCTCCTCCGAGCAAATTGCATTTCTCTTCGTCTTTGGTATCTTTTTCGGCTCTGTTATCTTATTATTCCTCGTGAAAATTACGGCCATGGGATGAATAAGAAAATCCCTTGGCAATTGGATAACGATGCAAGTAACGAAACGAATTCGCGTTGCTCGCCCCTTTCGTTCCGACATCCGACACTCGCTCTAAATAAATGTCCGGCTTCTTCCGGCTGTAATCAGTTTCGAGATGCAGAGGTGTTCTAATTACCAGCGAAGGATTTACCTGATTTGCCTTGTGATTTTCAAATTTTCTCCGTGTCATACTTCTCTGTTATTTCATTTGCGGCTAAATCCGATTGTATTAAATTTCTGGTTATAGAAATGTTGTCTGTCTTGATTGAGATGAAGTAAAGAAACATGGAAATATTTATATTTTAACTTAAAGAATTGCCAACGTAGTGATTCGTAAAATTGATTTCCTGTAAAAAATAGGAAATACTCTATAATCATGTTTTTCCTCCTCGTTATTCTTAATCCATAAATCAGCTACAATTACCCAGTAGTTCTAAATAAGAATTCTAATAACGTCGATCGGTATAATTCATTCAATTGTTTTATAGAACAAGGCAGGACACTAGATTGGTCGGAAAATATTTTTTCCCCGACCGCGATCGAATTATAAATCGTTTTCCCCTGATGTATCGTCCTCGATAGCATTACGGAGACTTCGGAGATTAAATACCCCGCGAGCAAGTATTATGGGTCTTCGTTCTGTGTCTATCCCGAAGCTATACACATTGTAGTTGCGGTATCGATCGACGAACGTCACTCCCCTTCTACCAGTCGTTCTCTTTTTCCGTTCCTACGAGTAAGGATGTAAGCTTCTATGGGTTCCTAGGTTGCGTACCAGAGATCTGTAGCGAGCTCCTTGATGCAGCACGTAACGGTATAATATTTCGCCTCGTATAGACGTTACTAGTCCCGTGCTACGATAAAGGAACTATCCAGCAGAGCAACTCGACCTTTTAAATCTTCTACCACTTGTTTCGTTGAATTTTTCACGTGAATACTGATCGATTCCGATTCTGATAACTGATATAGTTACTGATACGAATACTAAAGTAAAAGTATATAATCTTGAAAGACACAATCATATGCAAATCATAGTCGAAATGGATACAATAACGATTATAACTTCACGTCTATGACAAGTTTAGAAAATTTAACACGGTATCCTCAAATTAAAAAATTAATAGGCTACGAATGTTCATGTATCTATGAAAAATTTAAATGTGAATAAATGTTTAATTTAATGTCTAAAAGAAAGTATTTGTTACAGTACTAAAGAGTGAAATAAATTTCTATCTATGCTCCATGTTTCATCAAAACCCATATTTACATAAACGACAACAGCTTCGTAATTAAAACATCTTGACTCACCGCTCGAAAAAATTGTTGCATGTGCGCAGGATCCGTATCGACGATCAACTTGTAGATCTCCTTATGTCTGACTTCTCGAAGAACCTGTCTATAAGAACCAGGTCCTGCCTGGCGAATGTACATTTCGGTCCTCGCCGAAGGCGGTGATTTCACGAGATCCTGTAGCTTAAACAGACCTGCCAAAAAACAGATAGAAGCACGTGTATATTTCACCCATCAATTACATCCTTTTGTTTCACCTTTTACATGGTAAGTGGAGTATCGTGAGAAAAGTGATCCGAATATCACAAGCAAAAGAAGATCGAGATTCGTCGAATCCAACAGATTCGATAGCAAACGTTTCAGTGTGTCGCCAGGGAACACGATTCGAAATGAAATTCGCGAAAAATTACAGGAGGTCTCGTAGGGGCTGGATAGGAAACTTTATTTAAAATCGGATCTCGGTTTTATTGCCGGTCGGTTTTCATTTCGACTCTCTTCCAGTTTCATCCTTTGTCGTTGTGTCGTCACATTTTTTCGCCCGTATCATCCGCCAAAGTCGAGCGGCAGTCTTTCGAGCACCGTGATGTAGTTTCGAATGTAAGAATCGATTTGATTAATTCTCAGAAAATATAGGTTCGTGACATTTACCAGTTTCAATCGTGGCAAATACGTTCGTGTATCGGCTTGAAAATAAAATTTATCTACCAAATGAACTCCGAAAATTGATCCTTTCAGCTTTTTCTATTTTATGAATATCGAGAGTTTCCTTCTACGGCAAACAATTCTTCAATGGCTCCGCCGTTATTAAACTAATACCAAACATCGCGCGTTTTGAATAACTCAAAGAGCGAAATTGAATTTATATAAAATACCGCGTTTAATTAAATTCGTTTAATCAAAACAGGTATTTCAATAATTTTCATTCGAGGGCAATGAATTTTATTTCGAGAGAAGAAATGAAAGAAAACTCCTTTGAGCAAAATACGAGGTAACCGAAGTGAAAGAATGCCATTTAAGTAATGGGCCCAGGTTTGCTTGAAACGTAAAATTGAAAAATAACAAACCGCTTCTTAGACGCGGTTTTCAATTATCACACCGCCCTGACGTGGTGCAACGCCATTCACGTCGGCCGACCCTTTGTACTCGTGTATACATACTCAGTAACAACGGGTTGGCTGGAGATGGGGGTGGAGAACGAACGTATGGGGGTGAGACTATTTTGCGGAATGACTCTCTGGTACCGCGACCTTTACGGTTTTCGTGGCTGGTAATTTATGGCGGTTTTCTAGGATATAAAAAGTACATGAAACAGTCAAGAATTTAGGAAGCTTGCATCCTCTTCGTTGCGTTTTCCCAATGCCTTTTTAAATATGAGTTTATTTGCTTCGTTCGAGTGTTCGATTTGTTGATTACTTAGCTTGCTCACGAAAATTCGTGTTAATGTGAATAAAATTGCTATTTATTTTCAGTATTTTGATATATGTATATCGGAAGCTCTCAAATCATTTATTACCAGAAGATGACATTGTATTTTTATTTAAACTATGTATTAAAAATATTTTCCCTTGTCAAACTTTTTTGATGGAGACACGGACACGTATGAATAATACATACAATATTTTTGACATGAAACGAAATATGAAATATTAAATAAATTTAATAAAATTGTCTATCATCTATCATGCAGATTTCTCGTCTGATAGAAAAATACTCAAATGGCAACACTATAGATCAGTAAGTTATTCAATTCACTAAATTCCAAATCGATTAACCTGCCACTTCCAAAGAACATAAATAAAACTTCTATCGAAACACTCCTTATATTTGAAACGTAACTTCGTCATCTCAAGGGCCGCCAAAGTCCACCTCATTCATACCAAAGAATCATCAACATTTTCCTTCGTACGTATGTTCGAACGGGTCTGAAAGGAGTTCTTCGAGTGTTCAACCTCGATGAATGTTAAAACGAACCAATGTTGAAAAGAACCATTCATCTCCGTTTCCCATTGCGGTTTAATATTTTCGTGCAGAACCATTGCAGTACTGTTACACGAAAACATGGACACAATGGCGCGCTTTCGATGCGGAGATTCAAGCGTCTATTCATGCGACTTTAACGCCGTGTCGTGACTCGATTCGCGACAACCAAAGAGCCGAGTCATCCTGTTCGAAGGCAAAGCAGGGCTCGGGTAATTAATCCGTGGAAGAATAATTGGCGGGTCTGGCACAAAGCGCGATGAATGCGACAGAGACGTCTAGCCTGTCCCGATTTACATACACGCGTACATTTGTAACTGTAGGCCTCGCATTGCCTATATTCTCTCCGTAACAAACAGCGAGACCTAACGGTGAAACGTTAATAAAGGCTTGTTGCTGTAACCATGTCACCTCGTAGAGTTGTTCTGGTCGTTGCATTTAGCAGGTGAGAATTATTAGGGGTCTTGAGCAAAGGAGCTTTGTGGTATAGAAAGCTTTGAACCGCCTTTGCGGGACTCTTGAAGAAGGTTCAAGAAGACTGAGGGTTCTTCCAAGAGTTTATACAGAAGCGACATTGCTATAGCAGATGGACCTTCTTCTTAGATTACATTTTAATTGGATTTAGAGAAGTCCGAAGACCGAAATCCTTGGGATAATGCAAGAGTTTAAGCAGAGATCATTTTCTTTTGCTTCGCGAAGCACGGCCGGCTCGAGCGAAGAACGTTGATTCACATTTAAACGATCGACCCACGGGAAAGCTTTGTCGTGCTACGGAAGGCAAAATTCTGCCGCATTTTCGATGAATAGCCGAGCTGAAAAATATATTCCATCAGACAGAATATCGAGGAAATGCTCAGTGACATGCTTCAGCGAGAAGAAATTTTCAAACGTCTCTATTCGGGATCGCTGCTGGGAAATTTATGGCTGTCATAGGATGTAAAAAAAGGGACATCCTTCCTAAGGTCTTTTCTTGGTCTTAGCGGGAAACGTTCCGCTTTCTGCACGCCCTTCTGTTAGCGATTACGTCGTCTAATCAGGAGAAGTAATTTCAAAGAATGATCACTCTCCTTTCCTTCGGCCATTGTGTAATTTTTAAAATTGAACGAAGTTTGAATAGTTCACTTAAGATAACAAGACCTTTTTTTCCTTGCCCAATTACCAACCAGTTAAAAATGTAATACTGTACTGGTTTCTTTTTTTTTTTTTTTTTGAAACGAAATATGAATGAAAGCGATGTAAACCACCATAAAACATGGTTTTCGTTTTCGGTGAAAAAAACTGGGCTTTGCAATCAATTTTTCCTCGCACTCGATCAATGTTTAACGTAAAAGTTTTCTGCGAAATTCATTGACTACACGAGATTACTTTCGACGCTACAATATTTTAACCACTATTTTTTATAAATATTAGGAAACGCCCTGGTTTCCTATAAAATGTGAAAATTTCATAAGGATGCAGGAATTTCCAAGAACTATTTTCATAAGTTATTAAAGACTTGAAACACGCTGAAGGAATGGCATACATTTCAACGAATGTTTGACTATAATTCATTCGCTAAGTTGTTTCATATTATGTTCTGCCATTCTTGGGCAAAAAGCTCGAAGTGGAAACTTGCAAGCTTGAGAACAGGAGAACGTTGACTTTAGAAGGTGTTAATTAAATGAGAGTAACTTTGGAACAGTAAGGTGAAGGAGCGCTTTGACCTCGAAAACATAAGGTTAATAAACCTTGGCCTTCGAAAGTACGAGGTCAAGAAGAAGACCAACGATCAGAGAAGTTTAAATTACACTGGATACGCTTGGACTTTGAAAGCTCTGGGTCAATAATATTTAATTTTCAAATATTAAACAACCCTCCTCCAATCTCAAGATTATATCCTATATATTTAAGTTGAAAAACAAAGCTGGAGGAAAAATATCAAGAGTAGAAGCCCTAGTCTAAGAAGTTTATTCGCGAAAAGGAATAATATTGAAATTTCAAATTTCAGCAAGTTGTAATCCCGTAAGTAAAATCTCCGATATCAACGATCGTAGAACTAAAACCTTTGGTCTCTTAACATCCACTATATATTCAATTATTCTAGAAATGTAATCATTTTTTTATAATTTCTCCAGTAGCTATTTAATTAATATATATTTAGATACTCATTGTCGTAACACTGTATACGATACGAAATATTGAAATTTAATATAAAAATAAATTTGTATTTAGAGACTTTCGAATCGAAGAAATCGAAGGTTGTTCAGTGACACTTGTAGGAAAAGTAGATGGAAGAAATGTCGACGATAATGACGAATCGTGTGATTTTACACGCGGAATAGGTTGGTTGCGTGTGCGTGCAGGTGACAGGCGTACATTTCAGCGTCGCGTTGGCATCCACTTCCGCCGGCTGACTCCGACGTTCTATTTGCATAGGAACGCATCGCGCCAACCGACGCGACGCGACACGTGGAGTTAGCTGTTGAAAAAAAAGAAAAGAAAAACAAAAGCAGAGAAAAAAGAAGGAACAGCGTAATAACTAGGCTGTATGACACGCCACGGCACGATATCCGCGAAAGCGCTATTTCGTGACTCCTTGGAGAGCGCCACTCATATGCTTGCAAATCTGCCAGCACCTAGGGTATTTGCTCCATTGTTTCAATGATATCGTTCTCCTCTTCGTCGTATCTTTTTATTTCCCATCGTCCCACGAAACATAATATGTGTATAACTATGCTCACGAGCAACGCGTTTTGAATAACACGATTTTTGAACGGTAACAAGGATATAAGTGTAAAGTGTATGGTGAATTTCTGGTTTAGGATTGGATGGTTACACAAAAATAATGTGTACAAACAAATTGGGTACAAGCAAGCTGGAAGCAATAGCCATCCTCAAAGGAAACATGGTTATGGCAATTGTCATCTAATTGTTAGAAATTTAAATCCTGGACCTAGTAGAACAATTCAGGCGGTAGCCTAAAGCAATACGTAAATTCTTTCAAGGAAAAGGAAAGGTTTTTAATAGGTACCGCACGAGAAGTATAATAAAATAAATATAAAAGATTAGATATTTACCGTAATCTTCTTCGTAAATTATGGCCACCCTGGTCCAGTTTAAAAAGGACATGAGATCTTTGAAGGCTTTGTTCAAATGGTCCTGCGACGGATAGAGATTTATACTAAACTCCTTGAACGTTGGCTCGAAGTCCACTCTTGCCTCCAGATGCGGGACATCGAGAGCTTCACAGATACTCTGGATGTGGGCACCGAGGAGAGGATCAGACGGTCCGAAGATCCCCTGCACCGATCTGGACAGTTGCTTGCATGCTGCAATAGCATACACTAACTTAATTAAATTTACTCGGAAGCAATTATTATATGAATGTTTACAATCAATATTTGACATACTAAAATACGAAGACTTTATTTTCATGAATTAGGTTACAAGCACATAGTATAAACAATTGCAAATTTCAAGACACATCTTGAGACACGATATTTATCTTTTGATTGTTATTTTTCGTTAATTCATATCTTTCTCTACGTTTCATGTATAAAGTTGGTCAACATTTGAACGCTCATATGTATCCTACAAGTTTTGAAGTATTAAAAACAAATCATGTACTCTGCCATCGAAATCAACAAATATTTCAGAAAATAGAGCCGATCCATTTGACTTTTGAGTGGCTCATATATAGGTTAACACCTCCATGTTACTTCAGTGTTGCGTAAATGGAGTTGAAGTAGAGTTTAGGAGGCAAGCAGGTAAGCGGTGGAGAAAAGTGTTGAAATGGAAATACGGGGAGGAGTGCC
This sequence comes from Bombus fervidus, assembly GCF_041682495.2. Lineage (NCBI taxonomy): Eukaryota > Metazoa > Arthropoda > Insecta > Hymenoptera > Apidae > Bombus > Bombus fervidus. The sequence goes on from NC_091524.1 coordinate 4,349,550, forward strand.
AGTGACACACTGATTTCATATTTCCAGGCGAGACACACTCGGGATCTTTACATCACGGAAAGCTGTGCTGCGCTGAAGATTCTGTCCCTTACCGTGTCGTTGCTACACTATTTCCTGGTAATCTCCTCGTAAACTTTCATCGTGGTCGCGGCGCGAATTAGGCGAGAAAGAGACTAACGCGGAACTTTGCCGCTTCCTCTTTTCCTCGTCAGTAAACAAGTTGCGCCGTTACTTTCTGTAGTCGCGTTCCCATCGTCTAGAGTCAGTTCCACGACGGAACATTTGCATTACGACTTTTCAACGGACATTCATTCCATCATTACCAGCGTCTCTGGTCCGGAACTGTAATCCGGGATGCCGATACACCGGTTTACTTGTAATCCTTCGACACATGCCGTAAAAATCTCTTTTAGTATATGACAGCCAGTTCCCTAATATAGTATTACCTCTATTATTTTCAATATAGGATGATATATGATGTGTTACCATTACAAAGTTAATAGATAAGTGTCGAAACACTGAAAGTTAAACGTATAGTTAGAGATAAATATGCAAACTAGATACAGTTAATTGCCCAATATAGTATTATTTTTACGATACTATATAGTCTTTACTTTCAGCATAAAATCATGTATACGTGTACCACTGCAAAGTTAGTGAAAATTGTCGGAACGATATAGGTTCGGATGAAACGATCAGATGTCACTGTATCAACTAGCAAATCACAGCATATCAGAATCGTGGATCGGAACAAATTTTTGAAACGTTGAAAGTTTAACGATACCAGTACGAACGAAACGGTCGGATGTCACCGTATCAACTTACGAATCATAACGTGCAATCAAAGGCGTGTATCGGAACAGATATTTTTAACCGAGCCGCTAGTTTTTCGCGACAATACCGTCTCGTGATACTTTTCCACCGACAGCGTCCATATTCAACGCACGGCTCGCGTATTAATCGAGCATTCATGGACCCGATAGAAGCGACGTGACCGTATGATTTACGAGTTCGATGTCTGTACGCGCGTACGAGCATCGTAGAAAATGGACAGGAAATTGATACGTTATCAGACCGACGGCTTCCTGATCCATTATCCGCGATATACCTTCAGAACGGCTGTTCTCCTTTCGTAAAGGATCGTGGCTGGCACGCGTGCAGAGAGCGGCCGACTCCGCGCCACGATGGATGAATTCGATTTCGAAAGTGGGATTCCGGCGTGTCTAAGTATTCTCGTTTGCTACGTGTTCGCTGAATTATTCACGTGACTTCGTCTTTTTTTCCGTTGCCTTTCGATCGGCTGCCATGTCAGACATCTGACTCATCGTTTCTTCGTTTACGTTGCCGGTTTCACTTAACGCGCGATCGAAAACTCGTTAGGCAATGAAATTCTTGCCACGGAAGGTAATACCTTTCGAGAAAGAAATTTAATTGAATCGATTGCTCTTGGGTACCTGATCGGTGCTGAGTGATATAGGAACGGTAAAACTCGAAATTTAATTTTTCTGAATAGTTTTCTTGTCGTTCTTGAGGATTGCCGTTTAGTTAGAGATTGTATCTGTTCATATAATTTCGCTATCTTCCATTTAATCGAAGAAACTAATTTAAGAAGATTTATTAGCCAGTAAGAAACGTTTTATTATTCTTCGATAAAGATCGATCTCTTGCTGTCCAGCGACCGTAATTTTCTTTGAATTCGTCGGTATCTGTATCCTCAAGGGTGCAACGAAAATCCTGGATCTCTGCGTCTGACAAACAGAAGACTCAGTTAGTTCTTTGACTGCTCCACCACGAATAATTCGAAATTCCTCGCTCGTCGTCGTCCCTTCTTGATTAAGTCGTATTCTCAACGTTGCTAAATAAGTCTCGCTATTTCGTTACGAAGTCTGCTCTTCCGGTTAACGAACCAACACTGCCCCCCGTTGCAACACGCCAAACACGGAAATGCTTCGAATGATCAGTTATCAGGCCGTTCACTTCCGCTCTCTAAGAATTCCCAGCAGAGTGCGGTTTTCAGAAAGTTTGGAGAAGGTTTACCTTCACGAATAAAACACTAATAACTAATTTCGTAAAGGTCAAATATTTTCGTGTAAAATTTCCTTCAGCTAGATGTTATTTCATAGCAATTACTTTGAATTCACGTAAAATTTCTGCAAAATTGTTTGTGATATTGTTTAGAAAATTGATGTGGCATTTAATATATTATACATTTCGCAATATTCGGATCTGCATTGCAATTATTATTCAACATTAGATACCCAAGAGAATACCTCGGTACACAAACTGTATTATAGTGCCATCAATAAGGCAGACAAAATGGATTAACAGATTAGATAGCAGATTAAACATGAATCTTTATTACATCCAGACCATTAAAATTGCTTCTTTCGAGTTATTAATCGAAAACAACCAACGATAGTTTCACACAAAAATACGTCTCACTGCAAAGTAAAATCTCACCGTAGTTTAGTTTTCGTTTAACGATGGAGAAACGGCGTCGCGACGATCCACGATAGTCACCGAGTGCATTGACATCCAGAAATGGCTTCGTCACTAATTTCCGTAGTTCGTTCGTTCGTCGCAGTCACCATTTGTACACGGGGAATGCAGGACCAAAGATTGCGTAACAATGTGGAGTTAACGGTTACGTTGCATGAATTCACCGAGGAAAATCGTGGCTCTCTTCCGCAAACGCTTTCAAAATGGTAACGAGAGGGAACACGGGATTAAATCTGCGTTAAACATCGCCTTTTCAGTTTTCTTGCCCATCTCGAGGATGAGAACTCGTACGTCTACAGATCGACAGGGAAAAATGGAAGGTTAACAAAGTGACCAACCGCATCGGAACCCTCGAATCGTAACATTTTACCATTTCTGCTATGATATATTTTTCTTTTTTTTCTTGTGTTTCTTTCGTTTTTTCTTCTTCCGAATCACGAATACTGATTTAATTGCGACGCGGAAATCTCGTTGAAAGTTCGGACGTAGTGGGAAGCGAAATGTTAGCAATCTTGCGTTCCAGTTGACCTGAATTCTCTGCGGAATCACCGGTCCTTCTGTAGAGGCGCGAACAAAGGTATAGAGGTTTTGTTCGGAGCATAGGAATACTGAGACGAAATGGGAGTAAAAGAGTGTCCAACGGGAAAGCAGTAAATTAAAAATACAACGGGTGTTCGCGTGTCATCCGGATTTTAAACGGTCCCATTTAGCTGTCTGCCGAAAAAAAGTTCTCCATCAGCGCTTTCAAGTGCACTTCCCCGTTTTAAACGAATTACATCGGTCGCATCCGTGTCTCCTTTCTCTTGGCTTCTCCGCAAGAGGGGATGATAAAAAATGATCGTCGAGGACCGTTGGATTCGTGACTCGAGTGCTCTATTAAATTATTCTATCCAAAAGTAGTATATTCCTCGCGCGATATCAGCCGAAAAAAGGTTTTTGTCGCGAGGGAACGATTGTCGTAGGTGTTACACGAATTTTCCAGAAAGGCGCGTGTATAAGAAGCTGAACATCTGAGAGGGAAGATTTTCCGGCAAATCAGTGAATGCTGCAGATGAACGGGGATCCTAGCCACAAAGAAATGGCTATAACGTAAAGAGAGAGTTTGCCGGTAATAAACGAAAGCTTCCATTAAAATGTTCCGCCTCGAGAGATCAAAGGGATTCGGTGTAAGTTATTCAATGAATTTTGAGAAATTGTTACTTCTCCGGTTCTTTGTGTCTTCCGCTTTCATGTATACCAGTTTAAGCATAATCGAATACACTTGAAACGAAGTTGCGAAGACTCTCTAAATATTGATAAATGCATCGAAAGAGTTCCTTATTGCGATGAAACTGGTATTATAAGACTTCGTACGAACAGTTCTGCTATTAACTATGATCATTATTACATGGTAATGTAAAAAACCGAATGCCTTTCCCATTGTGCGAAACAAAATCAAAGATTTGTCGGAACCGAATGGGAATATAATACGATTACATGACACATTATTACGTATACATGTCGCTTATCATAGATTATTAATATAAAAACTACTTCAACGTTCTGATCAATAGTCATTAAATATACATCAAACAAGTTATTATTAGAGTAATAATGGATACAGATATCAACAATTATTAGAATGCTTCAATTATTATCGATTTGGTCAGTGAAAACAAATGGACGAATTTAAAGTACGTGCAGCTACGATATCTGCTCTGTAAATCTCGTAGACCATCTACCAAGCGGAAATATTTTACTTTTCTTTAAAAATATTTAATTTTGGTATTATTGGTAATTTGTTAAATAACATTCATAAATATTGAAATAATTAATATTTCATTTATGGATCTATTTAGGGGAATAATTTTAAAAAATTTATAAAGGAGAGAATACCTAAAGGTTTATTTTTTAATAATATCATGTAGAATATTTTTTAAGGAATCAGTTATTACTACAAAACCATAAGTTGACTATGATTTTTGCATGGTACTCTACTGTCTGTCGATAGGATATGGAAATCTAAACAAAAACTGTTCGTTTAATTTTTCTACGAATCTATACTTCGCGCTACAAGGAACTTTTCTCGCGGACGATCGACCGTTTTACTGGAAAATCTAATTTTCGTCGCTGGTCGATTCATTTCTCTTTCCGCTCGAATGCGGCGCCAATATACGCGTCGCCTATAATCCTAACAGGCAGTTCTCAGAAATTCATCGAGTGCCGTTCCCAAGCTGATTTCCCTCCCTCGCGAATTCAATTTTCGCCGTGTTCGCCGGCTTTGTCTTCTCTTTCAGTGGTTCGTGCAGACACGGCTAGTTTCCGGCATGGACGACAATTTTTCTGCCCACATACACGAGCTTCTGAATGATGAATTTCGAAAAAAGGAATCGGTAGAACGAGCACCATTTTCTCTTTTTTTGTATTTTTACACCAGACTTTTTTGCATTTTATATCGGGTTGGGATCGTAAAAGGGGTCGAAACTACGACCAGAATTTGACGTTTAACGGTGAATAAATCTGATCTGAATTTGTCGCGCGATTGACATCGTTCTGGTCAGACGGAACGTCGACGCCGCGCCGGTCAATTTGTGAAATTATACTTTTCCTGATAGCACACGAACATCGGAAGTTAATTGCGAGAAAAATGAAAAGAATGAAAGATGAAAACTGATACTTTTGTAGAATTGTGAGACTTTGAAATGTGAATTTCGGGTAACTAAACTTAAAAATTAGGTAATTAGGAAAGTAGAAAGTTAGAAGATTAGAAAGCTAGAAAATTGGAAAGGTAAAAAACTAAACAGTTAGGAAATTAGAAAGTTGAATTTCTAAATTTGAAAATGAGGAAATTTGAAAATTTAAATAATAGGTGCTGTGCAGAGGAATTTATCGTATCTTATGAATATTGTCGCGATATTTTCTCTGCTTTATACTATTCTGCATCACAAGATTTCACTGTACGCTTGTACTTTCCACGTGTTTCACTTTGAACAAAACCCCACTTCAGGGCACAAATCCGACTTGAGATTTTACGAAATTTCACGAGCGAGTTCCCCCATTCATTCAGGGAGAGCGACTCTCAAAATTCTAATCCAAACAAAACGTTGCATTGTCAACACCTGAATCCCGTTCTTCATAAATCTACATCAGCAAATCAGGACATTAGCTTTCATGGGGATTTAAGCCAGTCGGTAGACGACGTTAAGCCCGCGTCGCGAAGAACTTGACAAGACGAAGAGGAAAAAAGTGCGTACCGACTCGTGGTCCCGTGGCGTCGAGGATTTATTACGAGAAGAAGAGATGCAAACGGAGAGGCTAAGGGACTGAGGAAAATGGAGAACGATGGTGTGGCCCTGGGTATCTAGCCAGACTACTGAAAATGGAAAATCTTTTCAGACGAGGCTGGAATACCTTTAAACGTGGAAGCTAACGTGGGTACGAGATGTCAGATTGCAAGGGCTCGTCGCCAGCATATTTATGACGTGAGTGGAATCGTCGTGGTAAAATTGAGATCCTGGAAAGGGTGTCGGCAACCACACGTGGTTGATTGTAAGTAAATGCGGTCTACCAAGTCGTTCCAACGAGTGTATTTTAAGCCGATCCTATTCCATGGACAAGGGTAGATTCTGGGGTTAATTTACTCGGGATTAATGTAGGTAGAGGATGGGAGAATCGCTGTAGCGGAATTATGATGTGATTGTTTTCAGAGCGCTGTTTGTTTTACGAGTTAACGTTAATTAGGATACGCCTGCTGTTTGGATTTAGCTCGAAGGAACATTCAAGGAGAAATGTTTCAATCATTCAGTAGTTAGACTGATTAATTCAATTTTTGAAAATTTCTAAATTTTAGTAGCAAGATAGATGATCGAGATCAGGCAGGTTGCTATTAATATGACTGATTTGTATTTCGGTTCTTTAATTTCTAACGTTAAGTAGCTACTATAAAAAATCGTGTTGGAAGAGATTACATCCACACTTCGTATTTTAATAAAAGTAATCTGGGTATTATATAGCTTTAATGACCACGGCCATTCGAGACAATAACGGCATTTTACGTATTTCCACTGTATCTTACAAACCGAGCAATGGGATTTCTTGAACAGAAGAGCATCCTTTCGAAAATACGACTCTCCCCATTGTCCGGCTGTGAAATACGTTCGCATGAAAAGGATGCGATGCGATGGGAAATGAAGTGTCTTTGAGTCTCAATAATCCGAGCTGCATACTCGACGAAATAGATATTCGGAGTGGATAGAACTTTGTTGCAAATTTATCGATGTCCGTGCAGATTTACGGTTTGCAATTTACGCTTGCCGGCCACCTACGATCGGCCAGCAAGAAACATTGTTATGGTTTTGCGACGGCTCACCCCGACTTGCCTACGGAATTATTTTGCATAAATTTCATCTTATGACTTTGTGCCCACCCCCTCCCTCTATCCTCACTGTTTTCGTGTTCTGCTCGCTGAAATCAAATCATCGAAATATCGACTTCCAGTTATTGTCGAAAATGAATTAGTTTGTAGCGTTTACGATACCTGTTTTCTTGTTTACAATTATCCATAATTATTATTCGTAATGATAATAATAATGATAATAAATTGATCAATTCCACTTTTCATGAAATTCTCAATTTCACGAACTAGGCGGATAATTATGAATTAATATCTTTAAAGAAAAATAACAGTCATCTTTTTTGTAAAGAATCGAATTTATTTATTTATTTTTTTTTTTAAGATAATCATAAATTTTAGAAAAAACTATTCGTAATTATCTCTTTTGTCTGCATTTCAACGTATTAAATTAATTACTATTGCAGTAGTTAGAGATTGAAAAACAAGTTTGAAAATACTTTGAGTTACCAGAAAAAAATATATTAGAAATTAAATTTGGAGTAACAATGTTCTACGGCATGAAGTTGGTTGGTAACGCAAGTTTCTACAGAGAAATCTATTCGAAGATTTGAAGGGTCGGCTTGTCCGTATGGGTGGGATTAAGCTAAGAACAGCCATAGATTTCCACAGCCACAGTTACATTCGGTGTTCTACTTTCGCTCTTTACGGTTAATACGACCAAGTTAATTCTACCATTTCGAAGATCCATGATTTTTCCTTGTGGCGTTGAATAATCCCTTTGAAAACGAGGATCTCCATCATTTCTGACCAAAAAAAGACGCTATAAAATTCACACGGTTCGCGGGATCGTATGGAAATAAATACGAGCTGTGTCTGGCTTACCGCGTCTCCCGATCGATATTATTGTCTCGAGAATGGGGAACGACGATCTCTTTTCCGACTCTACGTTCCAACTTTCACCATACACGCCACGGAATACCGATTTCTCGACGAGTGTGAAAAGTTACGAGGCCGATGGAACCGAAGATGGTATCGACGATAGAAATCAGTTTGAAATAGTGGATAGAACGGAAATCCGACAAACGTTCGTCTGGCTGGGACACCTTGAATCTTCCGTAGTTTATTAAGCTCTGAAATAGTAAGAGTCGTGCACTCGAGTGCGTCTCCCATTTATCAGATACGAAATCCGTGCCTTATCAGCGCTGTAACGTTTCAGTGTCGAGATGTTTGCCCTAGACGTTTCTAGGTGTTAAATACGTTCCGCTGCGACTGAAACGAGAACTGGTGCAGTGTCAGTGTTAGGATGATGGAGAATGTAGAAGACTGAGGTATAAATGCGTAGATTTCTGGTATAATTTTGCGAAGAATGTGAAGTAGAATATGTTGGAAATAGTGAGAACGATGCTGCAGATTTACCTTTCTTCGACGTTCGGAAAGAATCGTCTTTAGGAACGTATTGAATGTCGTAGACCAACGTCGTATTCGCTAACAGAGTTTTGTCCTTGTTGATCTTGTAAATGGCATATTTGAACGCCAGCTCCGAAGGACTGTCCTTTTGGTCTTCCGTAAAGATCGCACCTGTAACATTAAGAAAAGTCGAACCATCAATAACTGAGATGCTGGGATTCATCGAAAACTTGGAAAATAATTTTTGTAGTATAAGTTGTTTGTAGTAATACTTTGTGGTGAAATAACCAGTGGTATAAATAATAACTTTAGATACTTCGACGAAAGGATTTACGTACGCTTCGTCATTAGTTGATCGTTTTGTATCCAGCTTAATGAGTTGTTTATAGTAGAGTCATGGAGAATCAATCTTTAATTAAATTCCGGTGATCAAATATGGCAGGGTCGCGTAAGAAACTATCGTTGGCAGGAAAATGTTTCGATATTAGCAACACGTTTAACTCCAAACATCGTCTCTCTGTGCCGTATATTTCTCCACCAACCTTTTAATTACATTATATCAATTAGACCCCTGACAAGTTGAACGGACGCAATTACAGACGATCGATTACACCTTCGTAAGAGCGAAACGTTTATAATCGCGTTTGCCCGCGAGCTAACGTCTACTGAAAGCAACGATTGAAAATAAATGTGCGCCTCATTGCTTTAAAATTATTTAATTGAATCGTATAATCCGTGAAACTTTCGGGAGGAATAACAAAAGATTCTTTTACAAAGAAAGTGAAACATTTTCAATACCAGTGACGTAAATTTCGCGAGAGGGAAGCCATTAAATTAAAACTACGGTAAATGGCTGCAGGAACTTCGGACGAAGAATTAATCAATGAATTATTCGGAAAGCCGTCGTATCTTTTGAATCCTAAGAATTCAGACAAAGCGTCGTGTTGATATTTAATAGATTGTTTTACGTATCGCGTTGTACGAGCATTACAAGCGTCCAAAGTCGTTGACTTTGAATTCAAATGACTTTGTCAATTTTATTTCGCGATCTCTACGATACCTTGCGATATTCAAATGACCTCAAGTGCCAGTTTCATGGTCTCAGTGACTCCTCGTAGCCCTTATTTCATCCACTATCAATAGTTATCAAGATGTTAAGTGACAAGATCACGATTATAAGCTGTGATCGATGTCGAGCCTGGCAGAATAATCCAGGATATAATTTGATCAGATGGGGGATTTTAAACGAGGCGAAGATATAAACGAGATTCTGTAGCCAAGTGTCATTTTCCTGGTCATAATATTATACGTGCCCGAAACTTTCAACTTTTACAACTTTGGTAATCAATTTTATTTGCCGAGGTTCGTTATATCAATCCTTGCATGCTTCCACACGGATAAAAGATGAAGTTTCGTTCTCTAGGATTCATTTCCCTTCTTCTTCCTTCGTTCTATCTCTATTATTTTTATATTTTTTCTGTTTTTATTTCATTTTTACAACTTTACGTGTAGCGTGCGTTAAGGAATTTATTAAGAATGATCCATTTTCGAGCAGTCTGCCAGTCAGACTACTTTAATTCTCTTCTATTTTACTTTGTTACCTTATTTCATCGTTCCATCAATTTTGTACCGTCGATAAGTCTTACTCACGTTCTGTATTTCTCTTTCGTTTGAAATAACTAAAGGCACGAAGGACAATTCCTTTGTTAACCGCCCTTAAGCTGGAAGGGCTTGTAGGTATTAATTTACACGGTAAAATTGTAGGCTGAAATGTAATCGACGGTAGACGAATTTATCTACGTCAGTGGCGAAAGTTTCCCTAGCAGAGAACTTCTTTTACGAACCAATCGATCTCCATCGCTCTTCCGAAACGACATCAACGATAATTGACCAAGTTGAATTAATTGTTTCTAAACGATCCTTAGACAAGAGTACACCCTCGCCTGTCTAATTATCGCTAGCTGAAAAGATTAATTCGCTTTTCTAGTTTTCAAATTGACGATCCTTCCATCGCGTCGGTGCTTAAAGCATCGCGATTCTAATAAAAATTTATGATATGCATGAAAGATGAATACAGAGTGTCGCATGTTCTCGGAAATTTATTTCACAATCTATGAAAGTTCCATCGCCTAATTAAGCTTTCAAAAATATAGCGTCCTCTGAATTATTCATATTTCTTTCATATTGGTTTCAATATAAAAATTACAGTAGATTTATTTATTATCAGTAGAAAATTTTCTCATAGAAGAAAGATAAAAGGATAGAGGTAGTCTAATCGGATAATGTAAAAAGTTCACGCCGTGGGATTGTTGAAGGAGTTTGTCGGTTTCGATAAAGTTGTCGCTAACGATCGCAACAGCTATTAGGATGATCTATTGTTTCAAAGTACTGTGTATATTTTCCTTCTACGTTCCGCTGGTTGTCGTTCAAAGTCACGTTAAGGAATACTAGCGGAGACTAGAGGGAAACGTCGAGGAGCCTGGATTCAGTATATTCGGATTCCGGTGACTCGATAAAGATCCCATGGATAGAAACTCATGCACTTTCCTGTTTGCACGTGCCGTGCAATCTGTGTGCTCTGTATTCTTCGCTTGAAATCCTGTTCACATTGTACGCGCACGAAATCTTCCTAATTTCTTACTATGAGCCACGAGAAACCGATAGCATTCCACTGCAATCTGGATCGCGATTATTTTTCCATTTATACCTATAGGTATAATTTATACATTTATAATTTCAATATATTTATTTTTAATAGTTAGGAGAATAATTTTGGGAATCTTGTAACAGTTGTAATCAAATGGAAAAATGGCTGTGATATAAGTAAAAATTCATAAAAGGCGATACGGTTTGATTCAGCAAAGTTGCGCGGAATCGACGGCTGATCAGTGCGGTCTCTTTCCACTTGCTCGGTGTGAACTTTGCTTCAGCCGCGCTCTCAAGGGGAACGTTGAAGAAGTGTTCGTCGAAGGATTGCATTCGTGTGCTTTCTAAATCGTTCTAGCGGTGCACGCAGCAAGATGTTTCCTTGGAGAACTCTTATTGAAATTGAGTACGTCATCGCACCGACGCCACGGATAGAAATCAACATTGCTGTTTGAAACTTTTTCACCTTGTCAAACACGGAGGAAAATATTTCCTTTTCATTTCTAAAAAAATGTAATCTTTCGTAAATATGACAGCAAGAAAAATTATGATAGACAGGAAGTATGCTTATGTCAAACAATAAGGAAACGGCAACATGCGCCTGAGCTTCCGCTTACCGACTTACAACAACGTCGATAGTGTTTCAGCGAAACAGGATTCGAGTAAACAAGTTTCTCTGCTTGTCTTGCCAAGAATTCCGTGGCTCTAAATTCAGAATATCCACTGATTGTCCCAAGAGGTCGAGGAATTATGTCCATAAGACAGGATTGTACGTTTTTGCCATCAAATGCAGATGAACTCCAGAAAACGTATAAATCAAGATGTTGGCTTTGTTACGAGATTTTAGGAGGGATTTACACGAATAACAGAATAGTTATATAGTTCAAGTTGGTCTAAACTACGTTCACAAAATTCCGAACGTCAACGTGGCAATATCTGACGGATTATCGGATTTGTATTGGAACGACTGCTTCCGTGCACAACACTAGCGTTCCAGACGTACTTGCGTATGAACCCCTCGATTGTAGATAGATAGTAATATCAGAATATAAATATATCGCGACGGAATTCCAAAGTGTTTCCTTCCCGTATTGTGTTCGTCCATCGAATAGGCTGGTATTATATTGGCTAACCCGCGATATATGGAACTGATACATTGAGTTACCGCGTTTGTTTGCGCGCCCACGGCCATTTAAATGCGACCCGCGCTCGACCGGACGATTTTACTCATAATATTTCACTCGGAGCGACATGACCAACAAATAGGAAAAGAGACGTAGAACAAAAAAACAAAAAAAAAAAGATAGGGGATATGGAATGAAACCAGTCGTAATTCCCGTATGCGGGTCACTCTTTGTTGAAACGGATTATCAATTCGAATATACGGCAGATACTAATAACAATAGTTTACGTGCATGTATAATTTCAATTTTGATTGCTGTCGAATGTTTTGATGAATAATTTATAGAGATAAAACAATGATACGTTGAAAACAATGATGACATTAAATACGTTTATCTTTACGTTATTATCATCACCTATACTTTTCAAAAAGCAGAATATATTAGTACACGTAAAAGTTTCGGCTTTTTTATGGAGACTCCAAAGGCTTTTGAGGTTTTTTGCCACAGAGGCAACGCGGTGTAATGTCGTCCAGGGAGAATTTAATTGATGAAATTGCTCTTTCAGAGAATCATAAAGGCCTCTGTTTCAGAAAGTTCGTCAAGATGTCACGGTAGGTGAGAGGAACACGGTGGTCGGTACTTTTTAATTAACCGTAAGCGAACTGACGCTTTTTACTCTGTTTCGCCACGCTGCTTTCTAACGAGTGTGAATAATTAATGAGTTCTTTTGCGCGACGCGTTCTCATTCCATGCAAATACAAATTACTGGACGCACGTGTGGTTAACGAAGATTGAACTTCCAAACGTTGCCTGGAATTATCTATTCCCTCACGCACTTTTATACAAAAAAAAAAAAAAAAAAAAGAGAAAGAAAATTATAATAAAGAGTAGCTTAAATTTTACCAACGAAGGCATAACAGACCGTCCTGTCTCGCTACAATACTAATGAAGCTTGAAACTTTTTTATATGACACATATCATATACCTATGCATAAAAGATTTTTGTGATAAGAGTACAAGCACTTTTACGAGTTGCTGTATTTGTAATCTCAAAGGAATAAAGAAGAATCATGGCATTTACGGTCGACGAAAATCGTGCCAAGCAATGTATTTCTGTGGTAGAAAGTCTCAAAGACGTCTAAGGGAATGGCATAAAGGGAAAGAGCGAGAAAAAGGGCAGTTCAAGCCAAAAACTTTGATGGGCCTAACGCGTTGCGTTTCTAGTGGGATTAATAAGCTTCATAATTATTAGACAAAGTCTCAGCTCGGACGTTTTAAAAATACAAGCATCTTGTTTTATTTTGAATCTGAGTTAAAAAGTTGAAAGTCTGGGGGAAAAAGTCATTCACTGGGAGCTTTTATGAGACAACGGCGAAAAAGCAACCATTGTGCGTTTATCCACAGTTAGGAAGCCTAAGGGTGAAGTTCGATCGCGGAATTCGGTTCTCGCGTTTATCCGTCGTTTCCAGAGAAAATCTTCGATCGAAGTCCATTCTTCCATCTAGCTTCTCTCTCTTTCTACGTCCATGTAAAATGTATAAGCATTTTCAGCCGATCCATTGAATTTTTCATTGAACATGTTCTCAGAATATCCTTCTAGCCGCGAGCTTCGACTGCGGATGGAAAACGGCTCGTTGAGGCGTAAAGAAGAAGAAAAGAGCAGCAGAAGGAGCGAAGGAAGAGGTAAAAAAGGATGGAAAAGAAATTTCTTCGCGATAATAAAGCTCCTTATTCCCCGTATTATTCAAATTTTTCAGCCCTCCGATTGAAAACTGTGATTTCTCGATAGTATCTTTGGCTTAGAGACAACCGGCCTTCGAAGATGTTCGATAGAGAAAATCCTTTATCTCACGTTGAAGAATAAGTCTGGAAATCCTGAACGCGTTAAACTCATAAATGCCTCGCGAGATTCCATTGAATTTCCTATGAAAAAGCGTTCAGCTGTGGGCGATCTCGTTTGGAACAAGAATATCGTCTCGAGGGGAAAGCAGTGGGGAGAGGGAGAGCATAAAAGAAGAAACGAAGAAGTCCGTCTTAATTGTTGTCTGCCAGACAAACCTCTGGTGTGATCGTGACTCTGATGATCATTAGCACCGTGAGAATTTTTCGCGTGACGAAAGCTGCGCTCGTGCTCTCATTCCCACGCGTAGATCCCCAGAAGAATGCATGCAGACGCGTCGCCTACAAAAACATTCCGAGGGAATGCCTCGAAGGGACAAAGGGAAGCTCCATTTATGCAGATACCTTGACGTTCAGAAACTGATAGCTCTGTATACGGGAAAGGAAGCCTAAATAGCTTTCGGCGTGAAATATTTCTGGATGATTGGTAATTGAATTTTGTTTCTCGTAGGATCCAAAAATTCGCAAATTTTATGGGCAGAAAATATGCTGAGTCTTTATCTACTTGTACGTCGTAATTTATTAATAAGTAGATTATGTGTTTGGATCCTTTTTTGGATCGTCTGATTTTCCAAACGTGCAGTGTGCACAATACAATGACACGATGCGCTGTTGTGCTATATAGCACGACGTGTATTCGTTAATTATTCTTTTTATTTTAATGTAAAAATGACGCATGGATCTGAACAGAAAGGAAATAGTAACTCCAGTGAAAACTACGTGAATGAAGAGAGTAAACGAAGGCAACGAGCACGTCTACGCAACGAAGAAAATAACTGTCGAAAAATAACTGCATTTGATCGATCCAGAGGCACGAAAACGGGCACGTTCTATAGGTGGTTCGGTGAAACCGATCGATTTGTCGCATCTTGACCGAGTTTCCGGTGAGAACCACTCAGCCCTGTCCTCCGCGCCGCTCGTAATCTGCCGGAACGACAACTTAAGCGTCGAAAATCGAGTTGGATGCGTCGATGGAAGTAATTCTCCGACGAGTTGGTGGTCGACCGCTGGAATTATTGTAGCCGGGATGCAGTGCCCAAGGGAAATACCGTTGGTGGCTTCTGGAGGGATCAGTGGCGTAGCCTCATGTAGATGTGAATACGTGAACAGTTTCGCGGGATCATCAGCTGCCGCGCTATTATTCTACCGATTAATAATTTATTAGTTTGTGGCGTCGCACGAGATGACGGCAGTTATGCGAGGGATCGGAGGATATTTACGCGTAGACAGCTATGACGCACCGCGATTGAACGGTCAACAGGGGAGCGTAACCCAATATTGTACTCGATTAGCGATCGATTGCGATCTTTGTCTAGTTAACATTTAACGATCCCCTTGAGAATATCCTTTGTAGATTGTTCGAACATTTTATTTGCAGTCGAGTTGAGCATTTAATGTAACAGTTGGATACGCGAGCGATGATACTTGTTGGATACGAATGGAATGAGCATTCTTATCGCAGTTTTAGGTGAAATTAAAGGGAAAAAAATCTGGTAGGTTCGAGTGTAACCGAAATGTTATCACCATGATCCGTTGATAAACTATCGTGGGAGGGGATAATTAGCCGAAAGATGAGGTACACCGTCGTCATAATCGTAACCAGCGAGAATCGTAATTACGCGGCTCACCGCGATACCATAATAACAAGTTGCGAGATTTGCACGAGGAACTTCTTATCGTCACGCCCTTCCTGCTGTTTAGCGAACTTGGTCGCTTCTTCTAACCGGAAAGTCGGGCCAGGACAATTTAATAGCTCATTAGCAACACCAAGCCGCAAATTTGTCCAAGATAATATCTTTTAACCAGATGACTTTGATAATGTATTCCAAATTTTCAAAGAGCGTACAATATTTTTCGTGTATGCAGAAAGTTTATGTGTATTACATCGCAATATTGCACGCTCTTCTATCAACTTCAACGGCCAACGCTCCATATGATAAAGGCAATAAAAAGTTAAAGAGAGAATTCGCGCGAAAATTTCAAAGAAGCACGATTTAATAAAGTAGCAGCGAGCAAGTTTTGCATGTCAAAAGTCCGAAAGTGTCTCGAGAGCCAGTAACGAACCATGGCAGAGGCTTTGAATGAAACAAACGAGCGATTCCAAGCCGAGGAACAAACGATACGAATGATATTTCCGAAGAAAAAGTTTCGCGAGGCGCGCGCCACCGACATAATCAAGAGCGGTGAAGTTTCTCGACGCGAACTCGCCACTGAAGAAACGAACCTGCTGAAAGAGAAGAAGTCCGTATAACGGACAATGATAAGTCAGACTCGTAATTAGCGGACTTGCTCTCGAGTTCCACGCCAGTCCAGAGGAAACGGCTAGCTGTTTAAGCTTCTTTCTCCCCTTCTTCATCTTCTTCTTCTTCCTCTTCTTCCTGTACTTGATGGACAGCTAGAAACGCCAATTGGGCTCTCAAAATCTTGTACCAGATTTTTCCATTTATCTATACAATCGGTAACTACCAATAAGACCAAGAATTTATGAAAAATTACGAAGAATTAATTTTCCGAAATATTACTCGATATTAAAATTAAATGATTTATACATGGTAAACTAAATATTGAATATTTGCGTAAATAAATTGCAATGAATTCTTGTTGGTATATTATTATGGCACTTCTCGTTTGGACAAGGGACTCGTCCAATTAAACGAGTTAAAGCCCTAGGGAGGTAGATGACGAATTGCAGCAGACAACCTGACACATCATTTGGTTCGGCGCGGCTCAGCACCGAAGGTAACTTTGTCTTTGACAAATTAGACTGAATACACCTTCGACAAACTTGACCATTGCGGCTAGGCGGTTAGAGTTCGCGCGAACTTGTCAACTTCAATCTTGTCAAATTCGGTAGACCCTCGATATCGATGAAGCCCAGTCAATGCTTGCCACGTCACCCAACTTCCCTAGCCTTTGACTCATCTTTGAGGTAAACGTTCTAGAAATTGTAGTGACGACGAAGCCTATTTTCGTCCCACTTATATATTTAAAGTTATTTCTTCATATTTATCTTCGTTTTCTACAGTATTTTTAATTGAATATACGTACCAACAATGTGAAAAGAGTTTACAGCACTCTTCCATGAAAACACACAAAGTTTAGCGTCAACGTCGGTCCGAGTGTTAATTGGAACTAAAATATTTTCCTTCTCGTTGAAGCAGTCTCTCGAACCGCTTCCTTCGATTCGTTCAGACGTCGATGAATTAACGTAGCGTTTTTCTTTCGACTGTCTTGTTTGACAACGCACGAAAGAAGGTGTTCCAAAAGTAAAAGACAAATCTTTCCAAGTATCATCGAACAGACAATTTCGCTAATTGAAACATCGACTTATCGTCGTGTTTAATTGTAGAGCCTCGCTTTTATTTCCAGCCGTGGTTTCTCCTCTCTGCTGCTTAAATATCCTTCACGAATCTTTTAATCATCTTACTAATTTAATCTTATCCTGACTCGGTCACCAAAATAATTCGCAAGAAATTGGCTTTTTTCTTCAAACAAACTACTATTGCTTCTCCCAGTGGGAGTTGGCTTCGCGGAACGATTTCGTCGAGGAAGCCGGTTTCAAGGAACAGGCTGAAATCTTTCACGTAGCAGATAGAATTGGAAACAAAGAGGATCGACAGTGGATGAGATCAGTGAAGGAATTTTTAACGAGAGAAGAACGAGCAATTATTCGCGGAAAAAGTTATGCGCTGAAATATGCCAAAAGTTCCACGTCCATCCGTGGATTAATGCATGGCGAAATAATCCATCGACATAAATCATCCAAGTTTCACAAGCTGCAGAGTCCTTATGGAAATACGGCGGCTACGTCAATTCCGCTTATTCGTTAATATCGTGGAATTTTTGCGCGCCATGCTACGATACATCGATCAAAGGGATACTTACACCCGGAACGAACCAGGGCGATCCTTCTCTTCATTACCCCCCGCTCGGCTCGTTAATCAACAATATAACGTGTCGGTTGAGTAAAAAACACCTCGTTGATCCAGAGAAAATTCTAGCACACTGTGAAGTTTCTTGTTTCGCGGTCGAACGACGTAGAATCAGATAGCGTTTCGTTTATTTCTGGTTTCAATTAGCAATCTGATATGCTGCTGTATTTTGCTAATTAAATATGAAATGATATAAAGGGGAATATACTTGATAATTATTTCGAATTACGGTGGCTTTGTGTAGATACCGGTATTCGTGTTTCGTTTGACTTTTTAAAACACTCGTCTTCTTCATTTATTGTTCATACGATACAAGTTATTGACTTTGCATCGGTCAATATGTCATTCGATATGAAATTGATATGTAAAATTGCATAAAATACAAGTCAATCAATCATAAGGGGACGAATTGTTTGCTTTATTGTTGTACACGATGTTATAAAAAAGTTTCTTTCTTTCATTTCGATACAGAATCAATTGATACCATTTTTCCTAATTGACGTGCATAATCAATAGAAAATTGGTACGATATGAGAAAGACTGTTTTCAGAAGATTTTTGTTAAATTGGATATTTTGTATTTCTGTCAGTGAGTATTACGAATTAACAAAATGTTGGTTTATACTTTTACATATTGCACATTGAGGTCCTTAAATAACAGTGTCTAAGAAAAATATTCATTTTGGAGCAGACGCGTCGGAAACGGTGGAACGTTTCCGTTCGAAGCTTTTGTAGGAACGTACGATGATGAATACTACCAGTTAGCGGTATTGGTATTGGTGTCGAACTCAGGGAACAATTCCACGTGCACGTGGACTTGCATATCGGTCCGGAAACTGCGAACCACCGCAATATTGGATGCAGCAGTTACGCGAAAAGCCGGTCAGCGGGATCGAGATTTATTCGTAAAATTGAGAATTTGCTCGAACGCGACCGGTTAGTAGCTTATATTTCAACGGTGTTCAGACTTCACGGCAACGAGAGCTTCTTTTTTCCTCTTTTTTCGTCACTCCCGTCCGCCAGTTCGCGTTTCCGTGCTCGTTTCGCTCGAGCCGGAAGCGGCTGACAGTTGAACGTTTCCAGTCATGAGACTTGGTTGAATTTTTCTTCCAACATGTAGTTTTTCGATGTGAAACGTTGAAACGGCGGAGCAGAAAATTTATCGTTAAATTTTTTAACAAAATTATTTCGTTCTCGTAGTGTACAATCCGCTATGCAGACGTTTCTAATTATTAAATTGATAGAAAAATACTTTCACTAGATTTCTATTTATATATTTATGCCCTTATTTTGTGAATTTCTCTAAATAAAAGTTACATGAAGCGCATTTTAGATATTGCAGATACGCGAAGGTATTTTAATAACAAATTCTATAGAGACAGAATGAAGAAATTGTTAGATAATAACAGTGGATCTTATATCGAAGATCAACTAATAGAGGAAAGTCAAGAAAGCTTAAAAAAGTTAAAAAAAAGCCAGCAGAATTCTCCGACCAACGCAATATAATGTCATTCAAGATATATAATTTGTCTAATCAAAACTTGGTCAATAATGTTTATTGTTCTTGTTCCAATTTGAATTTAAATTTGAAACGATAATCCGAGTTTGTTCGCGTTTCTAAAGAAGTTTCTCGCGACAAAAGCTTTCCTGTACGACTGTATTCGTCGGTATCGAGAAAGCCTCGAGCTTTCTCAACGGTTTCCCGGGGCTGAACCGAAAAGCAATTACGCGGGCGGTTTATACGATACGATGTGCTCGCCCTGGCTGCGGAACGGACCTTGTCATACACTCATTCTGTTCTATGCTATTCTGTCTGTAATGTTACTTTCAGAACGCCATTTTATGATACCGTGTACCACCTACTGTTCTCCTTGATCCGTTTCTACTTCTGTTTACTCTCGCTTCGATCTTATCTTCTCTTCCCTTTCTACTTATTTATTGCTATCCCATTCTAAACGATCATTATGTTTCTATTTTCTCGGATTAGGAACTATACAGAGTCGAAGAAAGAAATGTTCTAGAAAGTGTAATTACCGCAATAGATACTCTTGGATGGTTTATCGATACGGTTGAATAAATATATAGAAAGAATATCATTGTTATCGGTTCGCTCGAGCAAGAATTCATTTCGAAATTTATAATACGCGCTATAATAGACGATCGGTAAAATATGTTGGCGAATAAAGCGCATAATTTCAGCCCGTAATTAATTGTCTGTATAGAGAAGAGAAGAGAAGGGAAATGATCAAAGCCTATTGAATATACCTGTCCATATAATTCCTCCTTAATTGACCCAGAACCAACAACGGAACCAGGATAATCGGTCTAATCGATTGAACAACGATTAAAAAGGTCGTATCACAATATTTCTGCTTTATTATATTTGTGGGAAAATCGGTCAGCAACAACGTTTAATATCTCGATTGTTCGCATTGCGTAAGAAGACCCTTGAACGATTTATTCGCGATATCATCGCGTCGGCAGCCTTTCTTTCAGGGCCGCGAACGAGAAGAAAAAGGCAGTGGGTCCCTGGGGGTGCACCTTAAACGCTGCAGCATCGGGAAACACGATAAACTACGCTTGCGGAGTGTTGCACGCGAGAACGCGCACTTACGCCTCAAAGAGGCTCGATATAGCCGAGGAAATAAGATAAAATCGCGCGCAAAGGCGTGTACGAGGCGCACGAACCGACGCTTTATCGGGCTTCACCCCGTTCTGCTGCTTCTTTGGAATTCATACCTTCAGCCAGAGGGCTTTTTACCCTACCTTCCGCGTCCGCTACGCTGCCAAACTCGAATATCCGTTTCCTACGCACCCGCCTCTCTGCCTGTCTTTCCGACTGTAACGGTGAAATTTATTGGCCCTCTGCCACTTCGGAGGTATATTTATTATTTATTATTTATTAAATGGATAAATACATAGACAAGGATTACAAATGTGTCAAAGTCACTGATAAATGGGCAGGCCGCAAGAAAAAGCCAATCAGCCCTGCAGACTTACGGATATAAATCAACGTACAATAGCCCAGACAATAGACAGCTGGACATAAAAATATGTGTAGCTCTGAGTGTTTTCTGTTGACTTAAATGTTTTCTAATCTATCGCGGAAATTGCAATGATAAGGCGATCAAATAATAAGACAATACTCCAAACGAGGAGAAATTACAGTAGGATAAAGAATTCTCAAGGCGTTGATATTTTTGAAAGATATTCTGCTAATAAAATGAGGAGGACTGAACATGATGCTCTCTCGTTGATTTATATTTATATAAAGAAGTAGTGCAATAAAATTTGTACCTCGGAGTGCTCATTATCGATTCGATACGCGCCTGCACAATAGCGTTCAATGTCTGCGACCGTTACTAAAGTGCGGTGATTTGTAACGTCAAAAACTGAGCGCGAAGGGATATTTCGTTTCCCAGAGAAGTGAACAGAAATTGAATAAGTGGTGTCAGGAAATAGTGAAAAGACACGATTACCAGCTGAATATGTTGAAGCACGCAACAACATTTTACGAACGTCGCTACAATCCATTTACTCGAGGTGAAGGCATGTACAACTGGCAACGAGTTCTACTTTTAAAGCACCCCGACCCGGGTTCTCCTCTTCTTTTACGGCCCTTCCTATAAAGGCAAAGAAGTTCTAGCTTCGACCGTCTCGTCGACGCGACGCTAGGGTATTAAGGCAAGAAAAACCGCGACCGTTGAGGTGTGCCATTATTCTTAACGCTTTGCGATTCAGTCGGCTTCTTGCTAACTTTTCCCTCAGCTTCGAATCTTTACAGTTCTCTCACGAAATTCACCGGTCCGCGTTCTTGACATGGCCAAGGAAAGACTTCGCAGTACCTAGAAGCTAGGCACGTTCAATGAAAGATGACAAGATCGCGCGAGTAGGGTGACAAATAACAAGCTATTCTAAAAATGTACAGGATGAAAAGATAAAAGTGTACGACAATGGAAAGCAAATCTTAAGACAGTTTTCGTTAGGTTTAAGTTAACGTAGACACCTGGTTGACGTATCAAGAATTGACATTACTACAACCCATAACTAAGCCACTGTACTATCTAATCACATTATTCAGACATTCATAATCCGATAATTTATCCTTTGCGTATTTCATTTAACACAAGAACACGAATCCAAAGATGTTCGATTTGACATAATTCATCCATCCATATAACAGTAATACTCTTTGCTTGTTAATAGAATTTTGACGGCCATTTCGCGAGCTCTGAGCAGTATCACACTTTATCCACCGTAACTTTTTACGTTACTGTGAATTACGTTCCGAGGCCGGCGAAGTCCGGCGCAGAGGCCGATGATAAAGTAGCTGGGATCCGTTGCAAACTAACGAAGAAGGAAAGCGAGGATCCTTGTTGGTTTACTGGCACAGGGCCAAGTGACTTAAATCGTGGCGCGAGACACATCGTCCATGGAATCCTACCAAACTGCGCGCCCGTGAACGATCAAGAGCTGCTTCAGGAACATTTTGTCCTATATTCTACGTTTGCACGGTCCATTGGTGCTCGAAGCCAAAACTCGAAACAGTTCAAAAAACGATATTTAATTATAAGATATTAAATGAAAAATAACATGACATGAAACTTGTATAGAGGATAGTTGATGAAACTTTGCGGCAGAAGAGAATAAACAATGACCAGAGACCAGATTTATGTACATTTTTCAAACGGCGCATGAAACTGGCGTTGGTGCAAAAGTTTCGGCCCTCGGCGCTTTGAAAAATGTTGTTTGCGTTGGAAATAGCAGCTCGTTAATGCCTTCTGTCGCTCGAAGCTTTTGTAACTCACGGATTTGGATGTTGTTAAGACACGTTCGCCTGGATAAATCAACTCTGTTTGAGTACTTGAACTCTCGAGCTCGCAATGATGGTCTTAAAGTCATAGAATTAAAATGAACATTACGACCTCCTGTTACATACCATCTGCACATACAAGAGCTTCTTGAAATTCCTCTGACATCTTTACCGTAGAAAGATCTTGCTAGAAAGCATTTGATCTTACAAATTCCAGTCGTTACGGTTGTTTCTTACGAGACAACGCTCGCTCGTAACTTACTCTTTAAACGGTGGACTAAACCACTGTTCAAGAAATAACAGAGGACGGAACAGAGTGAGACGATATATTATCGCGAATTGCTGAAAAAGATCATCGTTCGCCTTAAAATATGAATCCGAGTAAATTTCACGTTGAAACAGTTTAGTTGTTCCTTCCTCTTGAAAGATTTTATCTTCGTTTTTATCTACGAGCTGAGTAAGAAAAATCCAAGAGAAACGAGACGTTGCTGATTGCTAATTGGTTGATTGCTCGCTGCTACGAGGGAGACGCAATTCGTTTTCCGTCATTTTTAACGCGACGAAGCTGAATCAGTTGTATCGCCTGAAGAAGCATGCCGACTCGAAGTCGATGATCAGAATGTAATTGGGCAAAACAGGTCGCCCCTGATGATTGCAATTGCAGCAAACGACATTCTATTCTGCGCTGTGAGACGAAACTCTCATTTTCGTTGCGGCAAGAGAATTGCTCCGGGAAAACGGTCAAATGCGCGTTTCGAGCAAGTCAGATATTAGACTCTGAATGGCGGCACGAGTGCCCTTATGAACGAAAGAAACACGGAGGAACTTTTTAGCTAACCGTGCCACCGAGCTCACTTCAATTTTGTGAAGGAGCTACCGTCTACGCTGTCAGAATGGTATAAACACACAATTTCTCCGGATATGAAGTACCCACGTGCACGAGTGGCAATTATTTTAAATGGTAAGCTGTAGAGAAGACGGCCCGGAAGAATTCTCGCGACTCTGCTACTTTTATGCTTGACACTATTTATATTCGATTGTTTCGCTATTATAACAGCTTTATGAAATTTAATTAATGGAAAGTTTGGATATTATAATCTAATTAAACAGAAGCTACTAATGGCCGGTCTGTTAATTATGCGAGATCATCGTTCACGTCGTTTTACAAGCAAAGTGATTGCATTCGAAGCTAAAGTAGCCCCCTTTGATTCGCAATTCGAGCATCCCCCGTAATCCGAGCCCTCTTCCTCTCCACATTTTCCTCGCTCTCGTTCCTCGTTTCTGGTTACGAATGCATCGTGGCACGCGCCACCCCGATTACGCCGCTTCCTCTCATGGCTGTAATTTAGAGATTCAATAACGGAACGGCTTTAGGAGCACGGACAACGATTGTTCGCGAATGGTTCCAGAAAATGGCACACGGAAGTGCAACGCGTCGAATACCATTCCGGGTGAATAATTCACCGGATGCTGCAAGATGTTAACGTTGTTGGCTTAATTGTTGAACGTTGAAACTCTAATTTGCAAGTGAAATATTTCATTAAATAAAAATCTTTCTTTAATTACATTATTCGAAAGAAACGTTTCATGATATGATTTTCGATATAACTGTCACCGCATTCGACATTATAGCACATTGAAAAGAGTTAGGAGGTGAATAATACACACGTGAAAAATGTTAACGATGCGTTGAAAATTGAAATTTTATTTAACAAGAAACGTATCCCATAATAGAATATTATTATAATTTTATTTCATCCTGCAGGAATAGGATGACTTTCAATGCATTTTATAGCGCAAAGACGTTGCCTCTTGAATTTTACATGGAAGAAACGATACATTCACCGTGAAAATTAACAATATCCAGCTTAGCAATCTCCAAGATAAATATCTAGCCTCTATTATTGCACCACTATCGTGGATGTAATAGCGATTGGCTGAGAATCGCCCAGACGATTCGTACAAAAATCGTATAATCTCGATCCTGAAGAGAGCACGAGCAGCGCGTCGATTTTATCCAGGCTCGAAAGCCACCTCGTTGCACAACGCGTACTGCGATACAGTAGGAAGTGCGTCAAATCAACGATATTAAGAAATTCTTGTCGCGAACACATCATAAAAACGCAGCAGACGCAAAACTCATCCTTAGGACATTTCTCATTCGATAGACTGGCTTTAACGCGCGCTACTTTCCGCACCATTTCTTGGCAACGATCGCTGCCAAGCGTCTTGGAGACTTAACCGCACGCTGTTCGGCGTCGTCTTCTGTTTCGTTCGTTTGAACGCGGTCCTTTCGACGAGGCGCCACATGCATCGCGATGAAAATCGTTGGCTGGGTTAAGTGGTCGTCCTTCGAATAAAAACGTAAGTGGGGCGGCGTATATTTTGGGAAACAAATATAGAAACATTTGGCGATCTTTAAATGGAATACCATGTCGTCGAACCTATTCTGGATGAAATAGAATTTATTTCCTTAGGAACAGACATAATAAATTGGTATTCTTTGTTTATTCAAAGATGTATCGAGATAAAATAGAATTTCTTTTCTCCAAAGCTGTAACTTCAGTTACAGTTACAGCAACTTCAGAAGACAAATAACAAATTGATGTTCTTTATTTGTTTAAGAATGTTCCAATTCCTCCACGAGTTGTATTGTAATACAGATCTTATGGCAAACTTCACGAGTTGCAACCTCCTCCTCGATGTCTCATTCAGGAGCGAGCAGGTTTCGAGGGAAGTACTCGTAAGTTAAGACGTTGCATTCAGTGAAGGCGCGACGATAGTCAACTGGAGGCGGAAACGCGAATGCTCCACCCGTTTTGTACGTTATCCGCCCATTGCTGTCCCTGCGGTGGCTTTATAACGTCAGAGATACGAGCCACGAGGATCCAAAACTCCGGATAATTCTGGAAATGCTGGTTCGTGTAGTTTTTTTCCCCCGTTTCCTTTCCTCTTTTATTCCGACAACGACATTTCTGTTCTCTGTTCCTCTGCGTTTTCGTTCTCGCAATTGCATCCCATAGTGCGACGAAATACCACTAGAGGGAGGAATTTTTCTGTTAAAAGAACCATTTAATGCTTTTCGTAACGTTTAATACGTGAGTCGTATCCTTGACCAAAAGTCGACGCATATCCTCGAGAACTGCGACATTTGCTCATTCTCCTACACCTTTGACGAAAAGTTTAAAGCACAAATTTGGCACTTGTAATCATGTTGACGAATACAGACGGAGAAATATACATTTTTTGCAAAATAATACAAAAATAATGAAGGTAGAAAATCCTTTTTACCAGTTTTACAAAAAATTATAAGTTCCGAATAGTATTGCAGTGTGTATCTAATTTCTTTTAACAGTATAATATGTGTTTCCATGAATAGCAATGAATAATTTGTCGTCACAAACATGTACAACTTTTACATCCGTACATTTTTGCATTAAATGGAATTATTTTTATTTTAATATTTTATCTGTTAGATACCATCATCGCGACCGTAATATCGTGTACAAAACGCTTGAAACATTTTTACCGCAATTCAATAATCCTTAAACGTATTTCATATTTTTACATAGATTAATACATTCAAAAACAATTGAAACCAATTGATATAAAATATAAACGGTCGCTCATTGAAAAGCACCCGCGTTGATTATTCTAACCGTACACTGTCTCTGTATTACGATTCTGCTGACATATTCATCCACACCGTTATTCGAGATTTACCGGACACGAATTCCAGAATATCGTATGCGATATAATACTCTCACGGCCAATAGAAGTACCAGCTGCTTTGTTGCATGCCGGCGAAAATAATTCGTATATTCCCTGAAAAAATTAATTTCATTCGGCGAAAAGGGGTTGCACAATGGCCGGGAATAACGTAGTTACTGGTTAAAACGTGGTCTCGAACAGAAATTCGACGGCCAAGCCGCATATGGATTTGTCATTCGATTATGCCGGTAATTCGACCAGCTCGCTATTGCAGTTTTGTACAACGCGATCGAGGGACCGCAAAAATATTACACGAAATTATGAATCCAGCGCTCCAACCAACCAGGTTTTACTAACGACCTGGTCGCGTTAAAATCACCGATGAATGCGGATTTATTGATTCATCTCGCATGAACTCTCGCGTTCTCTTGGATTCGGGATTTTTATTTACGTCAGGCGATTGTAGAAACTTCAATGGTGAATCCGATTTCGAAGAGTAAGTAGTTATATTCATGCGTACTGCATCGTAAACAGAGAATGTCTATCTTTCCTTCTTTTCTTTTTTTCATTATAAAAATTTAATTACAAACCCAATTATAAGAATTCCATAGTCAAGGGAAAAAATGCACGATTCGTTGCACGTTATGAAAATTATGCTCTCTGTGCAATTAAGGACGCTAAATGTTTCAAAGACGTGGAGATAGATTTGACGGCGAGTGTTAATAAATATGTCGCGGTCACATGGAATGGCGTGCACCTTGCAGCGCTGTACGAGTCCATAGGGTCAGACACGAACGAAGCCGGAGAAGCCCCACGCTACACGATTAGTTAAGTCGACGTCCACCTATATAAAGCGTTATACAGGGTGTAGAGTTTCACGTTGGATACAAATATATCACTGAGATATATCTGTTGTTAAAAACTGTGGAACTTTTGTAGATATTATGAATAAATATGACGGCTGTTTGAAACATTTGCATAAAATATTATTGATAAAAGCCGTGTTAAAATCAATAAGAAATATACGAACTAAATAAAAATTTAATGAACATGCAGAGAATTAATGTTAATGAATATTTGATAAACAGCATCGTAAAAGATACGAAGCGAAACGTATAAACCAATAGAGTTTTCATCGAAATAAAAGGCACCACGAACAGAATTCTTATATTTTCCAATCGTCGCCATTTCCATCGAATATATTCTAACAAAATTCATGGAGGAATAGACGGTGTTCGCCAGCTATTCTGGACACCAGTGTGAGCATTCGATATTTCTCTCAGCCTTATCCAAGCACTGACAACTTATCTTTTTAACTTCAATCTCGTGAACCGAACTCTTGTCGATATAGTGGACTGGAACCGTCGATGCGATGCAACCTCGCGTAAAATCTATGGATCTTCACTCAAACCGCACTGTTGATGATCCAAGTACCCTTTCGAATGGAGTTTCTCGAGTTACAACACGACGGTGATTTAAAGGGAACAAATTTTCAGGATGTAACCAGGCGACACCCACAAATTCCACACATAACAATGTCAACATTGACGATGTACAGCAGCTGCATGCCGATAAAGTAATTTTTTATTTTATTTCCCGAGTGTATACAGACATGGTTGAATCACAGCGTTGTTCGATCTTTTGCAATTGTCGATCGAAGCCCTTCAAATCGACTCTGCCACGCGGAAAGTATTGGATTTTATTAAACGACCAATGAAACGGTGCTCGACTTTCCTAGGTCGGCCACTGCACGTTTTTCGACTGACTTTTCCATGCACTGGTCGGCGAAACTAAAAAAAAAAAAAAAAAAAAAAAAAAAAAAAAAATGAAACAAAGGAAAAGGAAAAAGACCGAAGCGTCTATAAACTTTTAAGGGCACTTCAGGCTTCCAGAAACTCGTCACGTGGTTTACTGCGATCGCGAAAGAAGGTTTTGCGCTCATTTCGTATCCGTTGAAACCATTCGCACGAACTCGCAGAAATTTACGATTTTTACTATACAGATCCTCAGTGTTTTCTCTTTCTCTGTGAACCAACGCCCTCGAAGAGTGTTTAATAACGAACCTCCATTTTCGCCGCGGCTCTATTGGTAAGAACACGGGAAAGAACTTACATTTTCTCGTCGTTTCGGTTGAAACAAAAGTACAAATTTAATTCTTACGGCGAAAAAGCTGGAAAATGAATAGAAGAATTTGAATTTAGGCTAGTTTACGGTTCCACGGTCGTTCTTTTTCCTATAAAACTAAATATATTGGAAACGATTGCGCTGAGTGTCACAGAATTGTAATTCCATGGCAACATGAAAAGTGGATTAAATAAGAAATCCTCGTCACCCGGAGCAACTTAGCTCATTGGTGACAAAGATAGACGAGAACAGATGAATTTCGTGGATGGAATACACGAACGTTTACCCCATAAAATCCAGCAATCATAAGGAATCAAATGCACTGCGCCGGATCGAGATTGCCATTGGAGATGTCAGGCAACGGTGTATGGAGCAAATGCCACGTGTGCGTGGAATAATTCATGAGGTGGAAAACGTTGGTCGACTGTTATCATCGTCATGAAGCTCTGAAAGGGATTCTTTGCAGTGGAAAATGCGCGGTCTCCAGTCAGACACAGCGAGATGAGACTGATTCTCGTCTAGGCTGTTATTTACCTCGTCCCGAGACACGTGCGGTCTCCTCTAAAAGATACATTCGCCATACAGATCCCTATCTCTGCGGTTATTAATTTTTTCGGAATACAGATGACAGTAACCATTATGACAAGATGTTGTTGGAAAGATACTATGGGTTTATGGAGTAACCGTGACGTGCACGTGAGTTCGTAATTATCTATATTATGATGCTTGTTATTTTTATGTAAATGACACGTTTCAATTAATCTAATATTTAGGATTATTAAATAATTTTAAATTCATGATACAATATTATTTATGGCAAGTAATATGTTGGTAAATTATGTTGATTATATGATATAGATGAGATCACATATGGATCTCTTAATCTGAAGTCTAAAGTTACCTTGGCCAACGTATCTAGTACTTCTAAACGTGGATGCACGTAAATTGATCGAAAATTGTCCCAAAGTAAAATGCTATCAAGGAAGCCCGATCGGAATTTCTACCCGACCAGAAGGTATCCCAGAGCAGAATCGAACACAGTCGATATCCGTGCTCCGTAGAATCGAGGAAGATCGCGATTGGAACTTAATCCTCCTGCATGCAGAAACTACCTTCCGCTTCTTCGTTCTTCAGTTAACAGAAGCAATTAAAACTTGTCCAATATATTCCATGTAAGTCTCATTTACTTATCCGACGAGTGGAATTCCACGCGTCAATGACTTAAGAGTTTCCCAAGCGAACTTCTTGTCTGGAGTATACTTAATGATTTTACTCTCTAAATCGTATCTACGCTTCTAATGAAAATTTAACTGCAACCTCGTAACAGGTACGACAATGGTCCCCACCTTTCTCTTCTCTTTACTTCAAAGTTACGCTCTCGTAACAATTTCTCGAAACAAGTGCTTAAAGAGAAGTTACGTCTGCCACGTCTGCCATGTCTGCCATGGAAGGATCGCTATTGTATCGAGCACTCGATCCTATTCTCCTTCGAGGAAGACAGGTTGATGTGTTATGTAGGTTCAGTGGAGTGGAAGTATCGGCAGAGGTAATCCAGGTAACTGTCAGCCGTCGTTCGCGAGGCGTTTTCGCACGGATGCAAACAAAGGCACTGCTGCTACTATAGACGCTTTGAGAGCAGGTGCTTGTAAATTTGCGGCTTTGTGAACGCCATCGTCCTCCACTCACAATCAGTGGATCGTAATACCTGAGAGTGGATCGAAACACTTCACGATGCGGGTAGGTCCTGAACTGAACACGTTTGGATAGGTCACGTACCAGTCTGGAAATTTGATTATGCCGCTAAAACTGATTTTGTCTCGTTTCTCATAGCTTCTTCCACGAATCAGGTTTTCGCCAGGAAAGACGGTCGTTTGCCTCTCTAGTCAGCTAGTGTCGTTTGTCTACGTCCCCCTTGGTTCCTCATAATCACTTAGCGTTTCCTGCAGAGACGTTCTGATGTCAGCTATTTATCTGTTTCGTCTAGAATATCGCTCGGTTTGTCCAACTGTACGACGCGTGCGTGTTTTGCCTTATCTTTAATCTTTTCCGTTGAAATGAAGCAGCTGCTGTTCGAGATTATTAATTTAATTTTTCAAGACTAATATAATGGGATTGTGCACGCGGTTTGGTTTTAGCTATTATCTGACAAATAATTTCTCGAGGTATACAGCGGCGCGTTGTGCACACGCGATGTACGACGGTTTTAACGAATACTTCGCTTGGAAGGCATTGATTCCAACTTTTTGTACGACTCGTTGTTATTCGAGTGAGCTTCACTTCAACCGCTAATTGGAGTAATTGTTCACTGCACGCCTCGTGAAAAAACCTAACATCAATCCGCACGCTCCATCATTTTATGCCGCTATTGAAATGAAGGTTTTAGAAAGATCGATAGGATTATTCGAACATTTCGATCCTAAACTTGTTGAAACTACTGAAGACTTTCAGAAATTTGGATATCGAATCTTTCGTAAGTTTTCATTTTTATATACAATTATCTTGACAAGATTCCGCATATAACGTTAAAATAAAATAGATATTTAGATACGCGGCGTCTCTGATAATTCTACCCTTTATGTCTACTGACAAATTTTACAGCAAAATCAATTTTAGAAAGGGAACGAGGCTTCCCAATGGATACAATATAGTCAAAGGAAACGGCAGAAACTATTTAGCAAAGTTTCGTGATAGAACAGCCACGATACGTGTAACTAGTGGTTAAATGATTTAACCGCGAGGCAGCTTTCGAATGCGAACGCGGTTCGTCGGTTGAATACAATTTGGTTTGTTCGTCAAAGGCGATAAGCCAGTTGCCTTCCCTTTTCAGCGAGGCAATCCGGCGACGCGGCAGTCGACTTCGAGAAACCAAGAACGCAGTTTAAACCCGATCCAACCAGTTGGCAGTTCCCGCGAGCGAATTTTCAACGATGGAAGCAAACAAATCTTAGTAAACCAGGTCGCGGAGCTCTAGAATTTTCCAAATCGAAGCCACTTGGATTATCCTGGCGAATAGATCGTAAAACGCGTCCTGACGAGAAACGAAATCGTGTTAAATCATTCGTGAAACTATCAACGTTCACAAAAATGTTTCATTCAGTTTATAATATCAGTAAGATGGTATAATTCGTATCCTTAGAGCCTCTTGGTATGAGGAGAAAATTATAACGAATTGTTCATAAGTTATATGTTATTTACTTTATAGAAATATAAAATTAATATGATTGTGGAAAAAGACTATTGCAGTAATGTATATGTTAATGCGAATGAATACTAAAAATAATTGTTACTCTCTTAAGACATTTTTAGCAACCAAAGCGTCCAAGTACGCCAGAATCATTCTACTGCGCTTTTAATTCTCTTTTAATTTTAATTCTCCGCAAAGTATTTAATTTTTCGAGCTATTTTCGACATTTGCAAAATGCGTGATGATTCTCATGCAAAACCTATTCTCAGAAATGTTCCTAAACGTTCAAAAGCATTCCTGTTCAAAGCCATATCGTGCCACAAACTACGCAGCCAAAACTTCAACATTGACTGCGATAAGGACCTTGTTTATAGAAATATTATCTTCCATTTCTTATCCCAGCTTTTCAAGACACCTCGAAACAGCGCCAATATGGAGAGACCGAGATACGGTCAATCCCAAAGAGGTTGACCGCTCGAAAATCGACGATCTTGAAGCTGTGCGTCGCAAGCGGAATCTCGATAAAAATGCCACGTCGCCGATATCAGTCATTGATCCACAATGAATAATGCATGCAACGAGGCACGTGCAAACGACGAAGCAACAAAGAGGCCAGTTTGCGGAGAGTTCGATGCTCAAAGTTGCTTCCTGATCTCAGCGACTCCCCCGGACAGGAAGGTCGGTGGCTCGATGCATAAAATGCACGAGAGCGTGACATCTGACACGTCTTAGGCTGTGTTTGGGTCGCATCAGTTATTTAAGGATCGTTTGCTATGCAGAATCAAAGTTCCACGACCAGTGCGCCTCGAAATATCTTTCGAATTCAGTCTAAGAGTACTCCACGACCAAAAAGATAGTTTCTCTACTTTGCCACTAGTTGCAGCCTCGTCGACTGTACAGCGAGATACGTCTTGCGAAGCTTATTGCTCGCGTGGCGGTTTAGCTTCTTTTTCCCCGACGAAACGAGAGACGCTGAACATATGTTTAGTTGGGAAACTCGATATTGAGAGTCATTTTAACGAGGGAAGCTGCACAGTTAGAATTTCTTCATTCTTCGTTCCAGACAGTTTCAAGATTTATTTTTTGTTCGGGCAACTCGAAACTGAAAGCTTGTTTAATTACAGGCCTCTTTATTTCTTCTTATTCTCGTGAAAGATTTTTAAATTCGTGTATATATATATACACACATTCTTTTGTGTTTTTCCGTTAGTTTCGTGAAATCGAGAGATGAATTCTACGAGCATACTCGAGATTCAGTTATGAAAGTGTTCTGCAGTTAGAATTTGATTTCTCGCAGCTGCTTATTTCTTTCCTTTGAGGCTATCGTACAGTTTTCGATGTTTGCCCGTGATCACGAATATTCTAACGCAAAATTTGCTGATATCGGAGTCAAGCGAAGCCGGATTTCACTTTGATGTGGAAGTTGTTTCCAGCTATGGTAAATATTGAGAACCAATCCAATCTGAGGAAATTGATCTCTGCGACGATTACAAGTGGAAATTCATGCAAAATATACATAAATGTACATATAAACCTACCCAACAAATATTATGAGATCCTATGTAATCTATCCGCAGGTGCTTACAACCAAAGCTCCTTTCTGGTTCGTGATAATTATTAATTTATTATTAGTGAACTGTGTACAGAGCGCATTAATTTGTGTTTGTATGCACATTACGTTGAAGATTCGTCACAGCTGCCTTCTCCAACCAGGGATTTCTCCGGAGAACGATGAATCTGCGAGTGTAAGACAAGCACGCAATCTTCCAAAATATGAATCATGAATTTTACATCCAGTCAGCGTTACTCGATGATTGTTCGACGTTTCAATTATTCGCGAAATCTATACGCTACGCTAGCGTATTTTTATCAAGGATCAAATTTTCAACAGCGTAACGATTGTTTTTAATCTATTTTTGAGATTTGAAAGATTTGTAGAAAAAATTGATGAGGTTTATTAATAGAAAAGAAGCAAAGAGAAAAAATGATAGAACATTGTTTAGTTGATCGTAAAAAATAAATTACACAAAAGTTCTGATTCCAATCGTGTACAGCGTGTCCTGTATAGCGTTAACGCGGTGTAAAAGCTCTCATGCTCGCGACTTGTTCTAATGGAAGTGACGAGTATCTGCGCGGGCGGACATCTTTCAATTTCTGGAAGAGCTTGAAAGCGGGTTGTGGCGACGATCCAAGATTCGAACAAGACACCGCCTAACAGTGTGCGCGACTAGTTAAGAGCATTCTTGTTGACGTAGCCGAAGTGCTTGTCTGGGTTCTGCGAACGAGCTCTCTCCGGAATCCTAACTGCACGTCCGTTCTACAGGTTTCGAATTTTGGACACTTGTAGGTCCACGATGAAATCGGACCTGGAATCGTGTTAAGTTGAAGTCCCTTTCCCCTTCAACGAAGTTCCTCCGTCGAGCTCGATTAACGCAATTAATCTTGTTAACGAGAAGAAACTTTCTTGCTTGGATATATGTAGTTAACTGTAATTAATTTTAAGAGACAGATCGTCGTTTGCATAAAAGGAAGGAGATTATTCGTTATCCTTGATACATTTAAAGCTTCTTGGTCCGAGAATTATATCTATGTTGGAAGAATAACTTTGATAGGAATTTTGCACATGGCTTTTATGACTGAAATTGTTGCAGGAATACTATATGAAGATCACAAAAATAAGATACCTATTTTCATTGATTTTTTAACTTCGATGCCACATGGACAACTTACTAGATCCATAGATACAAATTTCCTCGAAACAGGTGATAAATTTAAGAAATTTTATAAACGATCAAGCAAAGAATCATGTTGGAAACGATCAAGCAAAGAATCATGTTGGAAACGATCAATAGGGCGAAGAATATATATTTGATGATAATTTAAAAATCGCTTATCAAGTATTTTATTTGTCGTGTTCGCTCATAAAATCGATTTTGATATTATACAATTGATTGACAACCTATCGAATCTTAAAATTACTTCCCTATAAGTAGGAAATACTATCTATCGTGTTCTTCACTTATAGCTTCCACATATTATTACCGGGGGAAATTGTACCTGTACAGATGGGCAGAAATGGACGATCTCTCCCTCGGCATGTCCGCAACATTGTCCCCGATATTTTGTTAGAACCACACGCTCGACAAGTCGTGCAAATTAATTAATGGATCGACGCAAATTTCGGTAGGGGACAAATTCAAGCGAATGTTCCAAGTATAGAACAAGCCGGCCGCGCATCACCGACAGTTCGCCACTTTGGCTATCTGACCAATTAGCTACATGATCTGCATTCTCTCTCCTCTCTGTTTAGGCTGACGACGCTTAGAGACGTCGAGCGTCTCCTCGACATCTCCGGTCCTCCGTTGTTCCCTTGTCCCTGGAGCGCAATAATGAACTAACTACGGTCACTAAACAACGGCTAATACGGCAAGGACAACAGTTGCTGCCTCTACGTCTACGTAGCTAACGCACGGCTTAGCGAGCTTGTTCTCTCTCTCTCTCTCTCTCTCTCTCTCTCTCTCTGTCTATCTTGTTCGTCCTTGTTCAGTCTGTATAATTACGTAGTTGGTGCGTGCCCGGTTCATTGGTGACGCTGATTGATGCAGTTACGCTTGCGACTATTGTAATCGCGCCTAGATGCTGCTGATGTATAATCGTTGGAAGCTAACTCCATTGGATCCCGGGGTTACTCGAAATTATCGATCCTGATGAAATATATTGTAATTCAGGTTCAAGTTATTTGGGTCGTTTGGGATTTTAATTGGTGAGAATAGAGCCGGAGAATTTGATTATATCTTGATCTGACGTTACTTTGACCCGTAAGAATATCCATTCAGGTTAATGTAATTATACAGATTGGATACTTCACTCTCGGATATTCCATTAGCGTGGATATATTCAGAGAAGATTGGTATTTATCTGGATATCTCAAAATGCTAATTTGAGTTTACTTAATAATTCAAACTGAAGGATTTTTAAGGATATTTTAAGAATTACGTTGTGTCCAAAATTTGTATATCCTGCAGTTACTGGATGTATTCGTTTTAAAGCTTTAATTATTCATTGTTTACGACGAACATTAGAAATATAATTGACAAGTGAAAATTTCCCACTAAAAATTATTCTCACACCAAGTTGGAATCGATTTCAAGCCACTGAATTAGGGAAGCAAATACGTTTATGCACCGAGTCGTCACGTTCTCGGTACTAATGCTTTTCCTTACACGTATTTATAGCGCACGGGTGTGATAGTTTAAGGCAGATACTGGCACAAAGGAGAAATTCATCGGTGAAACAAATTACTTTCCCGTGCAACATACTGGGAAACTTTCCGCTATTTACTCTTTTTAACGCTTCGTAGGTGGAGGCTTGGCTGTGTCCTTTGTCTGTTGGTGTCCAAGAGCAAGTGTCTTCGAAAGTAAGACAAATACCTTGGCTACACCCGTGTACGTGTTAACTCAGCTCCCACATTGCTCTCGACGTTGCCGTCGTCGCCCGTTACCTTACAACTTTTCCCTCAACTGCGTCAATTTCTCCTCATGGCAACTTCTTTTCTTCGCAATCTCCTCTCTCTCCCATGTCTTGTTTCTTTCCACGTTTTTCTCTTCGACTCTACTTTCTGCTGTTATCTCGGCTTTCTCTCTTTCTCTCTCTCTCTCTCTCTTTTACATTGTCTGTCGGACTAGTTTGTACCATTGTCGATTAATTATACTCCGGTTATATGTCGTAAACAATTTTCCCGTTTATTTCACGACTTTTCCTTCATATATAGCGGAAACTCATTCGTAGAAGAGAATAAACGGTTCGAATATTAAGAGAGAATAAAGTTACTTTCGCAATATACTTTCTCAAGAAGGAATATTATCCAGCTGCAGAAGGTAAGTTTCATCGTTGCGCTTTGACACTTAAACC
This sequence comes from Bombus fervidus, assembly GCF_041682495.2. NCBI lineage: Eukaryota > Metazoa > Arthropoda > Insecta > Hymenoptera > Apidae > Bombus > Bombus fervidus. Next base: position 4,386,132 of record NC_091524.1, read on the forward strand.
GTTAAATGTTTTGAATACCGCTTAAGTTTCCCGGTCAGAAGTTCTGAAGCCAGATTTCCCCGCGGTTGCTTTGAGAACTCGTGCATGGAATACGTTTCCTCTTAACGCATAATTCCACCTGCGCAATATTCGTAGCAGTTCATCTGATATTCTCAAAGCCAAATTTTACCATTTTTCTGACAGATCTCTGTATTTGTGATTCCGAATGTAATAATATTTTTGAAAAGTTCCTTATCGAATAGAACGTACAATAAACCAAAGAGCTTTCCACTTCACACAATAAACCATAAAAGAAGTATTAATATCGGAAATATCGGTGAAATCATCAGTGAGAAATTCTCTCCTGAGAAACAATCATAAACCCTTTTACCAACGAGAGAAGAAGCAATTTCATCCATTTATTTCGTCCTCCAGAAATCCTCGATTTCTTCGTCCAGTTTTCTACGCAACCCTTTTATCTTCAAACTCCATGGAAAACTGGCTTTATACCAAGCAGCGCCGCACGGTCTTCGTAACACAACGGTTATCGCCTCGAAATGACGTACGATCGTGGTTCCTGCGTGAACGTGAACCCGTTCCGTGACCACGGACCAGACCAAAAGATCACCGACCCGCGATAGCACCACTTCGAGATACACGCTAGGTAGCCACTCGTGTTTCACCTTTCTTTGCTGGCTCGGCGAGGGATGAAAAATAGGACAGTAGCTTCCGGACCGTAGAAATTACGGTCAAAGATAGGAAAATGTATGCTACGATCATCGTTAGTCTCGCGAGAATACGTTTATTCTGTTAAATCACCTACCCACCGAACATTTGTAACAAATGTTCGAAAATGTTCGCGAATGTTTGCAGAGAAACGTTTGTGAAGTATTCTTGGACAAACAAATGCTTGGAAGTAAAAATCCATGCGGGAGCATTTGTCGTCGAATTTTCTTCGGTGTATCTATTGACACTGCCATGAGCGTTCTCAAGTTTTCGAAAATCATTCACAATTCTTCCATATTCGTACGTACTTGGGTGTTTTAACATTGTGATTATGAAAAGGTAGAACATTAACAAACCTTCGCAAACATCTTGTGTACATAATCGATGGACTTAGCCTGCTTTAAAAGGAGAGAAACAGGCAGAAAACAGGGATACTACAAGAACATAATTCGCCGTGAGTGGATGGATGAAAAGTTTTACCTATCAATTCTAGCATCGGCGCGTGAATCAATAGAAAATGGGATAGGTTCCAGGATGGGGAAGAAAAATCGCGAGAAAAGGCATTCGTCGAAGCGAGCTCGATAAAGCGAAATCGTCCCGTGGAAAGGCGACACGATCGTTGCTAGCGTGTTTGGGAAAAAACGGTCCATTACACTACCGACAACGCGGTCCTCGATCTTTCACGGTCTGCAAGCTTCTCTTTCGATTCATCGATGGTCGTGCGCGATTCGACCTATTGCCATTTCCACCAAACGGTGTTTAGGAGTTTTTAATGCGAGCGGAGACGATGTTCACCACAGGGAACAGTCGACGGTTCGGTCAACCGTTGCGAAACGGATTTCTGCCAGTGACGTTGATCAATGCTTTTCCCAGCCTGATCGTTTAACGTGTTCCACTTGGAGAGAGGAGAGATTATGGATGTGCCTGGCAAGACATTCGACGAGCGTCCGAGATGACAGGAATCGCTTACCAAGCAATAATAACTGAGTTTAGACGTCGCATGGTCGGGGTTCAAGTTTTGGACGCGTAGTCGGGCCAAGTGAACTTGCGCCACTGTTACGAAGTCTTGTGTCGGGAAAGTAGATTATAGACATAGTTGGTACAGGTTGGGATAGATGGGTACTTAAGCTGATTTGAATTGCTTACAGGGCGATAATAACGATTTAGCAAGTGTCTAAGGGAAACCGGAGAAGTCGAGGAAGTTGTAGTTTTCGTTGAAGGAATAGATTGTTGGTATAGCTGATAAGACGCTAAATGGATGGCTTGATTCGAAAGTGCTAGTTATTTGACCTGATATAAGAACAGTGAAGTTGATACTTAATTCGAAGGTAATTAATTTCGTAAGAAGTTATCAAGCAGATCGTGAGCGTATCTGATTAGACGTCGAATAAATAATTCACTCTGATAGAATTATTTGACTGTCAACAAATTATTGAAAGATATTTAAGCAAAGACAAGATTAATTTGCATCTTTTAAGCGACCAGAGCCTGAGGCTTTTAAAGATGCGTGTTAACGAGATCAACTTTTATTCGCATGGAATAAAACGTATTTCTATAGATTCTCGCAGAACGTTACTACTCAGGTACCGATAAATTCGTTGACTTGAATTCGTGGTGAATAGCTGACGAGCCCAGAAAAATTCGACCGAAGAATTCTTGGATCGATCACTTATTCCCACGGCTCGACATTTATCGATCTGGTAGGGAGGCGTCGGTGGGCTCTGCGATCGTCACCGACGTCGAGATTTAATCAGGAGCATCGAATTCTTGGAATGACGTCGCAGTCGAGTCGCACAAGAAGCTGGAAATTAGTTTACGCTGCTCAGCGACGCATCCAGGTAAGAAAATCCGTAGCTGTCTCTTTAAAATTCGTCGGAGCGGAATGGAATTCCTCTCGAGGAAGCATTGGAACTACATGGCCTGTTCGCGAATGCCGGATTTGTCAGATTCTCGTTTTGACAGAAGCAGGAAAGAATTTTAAGTAGAATAAGTCGGTGTAACGTCGGCCGAGTCGACGTTTTGAACGCGATTCTCCCACAAGAATATAAGAACGAGACATTTTAAGTTTCAAAAATGTTCTCTCGCTTTGAAGACTTCTCTCTGAGTCTCTTAAGACGTCATCCTCGATTCTTAGAAGAGCGATACACGTACTTTAATCTCGCAGAACGGAAATCACATTTCAACGGCTATGACCTCGGATTAATTGCATAGCTACGCGGGAGAACGCAAGAAGATGGTTAACCTGTCCACGACAGTTTCTCCCTTTTGTAATTCTATCCGTTTCGAGCGGTCTCGTGTGTTTGAGGAAGACGAAGAAACGTCACGGCGCGCTTCGAGCAGCCCTTTGTTTCGATGTGCGGCCCGGCACGGCGCACAAAGGTGCACACGAATGGCAAGAAAAAAAGGAGCAAGAAGGAGGAAGAGGAAGAAATGGGGGCGGGTGCACATTACGATGATGAAAGGGATTCACGCGAGCTCGGTCGAAACTCCGGGTCCTTTCACGCGCCGCCATTGGAAAGGGAGTCAAGAGACGGCGCGGATTAAACTTACTTCAGCGCCGTGCTTAATATCCGCCTGTATTCTTGCCACCGTTCTCGCGTATATTGTCACCAGCCGACGGATACCGGTTCCGGTATCAGTTGACGCGAATGAAGGAAAATTCGCGAACCACGCCTAATTCTGAGACGTACGGACCCGATAAGGGTACCTCAGCAGAGCCGACATATTGTGATTATTTCACGAACAAAGATTGCCGAGGATTATTGATTCGAACAATGTCTGATTCGGTTGACCTGGTTTATCGGCGATGTTAGCAGACACGAAAGAAACTGGGCTGAAATGCTTCAAAATCTTTTTATCAGCGAGCAATGATTATTAACACGCAGCTGTTTCTACCACAACTAGTCAAAGTGACTGGTCTGTAAAAAATACGTAATGATAGAATATTTTTATATTTTTCGATTTATTACTTTCTTACAGAAGGAATTCCACGTTATGTAGTACATTTTTGGTATTATTAATCCAGCTGGGACCATGATCCCTAAACGAGGGTTAACACATTTATAAAATTGCACAACAAGTCGTTTTAACTGGTGTGGTATTTCTAGTGATAGCATGTAGCGATCTAACGATCGATCCGGAATTTTCCTGTTAACTGATATCGTCATATCCAATGATACGCAGTAAAAATTTTAAAAACGTGTGGGATGTTGTACGAAACGAGGAAACTGGTTGATTGGGGTTCGATAATCAGATTGCAGGACCCTTTTACATTTCAACAAGTACCAGCCATATTGATTGGTATTGCTACAAATAGCCTTGATACAAAATTATTTTCAGTTTGAATACATAAAAACAAAATAAAGTTCATTATATTATTCTTTTAGTTATCGTTGCAAAAGTTATTACATCATTGCGGAAAAAAGATGTAACATGAAGTAATATTTTAAAATAAAATGGTAAAACCAGTCAATTTCACTGTGGTTGTTCTAGTGTTAAAATTGAAGTTGGAATCTTTCGTGTAGTTTTATGCGAGGTAGCTTAACAAATAGTAAGAAAGCATTGCCATACTAGAAATTTTATATAACTCCACATAACTCTCTTCAAATATTTTCGTCATCCTGCGTTCTTCAAAGTAACTAGAAGGATACATTTAAGGTATAGGACGTGAATACTCGGCATTTTATTTAACAGTTTGTTTATTAACTCGAATGACGGCTTCTTTACAACTCTCAACTCTTGCTAACGACTGCTTACTGACAATTGCTGAATGACAATTGCTCACTGACAACTGAACTGTTAATCCACTTTTTTCCCTTTTGTCATCTTCCGATATTCGCACGTGTTCGTAAGCTTCCACGATCGTGGTCACACACATCTTCTTCCGAGTATTTGACGGGAGGACCAAAGGGATATCGATGGTCCATTAGGCCTGTTGGCACTTACGTTTTATCGCCGCCTTGTATATGTTTCGTCGTTCTTTCATGAACAGTCTTCCAGCAATGCTGTACTATGTACAGACGAAACCGTTGGAAAGAGAGTTGTTCTTTGCAGCCTAGTGTCGTTACACATTAGTCGAGATACATCAGAAAGAAAGAAGGCAGGTACATTAGTAATGCTCATTAATTTGGCAGCAAGTTTGATCTTTAATATTTTTCTGTACGATCGTCTCATATTTGCCTTTATTGGGATAATCCAATAAAGTTTAATATTGCTCTTATTTATTGTTTGAAGTATTTTCATTTTATTTGACGTATATAGGCCTGGTTTTAATAGGAACTCCATTCGGCCTCGTAGTAGTCCACGTCCTCGTGATATCGATTTACGATCGAGATGTCTAATTTCGTAACTTAGGAGAGAACCGATTCGAGAAATATTGGAATGTAGGAGCAGCAGAATAAGACGTTGCTTGATATTCTATCCGAAAAGCGGAAAGTACTCAAGAACTCCATAAAGGTTCGTGCCACTCGCAATAAGGTCCTCGATACCCCGTGGGATTTGCCTTATCGATTTCGCCGAATCTAATGAAATTTGCGACCGAGTAGGAACTGCCGTTTCTACGTGGCCGCGTTCCATCAATTGAATCGGTCCCCAAAAGACGCCGATCTTCGGTCAACTTCTCAACAGTTCGATAAAATAACGACCGAATCGAGATAATGAAATCTGTACCCGCTTCCTAACGGACGATTCCGAGCGTGTGATTCTTTGAATTTCTCAGACAGTCAGGTTTACAGGTAGTTCAATCATTTTCGATAAAATTCAATCTGCATTAGAATGCGTTTCGATAGTTAATTTACAATTATAATTTTCGACGTATATAGAAAAGATCAATTTAAGAATCTACGCTCAAAATAATTAAACTTGTTATACAGTATGAAATGCTAATAATCTTGAACGCGATAACGTAAGAATAAGGAAATACCACGTACTTTAGGTTCAGCCAGAAGAAATATCAGTGACGAGATGATTCGAATAGACCTATGATAGAAGATCAAAGACGTTGAAGACTTTCCAGAAAAGTCGATTTATTATCGTTTCCATGATGACACGGCATTTTTCACAGACGCTTCCAACCAAATCCACCCGCATCCAGCCAACGAACGTCCATTGTACTATTTCCAGGCGGATCGATGAATTCTTGTCGACGAGTTGAATTTATCAGAAGCAACCAAGACGATCATCGATCCTGTCAAACGAATCGAAACTGCGTTACACACTGCGTTAGATTAATTGTAGAAACCAGTCGTGTCCGCGATAATTCGATTGGCTCGATTGAGCGCCGTTTCTAGCCTGGATTCACGCGACAATTGCACAAAAGCACTTTCACGTGGTTCTCCAATCGCTCATCACCAAGGAAGACCGAACGACGAATAGGTTCGAGTGTCTCAGCTCGAAGGAGCAGAGTTTCTTCGTGTGTGAACGACATCTGGAACCGTTCTTCCTTTGTGCACCTTCCCTGAGCAACTTAAAACGTCTCAACTCTTCAGTTTTCACCTCAAGAAACTTGGTTTCACGCTGAGACGCGTCTTCTTCTTTCCTTTGTTGTGCCTCGTGAACTTTTATTCCTTAAAAATTAAAAATAAGGAAACAAATCGAACAATAGAAGGCGTGCTGGCTGGTTTGCGAGATTAATGCTGCATTATTATTGAAGGAGAATGAAAGATTTAAAAGATTGTGTTAGAAAGCGACATTATCTTTAACTGATCTTTGACATGATAGAATTTATCGAGGTAGACCATTGGGAGATAAAGTTGGAGGAGATGAAGGTTAAGTTCCGGATCGTAAAAAGGTAGTAAATTAAAGATCTGTCTCTGGAGGAACTCTCCTAGGAGTAGCTCCTAAAATAAATCCAAGGTCAATTTTTACCATTTGTTTTAGACTGTCGACGACTTTTCAGCAAGTTTTGCCTTCCCTTTCATTCTTGTGTGAGATTTAACGTCACGAGTGTATTTTAAAACAAAAAAATCTAACACGATCGTTCTCCTCATAGCTTCTATCATAAAATTGTCGACGTTTAATCTTTCAGATTACTTATTCTCATATATCCATTTCATTTAATGATATCAAGATGTAATTTATTAAAATTTTTCATAATTAAAGGTACTAAAATCCCCCGGTAGATTGTGAAAAATGGAAAATGGAATAGAAATTCAGATTTCTCGTAGAACCCACTGGTTCGCAATTAAAAGCTACATTCCGTAACTGAATAATGTTCAAAATAAAAATCCCACGACTTGTCACCTGGAATTTTAAAAAGTTTTTAAATTTAAATTTCTAAGAGATTTTCTTGTGGACAGGGAATTGTGGTACCTGAAAAATCGATTTCGTTCGCGAGAGTTAATCCGCCAGTGGCATTCCTGGAACTCTGTGCGACCGAAATCCGTGCTCGCTGATGTACTTCCGCTGCCACAGGTGTGCAGTCGCCGCAGACTAGCGAATAAATAGTAGCCCGTGGCTTCTGCAATACTTCGATCTTCCCTATGACCAACTTTCCTATTTATTATTTAGTGGACGTACCTCGGAACACGCTCTAATTCCTATTACTGGCCGCAGAGAGTGAAGTGGTGAACTAGCGTTGATCAACGAACACGTATTTCCGAATAGAGCTCTAACAGAGCTCAATCCCTGTTAACCTAATTTTCCGAGTAGTTAGATTTAAGTTTCCCCCTTTTCAATTTCAAGCTGGCTGGAAGATGTACGAAGAAGATAATACGCGTTTCTTCGTCAGTTTAAACGAGCTCTTTCCAAGTTCGTGAATTTAACAGCATCGGTGTTAATGACGATGGTTTGACAGGTTTAACAGAATATTACCGAGGGATCGATAGACATTCTCGTTAGTTTCGATATAGAGGGTATTAAACTTAATCGAAATGGTCTCGGAAGAGGGTCGATAATCCCTGTATCTTAAATAAAAATTCCAAGTATTAATTAATACATTTTCTGAGGGAAAGCAATAATCCTTGTGTCTCGAATACAAATTTCGGGACTTCAATTAAAATAATTGATCAAAGCGTTCTTTTAAATGGACATTCATAATTCCTACATGAATATTCCAAATATGAATTTTAATGGAAATTCCCTCAAATGAAAAGCAAAAATATCTACGTTTTAGACAAAGTTTCATATACAGATTGAAAAAAAGAAGAATACTGGACATTACATGACCGGTGTAGGAGACAAAGTTCGCAGTAAATCGAAACTGAACCACCGATAGACCACGATGGGCTCGTTCCATGGGATGGTTATCGAAGAACGCGAGGCAATTGATTCGTAGAGGTAATAGGTCGCGTTGCAGGCGTCAGCTGGCTGCAATCTACTGATTCGACCGCAGTCACAGCGCATTAACCGTGAAATATAGACGTGCCGCGATAAGCATGTATGTATTTAGGCCATTAGCCGAGATATTATTTTCATAAATAATGACGCGTGATTAGAACGATGTCGGGCTTAGAAGCTCGTTCGACGTTGCTACTGCGCATTGATTCAATGATTCAGCCATTATTCGCTCCCGGAACCTCTTAATTAAACACACTTATTTAATCTAGTGCCGTTAAATTTTCGCCGACTTTTCAGATTAACGGACCGACGTCGTTTGCAAGAGCTTTTTACCGGCTTTTCACGGAGAATTTTATCGATTGAAACGATTGAAACGATTAAATTATTGCAAAGTATTTTGATACAAGGACTTCAGTTTATCGAAGTTTGGATTAATTTGGAGTATAGCAACTGAAAGCGGGTTACTCAAAAAAGTTTTGTCAATTGTATAATATTATATAACAGATTAGTTGTGTTCAAACATAAACATACATCTTATACCATCATTTAAGATGCAATCTGACGATGTAATATTTAATTATAGTGGATTGTACAAGTCATATTTGTTTAAATTAATGGAAGGTTAAAAGTAAAGTACAGTAAAGTAAGGGAAGAAAAGTCAGTACCTATGTTCGTCTATCATATAAAAGGGATTATGTCTATTAATAAATAAATAATAATAAGAAAAATTGTATACATTCAGGAATAATGAACGACATTCGTTTCGCTCGAAGTCTTCACTAACTTTCTAATAATTTTGCAATCGAGAAATATCGATCGTTCTAGCGATTCTCTGTAATTATAGAATTTCTAGAATCTGTAATTATAGAAATTTTACATAGAAATCGCAAAGGACGAAACAGGAAGCTATAATCTTAAATTGTATTCCCTTGGGAATAAAGAGGAGAGAAATGCAAGAAGCCAGGTTCTATACTCTTAATGAGTATAGAACGCTTGGTTTCCTGGTGTTCTCGCGAGAACGTCTTCCGCCAAAAAGTAAATTGCGCAACAGTGTGACGAGAAAGATGGAAACGAGCGATTTTTCCACACTAACGGGTCACCGAGGGAAAAAGTAAACCGTCCACGAAAACATACGTTTGCGGAAACTGCAAGAAATACCGAGGCCCGTGCGGAAAACACGTGGCTGCTGACCACCGTAATATATCAGTGTCTCGGACAACAATAATTACACACCGATAAGAAACAGCTGCGCTGTTCGTAAACTCAGCCTCTCACGGATTGTCTGGTTAAATAGAAAACGAAGGCAAAATTGCCGACCGACGGGTGTAACCCGACAAGTCAGTACACTTTGTTCGAGCTAGCGATTTACTTGCAGTATTTGTTGCGATGTTGCATACAATGTTGAGTGTTCAGTTTGGGGATCCAGAGAGTTACATGCAAATTATGGAGTGTTATAATTTGCTGATAGTATCGAGGTATGATTGATTTAAGGTAACGAATTGATCGTACTAACTGCAATAGAATAAAAGTTAATCAAAAGCGGCGGAAGATTGATTGTAAAAATGTTAATCCAAAGAGAAACTGAGTAAAGAAACTATACGAATACTAATGGAAGAGTAATTCATATTACTTAGTCTATAAAATTACCAAGTAATCAACCGTTAATTCCATTTCGTACTTCTTTCTTTCGCAGAATAACAGTTTATAATTTCTCTTTCTGATAGATCTCGCGTTACATCCGGAAGAGTTTTCTCTGACGCGAACAGTTTTCTCGTGTTATCCGGAGGAAACAGCGCAACTGGATTCAGCGACAAAAATAGGAAATTTCGTTAGAGGAGTAGAAGATTCGGTCAATCAAATTAGGGGGCACGTCAGAACGAATAAACGACTGGAAATGGCAGTAATTACACGACTGAAAGAACAGAGGAACGAGTCTGTCTCCTCTCGTCAACGGGAAGATGCGTTGCTGTGTCGCGACGGCTTTGTAATCATCGTCACGTCCGATTTTCCTACTAGTAATTCGACGACAAACTGTAGCTGTGTGGTTTCGTTCTGGTAACGGAATGAAAAGCGTCGCGAAACAGACGAATAGTCGACGCAACACGCAGTTGAGGAAACAACACTCGGACCCTGACTAATCGATTATGCTCGTTCGCTTATTATATACTTTCACTGATTGCGTCACGAGATCGAGGTTGGAAACGAGGAAAGCGTGGGACCTGGCATTAATACGTAATACAAGCAGTTATTACACGGCCGGCTATTCGCGTTGGAACGACGGATACCCAGCAAGTTGGAAAGCACTGTCCTTAGGCAGCACGTACGTTATTTCACGTCATGCGTTCTTGGTCGCGTTAAGCGGCCTGCCGTTTAATTGCCTGCGTATTCCTGGCTAATACGTTCTTGCAGCGCTTTGTCTTTGCGTGCTACGAAACATTTCTTTATATTCGAAAGCGATCGTAACTTTATTTTCTTTCCTTTTTGTTAAGGCTTCTAGATTACAAGAGAGATTATTTAAAAATTTATAGCGTTAAATTTGCAGAGTTGTTAAATTAATTCTGTTCTTTGTGTTGCGAAAGGAGATGTGGAAAAACTTGATCGAGGCCGGATCAAATTTTTATTTTGTAGAAATGTTTTGGTGATAAATGAATACAATCCTCTCTATTCTTCTGCTTAATCGTAATTAGTTTCGATACTAAGTATTGAAATTTGTTCTCCGATATACATGCAATTTATTCTGAAAACAAATTAACGTATATATTATAAATCCATTATAGAGATACATTTTCATAAGATTCGTACAAATGTAGTTCCAAACAATCGTAGCCGTTCGGATATTGGAAATTTAACTATCGTTCGTATATCTGAAACAGAGCTGTTAAGTCCATTAACTGACTCAATAACAAAGTATGGGTAAGTGGAGTTCTATAGTAAATTATATGACGTAGATTGAAATACTACTAAATGAAAGGTATAAGTATAAAATCATACTCTACTTCTTTAGCTCTAAGATAAACACTAAATGAAAATCATTTTATACGTAGAAATATCTGAAATATTATGTACAGAATGGTCCATGCAACTGTCTTACTTTATAATTCCATTACGAGTGCAGTTACAGAAAGATGTCAAAAGAGAAAGATAAATGATCCAAAGAATATTACATTCGTAGGACCATGTTTTGTTTAGAAGCGTAATAGTGCATGTACAATCAACACTTGTAATATCTTTTTTAATGTAAAATTTATTAACATTAAATTTATCGCACGCAAGACAATGAAAACACAAATGCAAGAGTATTGCGTTACTGTCAGGCCTTTCCTTATTTTCCATATGATATTCTACAAAATTAAAGTTAAAATATCTTTTAAACTAAAGAGTTCTCGACCGTGTTACATTAATATTCTCTTTCGTAGAATGACGAAAGGAATATATCTATGTAAAAAAAGCATGCATTGCCATTTTAAAAAATAATGAAATTGTTGATTGCACATGCACCATTGCACTTCTAAAAAAAATATGATCCTACGGATGTAGTACTCCTTGAACCATTCATCTTTCTCCTTTGGCATTTTTCTGTAACTGTACTGGTAACAGAGTTATAAAATCGAACAGCTGCGTGGGCCACCCTGTATATCTTCATCAGATAAGAAGCGAAGAAAGCTTTGCAATTAAAACGATTCTGCGGTGTACAATTAAACAGTTTTATCTATAGATCTGAGATAAAATGGCACACCCTATGTGTTTTAATCCAATTCGGATTATAACACGGTTGTCGTGAAATCTTTCTCTCTCCATTGAGCAGTAATCGGCTCAAATCGGGCTAACGAGAATCATGATTTACGCGTCAAGCTTAGTTGTAGTTTTCGCCTCCTCGAGAGTGAACGAGCACGTTCATCTCGCGTATCGACGCGCATTATCTCGCCGTTCGTTCCAGAACAACTTCGCGCCTGTGATAACTGCATTTGTCACATGGCCGAACTCAACTTTCGTTTGAACGATTAGTAATTTATTTATGAGGAACCTCGTGTGCTCGGCCGAAGCGGGATAATCAATTTTCTGGCACATAAAAATTTCATAATATAAACACAGGAAATGAATAATTAATCCGGGAAAAATATAAATAAATCTCTATGAAGAGCAACTAAAAGTTGAAATACGTGACTAATGATGCTAATAAAATGACAGGCTTATAATAATGTGGTGATAAAATAAAAGCAATGAAAGATATATCTAATTTATACTAAGTATATTGATACTTAATTTATTAATATCTATATAGCTATTCTGACACTTATAATTAGGAATGTATTTTATCAAGGAAATCATCTCGATTCGTATGCAACCAGTTTTTATCGTCGAATCGTTCAGCAAACGTATCTCAACGTTTAATTAACTTTGAGAAGTATCAGAGACTAACCACCGATGAAACAAAAAGGGGAAACGAACCGTTGATCTATGTTAATTCGTTTCGACCCAGGCTTTGATGTTCTCGTCCCTTTGGTCACATTTTAGGGAGTTTAAGAACCGACACCAGTAGTCGATTAACGTTTCCAATTAAAGTTAATAAACCGGCGTTTCTGCAGCTTAATGAGGTTTGGTTTGCTTCCTGGTTCTTGAGCGACAAAGTTCGCGAGGGGTGCGAATTTCGACGAAGGTTTCGACGAACGACACCAGCACCTTTTCCGTGGCACGTTGGCTAATTTTCATATGTCACGGACCCTCTCGTAATTTCGAGTTGTCTCCGGTTCGCGCGTTACACGCAGTTAGATAAGGTTATGCGTTTTAATTACGGGCTGAATTACAACAGCGAAGTGGATTCTTCGTGTGTCGCACGCCTCACCCCTGCGCTCTGACTTATGCATTATTTACATAATCCGGCCGAGGGGGAAAAATAGCCTCGCTCGCTACAGAGCCACCGCCGGCTTTATTTTTAATGCAACAAAGTGCCGCTTTGTTATTCGGCGACTCGTGATTTTTCCTTGCGCCGTGTTAAAGCGGAACGTGATCATAGTGAACTGTCGGCGAAGAGACATATTAATGTTCTTTTGAGATTAAATAATTTAGGATGAAAATGGGGATGTATCTTTTCGAGAGGCGAACGATTAATTTGGATAATGAACTTTCAAAGAAAATTCAACGCTTTGCTTTTGTAGAGCCCAGTTAACCAATAATTAATTACCGTGAATTACGCTAACATGTAACATAAGAGGCGTTAGAATATCTTTATCGTGTTGCGAATCATGTTCCAATTCATTCACAGTGTTTGAAAAAAAACTCCAATATAAAATTGAAACAATGTAACAAGGTATAAACATTATTCTCGTAATTTGAGAAATGTTATAATGATACAAAGACAATTGAATCGAAAATGAGTCAAAGTAGATAGCAAAATGAATACAATATATGCTACGTAAGATGTTTTAACTTATTTAGCTGTACAGAATTCATTCTTAAATTATCAAGTGACTAAGCACGGAACGTCTCAAGTTTAATCATCCAAAGAACTATTCGAAACATCCGCCGAAATAGTGATACTGCTGCCTGACTAGTGTCATCCGCTACTACTTGAATCTTCTGACTGCGCAGTCTTAAGCTTACGGCAATGAGCCCGGTCTTTACGACTACCTTCCACAGTCCTTCGTCGTATGCAAATGAAATATCTGGCGTATTCACCCACGGACCCATTAATGTCCTTCCATTATGACCGGTGGCGAACGAAAATCCCTTTAACAGGCGATCATTAAACATCGTTGCGCCTTTCAGAACGTTTTAATGACCCAACGGGATAGCCATGGGGATTAATCAAGATTGATTTAGTCGAACAATCCAGGTTATACTGTAGATTTAACCGTAGATTATGCCGCTGGTGAGTATATTCCCAAGGACATGGAACACCGCTCCAGGAGACGTCTCTCTGGGGACTCTACATTTAGTTTCATGACTTCGCGTCTACGTGGTGATTGACTTTCCGTGAAACCCGTGAGGTCAATGATAGGATTTGTCGAAAATAGGTTTGTGAGATATCTAGCGTATTGTAATAATATGAATCAGATACACCGGCTCACGATAGTAATTTGAACATTTGCTATGAGCAACTTCCTATATCTGTTATATATGTTATGTAAAACATTTTGAAATTAGTTCTCTAATGAGACACTACTATCATGATTACATCGAGCCTATTAATTAATAATCGAGTTGAGTCGAAAATTTGACAAACAAAGAATAAGAAGTTTATTTCATTCATAACAGGTAAAAACTTTTATTCTCTTTACAATTGCGATGTTGGAGTGGAAATATTATACGCGACAGAATGTACAATATGAATTGTGTAGTTGACGAAAGAAACCGTCGTCGATCAAACCATTGACCACGAACAATCTCTCCTAGGATCTCGCGTTAATTCGCCATTGTGACCTGTAAGATAGGGATTTTCGTGATCCGATTTACGTTATCTATCCTCGAAAATTCATCCATGGAATATCGAATCACGCTTAAACCATTGATTGACCCTGATTCTCCAATAATTTCCGGCTTCCCCTCCCGTTTAATATAGAGTGTCACAAGTTTCTGTAACACAGTTTAATTAATTGTTTCAAGCAACTACCTTCCATTCCATAACTGTATCGAATAACATCATTAACGTTATTGCAGAACAAAATTGGCATTCCCATCGAAATATTTCACCAAATAATGCTGCAAAGACGAAAGGAAAAAGAAAAAGCGATACACGTGTAAAAGTATTTTTTAGTTGAAAGTTTCTGAACGTACACTTTCAGAGAAGTGAAACGGGACAAAGAGGAAAGTCCATTGAACGAACAGAAAGAGAACAACTCAGCGAAACAAAGCAATCGGAACAATTGTAAAGAGGGGTTGAAAGAGAAAAAGGCGGGGAAACAGACCGAAACCACTTTACCAGTGAGCATTGCCAATTTTACGGCGTAAAAATCGTTACGATCGATCAATTGCGTTTCTGTGACGTATAATTTCATGTGGTCAGAATGCAGAGATTCTCTGGCACTGCACTGGCCGGTGAAATTAAATCGAAGGCTTGAGAAACTGTCGGAGAATTGTTGGCAAATAACTTTCCTTCAGCGATGTGCGACCAGGTCGAACGGATTAGCGGCCGAGTTTAATCAAACCGATTGTAAATCCTGCGAGGCAAGTGTTCTATGAAAATTCATTTGCGTCAACCCTCTAGCATCTGCCTCTATCTAGCGGCCACTAAATTGTTAATTAAATCGAGCAGGCCGAGTTTTATCGTGGCTCGAATTACCCCGGTCGACAACGCTTCGTCCGACGATTTACATTTAATTTCTTGTCGGCTGGGAAGTTTACAAGCTACCGAGCTCAGACAGTTTCGTTGTTTTGTCATTTATGTTTAGTAATAGCTGCGATTACGTCGTGTATCTCGTTTACAAGAAAAAAAAAAAATTCATTCGTTGTAATAACCAACAGAGTCTCACGACAACAGGCCAGAACATTAAAAATTAGGACTCTTACTTGTGAACATATAATCTGGTGCTTAAATGTATTAGTTAAATACCCAAATAACAGTATTTCACAGAAAATCGGGCGAAAAATCCACGCAGACTCTGTACACCAACAGTTCGCATTTCACTGGCGAATGTAAAAGCAGCGGATTTTACAAAACCTTTTACCATTACCCCGTGATTCTCATTTTCTCCGAATGAAACTCTGTCTAGTTTTATCCCCGATAAACTCGATAATCAAACGAGGGAATCAAGAACAGCCTAACGAACCGAGTAATCATCGATTCGAATTGGGAGACATAAGATGACCCGATTCAGCGTTCGTGCATAATTAATTGCAGGTTCAACTCCTTCCAGTCAGATTTCAGGCAGAGTGTGTCAGGTTGAAAGGCCGTGCAGGATCTTCTCTTTCACAAAAGGACAGTCAGACAGGGCACTTTTTGTCACCAGTGCTGTTCTCTCGCAGCCTTTTCATCTCGCCGACACTCGGTAATGGAACACTGCCAAATGTAAGAATCCGTACTCTTCTTCGCCGTGTGCGTGAGATAGAATAGCCATTTTAACAACCCTGGAATATTCCATACCTTGCCATACCTTGTCTCATTTTTCTCTTTTTTCATCTGTTTCTCATCTTTTTTTCATTTTCTTTTTCATTTTTTTCTCCCCTTTCTTTTTCTTTTTTCTTTCTTTTTCTCCCCCTTTTTGTTCACAGTGATGTGTGTGATTTGAATGAAGAAATAATTTGTTTCCCCTTGTTCAGTGTTACAGGTTTTTGGACAAGGGGAATAATGAAAAAAGAACAGAATATTTGAAAAAATATGTATTGGTTCAGGAAATATTGTAGCAGAATTTCTCTCATTCGGTTTGTCGTCCGATTAATTTTCGAGTCGCGACGCTGTTTGCGCAGTTTAGTTATGCGACAAGGCAACGTTTTATCCTTCTACGTACGCGTGCAATACGGTTTCCGATTCAAATTTGACGGATATTCAATTCGCAATGCGAAGAAGAAGCGTGATATTTTCATGCGCAAAACAAATTTTGAGATTAAGGCGAAATTATTTTTCCCACGTCACGAACAAAATTGGTTAATAACTCATAAATGGGAACCAGAATTTTTTTTTACTAATACGCCAATCTATGCTTTTGTCACAGGTGAAATTCGAGCAGCTATATGAAAAACCAAACTTCCGAGCGCCTTATCACGTGTGACCGTCCGGTCAGCACCCGTTCTCAGCCGCCTGGGTGGCATTCGGTCACTCTAGCCGTTCTCCGAAATATATGATAATTACGACCAAAGGCTTCTCCCACTCCAACGAATAAAAGAATATAAATGCTCCCTCAAAAATCATCCAGTTAGTCTAAAAAATTCTCAACTACCCTAAGTATCAAAAGTGTATCATCGCGAACCAAAAATAATACTGTACAAATTGAGAACAAAATAAAGAACTCGATCTCCTGTTCGGAAATTGACAAGTTTCTTGTTTTATCTTAATTTTTAGGCGAAACTTTCATCGCTGTCAATAAGCTGGTATTAAAAAATATTTAAATACACCGACTTTATATTCGTGAAATTTAAATTCCAGACTAACCGTGAAAAGTTAGTTTCGCGGAAGACTATCTGAACTTGCCGCGTCCGGAATATTAAGATAAAACTCAGCCAGAAAACTTGTACACAACAGGCAAGATTGGTCTGCATTGAATGCCAACGCTTACTCGCGGCGGATGAAGATTTCCTAAGATTTTAGATTCTGTCCCTTCCTCGAATTACTTATTGGCGAGTACGGCAACTTCATTGAAGTTATGAGAAGCAAAGAACCGATGGAACAATTGGACGAGATGGCCTCAGAACGAGAACCACGGAAGTCCATTAGTTGCCAGCTATTTCCGTGGAATAAAATCACCCGAAAGGCAGATATAAGCTTCTTCGTTTTTCCTTTCTTTTACCATCGACTAGCTGATGGAACAGCCAAAGCACTGCTGAAAAACGGAACACGAAAAGGCCGAGGCGAAACTTATGCAAATTCGCAATTTCGTTCGTACGTAATGTTTTCGTCGTCCTTTCGGCGAGGATTAGTTCATTCCCTTTCCATTGCTGGTCGGTCCTCCTTTCTCAAATGCAAATCAGTTGGAGGTATTTTACGAATTTTTATGCACTGAAGTTTGACTATGTTTCGTTAGTTACATCGGTTATATGTCTGCCTTTTATATTCTGGTCGTTTCTACTTGGATATAGGGCTTCGACGCTTTATTGTTGACTGTTACTACTTAACAATGGCTCGCGCAAGACGTTGTGCATTTTCTTCACTTCAGAAACGCTTGTAATAACGTCCTCGTATATCTACGCTTCTATCAGAGTACAATTTTCAGATGTAGGAATAAAAATTTTTATTCTTTTCCTCCGTAAATGGCAAACACTTTTAACTCGACTACATTAAAATTAAAACTGCGCTAGTGCATACTGCACGAAGCCACGATTTTACAGCATCGTAGAGAAATATTTTTAATGTTTCCATATCCCTGTAAAAGTACGATCATCGAAGAACAAAGAAGCTTCAGATGCATCGTCATCGAGGCGCTTTCATCCTCTTCTACGAGCAACACGTATCGATTCTCGCTAATCTTCGTCCCGTTAAAAGCATTCCACAAGGAAATTCTATTTTTTTCACGATAAATCTCGATCCTCTCGCAGCGGAGGATTACTCGCGTTTCCGATCTACGGAAAACACGAAGAGGCAAGATGTACGGATCATGAAACGCGTCGAATGTTTGCATTGTGCACGAGCTCGCCGGCGTTTCGAGCGTTTTCAATTTTTCTCGAATGCATGCAACTTTCTTTCTAGAACGATTGTACAGTTTATAAGAGAGGTTGAAACAATTTTACGAGCCGACAGGGGATTGGGGAAAATCGGCCGTGTGAAAAGGCCGCGCGTCCAGTACTGGCGATAAGGTGTGAATTATGAAGCCACTTGTACGCGACGCCACCACCAGATAAGGGCATCATTAACGCGCTCGTTCATTATCGGCTTCTTGTAAATTTCACCGGGTTTCGTGATCTTTTGTCGATGCGTATAGAAAGATTCTAGAGAAGTAGTAACAACGGTAAGTCGCAATTATTTTTATGGATTTGTAAGGAATTGCAGCATTTGGTTAGTGTGTCTTGACTGACACAACCTAGTTGCAACTTTTTTTGTGAAACTAATGAAAGCAGCGATTCAGAATGTATAGAAAGACTGACAGGAAGAATATTCAATACTGACAATTAGGCTGTAAGGATATTTTAATGAAAAAGTGAGAGAATCAACAGTAATGGAATAAATAATGAACAATTGTCAGATAAATAACAACGAATAATATCTGGAAGAACAGTTAATAAAAGTTTCAATTAAAACGATCGACTTCTTTCTTTTCAAAGAACAATAACGAGAGAGTCATGCTGAAGAGAAGAATCCTGATCAACCTTGTAAAAGCATCGTGTAACAGTTATCTCTGTTGAAGAAGTGGAAAAATTCTCCAACTATTGAGTTAAATGTGTATTGAAAATCGATGCTGCGAAAGCATAAATGCTCGCGATTCCATTCCAGCGTTTCACGCTGAATAAACTCTCGAATTCGAACGAGGATCCGATAAATCTGAAGTGAGACTCGAAAAATCGAGTTGTCCCTCCGGTTTTCGGCTGTTCTTTCGTCCGAATGGCCACTGTAAATTCACTTGGCACCAAGCAAATCTGCAACTCAAACTGCCCTGCTTTGAGCGGAAAAGATATTAGCGTGTCCTCGCGGCTCCCCTATCGCGAAAATATGGTATCTTTATTGCCGTAATAAATACGCTGTTGTTTGCCATTCATCGTGATCATGTTTGCGCTCGTAACGTAAATATCCCTTAATGCGTGCAATTGTACAAATTCCGCCGACCACTCTGCCAGGTTCCCCTATTAAAACGCCACTGCATTAACTAAAACAACCCTCGTTGGCCGACACTTTTTGCAATATCATCGCCGTTTATCCTTAATATCGTTGATCTTACCCGGCCATAATATCTTCCATAATGTTCATTTCTCTCCTCTTGTCTCGAATCCAAATCGTTCAGGCAGCTTAAACGTGCATATTCGTTTAATGCTTCACTTTACCAATTGATTATTAGGTCTCTAGGTTTTTACTAATTGGGAAATTAACCCTTTGGAATTGGGGATTTCACACAGTCGTAGCACGAAGGAGAGTTAGGTAAGCTTCCAACCATGGTACCACAAATTTCTTGTGTTACGCATTATTATTAGATTATTATTAGACCGAGAGTGTTTGTGAGAGATTTACAGGCGCGTACACAGAACGTACATCGTAAACAAAAATAAAGTCCAAGTTTCAAGTTTGATCCGTCAAATATTCAAGTTTCTATTTCTCTAACAATGTTTATACAAAATAGGAATTATTAGAATTGGAATTATACTCTGAATAATCTGAATTTCCAGCGGAATTCCGACAGTATACAAAAATTCTGTAGCTGTAAAAATATTTGATTAATGTAACAATAGATCAAGATCGATTAAAAAATAATCAGAAAAGAATGGAAGAAACGGTTGAATGAGTTTTCAGACACCCTGCACCCTCGTAAATTTCCTCACGTTTGATATTGAGCCTGTTGGAACACGGTTTCTTGGAAGTTCGTCGATAATATTGTCCTGCTCCGAATCCCCTCTCCCTCCCCCCGGCAATTTTCACCCCTCGCCACAATCGAGGGTGTAAATTTAATAAAGCTCCGTCTTTATCTAAATGACCGTGATCCCTTGCGATATCTTGGCGCGCGCGTTCACCGCCAAATACCACGGCGCGTTTAGGACTTAAGGGATCGTCTCGTCTCCTTCGTTCGCTCTCTTTATCTCTATCGGCGATTTTCCGAGTTCCAGGCGAGAATTCTTTCCGCTATAATCCGTTCAAAGAAGAATGCAATCCTCCCCCAGTCTCACCCCCCCCCCCCCTACGAACGATCGAACGTCCTACATTCTGTTCTGAATCGCGAACAGTGAAACTTTTCGGTTAACTTTGCTCCTCGTAAGGAAAAGATTGATTGGATTTTCGAGGCGTCCGAATGGAGTTCGTTCGCGAACCAAACGACCAGGGAGTAATAGAAACTTGGATCCGCCTCTGTAATAA
The DNA here is from genome assembly GCF_041682495.2 of Bombus fervidus. Lineage (NCBI taxonomy): Eukaryota > Metazoa > Arthropoda > Insecta > Hymenoptera > Apidae > Bombus > Bombus fervidus. The sequence continues at coordinate 4,406,755 of NC_091524.1, forward strand.
ATTTAACTTTCCCTGTTCGATAAAGCTGTTTGCTTACATAAGAAGAAAAAGAGATAAATTTTGCGCGTGTTAAATCCCCAAGGAATTAAAAATCGTCAACAAGGGGAGAAAATCGAATTTGCCAGAGATTCGAAGTGGGTTTTATCGGCTTCTGTCGAAGCTGCTAGCTCCGAGAGGACCTCTTACCTGCTCCCAAAATAACTTGAACTGGCTTCTAGATCACTCTATCGACCTTCGAACGCTTCTTCCACGATCGTTAAACTCTTAGACACGAAACTCAACTCCTTCACTATTCTGCTTACCGCAGAACAGAGTTCGTCGGATTTTTGCACGAACTTTCTTTGATATTCTGGCTCCATAGTTGCCTTTGGCTGTCAAGGACAGATTTTGTAAGTGCTCTTACTCGTGTGAAACTTTCTGCATCGATCAAATGCATTTTCTGCAGTTGAAGCGTAAGAAAGGATTAAGCAGGTGTATAATACACAGATCAGAATATTCTTTCTCTGAATCACAGCACCTTCGGAGTTACCCCTCTTCTATATATACGAAATATCTGTTCCTAAATTGGCGCCACAGTATCTACGATACAGGCAGCGATGGATCATTCAACGGAAATGACGAAACTTTGTTATTAAATATCTCATTAACCGTATCTTCTGAAACGAGGCAACACGAGTCTAATGCTTTTCTTCATCTATATATACACCCTATATCTCTTCGTTTTTCCCAACTACTTCCTTATTTTGTGTCAAAACTAAATTCATCCAACTCCCATTATCTCTGCTCGCAATCAATTGTATATGCAATCAGATAAATTGATATTGTTACAAACAGTTGTCCTAAGAGCCTCGTAGCATAAATTTCTTTTAGTTACAGCTTACTGTATAAGAAAACTTCTTACAAAGTACGAAAAGATTCGGAAAAAGCGGCAGCACTTACATGATTAAAATCTTATCGTCATTGGAATCGATAAGACTCGCGAATTACAAGTAAAATAGTCGAAACACAACGAGCTAGCGGACGAAGCAAATGGCTGTTTAAAACGGTTACTCGAAAGATAACCAGCTGACTAATTAGAAGGCTCTTCGGTGTACACACAGGCAGGTACAAGTGCATTCAAAACACATTCACCGACGCGAATCTTTGCTGCCTTCGTTAGCGTTGGTCGTTTACTTTGCAGCACCGGAAAAAAAGCGTCATTTGCACGCCTGATGAGAATTCTTAAAAGCGGTTTGTTAAGCACATGTATCAAGACGGAGCACAAATTCCTCGTGTTTCTCACTACGGGTAATTCCTTTCCTCGCGGAGAATCGCGATCCTTCTCTACCAGAGCGTTGAAATTGAAGAGATTGAGAAAAACGCCGGAGAATTCCGAGGGTAGTTTCACGCCAGTCAAAAGATCTCCTTTGTGCCCTTTTGTAATACACGAATGAACGAATGAAGTTTGGTTGGTTTCATTGAACGAGGCTCAATGCGTTCGCTTGAATGGAACTTGGCGAATTTAAAAATTCGTAGCTCGTGTATGTGATAATGGGATAGAAAGGTGTATGAGTTTGAAAAAGAAAATGGGAAATTGAGAAGGATATAGGGTGTATAGAGTAATTAGCGGTTCAAGTAATTCAACAATGACTTTAAAATCTGAAGTGTCTTGACACGAATGGAACACGAATTACTCGTTAAAAGATGAAAGGGTTTTAGATTAGAAGCAAACTTCGTCCTTTTTAGACAATCGTCGTTGGAATGAAGATGGATAGGACCAGGAACTCCTATTCCATGGAACGCAACTAGCATAACGCAAACCCGAGAAAGTAATTACGGGACGTCCATAAGACGATGAAGTTCAGAAATTGGACGACTGGTGAAAAGTCGGGAGGAAACCATAGCAGGTAATTCGGAAGGTTGAAGGAACGTCTCAAAGGCGACCAAGATTAATGAACTTCTTACGTCGTCGCGATTAAGCGTGAGAAAAAACTCCGTTTCCTTCTGACTTCGACCGCAGTTCTCGTTCGAGACTCGAAGAGACCTAAACACGTTCTTCCGTCACAGTTCTTCTTCCTTGGAGACTCGTTCGAAGGCTATCTATCGCTTTTTCGCCAACCAGGTCTTGTTCCGCGTAATTACTTTAGGTGTTGTGGATGGGAGCGAGAAACGCGCGGAATTTGAATGTGAGAAGAGACGGTTAAACCAAGAGATACAAAGAGAATACGATTGCACCGAGTCAATAGGATATTTCTTGAAAAGAAGAGTATACATAGGAGAAGTTTCTTCTTGAAATTCTAACCACGAGATAAGTGTACGCGAGATGGGTTTTCTTTTGCGTGTAAAAAGCTTTTTAAGATTTCCAAGTTCTGATTATGACCTGCTTAACTTTCTTTGTATTATTTCTTTATATTGGAATTTATGAAACTAATCAGTGCTGACTTTCAAACGACTCGATCAGATATAGAATAAAGACGTTCGATAGAAGTATTTTACTTTTGTTAATAGAAAATGTCGCGAATACGAGCTTCTTTAAATCATTGCATCGATAGATTCCAACATTTCGTACAGAGTTGACATTTTAGTTTCCCAATTCAATCTTTCTATTTCCACAAGGGTAATAGTAATATACATAGTCGAGTATAAACAGTCTAAAATTTCGTCGAGGGTCTTTTCTACGAAGATTTCATTATCCCCGGGGATTCCTGCGAGTTGCTTCTCGAAACGCTTAAAGTACTGTTTTCCTTTACGACACGCCGTTTTATTATTCCCTTAACCGCGAACGCTGCACGGTTCCGAGTAAAATATTCAACGCGACGGTTTTGCCTTTTTCTCTGCTCTCGCGGGACATAAAAGCTCGCAACGAAGAGTCAAAGATTCTTGGAGAGTTCGAAAATCTGCTTGTATACCAATGATCTTCGTCAGTTTATCGTGTCAGTAGAAACAGCATTCAGCGTCTCGCGATAATGGCGCCGATTTAACATCGATAATGACTCGAAAGAGAAGCGAGGAACTTCATAAAAGGAAATGAAAGCCTTTGCTGATCTTTCTGTGGAATAATAATTAGAAAACGGTGGTTTCCACTCCCTGGATGGTAATCGAATACAGAGTTTCAAGTTGACGAATTTAAATCGAAGGATAAGATTATTTGCGACTAGATTATAATGTAAAATTTGAATACCAGAATAGTTTAAAATCACGGTATAGGTTGATGATTGAATTCGTCGGCGAGAACGAGTTAATAACTCGTGAAGATAAATCGAAATCCATCGTGGAATTACTTGGTCGAATTAGTCACCGTTACAGAGATTCCATTTCGTAATGGAGGCGTTCAATTATTCTTCCAGCCCAATAAACGAGAGAAATAGCAGTTTCCTCCGGGAAATATGTCGGATTTTCTTCGAAGGAAAATCATAGTCAAGAACTGAAACGACTTGATCAAGCTTTCGGACGTATACGCGGTAACGAGACCATAATTTAACGTTTTCACCCCTCGCGACCGGAGGGAACTCGCGCATGGACCTTACTTTTTATTTACATTTAATTCCGCGTGTAAATACGTTTATGCATATTTTAACGAGTTTTGCCCGGATATTTACGCTCATAACCGCCGCCGTAATAAATATTTATCGTGGCCATTAGATCATGCATAAACATACGCGGTCGAAGAGGCGTGCTTTGTCAAATACACCGCTTATCACCGCATTTTCCACGACATTTATGCAAATATTTCGCCGCGAATTTGCGTCTGTCCGCTATATATTTCGCAAAATTTTAGCGAAACACGTCAACCGATATCACTTCGTTCTCCCCTTCTCTCCGTGATTGATATCAGTTTCCACAAGCGACGCGACGCACACAATCATAATATGATAATTTTAAACACTTGGGGCGCCAAGCTATTTAAACTTCGAATCATTCACGGGTTGAAACAATGATTTCCACCGAATTCATCTATGAATGCCCGTAAATTCGTCCCCATTATAATAATTCATCGCTTTTAACGAGCCCACCACCATAGGAACGTGATTAATTTCTGTTATAGCTTTGCTACGCATAATGTATATGTATATCTATGTATATGCGTATGCATATTTATAAGCCTATATACCTGTATTAAAAGCATTGAAATTTAGAATTACGAGTGGCTAGCGATCGATATTGTACTGTGAAGTTCTTTTAATGGAGCTACTTATCGATATACTCTGTGTAACTGTTCCTTTAATTCCATTGGCCTCTTAAGTTACGGTTTGCGATCCAGTTAAACGCAAGGCAAACAGAAGCCAAGCTCAAACTAACGAAGGGTGAGCAAGCCCTTCTCTGCTTTCGTTACGACGATCCTCAAACCACGTTACTCGACTCATCCGTCATTTAAATTGCAGCTGGTATCTCTAATTAAAAAGTATCGGGCGCAACTTCGATGAGGTATCGATTACGATGCTTTTAGCAATTTCCAATGGAGAAGCAAATAGTGAGAACTCGACGTGAAAAGCAGAAGAGTCGAAATCTAAACTTGTCCGTGTCAAAGCTCGATTCGAAACACGATTCAAAGTCAGCTGGAAATAATAAATAGTTCTTCGTTCGTTTTAGCGTTAAAAGTTACGATATTTTATTAATCAGAAACTTCTTGTCCTTGCTCTATTATTTTCAATATTTTCCTATTATTCCTCGATAGTTGAAAGATAATTTAATTTTACTCAGTTTAATTTCACTCCGGGTTGATAGCTGATGACAAACCAGAGGATTTCGCGGGAACGCGGATGAGATATCAACTACCAAGAAGGAATTAATCGCTTGTTAACGAAACACGAATATAGCGATGGCGGATCGTATTAATTTGGTGGAAATACAACGAACAGTTTACGTGGTGGCAGCATACAACGCTGTATTATATCGTCGCTGCTGCAACACCGCGTTTCCTTCGTCGTTCACTGGTTGTTTTGCATCGCCGCAGGTTGCGAATTGCGACACGCAACTATCGTAACAATGTTTATTTATTTATTTATTTATGTTTATATGTATGTGTGTATTTCTTTGTTTATTTATTTATGTATTTATTTATGTTTGTATGTATGTATGTATCTCTTTCTTTCTTTCTTTATTTATTTATGTATTTATTTATTTATTTATTTATCTAAACGGGTTTGGTCCCTTTTTATTTTTGTACACACACAGGTGGTGATACCAGGAACATATGAGTATAAAAAAGTTTTGTAATATGAAACAAATACAAGTATAACAAGTGGACTGTAGATTAATTAGATACCTAAAGCGCCTCGGAAGTTTCATGTAAGTTAGGTTCGAAAACTGATATAGAGTTGATATAGAGTTACGGTCTACTATCTGTAGATTCTTAGAGTAGCATAAAGGATAATTTGAGCGTATTCTATAAATGGATTTAGGTATATGTAGCTCGATAGTAGAATACAGTTGTTGGCACAAAAAATCAACACATTTATCAATTATAAGATCGTTCATGACACAATCCCAATCAGTCACACCAAGGAATGTTGCTACACCAATTCCAGTTTCTCTTGGGAAACTAAAATTCTTTGTAGTTATCCGTGAGAATTATTCAACAGATTACTTCGAGCTTCTAGAGATTAGCCCATGTAGTTGAAAATACCTCTTTAAACAAAATCTCTTAAAACTATACTTTAAAAAATTCCTTTAGAAATACTTCTTGAAAATACATATCTCGAGACAAAAATATGTGGCATATTGTAACTCGCTACGGTATTTCTATAACATATTTCTATGCGTAATTTCGAAGTTATGAGACCGTGAAATTCGGCTGCAATTACCAGAAATCAAGAGAACAAACACGCAAAGTGAATAATTGACAAACTGCAAATCTGTACGTTCGCTTTGAAACGTAAATGCGGCAAGTAGAAGATACAACTCTCGACTTCCGAGTGAACCCGCACAAAGAGCGAAGTTTGTGTCTGACAACGTCGTTTCCGAAGCATGAAGCGGGCCGCTTATCGCGGCGAACGTTCACGCCGGTTCTTGCCAGTCGAACGAACCTACGCCAACTCTATAATTGACTTCTAATCTCGCATAATGACGTCGGTGTATCAGAGACGTGCGAAGACCGCGAGTCCATGACTGACGAAACTTCTTGCGACAAACACGATGAGGATTGCTTTGAAGCGGTGAGAGATAATACAATCGGCGTACGACGATGTTTAGTCGGTTTTGTGATCTCAGGAAGGAAACCGACCTAGAGACGCTAACTCGAGAGGAAGTACAGGGTTAATCGTCTGGAAGGTACGAACATTCCTGAGTGACACGGGAGGAAACTCCGAAGACAATGAGGATTGTCTACGATAAACTCTGACTATTTCTAGAATTTATGCTTGTTGTTGCAAGTTGCTACGCTAGATGCTTCATTAACTTTCGCGCTACTAACTTTGCTTCGGTCGTCATTCAAAAACTATATTGGCCTACAGATATGTACTGGGAACAAGTTCCACTACACATACTATTCAGTTATGAAAGAAGACAGTAACTACGAAAGAGTGTAAAACTAGTTCTTTTGTATTGTTGATGTAGTTTTATTATTTGTTTAATAAACACAGTTTTTTCATGGTTAGGTAGTATGCTCATGTAAATTATATCGCTACATATTCAGTGAACACATGTTCAGTAACTGTTTCATTTACACGTTTTGCGCTTGTATCCATTCTAACACAATGTGATCCTACTGTGAAAATAGCTGTGCATGATGTCATATAGAGATTAGGCAACACGTGGCAGGAATGTGTATTGTGTATGTGATTCAGAAGCAAGAGAATCCTCCGTGAATCCTCTGAGAAACATAGTTTCAGAGAGTTGGAATTTCTTTTATTAAATATACTTTTCATCATTTTATTTTATATTTGACAAACAGGAATCTGCATGCAACCCAGTATCCCTGCAGTATAGTAGATCAAGCAACTCTGTATACGTATACTAACTTTTATAGTAATTTTATTCGGTTGATATTACTGTAGCAAAAAGATTAAAAACGGCGAATTTTTATTACTAAATATATTTTCTTGTCTTTGTTAGAATCTTGTTTCAAATGTTATACGGACTATCGAAAACGAAAATGAATAGTCACATGATAATCCGGTGTCCTTTTGCTACATGTGTTAGGGATTTAACGGAATCTAGACTGTCTACAGCCCTCTGGATTGCAGAGTGCCACGTAACCACGTGGAACACGGGAAAAGGATTCTCTCGCAGGACGCTCGACCAATCGAACAAATAAAACACGGCGCAGGGTTCGACAGGCTGATCTCATCGCCGAAATGACTACTTGTTCCACACCCCGCCCGACAATATCAGCCTGCTAACCCTGCCCCTTCGGTGGAAATCCCAGCTTCTGTGCCTTTCGATCGCATTGTCGGCGCTATTCGCTCACAATGAAACGCGATATATCTATTCGTTGTCGACCCGTATCGTTTATGTTCAAGAAGTGAACACAGGTACCAGCTTGTTGATGGCTTCATCGCGGTTTATACATGTTCCAAGGATTTTCTCTATTATTATTCGTGATTTTCTCGATATTTTTCTATATTTTCTGAATCTTAATATTGTAACGTACTAAAACAAATATTTTTAATATCATAGTTTAAATTTCTTGAGCTTTTTGCTGATAAAAATATTTTTCTTGTATTTTCACAATCAGTTCAAATTTTTTATGTTAAAACAAGCTCAGATAATTACGAGTCCAATTTTCTCCGAGATGGATTAAAGCAAACGATGTTCGTGTATTAAGAGGAAGTTGTTCGGAATTAAAAATTTAATCGAGAATATCTATCTTTCTTCTATCTCGGTCGTAGACAGGGATGCAAGTTGATCATTACGACGATTTTCATTTTAAATTTGCTGCTTAATTTGACTGACGGCCGTCCCTAATCGCGCGCTAAGTACGCGTCAATTTTACGAAGAATAATTCACGAAATTCATTTGTTAAGTAGTAAAACCAATCCAATTAAAAGGTTCCCAGACTTTCCTAGTGTCAGATCGTCCGCTTTAAAGAAGCATTTCTCAATGAAATTTATCTACCCTTGTTTAGTACCCGGATGTTTACTCCTATGTATCTTCGGCTCTAAATCAGCAAGCACGAATCAATTTCGACCCTGTTGGAGATTTGCATTGAACACGTAAACAAGGAAGGTTGTAGAACAACAGAAGGATTTACACAGGCATTAATGTGGAATTGAGAAAGGAATTGTGCGCCAGCAATTGCGTTATATTTAATTTAGTTCAAAGCTTATGTTACATATACTGCTTATACACCAATGATTTATATCTATATCTATCCAGCATTTCATACATATATACCAAGTGTATTTTCAATTCCTAATTCTCATTTTCTATTCCATGATCCTCTTATCCTATTTACGTACTTTTATCTGAAACAGAAGCTTCCTGAAAAAATTGTATTAAAGAATTTTCTGAATGAAAGAGCTAATATTAATTTCTAAAGTATTATTGTAAAACTCAAATTACTATCGCATACGTACAAAGTATGCAACGCTCAACGAAACAAAACCAAGAATCCATTGGAGCGATTAACTCCACTTTTACGATTATTCTTTAACTTCCGTCAATGCGATAGCCGGAGTACTAGACAGGCGGATATGTCTCCCACACGAGACATCATTTGTCTCGTAGCAGGATTACGTTCAATCGCATCTGGATAAGCTCGTTGACTCGGATCGCAGCTACTCGCTCCGATATTTTATCTCGTGGGACGTTTTCATCGTTTCTCCTCTTTTTAATAGGTTACTTCGTTCGATCAACTCCACCTCCTACGCATGTACGTGCATGCGTTTATGGGATGAAAAAGGGATCGATTAACCAGGAATCTCGGCGTATAGTCGAGGGAAAATATTGCTCGACGTCGATCACCAAATATTTGACGATTGGGTGATCCCCTCTGCCTCGGCTAGCTCCTTTTTACAGGAACGCACTCCTCATGTATCGACGATAGAATTTCTCCATTAAAGCTTTCCCACTTGGGTGCAGATAGATATCGTGACATCGTACGATCACTTGCTTGTGATTTATGAAAAGACATAGAGTTTCTTGGGAAGATTATGGGGTCGTAGTAGCATTTTATGAAATTTTCATCGGGTGATATGTCAATTTTTGGGGAAACGAAGTTCCCCAAAAATCTCTCATAAAAAAATTCTTTGAACCGTAGCAAACTTATGTGGTTGTGATAGAATTGCACGATACTTTTCTCTTGTAAGATTGAAATTTTATTCTCGTGAAAAACGTCTTAGAAACTGTAGAAAAATGTTTAATAGAATTGTATGAAGTCTTCGCGACCCAAAGGGGATACGCAGATTTTTCAAGAAACAAAGTTTCTATTTTTATACAAAATGCCTTAAGAACTCTGAGATTACAAGAATGTAGTAAAGTCGTATGAAACTTTCAGTAAAAGAATCTACTGGTACCTTGGGCTTTCACGAAACGAAGTTTTCTTTTTATACATATAAGTATCGTAGAAATTCTAATGGCAGGATGAAAATGGTATCTCGAACGTATCAATACACGATGGGAGAAGTCATGTTCAACCACCCTTTTCAAACCTGGCGAAATATTTCATACCCTTTCTTATAAAAAATTTCTCTTATTGAATTCTTGATGAAATAAGCGGGTCGTCGTCGGAATTTCGAGGCGCCAGTTGGGTCTGTGCTTCGAATAAATCGCTTGGCTTTTCCAAGGGGTCATGGCGTTAAAACACGATGCCTGACTATGACCACCGCTAGAGCACGTATCGCGGATATTCCGTCGGGATATAAATTATCGCTATTTGTACAAGAAAAAAGTATAATCTAACCCTCCGTTTTTAGGTTTTTCCAAATATTTCCTTATCTTGCCTTGCACAATTTCCAAGCTAGGGGTTGAGTTATTTAAAAATTTATCCTACGAATTATAGAAAATGGATCTTGAATAAGTTTAAGTAAATTTAATTAAACTCACGCTTTGAATAATATGGCGGAACAATTTCGTTTACGCTACCATGATCTAAACGAGCGCTAGGAGATTTCCCTTAGAAATCCCTCTCTTAGACACGATCCCTCAGTTTTCAGCATGACGAACTCACTACGTGTGCGCGCACGTCGAAATACAACGCGACGCGACGTCTCGTCTCGTCTCGTCTCGTCTCGTCTCGTCTCGTCTCGTCTCGTTCATCTCGTTATGACGAACGTTCACAGAGAAAGGAAATCCCAAAAGAACTCGCACAGTCGTCTGATAATCTCTGTCCTTATTATCTCGCCTAACGAACCGAGGCGAACGATGGAACGCCAGAGTGCCGAAATTCCTTGCGTGGAACGCATAACAGCGCGATCAATTCGAAAAATTCTTCAAACCCCCTGTACTGTACCGTCGCGTCGCGTCGATATGAGAATTCTTCGCCGAGTTCCGAGAACCGTTCTTAGCTACGACTTTGCGCGAGTAATCTAGAGTCGCTCGAAGTGCGATCGTTGCGTTGAACGACGCACGATATCGGCTCGTTATATCCCAGCCGGCGACGCTATGCTTCAGATACGAAAACAGACAGTTTCAACAAGCTGAAGGCAAACAGAAATACAGTTTTATGGAGAGAACAATTTTTGTCATGAAAATAAGAACAAGTTCTGATGCTTAAACGAAAAGTAAAGAAGTGATATTATTTTTAATGGATTTTTAGATAACTATATAGTATGTAGAATATCTAATTAACGCGTAACGAATCGATTTAATCGAAAATTTTCTTTAAAATTTCTTTAAAATCTACAAAAATCTATAGAATTTCTATAAAAAATTATTCAGAAATTGGTTGCTTTTTTTACTATCCTGCTAATTCTAAAATTTATCAGCGGTGATCGAGAAGAGACACGCATCACAGATTTTCAACCTAATATCACTTAGACGATATTTATTATAGGACACGTTATCTAACTCGGACATGCTTGGCCAAACAAATTTGTATGTAAATAGCAGTGGTAGCCAACTCGATAAATTGCTACATTGTTTGTAGGTTACACGATATAACATGTATTATTTACCGAGACAAATATATATGAATATTTTTCGACGAAATAAATCCTCGCAACGTTTTTTATATGCGAGTTATACGAATTCTGTTTGTTGATAAACGAACATCGTCCTAGTCGTCCCGTTGAAAGCTCGGATTTTTTTTTTTTTTTTCAAATGTTCTCTTCCTGGTTTTCTCTCCCTCTCTTTCTCTATTTCTCTCCCTCATCCCCCTTTTCTCGAGTATCTCTGAATTTATACGCATTTGCTTTGATAATTTCGCCAAGGATCGTTTTTGCTAGGTTGTAAGCGTTGCGCTTATTGTTCAGGCTGTATCAGTTCTGCGGAACATTGCGAACAAAATTGTTTTCTGCGGTGAAATTCCAAGAGGATTAAGAGGAAGGAGTGTGTTTACGCGCATTAATTGAATCTGCCCGCGTAAGCTTTGTTACAATTTATTTAGCGCGTAAGCATCGTTGCAATTTTGTTTTTGCACGTATGAATGTAATATTCTTAATAGGGCCGGTTCATAAGATTGAACGAAAATTGAATCAACTACAGATGGGAAGTTTCCTGGTTGTCAAATATTAGTATACGTATGGTACTCTTGAAGAAATGGAAAATTAATGTTATTACCGTCGTCGACAAATACAAAGAAAAGAAAGGAGGTTACTATATAAATAAATTTATAAATATTTAGAAAGTTTCAAAAAATTTCACCACGGTAGTGTATTGAATCTATTTGATCGTGTCATACAAATTTTCCAAAACCAAATTAATTAATACTAATAGAAATCACTTATTGCGTTTTAATTACGAAATAAGATGTCTCACACAATATTCCAGAATCCCTTATTATCCCTTCAAATCAGTATGAAAACAGAGACTATCTATATATCCAAACAGACCATTCAAGTATCCTCATGAAACATTGACACAAACGTACTCGTCGTTCACACGTATTCAGCCGAAAAGAAGAAGAAAAAAAAAAACGGTTTCGGCAAGAAAGTCAGTCAAAACAGGAAGAGTACAAGGAATGTGATGGCAAGAGGAAAAGTGTACTCGTTGATTCGAGGTGAGTTCCGGACGAACTGGAAGGCGCATCACCATTGAATCCAGGAGGCTCTTGAAAAATACGAGGCAGTCGTTTGAAAAGCCGCCTTAACATGATCTCTTTCTCTTTTTCTTTCAGGTTGGCGTACGAGTCACGGCGATACTCGGCTCTGTGCGCAATCTGGATCAAGGCCCGTGTCGATGCTTACCTACTAGGAATTCCGATATTGCAACTCAGCGTTTCGCGCGCGAGCTCACCCTGTTCACCCAGCGCGCCCTTCCCTCCCCACCCAGTCCACCATGGCCGGTGTCGCGTTGGGTGCGGACATACGTATGCACGTGAAATCGACTAGGTGCATGTGTCCTCGATGTATGTGTGCTGCCAGGCGAAAGCGAGTACTCGACTAAAAGCGAACACGCCACGCTGCCGCGCCGAATCTAACACATCGAATGAATACTTCGAAGCAAACACGTACACTGCCTCACCAAAGTATTTGGACACTAACCATACAATGATTTTATGTGTACGCTGTATGTGATTCGTTAAGTATATCGAAATTTCATTAGCAGTGTAACGAGACTCGACTGTCATGATTATATTAAATTATATTATATTATTAAATTAGATCCTATTAAATGTTGAGGTTTATTAATAGACTATCGATTCAAATACTTTTGTGAGGTATAATATATATATCTGAATTTGTTTGAAACTTTATCAATATAATCATGTTAATCAATTGTCGTGATAATAATACCAACGAAATTTCAAAATGTTTCGTGCTACACACGTGACGTATTCGTAGAAGATGACTATGATTGTTCGAGTGCTTTCGTGAGCCTGTGTAACACACGACTGAGAGAACACACGAAGTGGACGTTCTAACAAGTAGAAGTTTGACGGACGAATGGTTCGGAGCGACCGGGAGGGACGTGCAGCGAAGTTCCTGGCATTTGCATGAAAGGTATCGCGTTCGATTAACGGATTCTGGGTTAAAAATTGAATTATTCATGGCACCGTGAGGGGTGGTTGTTTAACTGTCACGAGGCGAGCTGTTGTAAAGCCTTGGATTTACAAGGACTAGGAATGATTTCGGTTAAACGTTATGGAAGTGGTTGGGGCTTACGTAGATGAATCGATGGTCCGGGAGAACAGATTGAATTTCATGTTCTTCTGTACATAGTTTCAATAATAGTTAAAGGATTAAATTAATTGGCTGCCCATTCCTGCAACACGAAATCTGGTCGGGTTCTCATTTCCGCCGAAAAACACGAAACCAATCAAACCATCGTCCCACCTTCTCGTTCAGTCAATACGTTCTGTTGGGAAGGGAAGCATTTTCCAATAAAGACAAATAAAATTCCCCGATCGATCTTGCGTCCAACATTCTCCCGCTGGCTAAAATTCATCAGTTAAAAGAAACAACCTCATCGACTGGCCACTTTTCGCAACAAATAACGAGCGTTTCTTTAGTAATTTGTTTCGAAGGTGGGAAAACGAGTGGCTTGATCGTTGACGACCTCGGAACAACAGAGCGTTCCCTAGACGCTCTTTATATGCGTCGTAAGTCGCAACTCCTATGAACTAAAAGCCAAGGATACTCTGGAGCTTTTGCGTCGTCTTGGCAGCTATCTCTGCTCTAAGTTGACTCGTCGTCGACGCACGAAATAAAACGTTCAGTTTGATATGGCTCGCGTGGACGCTGAAAGGGGACGCATAAATTTCACGAGGTAACTCAGTCGCGCGATTGCACTCGCAATTACGGCCACTTCGCTGGAACGGAGCGCGTCGGTTCGAACGGGAATTGCAATCTCGCCCAGATGAATTATCTCGTTGGCGAGGCGCGTTCTTTGGAGCCGTGTATGCCAGGCAAGTGACGACGCATTGTCTCGAGCACTCGCCGAGAATGAAGTGGTTTCATGGAACCTGCGAGTGGCTGTTTATCGTGTGCCCGTTTTTTTCCAGTGTCACGTGGACACTGGAGAAGTAAGGAATTTTTGATGATCGTGCTCCACGCTTTTTGCACCTTTTATCTAGACTCAAAACGATGTCTTGAATCGTTTTTAATCTCTCGACTATTTCACTGATATCTATGTAAAAGTCGAGGAGCGATTTAATGGATTTCGCAAGATTTAACAGGTTTCATGGTTTTTGTTTCGCGGTTTCGCTTTCCGCCGTGCGTTTTATACAATACGTTACGGAATTAGATCCGGTTTTCGGGATATTTATAGAGTTATTCGTCGGTCGAGATAAGAATCTCGCGGAACGCGAATAGTCGACCGATCATTTTCCATACCTGAGACTTTTCCCGTGACATTTATCATTATTTCTTTCGTATCGGATCAAGTCGCTGGTATTCAGGGATTGTCAAGAGAATAAGATATCGTTAAGGCGGAACGCTCGAACTGTTGGCTGGAAGTTCCAGTGAAAGGTGTTATTACGAATAATTTCCTCCTCTCGGAAAGCACACGCAACGCGTTTCATAGTGGGACATATGCTACAAAATTGATTTTATCCGACTCTGGAATAGCATGCGAATCTTGTCGATTGTTGATATCTACGTAGCTTTTGTTACGAACTATTCTATTTTTCGTCGTGTCCAAAAAGCACGTTTACAACCAGACAAAAACATACAAACATGAAACTTAATTTCGATAGAAAATATGCAATCCACCGATCGGCGATTGTATAAATTCCAAAGTTAAAACAAACTCCAATCAGTAATAGAGTAATATCGCGTAGTTTTGGTGTAGACGCACGAATAAACACGAAAATAAACAATCGGCTTAAACTCCATCTGCTCAATCGAATATCGCCGTTCGATATATTTATTTCTTTTCATTCGACTTTCACGTAACACAATTGCAGACAAACACAGAAAAACGGGTCAAATACTCGTAAATAACAGACAGTTCGATAGCGTCGTCAGGGTATTACGCGATTATCGAAAAGCAGCTAGATTCAAAGGAAGAGAAATCTGAATGAGTAGGATAACGATAGAAGGACGAACTAAATTTCAGAGCCACGAGAAAACTACTTAACCGAATGATAAAATCTAAGTGCCTCGTTCCAAGCAATTTTCGCGAAACTTTAATGGAGACGCCTTGCCGTTCGCACAGATAAAGGTGCTTTATCAACTACTCGAGTAATCATCTCGCTCTTTACATGAATTAACAGATTCGAGCCGCTTCGATTCTCGATCCTTCGATCGAAGATTTTAACATGTTCTATATTGGACCGATTTAATGTGATTTGTCATAAAAGATTGCAAGATACGTTATAATTGCGTATAGAAGATGATACTACAAAGATCTTCATAATTCTGTTTCTTTTTATAGTCATTGTACAAAGTTGGATGTTCAGTGTTGATTTGATGATCACTACTGGACCTGTTAACCAAAAGCTTCAAAATGTTCGTTCCCATAAAGTCCGTACAGTTGCCAAAGTTTAGTCCTTAACCCTAAGAGAATAAGATTACGAACACTTAAACAACAATTAAGTTCCGACATTTCCGTTGTCCTAAAGCGGACAGTACTTACAATAAACTAAATATTTGAACGCTCAGAAATATACTTAGATTATAAACTTAGGAGAGTCGTGACACGTACTTCGATTTTAAAAAAGATACATCCAATTAAATTGTAGCCTTCGACCCAGCCATGTTCCCATAAAGCAGAACTTCTTGGTTGGAAATACGGCAAGATCGTCATAGAATACCGGCTTCTTCTCTGACACTGAGCAACCACACCTTCGTAGAGCTTCTAAGCACATTATAATTCCCCGTAGTCGGTAGTCGAGTTATAAATCTTTAATACTGTTAGCACCACAGCGATGCGCCTTCGTTCCGGACTTCATTAGGGTTTATTTTACGACGTGGAATATTCAGCAGGAAGGAAGAGATCCACAGGCTTAACGGAGGAGTGCATTTTTCGACCCGCATCCCCTTGCCTTCTCTCGAAAAGACCTTCCGTGAGTGTCAGAAAGGGAGGATGACGCGTCGCATCTTCGTCGTTAACGATATCGATCCGCGAATCTAATGCTAGCAACTCGACTGATTTGCACGGCCGCGAGGGTAATTAAAGTCGCGGGAGTGCTCGTCGGAAATTCGCCAACTTATATTTGCGGAACGTGCCTCGCGAACGTCGTCCAGGGATGGAAGGCGAAAGCTCGCCCCTTTTCGTTCTACGTGACACGGTTCCACAGATCTATGTGATGAAGCTTTTATCCGGCGCTGCGTATTACACAGGATATCATAAAATATGTTTGGGATATTTATAGAGTCGGTTCTGAACATCAAAACGATGAGAAAATGTTGAATACAAAAATGTCGTTTGAGATTTACTTGGAAATAATGTTGTTTTACGCTAGAGATATATAATGGTTGGTATGGATAAATCTGTTGACGAATCTTTCTCACTTGAAGTTTTCAAAGAGAAATCTGTTCTGTGATAGATTTAAGAGATAATTATTAAACAGAGAATTAGTAACGCAGTCGATGGATTATAATAGCGAATAATTGTACACATGTTCCATCGTCTCGATAAATCAATGGAAAGCAAACTGGAAACGTAAGATCTTCAAATCTTGTATCAGTTGCATCGATTTAATCTGCCGAAGGAAGCAAAATACCGTGTACGTAATCCTGATTTTTAGGATATCTTAACCAAACTATTGAATAAAAATATATTCCCATTAAGAAATTCACAATATTCGTTTCGAGCAATGACTGGTCACGTGAAATTTTGATTCTGTGAGTTTTCCTCGAAGAATCAAATGTTTCGAGACATCGACGAAAGTCATGCGATATCGAAGCAAGTCCCGTGTGTTGAATCACGATGAGCTATTCACATGATTCGTGTGGAGAATGAGCTTTTTCAGGTGCAACACGACAATGTTCCGCTGTTTCTCATCGAGATCCTGAATAAGATTCGCTTCCAACTTGAAGGCTAGAGAGGGAATAGAATTCCCGCAGCTTGTGCACGAATGACAATGTATCAAAAGATCGATGTTGTCTCCGCTGGAAGAAACTGTCTCCCCGAGATCGTACATCAGCGTCGAGCTGATTACTCTAGTCGAATAAGGAGAAAATCCTATTTAGTTGTGATACTTCTTAGAGAAAATGTTATTAACTCTTTGCCAAGATAACTACGACCTAATTGCGTTTAGTTTAAACTTTTATCTTAGTTAAAACTAGTTTATTAGTTTGAAATCGTTGCTACATCTTTCTTTGTATCATGCATTTTAGGGGAAATGTTTTTTGTTTATTTGTAAGATTAATTATAGGATTAATTAATATACAAAGTAGGCCCAAAAAATAATTTATTAATAAAATTTATATCAATTATATTAATTATATCAAAATCAAAGACACAATTTCTATGTACCCAATACTAATTAATATCCAGTTTTAATTACTGTTAATATTGGAATTGTATTCTGCAATACCCAAATCCATAATAATACAGGATGTTGCAATAATGACAATGGCTAGTAGTCTCAGCACTGTGTAGCATAAATGTACATTAATTGGTAGGTATCTTGTATATCAGATCTATGTTCATATAGACCCTGAAATCTTCCCCTTTGATCAGAAGCCGAGCTATTTCAAATTAATTAATTAATTCTGAAGTTTTCCTATATCGACTAGCTCACATAAATACTTGAACACTTATCATAGAAAACTTGCATATAAAATATTACAAAATATTCGTTAACGTAAAATTGACATAGGCACGACATATAAAAATTCACTAAGTTTTATAAAAAGAGAAGGCTGGTGAAAATATATAATTTGAAAATTGAATAAAAAGATATAGTCTCGATAAAACGAAAAACGTGATTCATCATGTTTTTCTTCTCTGGTCTTCGAAAGTATTCGAATACTTTCCTAAACTATTCTGTAGAGTCTCTCTTATCTTAATTTCTTCCAAATTGAATTAATCAAATCAGAATTTCCCTAAAATTCCATCCTTCCTATGATTAGAATACTCCAACAACCCCATTTCTAGATTTCTCCACGCTGGCACCCCCTTAATCACGGTCTGGCCTCACTCGTCAACATAGTATGGTTCAAATTGCGGCTAAGTTTCCCCGGGGCGGTTCACCGCGTTGAAATTCGTGCAATTACACCGGGAGGAAAGTTTTGGTCGCGTGGCCAGGACGCGATGATGGCCAGGGGTGAACGTGTGTACCTCTGAGGAGCGACGTTTTCGGATGTACGGTCCTCTCGTCGAAGCTGTGCGCGGAATAGCAAAGAGGGTGGACTGATGAAGTCGCACTATCCCGGTAACAGGTGAAGATTCGATCCTCTGTAGTCACCTTGCGGGGCCCTCCCTGATTCTCTCTGTCACAGAACGTACGCTCGAGAGTGCGGTCACGTAGCGGCCAGCCAGCGAGTTAAATTTTTCAGTGTCCTGTTTCGTAGGAGTTACGTCCTCCATTATGGAAACTTTCCCCTGAGCGGGAAAGCTCTTAGAGATCATGGAAGCGACTTAACCGGTAAGAGGTACTCGGTTTAAGGGATGAATCACATTGTAAGAGAATCGTTTACTTGCTACCCGACCGCTTCGTATGCGGCATGCAAACCGAGATCTCTGTTCCTGAAAAAGCTTTTACCAAGCTTTCCACATTGGGTAACTAATCAGTTGAGTGGGTATATTAATTGATAAATGTACGCGGAGCAGGAAGCTAAAGGCAATTCTAGAGATTATAACGAAAAGGACGTGGAAGTCCAGGGGCAAATTTCGGATATAACGTTGTGTGTGGATGTATTATACATATATTTGCGATTGATGAATTTTCTATTCACGTCGAGATGTATATTTCAAGATTAATTCGTTGGTTAAACAGTCTTTAGAGCAGGCGAAAAGGCATATATGCGTGCATATGTGTATCGAAGCAACACGTAGACCCGCACCCGCAGCACTACTAGGGGCTAAATTAACTCGCGAGGCGGTTAATTAGTCAGGCTGTTAAATTCGGTGTATCAGAGCGAAGATGTGTACCTTCATCAGCCACCGTGCGAAATTTTCGTGGATCAGAAGTACGGCACAAGAGAAAAGAATCTCGTGCTCGTTAATTAGTCGTAGAAGTAATTAAAACTCGTTTACTTCCAATCCGTCTATCAAAGATTAACTTCGACCCATTCAATAAATGTTCACCGTGGAACATTCTCTCTTTTCTCATCCCTTCTCTCTTCCTTATTTTTTTCCTTCTTTTTGTTTTCTCTACGTTCGCTCCTAACGAGCAGAACCCACCGTGAAAAAGGTGCCGCGAGATAAATTTAATTACTCACCACAACATCCTTACCCGCATAACCGTGTCGAATACATAGATAATCGTATAAAATTCATCCCAATTTCGCGACCAATCATCGCACCACGTATATTGTAAATTATTTCGTTCCTGTCAATTATAGAGGAGCGTAAATCTCGAAAAATCTCTCAGGATTTATATCTAATTAACGCGATACACAAGGATTATGTAAATTTGCATTTATATAAATTTGCCAGAGACGAACATTCGCCAACTAATTTTCAATTTTTTTTCGGTAATTTTTAATTTGGTCGCCTTTGATAACACGTTAAAAAAATATAGCCATCGATTCGACTCACCGATTCTGATGACCGGCGGCAGCGACATGGCAGTGGTGACCAGGATGACAATGATGGCGAACAAAAGTGCCATTGTGCTTGACATAAGCTCAACTCGCACCTCACTATGACATCGTTCTTGCGTACTCCGTTTCGGGGCAGAATGCGATACCAGCAGCCGAAAGAACCATATGAATACACGAAAACTAGGATTATTCACGAACACTTTAACACGGAACCGCACATTGTCGGAGCCTCGCCGCGCACATCGATGCAAATCCTCAGAGGACCTTCATTGTCCACACCTGAAACGATACAAGATATTTTATTGCAAATGGAATTCACTCGTTCCAGTTATTTTAAGTTATTTGTTCTAGATTCCTAATAATCGTACTGCGAGTATAGATTCAAATTTCTACCGTTATGTGCGCACTTAAAAAATTAGGCCCTAGACAGAAACTTGTTTCACCTATTCGATAGACGCAACGAATGCAGTTTGAATATTTTAAATATATTTGCATATTACGCGTATTCGACGCACTTTTGTACTTTTAAATTTTCCACTTGAAATATGAGCTTACGAATCTACAATTTACCAATAATTTATTTTCTCTGCATATTATCTACCAATATGAATATTTCCATTAATTCCAACTTTACAAACAGCTGTACTGTCCATGTCATCCATATCAACTTTTTGTCGATATGCTTTTCATTCCGAGATATTAAAGAACGCGAATTCTAGATAAAGTGGGCAGAATTTCGGGAAAACGAGGAAGCAATGTCAGACGATCCGGCATTCTCATTAGGTAGGTATCGATTATCGAAAAACATCGGTAAGTCTCTTTGGAAGCGTTCAATGGTGGCCACATCGCCGTGTGTACATATGATCCGTCATTATGCGAAAGGGAGACCAGGTGCACACAGGGAATCGTGTTGGTAGAATCATGCAGGCCAGACGCTCGGATATCATTGGCTATCCGGTATAATTTCGCGGACATCACGTATGAACTTTACCTCCATCTTCTGCATGTGTATAAGTTTGTCGATGAGACCTAATGCACGCCATCAGTTTAATAGGAAGCTTCCCAGCGTGTATAAGCTACGAGCATAAATCACTATGTGCATCTTGGAGCAACGATGCGTCAATTGAATTCACGCTCGAAAAAACAACACAACTGGGATACACTCAACGCGATACAAAACGCTCCTGAAGCGATATTGTCACTAGCGAGTTCCGTTCGATTTGATTTGTTGGGAAAAGGTCGGTTTTGTTTGAGTGGCGATTTCGTTGAAAGTGGTCGAGCAATATCTTCTGGTAATTGAACTTTTCAGGAATTCCTCCTCCTCGTTTCTTTCTTTTCTTTTTTTTTTTTTTTTTTTTTTTTTGTCTGTTTGGAGATATATATCATGATTCAACGGATACGTTTTAGCGAAAGAAGGATTATATAATTCTATCAAAGAATCTAGATTATCGGGGGGAAAAGTCGTTATTGAAAGCGGCTAGGTACTTCCTTTCGATAACTGAATCTTTGAAATTCTCGCAACACTTATTTTTCTACTTGTATTCGAGAATAATAGAGTGCGGTGTTTAATAGGATAGTTATATAATGAACAAATCTAATGGGATTTCTTTTCCATTCGGTGTTTATATTGCAAACGAGCTCCCAGCTTCTCGAATTAACTCGCTTAGGCGTTAATCACAATGGAAGCGTATAACGTGAAAAGTTGCGTGGTACACATGCGGCGTAAAAGTCACGTGGACCATGCACGGTTCATTTGCATGCAGGTCAAGTGAAACGTTAACGCGATTACGCGTGCAATTTGCAAACGTGCGACACGTGTAGGGATAGTTATCGATGAAAATGGCGCGCGAATATCGCGGGAATGTACTCGGTACGTGTCAATTAACAATTATAATTGCGTTCGGTTCGATGTAAAACGAGCAAACCTGTATAATTCGTCTAATGGCGAACGTAAAGGCTTCGTTGAAAGTGTTTTAATGACCATAGGAAAAGTACTCTTGTCCTGACGTAATTGAAAACGCTTCGCCGCCGTTATTAAGGTTAACTGTTGTTATATCTACGGCGAGATAATGGAGGGATTTATCGTTTGTTTAAACTCACCGTCCTCTTGCTGCGTCTTGTTGTTAACAGTGAAATGTAATCTGTGCCAACAGAACGCTTAATTATGCTAACAATAATAGTTATATATTCAGTCGTTTCCGCAAACACGACGCAGTAGGAACAGCCGCAAGGATACGCTATTTCCACGCGATAGAATTCATGAATTAATTTTTTTATATTCCGATATGATAATTAGAAATTAGCTATTATTTCTGCAGAGGACTTGAGTCGGATGATTGATCGTGAGATTTATTAGACGAGATTGCCCGTTGTTGAAACCACCGAGTATATTTAAAATAATTAAATAAATAAATACAGACGATAATCGCTCGTACTAACAGATTCGCTACAGACAGTGTAAACGTTACAAAATAAGATCGCTGATAGATACTCGATAGATGCTCGATAGATACTCGGTAGACAATTGATAGATACTCGTAGATACTGATCGATAACTGCTAGATAACTGAATTGGTAACTCTTACGGTCGCGTTCGTTTATTTATACTGGCGGGGGGAGAGCCGGAAAATTCGAATTCGAGTTTGCTTGATGGTTCCACGTAGCGGCGTCATTGTTTTGCCCGGAGTTTATTTATTATTACATTACGTGTGTCCTGAGGATATTGATACTCCGAGGTAAAACGACAACATGATTTGAATTGTTCTCTAGCTCATGTGCCGCTACATATTTTTGCACATTATAAAAGGAATTTGCTTTAATGTTAAATTTGTATCTTCGTGATATTTACTTCTAGTTACAGTACTGTGCGAGGATCTTAAACCATTTAAGAAATGGAGATGTTTTGTGTTTTTAAATGAATATAATGATGCTTAACGTTGTTTTAAATTTGTTATCACTTCTCAGGAAGTTTTCAGTTAAAAAATTAATTTAATCGGGGCATTTATCGAAATATCTATAAACAATTAACAAAACAGGAAAAACAACAGACAAATAACACTGTAAAGGATTTTTGAAGATTCATTTCTATATAACATTTTATATAACAGCAAGTAGAAATACTTTCTCAAATAGTTGTCGTTATAAGATCAGTATCGTCTATGATTTAGAAGTTTTGCGCAGTGCCTACTGTACATAACGTTTCCACCTCGACATTTTGAGATCACAAAATGAACTTGTCTGCAGAGAAACTTGACACTTTTAGAAGAAATTTCTTCAACGTATCTGTCGGATATTTCGATAAAGTGTCTTGCAGCTGTCATTCGAGATACAATTACATTTCGAACTTTAATATATCACGTCTACACGGTCTCGATCATGGAAACCATCGTACTACGTCACGTAAGGTCATCTCTAGATAAAAATCTCGCAGCTGTTCGATTCCTCTGATCAGCGTTGATCGATAGAAACGCACCGAGCGTATAAAAGGGTCTTCATAGCAAAGTACTGAGCTCGGTGTCGTTGCCACATGCAGCTCACGCTTCCGCTATTAGAGTTAACCTAAACGGATTTAAGCTAACCCAATTTAGCGATGGGTAACTTTGCCCCTAGCCGTGTTTGTTTGCCGTTTCTCCACGGCCGGCCTTAAGCGCGCCGCTTGATTACGTGTCTGTCTCCGAATCGCCCTTGTTTTCCTATTCTCCATTCTTCTTTTTCCTTAGAAACGTCAACTCCGCCATTATCTTCCCTCTCGCTGATTTCTCTGCCTCTATTCGGCTAGATTTTATCAGCCATCGCAAAACTTCACGTGGTTTACGACTCACTCGCTGACATTCACCCACCGAAGTCATTTTCCTCTTTTTAGCGATTTTTCATGGTGTATTTCAGTGAATATTACCGACGAAATAGCGGAGGCCCGAGGATTACGCTTCGTCGACGATCGACGTAAACGACAAAATCAATCATTTATTGCGGTTTTATTTCGGGTCGCTCGTGAATTCAATCGATCGATAATCCATCACCATTTGTTAGAACATGCGACACCAGTAAGTGAAATCACTCATAGTAATTTAGAAAATTTAATCGGCTCGCTCTGACGAACAGTGATCATCCGAAATATTTCCCGAACCCATTCCTTCCGGATCAGCGTGTCACGCAATAAGATTGCGCCAATTACCATCGGATTTCATCGAGGGGGTTGAAAGTTTGTCAATGTTAACGAAGAAACTCGGTGAGTTTGATCGTTGTCTTACTGCTCTCAGTTTCATTCTTGTTATTATCGGTGGATATTGTACGTAAAAAATATTCCCTTTATTTTCGAAGACTGTCGCGTAAAGTATTCTTCGACTGGCAAGGAAAAATAGCGGGAAGGCAATTGAATTTTTTCAAATCCATGAGAACGTATCGGTTCTACAGTCTTGCCATTTCCGAGGGTTGTAACGTACGATTTCTGGGAAATAAAAACGTATCTTAACAGATATGTATTGGGCAGCTGCCAGACACCTGTCTACTTAACGTTTTCCCCTCGACATTAATATTTTGTAACCTTCCTGATATACGATTTTTAATACAACCTTTTAATGCAACTAAAAATTCACGTTTGATGGTTTCCCTTGACAAAAAAAAAAAAAAAAAAGCGCTGAACAGCATTGAGGAGCGTAAAGTTAACTTCCTTTGTACGTTTCAAGGAGATGTAGCTAAGATACTTTCGATTCGAAATGGTGAATAAAGATTGAGAAAAACTTCGATATTCTTTTGTTACTCGCCTAACGTTTTACTTCCGCATAGAATTAACCTAGCGAAGCAGTGATTCGTAAACGAAGATCGGACAGTAAGCTGTAACGATACATTGTAACGGTTCATCGTCCTTGTGTTTTGCGCCAGGTTGAAAAAAGTGGACATGAAAAAGAGATAAGGCAAGGAAAAGAGGAGCAACGATGAGACGAGGCTTTCGTTATCAAAGGCGTCCGGGCAAAAAAAGGCGGAGGAGATGGTTTAATTAATTTTGTTGCGAGGCAGTTTATTAGCATCATCCGGCTTATGCAATTCTCGCTCGTAAAATAAAGAATCCAGTGAATTACTGACGTAATAAACAGTTTCAGGATATAACATGTGACCTTCTCGCAAGGAAAAGGAAGGTACAAGAAGGTTTAATTAATATTGCTACTGAAAAATTCTTTGTTTAAAATAGAATTTTCTTCTTAATCAACATGCGCTTCAATATTCTTTTGCTTTGTAACAAAACTAAAGTTATTCCGACAGAAGAATTCCGAGATCTTCAGGGCGTCATCGGCAGATACAAAAGGAGTGAGAAATCGCAAAAGTTATTATGTAAGCGATCCTCGTGATCGGTGAACTTTATCGTCGTCGCTACGAAACTCGACTACACGTTATATGTACTTGCTCGACTCGTTTTATCATCCAGAAAGCTTCCACGGAATTGTATATCCTTTTGTCGATCGTCTCTTTTCTGACACGCTCACTCTTCTTCTCTTCTCCATTTCATTCAGATCAGTTCGGAATTTTAATTATTTTTATATTATGATATTGTTTTGGATTTAGAGGCATAAAAGAAGAAGCGAAGAATGGAGATATATGTATATATTGAGAGAGAAATGGAACTTAATGTACGACGCATAAAACTTATAACGGAATATGGATTGAGCTTTTCGAGTGGGACAGCGTTTCAGTGACATAAATTAACTCCTTAATTATATAAAAAATTATATATAAATATCCGTTAAATAGAACGTTTAGTAAGTATATTAATTTCGTCCTTTTTTTTTGTTATACGAGTCTATTGTATATATATAGTATCGTTAAAAAGGACGATTGTATCGTTGCATAATGAAATATTAGAATTTAATTATAATAGAAAATGTACTTCAACTACATTAAGCGATTCTTTTCAGGCGATTATAGGCACCACAATCCCTTCACGTGAAACGCAAATGCAATTGTGCTAATTTACGGTACGCACTAAATACAAAGTCAGAAGGGATAATAAAATAGTTCCATTCGATAATTCCATTTCGAGCCGAACCTAGTTAATAGATTTTGGCATTAATTTATTGACAGGTGAGACTATAAATTATCCGCGTATTTTCCGCTGACGATATAGGTGTTCATTCCAATTGTAATTATCATTCGATTCTTGAAATCCTAACAACGATCGAATATAATTGTTCAGAGAAGACATGGAAATTAATTAACTTCTATCGTATATATTTGAAAAGTATATATTTTCCGGAAGAATGTGAAAAACTATATTTGGCAAGGCTCGCGAGCAAAAGTCGCGGCTAGCGAGATACAGATGGAGGAAGTTCTAAAACTGTCGAAACGAGAGCAAAGTTGGAAACGTCGTAGCACGGTTGCACGGTAATTGTCGTTATTCTTCGGGTGTCTCATCCTCGGCGAAACCCATTTTGCTTGCGTGGAAGCCCGAGAAATTGTCGAGAGAGGGAGAAAGACAGACAGACAGAGAGAGAGAGAGAGAGAGAAAGAGAAAGAGAAAGAGAGAGAAGGAAGGAGAGAGCAAACAAGTTAAAAAGGCTACATTCCTATCGTGCGGTTCGAACACGCTTATTCGTTCATACGAATTGAAGATGCCATTACAACGATCGAATCGTTGCCACGAACGCGTGTTATACGATTTGTTTTATATTTTTGAAGGGCCATTTTACAAGTCTTTGGTATTTAATTCGATTCACATTCGAAACGTGATCCTATACTCGCGAACAAAATTCCGTAACGCAATATTGTAATTCGAGCGGAATTGTGCGAAGAGGGATTGGTTAGCAGAGTGGATGGTTTTCGAATAATTTCGAAACTAATTCTCCGCGGGAGAAAAGGGCCGTGCAACCATCGTGATTCATAATGAATTTTCTGAGGAAAGTAAGGCTGATCCACAGATAGAGACGTTGAACAGTAGCTACGCGCTTAAAGCATTCGTTGGATGTAATTAAATTAGACGAAACGTAGTTAGAGCAATGGTTCCATTCGTAACGTGCCTTTGACCCGAAATCGATTTCGAAACGATTCAACCCTGTTCGTAAATAGTCGCGCAGATTGCTTCGGTGGCAGTGACCAGAAATTTACCAAAGATATACATATGTAGCTTGTGTGTCGAGGTCCCCTAAGTTGAATGCGAAAGATGCTCGATCTTCGTCAAAAGCATGAGAAATATCTGTGAATTACTAAACATCGATCGTGCGTCAATTTATACATACGATTATCTCGTTATAATGTTAACAATAACAGTTATTTTACTAGTAGAAGCCAAGCGTCGAATTTCCAGAGACAGCATGGCGCCATCAGCCATAAATTATAATTACGATCCGTTTTGTTTTGCAAATCGTGCGCACCGACGAACGCCTATCGACTCGTCGATTGAAAAACGTTCAACGCCGTCAACGTCTAAATCGATACATAAATGACATTCATATTGAAACTTGAGCGAACTCGTTTCGCTAGAAATCGAAGTTTTGCAAACGATCGTGCTTATCGAGAGCGTTCGCGGAGGTCTTATTAAACTTTGCCAACGGAAATTGTATCTGCATGAAAACGACGATGAAAATGACGAGTAGAGGAAGGCGATAAGAGAAGGGAAAGAGGGTGGGAAACTGGTTCATTGACCATTAATCCTAACCGGTCGGAAACCATTGGAAATTCACGCGTATCTCTGCGTTTCAGCCGAAGCTGTACATAAACCACGAACATGGCTAATACTGCTGATCGTCGCGTGAAAAACTATCGATAATCGCGACTGATGACACTAACGCAGTTAGTCGTCGATCACACATCGACACCTGAATTACTAGCGGTTCGGGAAAAAATAAAAAGAGTATCGCTTTGAACGCCGAGTAAACAAATTGCCTTTGGTTCAAGGCCAGCGTAGAATCCATTTTGTTCATAAATCGCCTACGTTCTCCTCATTTCTATTCTTAAATTCTTGTCGACACCTTGGAAAAACCACGAAAAACCATCGCGAATATGTTTGTCTGCAAACGGTTATACGCGAGTACTCACATTTCTCCCCTTCGTGCCAGACACCGTCAAATATTCATCTAAGCCAGGTAACGAGTCCTCACTTCACTCGTCCGTCTACCTTGCTACGGAAGCACCCTGTCGACGCTTTGAACCACTAGACACTCGCGTTTCAACGTTCACTGCACGAGGCTTGTCCTGCGTAGCATGCTTCACGCCGGAATCGAAGCTCCGCGATCGGATGTCAGACCGGAAATCTGATTCGCAACGAAGCACAGGGTGAGAAAGAGGGAGGCAAAGTAATTTTATCAGGACGATCTAGTCAATTCTTTCTCGTTAACGCGAGATGGTACCATCGAATCACGTCGATCCAATACGATAGGCCAGTTACACCGGTAGTTATCGTCCTCGTCGTACGTGATCATCGGATATGTTCATCCCGATAACGGTAGCTGAGTATTATCTGCAGCGAATTCTCGTTGTCCTGCGGGTTGTCATAGCGGGTTAGAGGATCGGCTCGAAAATTCTCAGATCTCAGGACTTTCCTTAACGCTCGTACATTATAGTAGTTTCCATCGGAAAGCGGTAGAGTTCGAGAATCGGTACACGCGGGCAACCGATACGCGATATCTTTCAAATATTCGAGATACTTGGAGCTAAATACTATTCACTTGGTGTTTAATCTCTGACGTCTAATCGACGAGTAAACTTCATCGTGTCCTCATGTTCACCATTCATTCTCTGATACATCACCTTTTCGTGAAATACATTAAAATACATGAAATAAAATAATCGTTTCGATTAATTCCCTTTATGAGTTTCAGCCTCGAGATTTATTAATTAGAACACGCCTAGAATTCTCCGCCACAGCCACTTCAACCCCTTCGTCGATCTCCCTCCAACTCTCTCCATAAACACTCTTGGAACACTCGGTAGATTAATTTTCCTGGTCCCGAAACAAAGCTACGCACACCTTCGTGAATACATCCGATCCTCGAGGGTCGAACAGACACGCGATCGAGAACACCTCCCCGTTTTTAGTACGCGCGGTCCGACGATCGCGAAAGACGCGCGGGCACTGGCTGCGCCAGGACGATCTACCACCCCCGGACGAGTGCGCGGACCGCTATCGGAGGAGGTGGTGGATGGCTTTCGAGGGGTGGCCGTGCGAGAAAGAGGGACAACAGGGTGGATACGCGGCGCGACGGGAAGCGAAAGGGGAGGCTGGCGCGCACGCAACGCGCGGAATCTTTAGCCCCTTTGCTTCATGGGCCGAAGATACCCTGACAGGAACAACCTAAGTCGACTGTATTATCTGGGTTACTGGACTCTCTCGCGACGTCGACCCTGACCAAGCTGCGAATTAAACCAACCACGGTTCAAGGTGTTTTAATGTCTGAAACAATGGGGTGACATAGGGGGTGAAGTTGTTTGGGGAAAAAAGCGTTGCTGGATAATGTGGACGAAAACGTAAGTACTGGCGAAGTTGATTTGATAGGTACAAAAGAAAGTACAATATAAAGAAGCTGCTTTATGCGAAATTATGACTTACGAACAATATTTTTATGTTAGTTATGTAAGTTTAAGTGTGAGAGATAGATCGTTATATTTTTATAGCTACTTGAGTCTCTATATGTGCTACTGTTGATTCTGTGGATAATCTACTGTATTTGACTTCAAACGAGTGAGAGTGAAACAAGCGTGAAACAAGTAGATACGACGACAGTTCATAGTAATTACATTTCTGTTAATAGTCTGTTTTATATAAATAACTGAATTTCTAAACTTCTTACCTAGGTTCTTGCAAAAAATATTCTCTATTTGTTAAAGAATAGAAAGAATAGAGGTTGCTATTTTTTCTTTTTCTTCTTTTTTTTTTTTTTTTTTTTGGTTAAATGCTTTAACGATTTTGTAAACTATTCTTCCAGGAATCGATCTCGTATCTCTTAGGTACTTATTGCCCACTTACGCTCGATAAATCTTAAAGAACCTAAGTCCTCGGTTAAAACAGACTGTGTTTGATCCTGAACCGTTTGAAGTACAGGATCAAAGCAGAAAAAGGGACTCTCTTAACTATCAAAGGGCATTCGAGGAGTCTTGATATTCAAAGTACCAGACGGCTTATTGAGCCATGTTTCATCCAAGGTACCTACTCGACTGACTTGACCATACCGTGAATATGTCGACAAACACAAATCCCACCAATAAAAACGAATCTCCAGGTCCTTCGCTTATTTTGTTTCATCGATCGAACGTCGTCAAAGACTGCAGTACAACTAAAAAAAGGTCCATTTTAATTTGAAAATGAAGGAACCTTAAGATTTTTGTTAATATATTCGAAAAATTGTCTTAGCACGTGTATTCATAATATCATAAGCATAGGTTAGTAATTAGATGTAATGAACCTATTACCAACACAAAGCAAAGAAGAAAGATAGCGATAAAAAAGATAAAAGCGTCTACCACTATAAAAAAGGAGAGAAAGCTAGATCACAGAGGTCGCCTGTTCCACCCTTCACGGAAGAATGAGCTAAATAAACTAGCTAAAAGCTCAAAGAATCCACCCTCGTTTCCTCGCAAAAGGCACAACATCTCCACGTAATCTGCACCAATAATTCACAAACAAACGTTGTAGAACTTAAGCTAATTCACCTCTGTCCTAACGTTTTCTTGCCGAAATTTAAACAGGCGCGCTTGCATTCAAGAAGGAAGACAAGGTGCCTTGACTACGAGCGAGGCGTTTTACAGTTGGGGAAACGGGCAGAATTAATGAAAGACCGAGCGTATAATACAGGAACAGAGTAGTTCGATCGCGCGCAGTCGAGTCATGAAGCCAGGCAAAAGACGAGTAGGGCGTCCAGCCAGCAGAGTAAGAACGTAGAAAGCTGGGTAAAGAGAAACGTTGGCTCGTGAATCGAACAGAGACAAGGTACGTCGCCTCCTTCTGACACCCTCTGGAGTACCGAAGATACCATACAGAAAAGCAAAGTCGCTTTATCTGGGTTAGTGGACGTCGACCCTGACCACTTCCTACGCAAAGAGGATTGAAATAAACTCGCATTTATCAAGCGTTTCGCTGTTACGTAACCGTCGCCCGGCTATCGTCATCGGTCACCATGGAGGACTTCCACGAGATCTACATCGGAAGAGAACCGAGAAGGAGGAGGAGGTCTCGTGGACGACTTCATTTTTAGAATGTCAGCTCGTGGACTCGAGAAACATTTCTCTGTGGCTATCGTGAGAGAAAACTTCTCCAGACAACTTTCCCAGCCAGGAAGGGGAACCAAGTTTCTTCCAGTTTACGTGCCGAAAATTCTGCCGAATTTACCACCGTGGAGGTCTGTCCTTTTTATTTTAAGAATCTGGATTGGACCGGGACGCGAATAGTATTAATGATATTGAGCATGGCGTCGTTTCAGGATACCTTCCATAGGGTGGAAATTATACAACGAAGTTTTATACTTCTCTTTTTACGACTCTGTTTCTGACACAACTATCGCTGTATCTTTTTTCTTCGAATGATAATGAATACGCTTTTTCTTTTTCAGCAGCTGCTTCCCTTTGAAACTACGAAGAAGGTTAACACGTAATCAAGATGAAGCTTTAATGACAGAAAATGTACGAAAAGTAAACTCCTTCCTTTGTTGTAATTCCGCATCAAGAAGGAGAGACTCTATCGTAACATTTTATTCGATGATTCTGCGATACTCCAGTGATGACAGTTTCTAAATTAGCCTTGCTTCTTCCTGAAAAATGATGCATTGAAGGTAGTCAATCATATAGCGCGTTGCTTTCTCAAGAATTTGTCACTGTACTAGGAAATATGGAAATTACAAGGAAATAAGAATCCAGCAAACCGATTCAGCTAAATGCTAATAATAATAATACTGATTAGAAAATCTGCAAAAAGAATTCTCCTTAGTTAAAATGACCTATCTGCCATTCTATTAATTAAGTTAAATTATTTTACTTAAAAGATAATCTCTGGATTCTTCCAATATATATTTCAACGTGTCTTGAAAAGTGAAAAAATACTATATAGGACATTGTAACTACGAAGAGTAGAATTTTCAACAGATCGAGACTTTTCTCGTAGCAAATATGGTCAAGTCAATCCTTTAAGTCCCAGATCAAACAGTTCCATCGATAAAATAAAATTTATAAAACGAACTGTATCAGATTTTCTCTTGAAACGTCCACTTCCGTTGTTAAATTTCAGAAGCGACTTCCTTAACGTCAAAGCCTCGTGTATTGAACTTCGCTGTGCAAAAGCGAGTTATCGAAGAATCACAGAAAGCTTAGCGTATTACGGTGATCGTGTAAATTCGATCGTTGCGTTCAGATGCGTGATCTTTGAAAAGACAATTGTCCAGGGGATCGAGAACGTCCAGTCACGCACGTTTCTTCGTTCGAAAAATTTCTTCGTTGGATTTTGCACGGTTGTCACGAAGCCCGCGACGTCTTCCTTCTGCGCGAAGACAAACATCTTGGCCGAGGCCCAAGAAAACTGCTGACACATTTCCGCGGATAATGTAACTCAGTTTACATGGAATCGTCGCTAACGGAATGGCAAATTCACGTGCCAACGCTCGAGAGACGCCGCGCCGTGAAAACGAGCAGAGCATCGTCGCGTGTCTGCTACTTTATCTCGTCTGGTGCGCGTATCGTTATCGATTTCGCACGTTTATTCTCTTCCAACGGGAAAATGTATTTTATCGAGCACGTTGTTTCTATGAATTTTTCTATGAATTTTATTTCTTCTTTACAATAGATAACTTTATTTCAGATGGCGAATTTAATGCAGTCAGTTCGATTACGAACCAGCCGTTACGATTTTCAACATTCTATGGAGCTTCTCGTGTATGAAAAAGGTAATAATGGTAAATCCCGTGTTTGCCACGTGTCACGATATAATTAAATCGCAGCGGAATAATGAGCCTCGTTTGAATATAAAATAGGATATATATATACTTATGTTTGACCGTTATTGTCAGATTGTCCAATAATTTCACGTTGCTGTGTATTCATACAATTTTATACGATCGAGTTTGCAGTACAGGAAGGTATATCAAAGGAAGCGATCATTGTGCAGAGAACATTTTAATATTTATCTATGAAACGTCACATTGTGTAAATCTCTTAAATCTTCTTAGTCAATTTTCTTTAAAATTAATTGTGAGCCCTAGAGAGAAGATCGTGTTCTTCATTTCCGCCTTTTTTCCGCAAGTGGAACGATCTTTTTAAACGGGAGCATACATTATGTCGGACATCCTATATAATCCTAGAACAAGCTCGCTAATACTTTCACGCGAAAAGAAGCGGCCGGCAAACAGTCTGTTAATTCCATTTTCTGTATTTGCAGTACGTGAGAGTAAGCTGTTTTTATTATTTGCAATGATCCGGATGGCAATGCTGCACGCCGGCAAAAGTTTGCAGAATGATCGAATGGCGCATTGCAAATATATTGTTCGAGAGTTGGTGTTTACACGATTGAGAAATTTTGCGTTCGCCCATGAAATGAAAAGCGTAAAAAATAATAGCAACGGAAGTTTTATTTGAATTCGTTGTATCAGTGCCCGATCCATTTTCTCGGTATTCCGAATGAAATGTACAATGGAAATCAATTTGAAATTCATTTTCTATTCGTCACGGAGCAATATCTATTGAATTGTCTCTACCAGCATTCCCATATCCCGTCGACTATTACGGTTTGCAAATATAAAACTAAAACGTGCGACTCGATACGAGGGAAGGCCGACGCGATCTTCGATACAGATACGTCATCTCATACCGAGACAATGGTTCATTCTGTCTCCTGTTTCGAAGCTTCTTCGATTGTCGCTCGACGTGGATACATAAAGCGACAGCTACGAGTGTTCTCGCGTCGAAACAAAACTACCACGAAATATATATATCGATTGCGATGGAGGTCAGAGGAGGCGATATTGCGTCGCATGACGAAGATTGCTCCTTTCTCGGAGGAATGCCCGCCGCATAAATCATGATTCGACAAGGAAACGCAAGCATCGAGTCGCGATACGCTGTTCCTCCCCAACGAAAGAGAATCGTCCACGAGCCGCCGCCGGCGAAAAAACGAGCAGAAAATGGCGCGTATCGCGACGAATCGTTCGCTCCTCTCGTTTTTCCACGCAATCAAACCGCTCCAGATTCGACGACACGGCTTTGCCTTTCTTTTGCGGCTATCGAGTATTTGCAGTCGCTTTTTTTCTACTTGTTTTTTTCACACAATCTATCTGTCATTGTTTGCTTCCGCTCGTTCGTATGTTTGATTTTTCGCGGTATTTTATGATACTCGTACACGTTGATCGAATTGATATATTCTGGGTACTGTTACGTAATCATTTTCTAATGAAATTTCAAAATGTTTCATATAATACATATAATATATTCATCGAGTTGTTTACCAACGTTCGAACATTTCCGTAACCCTGTGTATACATAATTTGTAAGGTATAGTTAATAAAATAAACTCAATCAGGAAAGAGAATCGTTAATTTGATGAAAAGCGTGAAGCCAGTACAGATGGTAACCTAACGGGCATTTAATCGTTATCGTATATAAAAGCTGTTACAAACATGATATAATGACTTGCGTGCATCATTTATGAGATAAAAAAGTAGGGGGACACACCAATATTGGAGATATTTCGGGCCGGTGAATATCAGGCTTTAATAAATACCAGCATTATCTGTCACGCTATTATTTGTCATGGCCGATTTCGAATCAGCCGGAACTGTTCATTTCGCGAAATCGCTTTTGCCCCGATAAAAACAGCTATGTCGGGTCTCCTGGTCCTGTGTTTATCGCGTACTTCGACCAACCAAGCTTCCCTTCCTAGATAATGTTTTCACGCGAAATTAAGAGAATCGATTTCCAATTTCTTAAAACCACCTCAACCACGTATTTTGCAACGAAGTTGCTCTCGTGATTAATCGCTCAGTTCCTCTAGACTTCATTCTACTCCTATTGACGATGGCTAATCACCGAAATACCACGGGTAATTCTCGCCAATTCAGATTACACAGGAAACGTTCGACGACGTCGAAACAACCACTTCATTAACATCACCGCGCCGTTTCTCTTGGGAATGCGTGTTCTCTTTCCTTTCGCCATGCATATAAATTAAACGCGTTTAAACACGATGTAACGGAGCCGGAGCATCGCTTATCCGTACCGATATTCGAACTTATCGTTTATAAAAATCCGCGTGCACCATCGATTGTTGGTTTTTGGATTGACAATGAATCGTTCGATACGTTGCACGATATTTATGCTCTTTCGGTTCTGCAGAATTCTTATTGTTTCTTCAGGGGTCGACTCCAGTCGGAAAGCCAAATAACAAAACTAAAATTGATTTACATACCACTAAAACAGAAACAATAACAGGAATCCGATAAAGTTCGTAAAAAGTCGATATAATTAATGGAAAAAGGAAAACGAGAAGAAGGCTACGGAAGTTGCCGAAGTTCTGCCAATACGTTTGTGTTTTCCCGAAACCAAAAACTCTCATCTTTCATATCTATCAAAAAAAAGCAAGAGCTTTTATATTGAATTTTCGATACGACGACAAGTAACTTGATCGAAGCCGTTTGAATTCTAACGATAAATGTAAAGATACAAAAGGAATATTTCATGCGTGAAATGATTTTCATACTGGAAAAATTGCGTAAATTTGCGTCATCTGAATTTAGATGACTCGACTAATCTAAACTAGGATTAAGAGCATTTGCTATATCGTTTCTTTCCGTGTTTCTAAACTAAGTCTCTCGTATTTCATTCCGTCTCTTTACAGTTCTCTCCAAAGTTCAGAAAATTTGCATACGAAGAATGTACTTGGGTGTAAGGGGACGAACGGTGATACTTTATGACCTTCTTTATTTTGTTGGAGATATGCGTTACGTTTTCAGTGAACACTAATTTTTCTGTGGTTGAATCATGGGCGAAAGATATGTAGGTATAGTGAACGAGCTGTATATTTTACGTTTTCGCGCGTAACACGTCCGTAAAACTACCCATTTGATGTATTGAAACTTTACGTTCGGTGGTTTACGATGTAACGCGAGAAACGGTGAAGTACGACCGATAAAATGGGTTGAATTGCTGAAATAAATCAGCTTCATCAACGTGAAGATTGGAAATCTTGTAACCATTGTTCCTGGTTATAAACATATAAAAGCATTCGCAAGGACACATTTTGATATTTATCTTTAGCAAGGTACAATTGTTTAATTCGCGCTGGAGTCTACCAGTCTACATTTCATCTCATGGGTATAGTTGAAAAATAGTACTTTAGATTTCGTCGCATCTGGCTCGATGTGGTTTTACATTGTAGATTTACGTGCGGCGAGGCTAGTGCTTCCTTCTTATTTCGCCATTAGGAAAGTCGTTAATTAAGTTGGCAAAAACGAGGAACGACGGCGGCTGCGAACCACCAAAAGAAACGAATACCAATGGTGTTAGGTCGGCCGGAAACGCGGTTCGCAACTCATCGATCTTTTTCTTCGTCTCTTTCTTCCTACTTTCCTTTTCATGCTGCAACCTCTAATCCTGCGCTTCGATCTAAAGAAATTACCACTAGAATCTCTATCATTTTCTCAAATATTCGAGCCACGATTTCCCAACATTTAATACGATATTTCAGAAAACCATATCATTAAAGCAAAATGTTATAAGCGTCTAAAATATAAGAAGTCGTTAGAAGTACTAACGTAACATATCGCTTCGGATTTCGATTATTATTATTAGCAGCTATGTTCTCTTACGACGTTTCATGAACCTCCTAGTTCACTTAACTAACTTAATTCAAATATATGTCGTTGTGAAAGTTTAAAAATTGACGTTTTAAATATAAGAAGATGTGAGGACAATACAGAAACACGCCCCTACACATTTACTTTGTCTGGAGAAGTGAAGAGTAGCGAGCACCACCATGAAGATAAATCACCGTAGCGATCTGGGACGGTCAACAGAGCCAGACGATATTACTATGGTACATACCTCGACGAGACTGTGATTCATAGAGTAAACGTTCTCAGGCTACAATTACCGAGTATCAGAATGAATTTTCGATGTTATCCCGTTGTCATCGAGGAGCGGAGAAGCGGCTGTTGTCGGCCGCGTGGCTTGTTAAATTCGCGTGGGCCCGAACCGAGGCCGTACATCATCCCCTACAACTTAACTGGGTTAACATGAGTTCGTACGAAGTTGCACCGATTCAGGTGTGAGCATTATACGGAAGCCGACTTGCACGCAGCCCGAAACACGAGACTTCCTTGATACAACGACTGTCATTACGCTGACATGCAGTTCTACAGATGTGTCTACGTACATTACTGATGTTTGAATTATTACTATTTACGAAGGTACATTAGAAGTTTAAGTGGTAACTGACAATGTTTGGCTATCTTGATTCCCTAGAGATTGGTCCATTTTGTCCTAGCCTGTCTCGCGTGTTATTGTCGCCCTATTCTACCGATAAAGGTACGGAAGTGTATCGCGTACAGTGTTGGCGATAAATATTACAAAATCCTTAATAAACTTTATTTTATTTAGCATTTTATGTTACAACGTAAATTTAGTAAATGGACAGTGGTAAAACTCAATTTTCGCATTCGATTTGTACTAAATATCAACAAGTGTCCCAATGTTTATAACCGACAGTACATATTAATAGTCAAATATTCGAAATCAGTGCGTTTTTTTTTTTTCATAGAAGCCAGGAATTTGAAATTGTATTTTGGAAAGTCTATCAAACTAAATGTTAATATTATAGATATTTGTATAAATAATAGAAATTTCGAATTAATATTTCGAAGTTTAAATTACTAATAAAATCAACAGGTAATTCAATATATATAGTATATAATATCGGGATTTTTGCCAGTAGTGTAGGTGATAAAGCTTTAAAAGCTGAAAAGAATGCCTGCGTTCGACAATGAAATATTTTTACACGAACTGGTGGCAATCATTTTCTCAGCCATTGGAGCACCGTCATCACGGCCTATTCATTACGGCAGAAATGTTCCATAAAACGTCGAACACCGTCGGTCGCGGTCGATTACGCAAATGCAAGCTCGCGGGTTTTAAATACAGTCACAGCTGGTACGCGTTGCGGTGAGAACCGTAATGGCGGATTCAGCACAAGAATCGGTCGGGCGTGTCGGCGACTACGCCTTCGTTGCAAGGTTACGCGGTTCTGATAATGCCAAGCTAGAAACTACATACTGCATCGCGGGTGGAAATCGATATTCCTGTGGTCAGTTTCGAGTTTCACGGAAGCCAAGTTGAATTTCGTTGAGCCGTGAAATCGCCATGACACCGATCGATGAACGCACATGGAAATGTTTTCCTTTCGAGCAGAAATCGACGGAGTATAACCATATTAGGGTACATTTATACCTATGTACAAAGGAAGATAATGGATGATAAAGAATGGCTCAATAAGTAATTTGCAAACTTTTGATAAGTTTTATCTATATCGTTGCCAGGAGCAATGAGCAATTCTATTGTTCAATTTCACTTGGCCAGGAAGAGAGTGAAAGCGATTTGTTTCTGCGTTGGTACAGACCAATTAGGACCAATTTGTATGATGTATTATTGCAGCGGTGGAAATCGATACAGCGTTCGATAAGCCGCAGCACGAGTCCAAGATCAAGTTTCGCGGAAGAGAGCCTACGGTTTCGTCCAACCATGAAATCGTACGCCGACATGTAGAATCACGACTCGGTTACGTAACCGAGAAAAATAGAGAAACAAGGGCGTAATAGGTTTCTCGTTCACGGCGGAAAAGATGTAATTAATCAGACAACTTTGTAAATTAAAGCTAATTTGGTATTTCAATTAAATTAATTAAAAACAATTAGTTGAAAAGGTTCTTTTATATCGCATGTTTGTATAACGAGTATTGTATATTGGTAGCGATTAACATATGAAAAGTATTGAAAATATGATGAGTTTGCCGTGTGAAAATATTCTATGACGCTTAACTCCTTCTATCATGATGTTTTCTAAACTTCTCATACATCTTCAGCGTATATTTTCCCATTGCATTATTTTTCCTGCACCTGTGCACATTTTCTCATTCTTCTTATGACACTGTCACCGACAGCATAATATGTATGAATGAGAACATTTGAAGGAGATGGACAGATGCATGTAAATTGTCTCTGAGGGACAAAGGAATCTCATTCAAACGCGTGTCAGTGATCGTTGCTTTCCCAAATTAAAAAAGATAAAAGAGAATTTAGATCGAAGAGTTTAAAACGAATGTAAGTTATAAAGAACGGAACTGGCGAAATAAAATAAAAAAAAACATATTCGTTCACAGACGAGAAACTGAAGAGTTATTTACATTTTGACGAACCATTGTTTGGATGAAACGAGAATTTTTGAAGGTTCAATAGATTCGACGATCCTTGCAAAAAGGAACGATATTTTAACGTTTCGAATAGTCTTCGTTCGTCTCCAAAATCGATAACGCTCTCGATATTGGAAGAATCGTGGAAAGATTGATCTCTTCGAAGTTGATTTTTAGAAATTTGCAATTTTATTTCGATTCAAAATTTATGACTTAGCCGGTAGAGAAACTTGTTTCGCGTCGGGCCAGAGAAATGGATCATTACGACGTTATGCAACGCGGTCTACGCGCTTCCTATCGTTTCTAATGGCGTTCGAGGTCCAAACAGCCAGTAAATCAACGTTCCATCGATTCCAACAATCTAGATGAGAATTTAGAATGTCTGAATCGATCTTGTTAAATAACACCTTTTGCGCACAACATCATTTTCATACGTTTTCTAAGAATCATTTTAACATTATTATATCTTATGTAGTCTTCCTGTGACGTTAAAAGGATAAAATTGAAATATTCTGGGCAAGCTGCAGCTTCATATGCATGTATGTACAAACATTATAGAAGTATCCTTCAATCTAATATTTGATAACGTTGTAGATCGTAGCAAGTTTCAATATTACCCCGAGGGAAAAAGGGAAAACGAAATCTGAATAGCTGAATCGCTCCCAGTGTTCTGGCGAATCGAAAACTCGATAGCCCATTCAACAAAATTCCACCGACTACAATATTGCACATTCCAAAACGCGGACTTCAACAAAAAGATTCGATCGAAATTTTCCCATCTGGACATCATCATCTATGAACAAACTTGATTAACCGAGGAATTTCTGCTCACGTACCTATTCCTTAGCGACCCTTCAATATCCTATTTTCTTATACGAAAGATATTTTTATCTTAGATACACAGATCAGAGATAGATAATAAAATTTTGTACAAATAGTATAACAGTACAAAAAGTTTAATAACTAAATCCTCGGAATTTCCTGTTATTATCTAAGCTAAACGATAAAGAAAAAAGTTCTGAGTGAGTAATGTCAATCAACTGAAAAAGAAGTGCAAGTGAAATGTTGTAACATTGTTTCTTAATGGTTTGAACGCCGCACTTCCTGTCGCTCCAAAACTCCTCGTCCTGATGACGCAATTCATCGCCGAGGATGTCCATATTTTAATCGAACCGACTAGATTGCAATTCTTCCTCAATGGTGGTCGGCGTTTGGCGATGCAGAGTACGCTTTCCAGGGAACGCGACCGGTTCCGCTTCTTATTAAGACATTTCGAAATTTATAGGCCGTAATCATGACCGGGACTTGTGGAAACGTGTCGTTCGGACGAACTCGAAACGAGGAAGGAATTGGAACGTTTCGGCGGCGTATGCGAAACGATCTCTCCGTGTCGTGCAGAGAGAGAGAAGGATTTCGACAGTGTTAGACGGACTTTAAACTAAAAGGCAGTGAAAGTGTTCCTGT
This sequence comes from Bombus fervidus, assembly GCF_041682495.2. Taxonomy (NCBI): domain Eukaryota; kingdom Metazoa; phylum Arthropoda; class Insecta; order Hymenoptera; family Apidae; genus Bombus; species Bombus fervidus. The sequence continues at coordinate 4,447,252 of NC_091524.1, forward strand.
CGAGCATGACGGGAGTAATGACACTCACACAGAGGCAACGCCGGTGCATTTCTACCGGGCAGCAGTCCGTGTGGGGCCGCGATCATTGCAACTACGACTCCCTGGCCGTCGGATCGTTATCGACGACTATGAGAAACCTGGCCACCAAGAAAATCCGTAGCTGCAGTCATTTTCTTGATCGAAACTCGGGTCGTCTATAGAATTCTAAGAAGAATCGATCACTCTGTATGAGAGTTAGTCGACGATGCGTGAATTTTTGATTGAGAGTTATAGAGATCTTAAAGAAGAGAGATACGATACGATACATATTCTTAAGAATATCAGGTTTCTCTTGTCAAGGAAATATAATATATTATTTCTCAGTCGTATTTATTTAAGATACATTCATAAATATCAAATACAATGTTTAAAACAATTACAGAATATTTATTATTTATACTCATCGCTTGTATCTCTATGATGTATCTTCCTCAATGATTGTCTCCATGTGAATACCATGTCGATTTATCAAGCCTATATAGGACTTATATAACTTTGTTTGCTTATTTCATACAATAAAATCATTCACAGCAACGATAGCCTAATTGTTTTAAGCAATATGTTTATTTAAAAAGAAATATCATGAACCATCTAAGGTAAACTATCTTTGTACAAAAACCAAAAGCAAACGTCCACATATATACTGCTATTTATATATACTGAAGAGTTTAATGACTGTTAAGTATGTATAATTCCAAGTTACAAAGAATTGGAATCCATAACATTGTTGCGAAAAATTGGTGCGCTAGATCGTGATATCATTCTCTACGACAAAAACGACTACACTTTGCATTAAAAGAGCATTGTAATTACATCGGCGATTTCTCGCGCGTGGCTACCACAACTTTCGACTTCGTTTTACCGAGCAACCGGCGTCGCGACTGTTGTTACACATTCGTCAAACGGACATCATTGCACGCGATCCGCGTTTCCGCGCGATCAGAAATTTCGATCGCGAGGTGGAACGCGTGCAGAGAAGCAGGGTAAAAGCGTTCGGAACGTTCGGTCTAATTTTCAAGCGGCGTTTCCTACAAGGATTGAAACGAACGTTCGATCGAGACGCGGAAAAAGGAGTAGATGGAGAGGTCCGGTTTTATTACGGGAACTTGGCGCGAAACACTGCCCACACGCGCGAGTAAATACGTGTGGGTATACGTGGCACGATGCATGTAGCACGCGCCCGCCACGTGATTAACATTCGATATAGAAATTCTCGATTAAATTCCGTGAATCGCCAAGTTTTCTTTTCAGTAATCAGAGATTATTATTCTTGCTATTTGAAGTTACGCGTTGAGCAATCGGAAAATATGCTCCAGTATCTGAAAGTGAAATGGGACTGTGATGCGCGGACAATAGCAGAAGAAGACAAAAATTAAATTTTATTAAATGTTCATTTAATAAAATACGCCTAATTTTTTTTTATAAAAGATGATACGCAAAATAAGTTAATTAATTTTACTAAAATAGTATAACGTTCTATTTAATACGTTTTGACATAAAATGTGTACATTTTCATCCCATACACTTTAAATCGTGTTCTCGTGAAAGGATTAAATAGCGAAAAATTGTCATGCTGGATTGTTGGAAATACTGTTGGAATATGAATCTTCCTCGTTATTTCTATTCTCTTTATTTTCTTTCCTTTCTCTTTTATGGAAGATTATAACCACCAATGAAAATATAAAACAATGAAACGACCAAGTGGTACGTCGAGTGATATTGAATGGCTAACGTTTGCTATGTTTGGATAAAATTACAAGGTCGTACGAAAAGGCAGTCAATGTTTGACCGAGCTACGGAATAGCAGCAATATTGAGAACCGTTGGTCGTTTAATATTTGTGCAAACAGATACAGCAGGTTGGACGTAATTGCGAAACCGTTTGAAACATCGCCGTTCTCTTGTTATTATGTCAATTATGTTCTTTCTGGTAAACACACTTTATCGTTCTAGCAAGCAGATTCTCTGATGCGAACGAAATAAACTGGAATGTGAATTCAGAACGCACAAAAATATCGAAGTGAAAAGAATTGTCATTTTCAAAGCGTCTGTCACATTGTAACCGCTTTTCTCTACACAATCACGGAATATAGATCCAACAACGAAACACAATGTTCTCATTAATGTAGCACAATAACGTAAGCGTAACATAGAAAGATGCAACGAATACGTCGTAATAACTCATTGTTCCGAACGCACAATTATTCAGCAATCTTTACACAAGATCAACTACACGAAGCTATTTGAATTTTCCAATAATGGCAGTCACGTTGACGAATGTATTTCGCAGAATCATTTCCACCCTCTTTTCAGTCCTTTCCATTTGAATCTGTACAAGTATTCTTTTTATACAGTGGAATGTTTTACGTTCGAAGTAGGCGAAAAAAAAGGAATTTTTATGAAAAAGAAGAAGAAGAACCCAGAAAAGAAAATCAAATGAACGAGTTGCGAATTACTATTAGGTCATCCGGAAAGTGTCTTTCTTTTACAGACACGTCTTTTACAACGACACATCTTTATACAAACATGAAACTTAATCTGTCTAACGTTGTGATTTTTATCTTGATAAAACAAAATGGATCATACGTAATTCGATAACATAATATAAAACGAAAAATTTTGTGCATCCATTAATTCCTTATAAAACGAAAGGAACTTTTCGGACGACCCAATAGAAACAAACACGGTTAGATTTGAATTGGGTTTGGATAAGCAGGTTGCTCAGTGTTCGAAGCATATGAAGAGGAAGAGAAACATCTTATAAAAGAGAACCCAGCGCAGAAACGGAGAAGGACTGAAAGATGGAAAATGTTAGAAGGAATTATTCAGATGGCAGACACAGCATGGAACAGGTGGAGGTTATTGCCGGAACCCGGCCACATGGCATCTCGTTACGATGCGTTTGTGGAACCGGCAAGCTCACCTGGAAACACGCAACGGGAACGAGAACAAGCGTGGGCTAACGAGGAATAGAAACCCGCGTGGGAGGAACGCGGCAAAGTAGCGACAGAAAAATTACGCCGCGTAAATTTTGCGGCGAAATTATCGTTCAAGAGGAGTTACGTCTGTCGCGAAATTGAAATGACGTCGATTCAAACGGAGGAAAAGTTCTCGAGCTGATCCGGCCTCTTCGCGAACATCAGCAATGGCATTCAGATATGACGAGGCGACTGTTACGGGAGTCTTTTACTCGGTATGGATTGGCAAAAGTATAGACACGCTGGATTCGTGGATTCTAATATGCTTAGGCGTTCGTTCGAACGGATACAAATTCATAGTTATAAAGTTCTATACTGATCATATCGAGGCTACTTTCCTTCTATTTCCTTCGAATATCGAAATAGCTTTTAATCTGCTGATAAAATATTTAGATCGTAGTTATGATTTTCATCTGGGTTTATTTTATACGAATGAATTACAGGTGTCCTATAGAGCTATTTTTTGTAATCACTGTAAATTCCCAGTCGCCCCATAAACACTTCCTGCAAGATATCAAATCGTCTTCACTTTATGGAAAAGTTGCCTACAGATTCTAGAAATAAAATAACGGATATGCGCTGTAGCAACGAACTCTTCGAAGAACTCCAAATCGAATGTGAAACCAATCAAACGTTTCGTGATCTCAAACCCGCGGAACGTCCGAGTCTCAAAGACAATCTCGAGCGATAGCGTCTCGTCACGACTTTCAAGGGAACCGGAGACAATAAAGACGACGCGACACATTGAACGTAGATCCTCCCTAAGGAACGCGAGTCTGTTCACCTGAAATAGCGGTTCACCTGCTCGAGACGAAAGAGACGGCGTTCAAAGATAAGTAAATGCTTTGACGCAAGGAAGAAGGAAATTCCTTGAACAAGCATAACGCATTAGCTCGTGAAACCGCCTACCGGATTCTAACAATTTAACGGGCTCCTTTGTGACCGCTTAGTCCGCAATTCTCTTTGTGCCGTCTCACCGTGACTTGGACCGCTTCTTTTCCATTTTCCAAGCGATTGTAGCTGAACATCGTCTTTTAAGGCAGCTTATCCTTTTACAAACATCACGGAGGATCCATGACATCCTCCACTTGTTATTTTTCGCGCCACGAATAAATCCTTGACCATGAAAAATTCATACGACGAGCTTCATGCCGACAACCTACAATTTGATGATCCGGTTTAACGAAATTCATTATAAAACGTCAAAGAATTGCGGTAAAGTATGATTTGCATGTAATATCTTTCCTTACTTTTGAAAAATAAATATTTAATTTCTAGAGTTTGAAGGATTTACGGTAGTGGTAAAAGAACCGTGAAATTTCTAGATAGAAAAACGAAAGAAAGAAACCGAGTCGTCGACCAAGGTTACTTCGGTGGCTTGAAACAGAGAATGGCAGCGAACACGACGAACAAAAGGTATGCGTTATTGCTACTTTAAAGATTTTAGAAACCTTCAAGTCGCGAACATCGAGATTCGACGTGGTATTTCTTCGTTACATCCTAGAGGGATCGTGAGGCGGTTATGATTGGAAACGAGAATCAGGGGTTAGGAATGTCGATAGGTTACAGAGCATGCACGCAGTATAGCAATTTTGAAAAGAATTTAATTACTCTCCTATAGTAGCTGTTCAATAATAAACTAATATTGCAACGGATTTCTAATATCGTAGTTTAGTTTCAGTAATGTGATTACGATAGTTAAAAAGCTCCCTCTGTGTATGACTGTCACACTAAATCAACAACGTTAATATTAAATCAGTAGAATCTGGCGAACGTTGTCTTCAATGAAATCGAATTTCTTTGTAACAAATGATTCGTAACTATCACGTATAGATATCTAGATGCGTTGTGAAACATTTTTGTTTTTCTCCGAGAATTAATACTTTTTGTCCACCTCATGTAACAGAAACTTTAAAAAAATCCGACTTTATATCGTGAACCGACCACGCGATGATTATGTTGAATATTTTTCAAGTGCTAGAACGATGTTACGAAATCGGCGCGTATCGTAAGTCATTGTCCTTGGCAAAAAGGCGCGTGTTTTTTAATGAACGATCGTGAAACGAACGATTAATTTAGATTTACGATAAATTCAATTGTGAGAATAATTATTGCAATCCGGACCGATCGTTCGACCTAGAAGCTTGCTTTCGCCGGCACCGTTGCACCGGAATAGTTTTCGTTTTGTCGCGATCGACCGATCCCGTTCAAGGGAAATCGTTTCTTGCCGCCGGGAACGGGAACAAAACACCTCGTCACGTCTTTCTTTGCGAAACGGAAGCAAGGACACGGCGTTTTTCTACGCAACCAAGTTCAAAAACGTCGCGGCGAATGGATTCCACGTGACCGGATAACAAAAATCCCAGCTAGATCAAATTTATTCTTTAAATCTTAAAAAACCAAATTGTTCGATCATATACTCGGTAAATTTCTTAGTTTCACTACTCAGATACGCGATTCCCATCCAATTCTATGAAATTAATAATCAGAAATATCAAGGTAAAACTTGAAGAATAACGTTTGCAGTGTCATTACCTGCCTATATTTTGCAATTTTATGGAATTAAACAGTGTTCCTTTTACCGTTGAGTTTTCTCTGTCTGACCTTGGATGTCCTATTCTACTTGAGTCCATTATGCTACTATACATACGCTACTACTGTATATTCCTTGTTTTACTCTTTATCTGAACTAACGCTTACTTCCTACTCTATCCAGATATACTCTGGCTCATGAAAACATTTGAATACTTACCACAGAAAACAAAAAATTAGCAGATCGCTCGGCTAACATATACAGGCATGCCCTAAGTTTAATGAGAAAAGGATTTTAATCCACATCTAACAATAAGTGCGATCGCCATTCGGAACAATCGCATAAAACGCGCATCGGGTGCGGAAGCACGTCCGCTTTGAAATTAAACTCGAGTGCACGATTCGAGCTCCTTCCTTTATCGCCAGAGTATTTTTTTTCTTAAAAATCTCACTTGAAAATCCTCCTTGGTCGTCGGCGGGAAAAAGAGCGTCGACCGCGTCCCATTCATTTCGCTGGTAGTTTTCTGAATGAAGCCTCGAGCGGACAACGCCGGTTCCGGATTCAAGGCGAACCAGGGGACAGCGCGTGTATGTCGGCTTTCTTCGAGACGAGCAGAATCCCATTAGGACGCGAGATGAACTGCGAGGTGGAGCTGCTATTGCCACCGCACCAGGATTGGAAAAAACCACAAGGGAGATTGCCAAGATAATACGAAACTGCATATAACGTTTCTGAATGTCAGATTACAATCAGACTTCTTATGTTTGCGTGAGCAACGTATTGGCTTCCGTTTCGCACATTGACGAAATTATTTATATCGTCGCGCAATATGCTTCTGATTTGAGGATCAATTCCGCATTGTGGAAAGATCTATCAATATAATAACGTTTGCGTAGTACTTGGAATTATATTGAGACACGTAGTATTTGGAATTCATGGAATTGAAGAGGGATGAAGGATGAATGTGAAACAGAGAATACTAAATACATGACGAAGGTAAATAGAAAGTTGTTGAAAGGGTGAAGAAGACGATATGAGGCAATAATAAATTAATGTATGGTACTTATTATTAGTATAATCTGTTGAAGAGTGTCTCACTTCAAGTGTCTCACTTGACATCTTCTCTAGTGTTTAGTTTTCTTAGTCCTCGAAGCCATTGAGTATTGTTTAACACCAAATCAATTTGAAGGACCTCTCAGTCTCATAGCCTTTTCTAAGAACATGCCTTGTACAGATGCTACAGACAGTAAGTTTGTCGTAATTATAAAAATACCCATAGGCCCATGGCTGCGGAGCTCTTTTTGTAAAGTAACGCTGGCGGCGTGCGGATCTGAACTGGCATACACATTGCACTTATACTTAAACTTACTTAAATATATTTCTATTATACATTCATCCACGCGTTTTCTCTCTCTCTATTCCGAGATAAAATCTCAACATAAACGCTAAGACATTAAGCTAGAACAGATGTAATGGGGGTGTCATTTAACTACGACATTCTTCAGACCTTGTGTGACAAATGGTTAATAATACGGCTATTTCATAAAAAAAAGAAAAAAACGTTTTCACACACACATAAGGTATTTGCATGCCCTTTTGTGCATTTCCAGAGTGCTGTAAACGAGAGGAAACTCGAGACCGAGCAACTTTATGTTCACGATATAGCTTTATGATCAACGATACAGTTATGTGCGTCTGCGAGTTTGAACGATGACAATAAATAAAGAAAAACGGACGCAGCTACGTGCGCTCCGCCGACAGAATATATATCGACGGAATGATGAAACAATAAAACGAATGGAAAAAGAGGGAATATCGTATTATCAGTGTTTGACGAAAAGAAAAAAAAAAAAAAAGAAACATCAGTGGATATATTTGACTGGTGAATTATTTCTCTGATCGTCTACCTTTTTATTTGCCACTCAAATCAAACCGTAAGCTTCTTTCAATGCTGTTGAAACGCGCTCGAAGATAGTGCAACGGAAAAAACGAGATTTCTGATTTTTCTTGTGCTCGTCTCAGGATGATGACAGTTTAACATAATTTAATTGAACTTCTTTTTTATTTCGTAGGCCGAGAAGTTCGTTGCAGAGACAAGAGAAGGTAAACCGTTCCTGGGAACTATTAACAACGCGTAAACTTGTTACTTTCGGTGATAGACGGCGAAAACTTCTATTCTGGCAATTAAGCGTCCCATTAATCGTGAACGAGTGGAAGTTTGGCCCTCGAATTTGCGAAAACAGTCACCCTGTTCTCGCGAACGCGTTCGTGTCGATACGATAATTTTCCTCCGACTTTATCGCGCTTCACTGAGCGATTATGCGATTCTCCGGCTACACCCTCGCTGATTACACTTTCTGCTGCGCTCGTCTGTGTTATCGCGTTAATTAATATCCCTTTAAAAGCCGAGTCTTCTACCGTTTATTCATATTACATTCTCTTTCTTAAAAAAAGTCCAATACGACTATGGTAAATATATAGGCACCGAACGTATTTTCTAGTCTAGCGTGCAATGTTTTACGTATTTTGTATATATATAAAAAGAATAAAATTCAAGACAAACGTAATTTTATTTCATGGATACACCTTTTTTCAAGAAAAGTTCCACAATTAGGTATATATTTATGATATGGTATGTTAGGTATATGTTTATATCCTGTCGTTTAACGATTTAAATATTTGTCCACTTAAACGTAGCTTTTTCTACGATTCTTCATAAAGAATGAATTTACAATTGCTTACTATAAATATCGAAGGATAGTGACAACTCTTTAACAATTCGTAAGTGAATTCTCTTTAAAATTTCGTCAGAGATTCACCTCTCAGAAATCTCAACCACATCCTGTATGCTCCTTTTCGTTCAAGCGAATACAGAGATCACGCGTTTCTGACACGATTCCCTCCTAACAAGCACGAGAGGCGCAATTTGTCGAAGAATGGCTCTCCTTTAGCCCCGTGTTCGCGTCGTTACGCCAACCATGCCGACAAGTTTACATTGGGGATGAATATCGGCGGGTTTGACGCGGAAATTTCACGGATGACCAGCTGTGGATCCCTTCAGTAACATGGCAAATAGAACCTTTGACCCCTTCGCTTCTGAACTATCGTATCTTCGTTTCTGCCTCTTCAAAATGCCATCATATTTGATATCACTTACGATGTCTTATCTCTTTCTGAAATTTTCAGATTTTCAATCACGGATAATCTTATATTTTAACGTGCGATATATGACGATTTATTTTTCGAATTTTATAGCATATTTTATAGCAGATGGATTTATTTGTGCTATTCCACATGTATCAATTTATGCAATTCAATTAGTTGCAAAATTGACAGGAAGCTGCGAAAGTCCAAAAAATATTTATCAAACGTACATATTTGGAGGCAGTGGAGCGAGTAACAGAATTATAAAGATTAATACAGATAGCAGATAAAATAAATAAGATAAATACAAGATTACGGGATAAATACAAGATTATGGGATAAATACAGATTGTAGAAATTAAAAATATTTAGCAAAAGAATTGGGTAGTTTTGTTTTGCAAAAGACACATAACACGAGTATTGAAAATATGCATAACAAAATACGCATAAATACGAGATATATAATTACAAATTATTCATCCATAATGATACAGCGATTAAAATTTCTAATAGAAATAAAGTAATTGAACAAGAATATCTCACAGTCGATGCAACAGTAGCTGAACGCATTCAATTGCATGAAGAATTGCTTTTCTAGTTAATTACTTAGTAATAAAATCCAAAAGAATTCCAAGTAATCGTTTATGTAACGTCATTTACAATTTCTCATTGAACGATTCGTGATCATTGAATTGAATATACTTACATTAGCGGCTATTAATCCCCTTTTGATACTTCCGATCACGTTGTTAAGCGGCACAAAGTAAACGAGTTTTCCCATAAATCTCAGTCATTAACCGCTACACGAGAATCACTAATATGCGAGAACGCGGGATCACGATAGGTGTGTTTGCTTTCTTTAAACATTAATTAGCCAGCCAGAATAGTTGCATCTGATATTCTGCTCGGGAAACGGAAACACAATACTTTACTTTTTGATGCATCCTGTTTACCTGACGAGTTACGCGATCCTCATAGGAGCTTTTTAACATTTAACTGAATCTGCAACGAGCCAGCCTCGACCCGGCATCAAAGAACAAACGTCTCCACTTACGAGCTTTTACGAGCGAATGATTCTTTTAGCCTCATCTCGGGTTTGTCGGCTTTCACGAAGCATCCAGTGTCTGCACAAAAAACATACCACCGTCTTAAAAAGATTGATATTACATTTTATTTAAAAAACCACGAAGGAAAAATATGATAGCCCAAACTTTTCGATTTTTGTGAAAAAAGCGATTTTAAGATTCAATCTTATATAATTAGAGATAAGAAATGTTTGGAATTAAATATGCATTTCTGACACTCCTATTGATTATTAATAATTTCATTGATTTCATTAATGATTGGAAAACTTTGTATCTGAAGTCTCAATTTCAAGATGAGAACTCTGTTTCGTTGAAACAGGCGCAATTTGAAAAGGGACATAGTTTCAGGTCAGTGTTTTATTTCATCAAACAAGTGCACTTTGCATAGATACATGACAGATAGAGATACGAGGATCTCTTTATGGTCGAATCTCCGATATGTCTCGAGAGATACGTATATACGTACATGGAGCGGAAATTCGAAATTGAATTTTACCTCGCCGCTTATTGAGCGCAACATCGAGCTTGCATAACACAGACCGTCTTTTATTCCGGGACGCTTGCTCGAATTTGTAATTATATTCCGCATATCCTTATCGGCCTTTCAAATCGGCGTACCAGCTACGCGCTCGCGAGCGCTCAGTCAATGCATGATAATTGCAAAACGCGATCGCGAGCGTTCCTATGCGCGAGGTTGCATTTGCAAAATTATTCGCGAAATTGTCGCAATCGTAGGCGGTTTCCCTTTGCCGCGAACCACTTAAAACGAGGCAACGGAACTGTTGGAAAACACGATTGTACCTTCCTTCCGCTTTCCATCGTTCTATTTTTGACTATGAGGATTTCAAGTGCAGCCCGACCATTCGAAACGAACGCGTTATGATAGCCAGCTGCGCTTTCTAAAACTCGCTGCGAGGAAAAATAGCGTTTGCGTTGGAATTTTTGCCACGATTACACAATATCGTACTTCGTTTAATTATTACAAATGATCGCGTTTGCAGATAGCTTCGAAAATACTTAGATCGTTTTAATATGTAATGTGCCGCACGGAGCAGAGGTGCGCGCTTTCTACAAGGAACTTGCGAAACGAAACGTTCGGAACTGACGATTTTACGGTTTCCAGTGCACACACGCCATCTTATTGGCGAATTCGAAGATCTACAAATACACTGTCGCAACGAAATTTACTGCGTATTATTACGCAATTAGATTTGATCGGCAATTCTGGGCGATCATAGAATTTTAGATTCGAACGTTTCGGCTAACGTTCGGAAAGAAGTTTACTGGAACTTTATTGCGTAACGTTGGGTGTAAATCTTGAAAAATTACGTAACGACAAAATTTTCGCGAGAGCGACGATGGTTGTTTCCGTGCAGAACTAAATATTTAACACGGACTGACCACTGATTCGTTTCGCTATTTACTTTCCGAATCAATTTACAGGGAAGCCATAAAGTCAGCGAAAGCGTATTCAAAATTAATTTCAATCTCGCCGACCAGTTGAAATTACTTTCCTTCGTACAATTACGGTCGGCCGTCGGCAACTTCGCCCTTAACTTTTGCCCTATTTGCTGGTAGGAAAAAGCAGAGCCACTAATGTCCCTGCTTCTTCCTTTATACTTTCATTAATTGCCCTTACGCGGACAATGGGGAATGAAAGACGCCGGCTGAGAAAGACGGCGAGTCAGCGTGTTTCCTGTAATTGGACTTGGAATCTTTGTCATCGTTATGTATTATACAAGGAACGGAAGCCTCTGTAGGTGGCATAAAATATACATAAAAGACGAAGCATGTTTGCTAGGAACAATTAAGGGATGCTATCTCGCTAAGGACGAAAAATGTCCGGGATTTACGACAGAAACTGACAATCTGATAGTAATTTCCCTTAGCCGATCAGTCATCGTATATTGGTTCGGTTGATAGGAAAAAATGTTTAAAGATTCGAACATTTGAAACTTAAAGATTCAAATTCAAATTCACGTCTCTAAATTTAAAAAAAAATCTTCAAATTTAAATTCAAATTTTTTCATTTAAATTCAAATGTCCAACTTCAAATTTTCAGATCTAAATTCAATAGCTCAAATTCAAATTCAAATTTGAAATATTTAGAATTCAAATTGAAACATTGAAAGTTTGAATATTTATCGTTGAAAATCAGAAAATCGTGGACAAAGACGCGCTCGTGAAAGGCGTGCGATTGCGCAACGCGGTTTGTTCCCGCTTTTTCGCTGACAACGGAATTACGCATAATGTCGAACGTAAACGAATGTTTCGTTCCACGGTGAACGTTCTAGCGACGAAACGTCGAGCAAGAACCAACTGGAAAACGGTTAATTACCGATTAGCCGGACAGACGAAGGCTGCGGTCATGCCGCGGCATAGATCTATCGCTCGGTGAAAAAGGATCGCGTCCAAATTTTATTTCCCCTCGCTGAGTTACGCAACCTGAATGATTTTGCCTCGCGTTGCCTTTCACTTATTTCACAAAAACTTAGTGACGAAATGCGCGAATATATATTTTTTCTCCTCTTGTCCCTTTTTTCCAACAGCTGTTGACTCTTTAAAAATCATCGAATCGTTCTTATAGGTTCTTACACCCTATGATTTTTCAAAGAAGAGAGCCATAGATGCGGAAGCATCAAGAATCCCCTTTGAAATAGCTAGCGGATGTTCGACAATATAAATTTTCTCGTTAGAGTAAGATAGAGCTATTTGAATCAAAAGGATGTTTGCAAATCGCCAAATTCGATTATCAACAAGTTTCAAGCAATCTACGTTTGAAAATACACGATAAACTGTAAATTGTAAAAAATTATGAGATATTGGCAGCTCAAATGTCATAGCTTTTTTACGAGGATGTAACTTCTACTCATCAAAAGGAGACTTCTTTATGTTTGCTCAATGTCTTCATTCTTAAATGTAATTATCATAATTCAAATGAAATGGGTATATTACTTTATTACTTACATATTCCGTGGGTATATTACTTTATTTCTGCAAATTATCTTATTGTTTATTCTATGATTTTTTTACACATATAATATCGTCTTATCTATTTATCTATCGTTGTTAATTATCGAGAAAGTCTGACAATTAAACGGCAGCGCGTCTCGTTCATCACGATACGAGATAAAAAAAGAAGAGAATCGTCGGTGGGATTCGGAACGAGTACCAACCATGGCACCCCTGGGACACGTTGGTTTTTCAGTCCCGGGTAGCTTCCGCTAACGCTATGAGAATTCAGCATAATGATAGGAAATTGAAAAGACCACGAATAGAATTCATTCCGAACAACTCCATGAAAGTGAACCAATCATCGTGCCTTCGATTCTCAATTCGTGATATTTTCTGCAAATCGTTTCCAAATGGTAACTGAATAAAAATTCTACATTATTCTCACGCGAAAAAAGGGATAACATTTGAACGAAAAGAGTTAAAATCAATGAACGATTGCTTTTCGCAATAGTCAGCCGACATTGTGCCGATTGAGGCGAACCATAATTAATTCGATCGTTCCATTCTTCGAATACGTTTCTCTCTAACGAGAAATTGTGCAGAACTCGAAGAATTTCCTTGCAACATTATTACGATCCTTTCGTATTGCAAGAATGTTGGTAGTAACACATGAAGTCAATTCATGGTGTGGCCGATACGGTTCTACCGGCTCGATTTTACCTTTTATGTTTTTTTCCAAAGTTCTGTTTGAAAGAGGACCTGCTACGTTCGCCTGTTCTATCGAGAATTCGTAAAGAAACGACATCGGCGAAGTCTTTTTGCGACCGTTTGAACAATTTAGATCGACGATCGCGATTGTTACACAAGCATTAGCGACTGTCGCGTTATGTAAAGGTTCGCTTTTTCTAAATTGCTCGCGGCCAGACTAGATAATCTTGTAATTGAAAAAAGTAAAGAATTCAAGGATTTAATGATACGCCATTGTTGGCCATTTAAGTGAAAATCCACGAATTAACAAGTTAAATGAGACGAAAGATTCTCAAACGAGATCCGTGCTGATAGAATCCTCTTCTTGGAATTCGCTTCTTCCTCGCCCTTTTCTTTTACCTGGATTCTCGTATTCTCGATATTCATTTCTGGTGAATGTGTTATGCGAAGATGTGAAAGCAAATAGCACCAGCAAGAATGGAAAAGAATATTAAAAGGAAGTTCCCGGAACGAGATGCTATTCCAATTTAACCCGTAATCCCTATTTCCTTATTGCTTTTCCATCCCCATTTTAATTACTCTTCCAGCATATGCATATTTCTTCGCACGAGTATTGATTCGCAGGAAAGAAATGTTTCTGATTATTATTGTACGAGTAATTAATGCTCAACACAATGGCTAGAATACTTTTCCCATATCAATCCGCTTGAAAACTAAAAACCAGACAGCCGGTAAGATGATACTTAAACACCCGTAGAAAACGATCGAGAAGATAAAGCTAGTGCCATTTTTCAATTCACATCGCTTGGCTGGACGGCGAGCGTTAAGTAGCCAGAAATTCGCACGATGGAAACAACTTGGCGAACTTTATGCACTTTACAAAGCGCATAATTACAGCTGATTATGTAACGACCTCATCTTAGTTAGCCTTAATTGCAACCTTTCACGGATAAACGAAATCTCTCTCGTCCTGAGAGCCCCGCCGCACTGAAATCTGTTAAACAGATGTTAATTAATCGCTCGCAATTCCAAAGCGCCGGGGCGTCGCGTCGGCGTGCCCTCCCTGTAATCGCGATAATCGCGATAATCGCCCTCATCTTGGTCACGCAACCAGCCTTAGAAATCCTTCGCCGTTTTATTTCCCTTTATTATAGCAGGCTTCTAGCGGCCAGCTAGCTATTACATAATCGATTTCTCGCTGCATTATCGTTGCTACCGCGTCGACGATCTTTGTCGACTTTTTCTTTCTTGGCTAGACAGCAGCTGCTTTGATCCGGAGATCTCTTAATGAAATTAGACGCTATTCTCGAGAAGCATCGTGATTAAACCAGATGAGAGAGTTTCGAGCAAACAGCTGTTCACAACGATTGATCTATGAGTCTACCTGTAAGGTGGAAATCAAAGGATGGATTAGTTACGTTACTTTAACGTGTTCACCTGTCGTATTATCCAAGTACAACGAACGAATGTTTCAGCAAGATATACGAGACCACAGCAGCGAAATACTAAAGCATAATATATTGCTTTCTTCCTAAGTGATACCATCCTATAAAAATTTGTTATGAAAAACAGTCTTTATAGGTTAATGAAATTTCCAATGCTAAAAAACTAATGGAAAGTTCGTCGGAGATACGATCAAAGAATCTTTGAAACACGTTACGCATAAGCACGAATCGCACAGCGTTTAATTATCGGCGTGCGGCAATTAACGATGAGAACCACTGTACCGGGCATAATGTTCGTAATACGATACGAAACAATGTAATTAACGCCAACAGCGAGAAAATACCGTACTGCGGTAATATTCGAAACGTAAGGTTTCACGTATAAAAAGTATACGCGATCTATGTTCTAAATAAATGATTGCATCGACGCGTCATTCTAAATGATAACGCCGACACCGCGTTTCTCCGCTTTTCACTCATGAAAATATAGAACCGTGACTGTGCAGCGTGCACTATGCACGACTCGCGGCTGGAGCTTACGTCACGCGTTCGCCTCGCGAGTTTACATCTAATTAAAATCGACAATACGGCCAAAATGAGACAAACGTTCCTCCCGTTTCGACGAACCACGCACCTTTCATTTCCCGGATTCCTTTCTTTGTTCGCATCGACCTCGCGAGTTTAATCGACCGCGGAAAGTCCGTGACTTTTTTCGTGTCCGTGTCTACTCACACAAGTAGACTGTAACTGGCTGGACACGCGCGCGCTATAGCAAACTATGTCACAAGCCTCCTTTTACAGTTAAATGAAGTGTGACATTTTGAAACTATTACTTAAATGGCACGCGGCTGCGACACAGATCATTCGATCTACCGTGACTATTGCGGATTTTTATGCATTCAGGGGAAACTTAAAGGTGCGAAAGTACACAGGAAAATTATACGAGACACGCGTTGTAATATCTAGCGGACGAAACAAATCTCTGCTCAGCTACATTAACTGTGTTCGTAAAAATGAATTCTCATAATTATCGCGGTCTGTTGACGAGGAATCAACAGTTTCACGATAACATGTATATTTTTCTGCTCGTAGTTTGATATAAGTTAGAAGTTGTTCGCGTAACTATAATGTTTTTTTTTTTTAAATCTTGCAGATATTGGATTGTGTAATATAAAATGTTGGACTATTATTTTACACTATCGTACATATTAGATCGCGTAATACGACGCGTTGAATTTTTTAAGAAAAGTACAAGCCAATCTGTGTTGGGCAGAAGCAAATAGATGGGGAAAGTCTTAAGAGCGAATATCGGAATATGCCTTCTAATAATCCTAAATCTCACAATCCCATGTCTTATAATCATCGCGTCACATTCACCTTATCATCTACAATCCTTCCAGGTAAAAATTTCCTAGCATAACGAGAAAGGTTGATTTCTATAGCCAGCGCCGAGACTCGTCGCAACGCGGAATCTGCCTCATCGGACAGACAGAATCCAGGCATTCGTTCTCTTTTCTTTCTTTTTTTTTTTTCTTTTTTTCTACGACCGCCGACGATGGAAGCTCGCGACAAAAACGTAGGAAGAACAGCGTGGAGACGAGAGCTGCTTGGGCAGGAAGCCGCGAACCGAAGAAAGCCACGGCTCTGCCGGCAGCCTTGCCATTGAATTAGAATTTCCGAGTCGTTAATTTCAACTGGCTTCTTCTCCCGTGAGGAGAGAACCGGCAAGAAAGGCATAAAGAAGCAGCACTTGCACGCAAGACGCGAGGGGGAGAAGATCGGAGCGTTGTGTCCGCGAATCGGCCACGTTTTTTCATTGCGTCGCGGTCGTGGTCGTGGTCGTGGTCGTCCACCGCTTCACTGGATAATTTCTTCTTCCAGTCAGCTTCATCCACGCTCGATTAACTCCTCTCTGGTCGAGTCCAGTCGAGACCTTGCTCGTTCAACGATCTGTACAATTCGCAATTGCATAAGACGCATCGAGCTGACACCTACGCCTTTTTCTGCGTTCTTCGCCAACGTCTATTTCGTGCTTATTTCTCATTCCTTTGGGTAATTTCTTGTAGTTGTTAGTCTGCGAAATCTGTTCGTTCTTCTCCAGAGCTTGTTAAGGGTGGAGACTGGAAGCGCTATTCAATGGAGTTGGTATTGTAGATGGTTGAGGCAGTTGTCAGGATATCTTTATGCTATTCGTTTTGTCGTTGTAACATTGTATTTCGTTTTTCTTTCCTTTTCTTTCAAGCTAGTTTTGTTATATTGAGAGAACTGCTTTCATCGTTGAATTGTAAATTGGATGTAAATATCTTAAACAAAATTATGTCTTTCTAGAATTCTCAATGTTAAGATACTTCAACGTGAATCCTATTATAAGCGCTTTTACAAATAAATATCACTTGAATAAATACTACTAGTTTTTGCTAACCAAAGATTTTACGATTACTGATGCAGATCTTTTAGAATATATAAGTGAGGAACAGAGTTAAATGTTTCGTATTTATCGAATCAATATATTATTAGAAATCATACGAATTGAGTCAAGCGCATTTTTGACAAAGAATCGAAGCAAACTCGATTCGCCAACACCACCTTTGAGTTTCCTCTGCTTTGAATCAACAACGTTTCTAGTGGGACATATGTGTAAAATTATTTTTCACATTTTCGCGGAATCGTAATTCACGGCAAACGTTCAATTAAATCATTGATATAAAGAGTCAATGGAAATCATAGCGATTGGCCCGTAAACCGATTAAATCTTTCATCGCGTGGATTCACCAGTACTGGATCGGCAGATCGACTGTGTTTGACGCGAGCGTCGTAAATTTCCGCCGAATTTAACGTATTCAGTCTGTTTTACCGGTAATCCGTTTCGTTCGGGTGCGAATTTGAAAATGCAACGATATGCGAACGACGGAAAGCATTCAACCATCGTCAATATTTAAAATACATCTGCAGAATCCTTTTATGAATATATTACGTGTGTAATACGAAACATTTTAAAATTTCATTAGCACTGTAAAGAGACTCGAGTGTCATGGCTGTACATATTGATAAATTTTGAAATAAGTCTGAAAATAAATATACAGACGTCATAAGATTAGTACAAGCATATATTTCGTAGAAATATCAAAAATATTTACACAGTCAATTATCTGTTATATTACAATAATAAGCTTCGATATTCAGTTTGGGCCATTATTGATGGCCATGATGGAATTTCAAAATGTTTTACACGCGACGTATGCATAAAAATATCCAACGTTAAGTGTTCAAATTAATACTTTCGCAGAAAAACTATAAATGTTTTTCGATCTCTAGAAGCTTTCATTCTAATAAACACCTCCTGGAGATCGAAATTCCGGATTGTACAAAATCACCGATTTCTGGTACACGTGACACTTGGGTCTTGTTCGCGGCGCATTTTCAACGAGGCAGAATTACGACACATTTGCTAACGGCGTTTATCGGAGCGGAAGTGACGCGTGCGGAATTCGCGCGGCTGAAACGCGATCGGGGTCGCTAGATGTGTGCACGAAAATAAAAGACGGCAGATTTCACTCGCGACCGGGCAACTTCCTAGCTTTCCCCGCGAAATGTTTACACGCTCTCGCGGCGCTTCGAGACGAGCTTCTGTGCCCGCATAACAAGTACCGATACGAGCCGAGATACGATCGTCGTCCCGTTACGATAGCGATCGAAATAAAGAATTCGATCCCCGTCTCCTTGGTTGGATACAACGTGGACAGATACGTTTGTGTTTGTGATCGATAAGACACGTTTTATACGAAATTGAACGGATAAAACGGAACATTTGCATGTGTACGCGGGCACACGTTATATAAAGCACAGCAGGCGCGTGGCGATCACGAGTGAAATCGAACTAAATGGTAAAGTGGAAATCAAGGTTCAATAACTCCGTTATTCGCGGTGTTAATGGCCGAGCTAATGCGCAACCCCGGACCAAACGGACGTGTTCCATGTGAAAACGATTCACGAGCTTCAATTCTTGTTATACTTGTTCTACTTCCCCGCTGATTTGCATTGGGATCGAATTTTGGTAACGTCGTTAGCGTATTTCTAGTGAGAAACGAATATTAGTGTAGTATGAAGGTACCGACGAGGTTGGTGAATCCAAAGATTCGGAATAAAATATTGTTGTGTTTCTTCGATATTTGAGTAGGATATATTCTTTACATATAATATAATCCGTAACATTTGTTTATATTAATAAATTATATTTGAGAAATTTACTTTTAGTTGGTGTATTTTTCGCGATGATGTCTCATGGTACACATTGGCTGCATGATTAATAATCTTAGAATATTACCGAGATATTGCATTCTCAATGTTTCCTGTTAGCTATTTGTGAGAGATGGCAGCTCTCTCTCTTTCTCTCTCTCTCTCTCTCTCTCTCTCTCTCTCTCTCTCTGCAGAACTTAGCAGCAAATCTGAACTTCTTTGAAGTGGTTGCTGTGCTAATAAAATTATACTGCTCAAACGCATACACTCTATTTTATTTTCTCTACTTTAGCATTCGAGTAGTATTATAGAGTTAATTCAATCATACCAATATGAAATTCCATTTATCCGCACCTATTTGAAGAACAAACATTTCATATAACTGAAGTTCATATAATAGCAATTCATGATTCTCCTCATTACCTATGTTTTATGCTCACATAATAGGGATTCAACCGAGTGGATTCTAATCATTTCATTTGATTGAGCATTACTGAAATTTCATTCCAATAAACGGAGTTCGGATAAATGAAATTACATTGTATTCTATACCCAAAGACAAGAGTACAAAGTCGGGGAGGAAATGTTATGAAAAGCAGAAAACGGAGTAGCAGATTTCACCGAATGACCTTACTGTATATGATATGCATCTGTAAGGTTGAAAACACTCGACGATTTCATCAGCCGACGCAACGGAAAACGATTCACACGCGTCGACTTCACAGAAAGGTCATCGCAGAGTCGCGCGCGGATTACGACTAATCGGGCACTATGCTCAATCAACTATAGTTTTTTCAGGTACGATCGAGATCGAGGCATGGCGTTACTCGACCGGGTTGCATCGACGCGGTCCAATTATGAGCCCTGCTCTAATAGCGCTTAATTTTCCAAGCCTTCAGCTTAATTAAGACTCCTGGGAACCCGCTATGAAGCTTATCGAAATTATCCACCTCTTCAGTTCGCCTCGATTTTCACCGTTGGATGCCTAGAAATTTCGATCGTCATCCATCATCGTTCATCCGCCATTAAATCAGCCATCGTTCCAACTTCTAATCGCTCGGTGATAATGAATTCTGTCGATGAAACCATTACCTAGTCGTTAAATGCAATAATAAAGGTGAGAATAAATTAATTAATTTCATAGTATGACAGATAAAGTACTATCGATTCCTGTAATTTTCTTATCGAGTAACGTTCACCAAAGAATCTTCTTTATCTTCTCAAATACTTTAATTTGTACCATCAATTACGACATTGTAAGCTACCGGTTTGATTCTAACGTACTGTATTGTGTTGTAATTGTATATGTTCATAATGTATAGATATCATTATTTAGGTTTGTAACTTACGTTATTATATTTTACTTTTATTATTTACTTTGTTTTATTAATCGCAGTCGCTAGTTACCATAAAAGGCGGTTTATGCGATGTTAAATAAAATACATAATAATAATAATAACGTTTGCCAATTTTTATAGCAAATATCGGTAAGGCGTAATAAACGATGCGAAATCAATTAAATTCAATTCGTTTTAGTTTCTTAATGACTGTCAATCACCCTAAAAGCAGATCAAATTACGATATTGGATTAAGCTGCAGTCGTTCATAATAATTGATATGTGTGTCAAATACTTGTTAAGAGAAGAGAACGATATAATGTCGGTCAAAAGATTACGATCGCTTCTGTACACTCTTCTATAGAACTTAAGAATTAAAAGAGAAGGCAATTTGAAATTTCATTAATTTAGGAAATCTTTCCGTCAGAAAATTTATCGAAGCAAAGAAAATTTGTAACATTTATTAATACTAAAAAAAATTCAGTAGAAGATTCAGTATAAATATACGATTGGGAATTTGATACTAAATTTTTGATCAATAGTGTACGTAGATACCTGTTTCATAAAATTCTCTTCGTCGTTTATATCGTCTAATTAACCGGTGTTCAACGTATCTGCGGAGAGGATATAATTATGTAACCTTAATTTAGTAACAAACTGTCAGACGCGTGACGAACGAACGATCGTTCAGACTCATTTAATTCCTTTGAATTTTTCAGAATCTCCGCAACGAGAAATCGAACATAATTCGTTTTAACACGCGGTTGGAATCGCGGCTTGGTCAAGGTGAACGATTACCAGCGAGTCACCGCTACTCGGACACGGCTATCGATAGCTCGACACGCCTGGCGAGCCACTGACTAAAAAGCGAGCAGATTGCGGATTAAGCCGCACTGAAAAAACAATCATCCACGACCTGGATACATTATTCACTCTCTTTCTATATCTTTACTTCTCAGTTTAACTTCATTTTGCTCTCAAAATCTTTACTCCTTTGCAATTCAATAGCACCATTTTTGATCCACAGACGCTATTTCCAACCCCTACACATCGCATAATAACGATGTCAAATTAAAAGACAACTAATGTAAAAAAATATTTAAGACAAATAAGATATTTATAAAACGTTCCTACAAGTGTCTGAATATTTTCGTGAGCGGCTGCAGTTTAAACAGACTTCGTAGATAAGTTTCTAATTGTCAGAACGAAAAGATCGAGCGGTCGGAATAGCCAGATCAGTCTTGATCGCGGCTGCAGCAGCGATCAGTCGGTCGGTGCACAACTGGCTCCGACTTAGGCGTGGTTCTTGCGTAATGCAAAAGCGAACGAGTTGCTGACTCGTTTAATACACGTATGCATTCTAGGTGTACCGCCGCGCGACCTATGCGCTGTCCCGTGGCTCTCGTAAGCGATAAGCGCAGAAATTCATATTCACACGAGAGATCTCGATCCTCGAGGATCGTTACCGGCCGATAGAAAGTAGAAAGCATCTGCGCGATGGAAAATCAAGAGCGTTACCGGTTTACATACTTAAAGAGACAACAGGTAAGCCTTGTTTAATCTGAAAAAGATCTTTTAGACTCGTTTGGTAACGAGAAGAAAGTACCTCGTTATATTTGTTTTCGATTGTGCTCGTTAATTGAGATTCCGAGGAGTGGTTTGGTTAAACGCCGCGTATGTATCGACCATGCATTACTAAGGCTGACCTTCAAGGCAATAGGGGCTTAGAAATAACGTAGCTGGATTCTCACGCGCTTAGTTTCACCAGCGCGCAATAAAATTCGATCTTCGAGGCTGCTAATTGTTCCTCGAGAGTCTGAGGGAAGTAGAAAGTAATCGCCGTAATTGAGTGTTGGAAGGAAAAGTTCAAGGGAGAAATATGGGCCATTCGTATCGCCGCGAATCCGAAGCACACCCATAAGACCTGCACTTGGTGCAACCAGATGAAATGGAGCGTGGAACGTAGGGGCGTTTCTTAATTTTCCATTACGTGAACGGATGAAACGAAATTCCTAGAAAAGTTGTGGAATTAACGAGAAAAAAGATTCGACGAATAAATACAATCGCGAAGCATTTTCTTGACATGGTTCACGCCATCGCGACGCAATATACAGATATTAATCTTACATCAGCAGAGTATGACAGTAATATGAGAAAATCCCTTTCCCGCCGATGTAAAGGAACAGTCTCCTAGCTTTGGTTCGTCCAAGTTACTGAAACTCGAGTGAAAGGTGAGTTTTTCATCTTGACACCCTTTGTCGCTACTCATCGTCGGCCTTCTTCAATTTTAGTTGATTACTCGGACAATATACAGCCAACAAGGAAATGGTTCTCTTTGACTTCGTTTATTACATCGTTCTAGCAGCACCAGGTCGCATCAGTTGCCCTCGGTTTGTCGATATAACCTTAAAGCTTCGAGCTGCGCTTGGTGAACTTTATGCGTCCACGTAAAACTGCCAATGCAACGCAACGGACACAACGCCGACGGACGTAAATTCTTTGCAACACCGGTGATACGATGTCGTGCTGGTTTTACAGGGGGCTGGATGCGTAAACTGTGAGCGATGTCGCTTCACGCTACACAAAGGCAGTCATCTGGGCGTCTGGAAACATTGTTGAGAAACTTAGTAGACCCGTTTTTGCTTGTTGCACCCGGTACAAATTCCACGAGCGAAACAAAGTTTCGAGGATTGAATACTATTGTCCCGCCTGTAAATGGTAAACTTTTACGTCGACTCATTGTCAGATAAAGTTTCTTGCCAGTCAGAAATCAACGGGCATACACAGTGGAAATAACTGATTCCAAGGTTTATGTTTCTACCACTGTTACTTGTCATAATTAATTAGCCGGAAGAGCGCAATAAGTGCAACTGACAATTGCAGCATCTCGAAAGAGAACGCGTTTCGTTACACAATGTACCATAACGATGCGTTGTATGTACGCAAGGTGTTTTGACAAAGTTGACGTGAAAGTACCGTATTCTGGAAGTCAAAGGTAAGAAAGATAAATAAGAAACGTTCATACCAAGCGATATTCGTTTCTCTTAATAAATATTATATGGAATATTTGAAACATTTCATATATTTTTATATTTTTCACTGACATTTAAAGTTTTGAATAGTTATGTGCTAATAAACGAACGATCATCTCGAATCATTATTAATTATTATTACTATAGAAAAGTATGAAGCTAAAAATCACCGTACAACTTTACTCAATCGATAACAAGTCTCCTATTTCTTATAACCCGGTAATAAATCATTTTCCAATACGCCTCCGTACGAAGTTTTTTCAATATCCTGACCTCCGCAATCGCTGCTTTGTATCAATTTTATATGAAGCTACTGAGACACCTCGCGTATAAATGTATTTATCAATAGATTAAGGAAAGATGAAACGACAACGATCGGGGGCATAACGCGCAATTTTACGTGACGATTTTACGCGACGATTTTACGCGATCGTCTACGCTCCCCCGTTTTATGAGCTTTTATATAATGCTACTGTAATAACGTTCTTTTGGAATTCATTCGATGTTCTATCACTCCGCAACCAGTATTATTATATTATTATTACGTGGGGATCGAGGGGAGTTGCGTCTGAATGGAAAACTCGACGCCGCAGGATTGGACGAAACAGATCGAAGGTTGCCTGCGTGCACTCGGCTTGCTAATTATGTCGAGAAAACGTGCAGAACCTGTTAATTAAACGCGCTGTCCCTTTGATCTTATTCTGACCAAATTTACATACGGTGGTCGGCGAGCAACGTAAAAGGATAGGTGAGTCGGATGTCTTCCTTATGTCAAGGAAGAAATCTCAATTTGCAATGACTAAATTAACTCGTCTTTTCCATCATTTAGAGTGGTTTCTTCGGATTGCTTCTTGAAACGTTTATTGCCCATCATTCTCTCCATTACCACGATCTACTATAATCTCGAGTCCCGTTGAAGAGGTATGTATGTATATCTTCATCGTTCATGCAGATTGACATTTATAGAATTGTATTAAAATTCTACATAAAATTATATAACATATGAAATAAAATGTTTATTTGTATGGAATTTTTTCAAGATATTATGGAATTTAACCAAATAATTCAATGCATCTTTTGCAACGGCTAACAAGTTTCGTTATTGATAAGAATCATTAACTCTGAAATTCTGAGATTCTTAGAACGGAGTTACACGGATTTTTCACGTATTGTTAACATTTTTTTAGATAATATAAATTATTCTAAATCTCCTTAAAACGTTAAATACACGTATACCATAGTAGATTCCCTTTCCTTTAATGTAATTGATAATTGACTCTAGAACAAACTGTAACAAGTAGTATCGGTCTTTGCGCGTCAAACGCATCAAACTCATAAAAATAGTAGCTCCTCTTCAAGAGAAGAATCCATATATTTTCCACTTCGAAACTTTGCGACGTCTCACCCTTCGTTGTACAGAGCATCTACAGAATGAACGGTCTTCGACATTCTTTGTGAAAGAATCCTTTTAGACTTACGTACAACGAACACAAAATCCAACTTGTAATTTTCTAACGAACGCAGCGGAGGACGTAATTAGAGCGTTCGGGACAATTTCCTTCTTGTCTCGAACGATGGAAGCGTCGCGTCGTGTCTATTAACTGACAGTCGCACGGTTTGCGCAATATAAACGCGAGCAAGCCACCGAGCTTGTTACACACGTCGCGGTCTCGTTTTATAACGAGACGAGGCTAGCTCCGCAGACCGGTTGCTCAGCCGCGATTCACCATTCACGCTGATTGGACGGTCGCTAATACTTGTTGAGGTTTTGGTCACAGACCGAACCGATCGAACCGACGACGTTTCCTTCTTCTCAAATTCTAGGCTCGCGGTTCACCCAGCCGTTTATGTAACGTGGCGCGCGTGGCGCGGATTCTAAACCGCAGGCGGTAAGGATCGAATAATACCGTTTGTGGGCTATCGATTAGCGGCTACGATTATCACGTTTGCTACAACAATGCGTCCATGGAAGATTAAACAGTTGCGAGATTGGTTTTTTTGGTGAATACACTGTGCGCGTTTTTTTAAGTAGAATGATTTCATTTGAATCAGAAGACGAACTGAGCAACTTTATTAGGCGTATGACGTATATGGAAAAAGTGAAACATAATCGTGTAAAATATTGTGAAAAACTGATATACAGGATAATGGGATTAGTAGAATTATGTTTAATAGAAAGAAGTGTGTCAACAAATTATTGAGAAACTTTTAGAAGGTAGACTTGATGAATTTGACCTTTAAGTGGCTCAATTACGAAGGATGTATTATGTCGAATTAATCATACATTTTCATTAACTACTGCATTATTTAAAATTTATAAAATAAAATGTTATTTTTTATCATTTCTAACATAAACTAGTTGACTTAGAAAGCTTTTAATTTAACAACCTTTTGGAAGGTAAAACGGTTTACTTGAAATCCTTTGAACGTATTGAGAGTAACGAGTGTCATCCTCAGAGAGAACGATTGCGAGTCTCGTTCAAAGTTAACAAACGTTCCCGTACGCGTGAACGATGCGTTTAATTATCATCAGCAAGCAACAGAACGGGGTACGAGAGAGTGGAAGTGGTCACGGGAGACCAACGGTAGACAGATCCACGGAGTCTCGGTGCAATCCCGTAGAAACCCGGCGACGTTAATTTCCAGGATCGTAACAGATACATGTTATACCTTGCACGCAACCACTCCACTCGTAATTCACTGATTTCACCGGATTTACGACTGCAATTCCCGACGAGTCCCGCGACTGCTCGCGTTTCCGCTTCAACAGGATTGACAACGAATCTACATAAAACTCGTGAATTGTATGCGACTGAAATGAAATATTTTATTATTAAATCGTATTAATTCTCTGGCAGATACGCAGGATGTTCTATTTATCCAGAATTTTATTTTTACAACATTCGAATTTAATAAACGGTGGTATCTCTAAAAAAAATTACATATTCATAGAAAATGTTGAAAAGTTGAAATTAAATCAGTGTGCAAATTTATATTTTTGTGAAACTTAAGTACGACAGGATTCTATTTATTCGAGCTTCGTTTATTGACAGGAAATTTTATTAATGTCCAATCAACTGAACTTTCGCTGATCGAATTCACATATTTGAACGTGAATTAATATTACGCCAGTGAACAATTATAGGTTGCGGAGAAAGTTAAAGTAAACGCATTCATAAATGCACAATCCCTGTTGTTGTTGGAATTTTTTCATAAATCCAAGCAATTATAAAACTCACTGAATATCCGTAGCATAATGACAAGGAAATGTGGAGTATATTTCTCGTAGAAGAAAATCCGACACTTATGCTAACCCTAGCTCCTAGACAAACAAGAGTCGTATCCCAAAGGTAGGATCACACGCATTCCAGCGTCAGAAATGAGTTAACGTGGCCGTTTGACTTTGACGAGAGGAATGTCACTTACGAAGGAGGATTTTATTAACATTCATGGGGAAAGTCGATCGCTGTCCATTAATTAATGCAACTCGATCGGCAATGAAACATCGCGACGAAGTTGGTGGGGTCCTTTGAGATCGAAATTGACTGAAACTCATCGACACGGCCTGTGCCCCTGAGTTCGTTGTCCAGATAGATTAGTTTTCAGAAAATTTCGAATACAAACGTGGAAGTGAATAAACATCGGATGTTGTCGACAACATTGGTACCCGTGAAGAAACAGTTCATAAAAACTGCGCCTGATTTTGCAATTGTAATTCATTTTAATTTAAATAAAAAGAAACTTTTACAAAATTTATCTATTTCTATAAAAATTGAGTTAAAATATGCAACATATATATCAGAAGAATATATATATTGAATTTTCTCTATGAATATGCATGACTGTACGATTGAATTTATTAAACGTATATATCCACTGTTATTCAGTAAATATCGAATAATCTCCATTCAACGATCGAAAATCTTACTTTCTTACGTTTATTAAAATAAAAACATATAATATATCAATATCATTATATGTAGATACCAATAAATGAACATCTGAATGGCTATGCTTTCATTGCTCTTCAATTAACATGGACTAATCTGCATGTCTACTACAATCAAAAGTCCATATCTCTTCTTCAATTCGCCAAACCAAATAAAATCCACATCCATTCCTGGCAATACGATCTCAGCTACAATCTTACGGCAACTATGGTCTCCGTTCATCGATCATCACAATCGATCATCCCCGACAGATCCATCCGCCGTGTGTTCTATTTCTATTCGAGCGAATCTTCCGGGCATCAGGGGAATAAGTGGAGTCTGAATGACTTCTGGAGACACAGCAGCTGGCTATAAGCGCGGTAACGCCTTCGGCCTGGATTCTAGAGCATGAACTTATCGGGAGCGAGCTGACTAGCTCTATCATTGCGTAAGCCACGACTCACAATGCTTTCGGTCCGGGGCAAAAAGTGCCCGGCGAGCAAACTGGCTGCTGCTCGACCGATCGAACTATCAAGGGGATTGGTCGATCGGCCTAGTCGAGCTACGTGCACGGTAACTGCGCAGCATACTGCACCGGCACCGTTCGAAAGGGAAATCGGTTTCTTCGTCACGGGCGAAAATCGTACTCGAGGTCGATTCTGACTCGCTGGTGTCGGTTTTAAATTTGCCACGGAGGGTTGTAGAGGGAAATTAAAAATATTAAATAAATAGATAATTAGAAATACTAAATAAATAAATAATTAAAAATACCAAATAAATAAATAATTAAAAATACCAAATAAATAAATAATTAAAAATACTAAATAAATAAATAATTAAAAATACTTGCACGCAATTCCGTATCTTCGTACCTACGAAGATATTATTATTATGCAAAATCGATTATTAAATGAGTTGCTAATAATATGTGATGTAGCGAATGTCATTAGTTCTTTATGTACTGAATGTAATTTAAAGTACCGTTTCATTAAGATAGAATCTTGACATTAACCATAAGTGTTACTTCTGCGGAGATTTATCTGTGCATTTATATCCTAATGATCGTAAAAAACACTTAGATATCTGTCTTGAGGTATCTAGGATAAAGAAGATGAAAATAATGTAATTCAAGATATAAAAAATTGAGCATAAAATTAAGAGAGCAGTTATGTATATGTACAGTAATTGGCAAGGCTTTTAATATCTCTTTTTAATGGCGGTATTACTTGTTTGCGCGATTCTTTTAATAACAGCATTCTGCAAGCAGAGATCTTTATCCGAGATTTTGCGTTAATTTTAAAATGTAAAATTGCTAGTTTAATATAATTCCATGTTCGTCGGTGCAAACACTTTTTTCACGATGCGTTGTGAATATTTCATCACGCATCACGTGTTCCGTATTTCGAAAAAAGTCTCGAGTGCGGGGTAATTCGATCGATCGAATCAGAGTGGGATGGCGGGGCGTTATAACACAAATATCGTTTACAACGAACGTCCAACCCTCATCTTCCGTCATTGGTACGGGAAAATCGGCTTCTCGTGTCGACAATTCAAGGGATCCTAGAATTTTCTCGTAGTTAGAATCAATATTGACACGCCAGCTTTGCGAAAATCTCTGGCCGCCTTTTGTCATAAATTTTTTATCCAAACTTCCGTGAGCTTCTGACGTTTCACAATA
Organism: Bombus fervidus; assembly: GCF_041682495.2. Classification (NCBI taxonomy): domain Eukaryota; kingdom Metazoa; phylum Arthropoda; class Insecta; order Hymenoptera; family Apidae; genus Bombus; species Bombus fervidus. The sequence goes on from NC_091524.1 coordinate 4,476,350, forward strand.
GTCAATCCCATAAGCGGCAAACATTTTTACTAAAATCAACATCATTTAAGCCTTCTATAAATAGAATACATGAAAAAATATTAAACTTTTATTTTCGAGCGAAAAAAAGATTTTAGTATAGGAGCTTTCCATGTAAAAAATTGCTGATCCGTTGAAAGTTGTTGGCAAATTTCACGATCGAAAGTAGAAGTAGAGCAAAGGGGCAGGCGAAATACAGCGAAGCTCTGAGTGTGTTTTTGTTGTGAATTTTATAGCTCGTAATCGCGCGGGCATCAAACCTGTAGTGAGAATAGCCATTATATGACGCGGAGAATTCAGGTTTCGAGTAATTCTGTTTTATGCACCTGTCGATCTTCGTTGTTCATATCTTAAAACCTTCTTCCGTTTTTCGTCCAAATAACAAGTTGGTATCATTCCTCTAATTTCACAATTGATTAAGTCTTAACTTTATTCACCGCTGTGACTTTAAATTAAATGATTTACAATTATAAACGTGGAACACTGCTTTACGAGAAATATCGCTGAATTTACACCACTCTAAATCTCAACCCTGCGGATTTACATATTTATAATATAAAGTATTAAATGAAATAAAACTGTAACAGAGCTACGGACTTTATGCATTTATGAAAAAATTATGAAAAAATACATTGAAGTGTATATAATAACGAAAAATGTATAAGATTTCTAGAGTAAATTTCTCATTATAATATTTAAGAGATGAAACAGATATTTGTATACTTAGATTCCACGTGTTTAATTATATTCACAAAAATATGAATTTGCATAAAAAATTCGCGTTTTATCGAACTTATGACCGACAGCGTATAGTATTTTGGATCCACCACTAGCAATCTATCCCTTTCGTTCTCTCCAATGTGAAACAACCAGTGCCCTTTATCACCAGCTATTCTGGGCACAGGTGTGTACGAACGAACACTGATTCCACGAATTCACGAACGGGATCGAAGCTGTAAAAGCGCGAGGAATCGCGGTCGTTTCAGCGGAAGGAGAGTGAATCAGTAGAATTGCTGGACGAAGTCGCGTGACGTAACGGTCGTTCGTGTAGTATCCGGTAGCGGATACGCTGGTTGTACCAGAAGAAAATCTCGTCTCTGGAGACGAGTAACAAAAAGCAAACGAATCGGCACAGGTGTAATTTCTTGTTCGTGTAATCGTACAGGTCGTTGTACTTAGAAGAGACAAAAATCGCAAACCAGTGATTTCATTTGGTCGTGTTATTACTCACGAAGAGGGAAGAGCCATTGTTCCGACGATTAACGATCGGTTGGCACGCGTGCCCGAGGCGCGCAAATCTTCTCGTTTCCGTCACCGACGTGTCACTTACAGAAGTAACTTCGTTCCATTACGCGGCTGTTACGTAAAACGCACGGTGTTCAGTTACATGGCGGGCAAAAGCCTCTTCTGACAATTTAATTGGTTACAACTTCACCGGAAAGTGGTGAATACACCGTGACATCGTGCAGAACATTGAGGCGAGTTGTTAAGGCAATGTTCGTTTATAAATGTGAATTTTGGCGTAGATTTGCCGAAGAAGAACTATGTACCTAGAATGAAAAATTTCACAATACAATTATAAATAGAAATTTCGTACTTTAAAATTTTAATTTGGGAGATTTCAAGGTTTCGATGTAATCGATATGTGTGTGTGATTAGCAAAGACTTTGAAAGAACGTAACGCAAACTCAACGTCAGCCTCAGACTCAAATCTAAACCAGAAACGAACCTCCTACAGGATATCCTAAAGATCAAATCTTCAACTTTTTTCCCTTCTTACATCACACAAAATTTTAGACAATTCCACAACCTGTCCGATATCTCGAACAAAAAGAGGAAGAAATGACACGTGAAAGAAGAAGAAACGAATTGAAAAACTAACCCAATGCAGAATGAAAACTTCGTAAAGGAATTCAGAACAATTCCTTCGAAGGCTTACTATCCTGTCGAGCATCGAATCCAACACGAATCGATCGATCGCGCGCCGTTGCGAATCCGGCGAGCAATAGACACCGGTGTTTCACCGGCAGTTAATATATAGAGCGGCGTGTGTATATCGGTGCAAAAGGAGGCGAATCGTGTTCGTATACATTATACACTATAAACGAGCGGCGTCGGCTCGGACCCGTTCCGAGAGGAATGCAGTTATTATTCAACGTTTGCGCGACACGCTCGCCTGGCCGCGCGCTTAGTCGCCGTGCTAACTGGGGCCTATAGCCATTAATATGCGGTTAGGTATGCAAAAGAACTGTGTAGCTACTAGCACAGCCGATCGCTGATCCGGAAAAAAATACCGATATGGTGAACGGGAGCGCTTACAGTGGCCCGCGTGTCATACTTTTCCGCCTTGCTGTTCCTCGTCCTTGCGTTTTCTACATTTTTCCCTTACTACGCTTTCATACGTTTCTTTTCTCTTCTATCTTTTTTTTTTTTTTTTTTAATAGTTTAAGCTCCTTGAAGTTGATTTAGAATTAGTTCGAGCATTATAAAATGAAAAGAAACGAATTATTTCCTAGACGTATGTCCTGAGACAGTTATTATTTAGTTGAGTTTATTACCAGGTATAAGTCCTTTCGGTATCAGATGCATAACGAAAGGGATAAAGTGAAATAAAAAGAAGATATAAAAAGTAAATGCAATATGTAATTGCTAAAACGTTTCCGCGAATGTTATATTAACTTACAATCAAGTAAATATCATACTAAATTTCTGCAAAATGTTATATAATCGTTGAGAGATATACGGAGAAATATGATTTAACTTGGCATTTTATACGATAAAGCAACTAGTTTACTAAAAGATTGCATCCAGTTTAAAGTTCATAACCTGTATCCAATATATGAAAATTTCACTGAAAATAGGAAGTTCCAATTACAACTTATACAAGCTTATGAATCATGCATATGTATATGTAACATGAAACATAACGAGTTCTGGTTTTGAAGCCAAACTTAGGACACGGTCACTAGATGAATTTGTACTATACGTCCTGCTTGCCAATCGCTTAAACTAACGATCGAAGAACAAGTTGATCTCTCAGGTAGCTGATTTCCTCTTCTTCCATCTCGCATTCTTGGAAACACGCTACTTGTACAGGATTAATTATGCATTTAGGTATCGGAGATCTGTCGAGGAGCTGAGCAACTTGACTGGTTGAAGCAAGTCGATACGGTAAACGAAGGTGTCAGTACTAGTGAAACACGTTGAAATATTTATTGCGATTTAATCCAATTTAGCTATCCTTCCGGCAATTCGCACAATTCCTCCGAAATGATTTTTGCGATGCAACGAGCGTAACAAATCCTGTGTCTACATACCGAAGATCGACGAGTCAGGGTCGCGGTGATCGTAGAAATGTTGTGAAACGGTAGCAGGAGATAGGATTCTTGCGTATCTAAATTACATCGATGTCGTTAACGTTCGCGACTAACCGTCCAATGGTTTCCATTTCCATCGTTAAGCACCCTCCTGGTTGACCACAGGGTTTAAAAGAAAGAAAAAAAGGGAAAAGGGAACAAAGGGTGGTGATGTCGATTTCAATGGTGGAAACAGGGAAGCCAGTGGTCGCTGGTTACAATGAAATTTCATTAAAAGGGCCTTTACACGTCGGTTCGGCTCGCGTTAACAAGAACGAGTGGTTATCCAGTTAAAGGTGTACAGATTCGAAGCGACGCGGCGCGAGAGTAAAACGGAAGAGGTGGACGCGGCATACAAAGAGAGTCGTGTTTAAATTTCACCGTCTGTCGGAAATGCGAGATCTCCGTGTTACAACATTTTAATATCGTCCGTTGTAACCCAGCCGATTTCTAAGGACGCCTCTCTTTCATTCTCAGGTCGAGAATCGAGGCTTGTTCGCTGACATGGTTCAATAGTTATCGACGAGCAGAGAGATCGGCGTTCACCGAATGATACCTTGCCCTTTTTCAGGACGTTTATGCGTTCGAGCGGAAACCGCGAACCTACGATCAAACAGCTCGTCCGGAAACGTAACCTGTGCTTCCAGTCGAAGAGCCGAACGGTGATTGGTTTATATTCGGATCTGCTTAATTCCGCACAAAGTCCTTTTGTTGCGAAGAGTAGAATTGGTTCGTGCTACCATTTGATTGCGAGAATTAGGACTCTGTGAATAGCCTTCCTAAATTCGAAATAGGCGCTTCTGTTTGTGCAGTGTCTTTGGTAAATTAAAATTCGCAAATTTTCTTTACTTATTTCGAAGAACATTCGTTTCTTATAAACGATCAAATACATTGCTCGATAATGGTTAGAAATTTGCTACTATAGAATTACTAATCAAACGAATAAGTAGAAAGAAAGTGATATTGGTAATTATATACGTATGAAATTGCGATAAAAATTGTCTTTAAAACTTTCATTGAAATTTGCATCGAATATATCACATTGTTTGAATTCGTTTACAAATGGCTATTTGCAATAATAGTTTCTCTTTCGCCTTATTATGCAGCGCAAAGTTAGACAGACGAGGCCTCGTAATTTGGCTGCGGTTAATCTGACTCTTGGAGCCTGGTAATTGAATATAATGTTGGACGCCGCTACTCCACTTTCATTGCCTCGTTTTCGATGTTAATTTGCGTTTATGGCGATGCCCAGTTTACCAGCTTATTCCATCGACTGAAAAGTGCTTAAATCTAGTTTACTCCATCTTTCAAATAATCGTCAATCTCTCTGAAACATTTGATTCTTAAGTGCAAATTATATTATTTGGCACTTAATACTAAAGCACTCAACTCCTATTCATTGTTAGTTGTATCTTTCATGTAAAAAAATTTAATCTTTCACACTGTTAAAGGGAACAAAAATTCGCCCATCACAAGCTTAAGTATACCAAAGGATTACAGAGGTACAGGATACAGAAAACACTACGAGGATGCACGATCCTTTCTCAATTTTTAATTCTACACACACCTCGTCTGCTACTCCAATTCCATTCTCCATCTCTCTCAGAAACAGTTCGGAACTACCATCCGTTATCCGCTTAGCCAGTCCTTTTCTATTCCGTCGAATAGAGAGGGCACGATTCAGAATTCTTGCCGCGGTCCAGCGACCGACCAAATGGTCCGATTAGAATTTTAAATATCCATTGTACATCGAGCCCGGAGTGGATGTCTCCCGGTATCGATTAGCGTGGCCTATTGGAATTTTAGATAGCAGCACGACGAAGATATTCGAGCTCACCGCCTGTAAAATCTGTCCTGGTAGCTTGTAACGAGCCTCGCTTGACACCAGAGCAACCGTGAGTATCCAAACGGGTTTCGAAATCGGCCAGTTGGAAACCGTGATTTGCATGGTTGTTCGATTGAACGACGACTATCTATCTCATCTTTAGTTTCAATGGATCTCTATTATAAACCGAATAAGAGGATCGACTTCTCCTTCCCACCCCCCACCGTACTCTTTCTCTCTTTCTTTCCGTGTCTTGTATATCTTACGATTTGTTTTTACTATTTTATTATCGTTGTTTTATGGACGTATCGCAACGTTTCGTTATTACACCTACAGGGCAGCCCACGATTGTGCGTTCTAGATTTCCTCCGTGACAATTACCGTGCGCCAACTGACACCAATATCGTTGTCTTAATAAGATTAGCCGTATAAGCTAGTAATAGACTAACTCTGTCACACTTACTTACAATTTGGAAGTAATAAAGCCAAACGAAAAGTGACGAACCGTTGTATACGTAACCAGAGTGCCACGATTGTTCAACAAATATATAAATAAGTTTGAAGCTTTGATGTTTAAAAGTTTTGCATAAATTTCGACGGAAACAAATCCAAGGAAAGGAGATCCGGATAAAAAATAGTCAAATGAAATATAGAATTAAGTATTCCGAAGTGGGTAACCCACGCTAGGCTATACGAAAGTCGAATTCGTATTGCATCCTAAATTTTCCCTTGAACTCGTTAAACTGTAACAAAGAGTCCCAATGGAGTCGAAAGTTCTTAATGACCATAATGTCTTCATAAATATCAGGGCACATTGGATTTCTTCGAAACAAAAAGTCGAAGTTGGCCAGCCATAAAACTGGCGAGCGTAAAGCTGGAGAAACAGATCATCGAGTCTGTGAGATCCTGCGTTGCTTCACTCGATCGATCTCCGATCAGCGTGTCAGCGTGTACGCCATGCGAAAAATCATGTTTAACGAGCTCACGCTGGAAACTCGTTAACTTTCGTACATTGAGACTGGATTAGGGCAACCTGCATTTATTTCCAAAGCGCGGACTGGGCCATTTTCTACGCGGTCGGTTCTATTACCGATCACCACATATAAAGTATGTACTAGGCGTGTCTTGCTCCTCCCGAAGGAACGACAGAAACACGGAGAAAGGGGAAAAGATGAGGGGAACTAAGAATGGAAAACAGTGTAACCACGTTTCTACATGCCACGTGTCTATATGTGTAAGCGGTTGGTTATTACCAACCCTCCAACGCGTAGTTCGGATACCGGAAGATGGTTGCACAATCAATTAGCATACGTATACCGTATCGACTGGTGCAATCCTAACTACAATTCCAATCTCAGGGAAACCGAACTGTTCATTCGAAACAGTGCATTTTTTTCATGCTGGACGATTCACGTCGATCGATTCCATATTCGTAAAGTGGAAATATGGTTGGTGATTTTTTTCTTTTTAGAAGATTATATCGGAGTTCCGCTTCCTTTGACGTTACCTTGGGTAAAACGTTATTACTTCATGCGTGTACAGGTAGATTGTGTAATTGGTTTCCTACATCGAGGTGTAGTTAAGAAAACTGTTTTATTATTAGTGCATGGAATTAGGTTTTATAGTCATACTTGTGGTACTAGCCTAGCGACAATATTCCAAGTGACTAAAATTAAAACAACTCTCACAGAGTTTCTTCAAAAATTGTAGGACAGTAAAAAGTCCAAGAAGTTCAGAAGACTTAACGCCGCGATCTTAAACATCGGAAGGTGGGTGGCAAGTAGTCTTTCACGTGTGACAGGTCCGCAGCGCCGGTGAACGTAGTCACAGTTGCTTTAACAATGAGAAATAGACTGATCCTTATCGCCGTTATCGGTGTGTTAATTATTGTCCGGCTTGGCTCGTTCCTGCACAAGCAATACTAGTTCACTGACACCGGTGGACACGATCGTGTCACGAGGAGAAAAGGTACGTACGGTCGAGCTCGAAAGGCTCGTTCGCATAAGCGACCGTCGATATTGCAGCAGAAAAGACGAAAGGGAAAAATGGTGCGCCGCAGAAAATTGCACGACCGGCCAGCAACCACGGTTTTCCTTTTCCCTCTCCCGAGAGAGTTCCACCGTGTAATCGGCTGGTCGGCTGGAACAATGCGCTTCTGTCCTCGTTTTATTTAATTAAAAAGTTGATCCTGATTGGAAACGTTTTTTCCGAATAAGTTTGATTTAATTAAAGGATTCTCTGCCGTTCAATTAACATCCGATCGGGCATGTCCGACAACGGTGAGAACTGATACATCGCGAACCAGTAATCACGATGGAATTGTTTGTTATTTAGTTATTTTCTCGTCCGCAGCAAAAAGTAATGCAACGCGGACGCTGCTAAAAAGCTATAATTGCAAAAAATGAGTCCGTACACAAACTGTATATAAAGATACAAACGAGGAAAACTTTCCCGTCTATTTTTTGCAACGTCCCATATTTTCCGAATAATTTTTCTCGCTCCAGTGATATTTCAAAAGCAGAGATATTTCAGTGGTGTCTAAAAACCATCAAAATTATGACACAGTACTATTCACACCTTGTAACTTTAATATCATAGTCAATGGTTAACGTGTGTACAACCCCATTCATAAATATTAGGACAGTTGCTGTTCTCATACAGAAAATTGTAATACATAAAAATTATCAAAGGAATGATTAATCGTTCAATGTTAGTCATACAAGATACCCAGAAAACGGACTTGTATTTTTCTCGTGTGATCTTTACTTATGAACAGACGTGTATGCCATTCGAAAACAAATAAGCGATCAAATCCACTATCCGTGTCTTCCAATTTTCCCAAAATACCAACAGCATGGAGATAGTGCTTGAGAAGAATATCATGGCACAGGAGCATGGGAGCACAGGTTAACGCGATTATACTGGAATATGCGTAACGGCGCAGCCACGACGAAACTCGGAAACTCTATTTCACCGTGCATCGTTGCGCGGTACGTTACGTTGGCGAAACGAAACTATCGTCCCGTCGTCGATAGCTTGGTGGATGTCAATGGTTCATACCGAGAGCTGGTAGCATCACGCGACCTGCATTAAATACAGAATTAACATAGCAAAGTAATTATTATATAAAATGCCATCGACCGTCAGCGAAATGGAGCTCGATGGGACGACTAGGGAATTTCCTTGCAACGCTAACGACGTTTTCACATCCTCCTTTGCGGCAATTATCCCTCCTGCACCAGTAATAAATTGCGTCAATGGAAGATGAGAAAAGCTGGTCGCCATCGTGGAGGATGACCCAGAAATTATATTATTACAATAAAAAAAGAAAAGACATTCTAAATGAGCATGGTGAAATTTTCCTACTAAAATTGCTTTGATTTGTACATCAAAAATATCCTCAGTTATCCTATGATATCATAACGGAAGAATCAATGAAATTTTGCATTCCAATCATTTTTCAAATACAACCAGAATTTCTCAAGTATTCGCAGAACTTCCAAACCATTAGCAAATTTTCCAAGAATTTCGTTCGGCGATCGATTTGTACGTTGGTTCGCGAGCTTTTACACCCGAGTGGAAAATTCTTCCCAAGAGTGGACACAAGAATGCAAAAGTCGAAAATTCAATCGTAAGACGGTACCGAGAGAAGCAACGGTGCGGACAATGCAGTCGATTGTCGTAGTGCACGCAGACAGAGAGGCGAGTACACGTTTGCGACCGAGCAGTCGGCAGAACACGGAAATGATGGGCAGCTCCGCGCTGGACGGCGGTAGCCCACACTATCTCGCTTCGCCTATTGCGTAAGATACTTTCGAGTCTAGTTGCCGAAGCGAGTTGTGGCACGCCGCGAACGGAGGCGCGGGACTATTCGTCCTTTGTGCTCGATTTTTCTACCTTCCATAACATCGTCCATCGAGTCGACCCTTATCGATCACGGTTTTACAGTTTACCTTGCTGCAATTTTTGAACTAATCAAAAACTTCAATAAGATTTAATAACATAATCGACGCTTGTATCGTTTATTTCTAAAGTCAACTTTATATCGTGTAGAATTTTGTTACGAATCCTCGTCCTCTTTTTATCCATATTTCTATTTTTAATTTCCATTAATTTTCATTTCTATTAATAATGAACAAGTGTGGCGATACTTTTGAGCGATCCTGTACATTCACGTTCTAGATAGATACCCAAGAAAACTATTTCGAAAGGAGAAACATGTGATTTTGCATGGTGGAAGGATGAACGCATAGTTGCAGGCCAAGTGCATGCTATCGAGTTTCTTCTTTTTACCAACGGGGAAAGTGCACGCGCGAGCCGTAAGCAAGAATGTTACACGATTTTCAATGATAAAACGATAGAAAGCGACCTGGCGCTTGCGTAATGACAATTATGCACTTTTGACGATTCTCGTAGCCGATGATCAATGCGATTCCATTTTGCTCTGTTATCTATTTCGCGAATAATTTGTTCATGCTACAATGGTCAACCAACCACCCTATTAACTGCGTTTCGAATTTGCTAATGAAAATTTCTCGCTAATTTGCAGCGAATATAGATACATATATGTATACATAATTACGGAATCGCCGCTCGATTTCGAGTTTACGCACCGTCTTCGATCGATTCGAAGCTCAAATCGCAGTTGACTATTCCTATGCCAATCCATCGCACAAGCTAGCGCACGAATTACATAAAAGGGTGAAACTTGTTGCTAATAAATCTATCCGTCGTGCTCGATGCGTGTTAGTATAAACGAGCGCACCGTTGCATTTACATTATCGAAATGCCATTATCGCCCATTTAATAGCGTTTCCTCATTGATGGAATAATTTTCATGTCGTGATAAATTGTCAAATGTTACAACGGTTATTCATAATGGACCAATTTCGTTATATAATTTTGTACAAAATTCGCTCGCGCATGAATGAATTAAAATTCTGTACAGTTATTGAAGAAATGTTATGTGCAAACGTTTAGTAACTGTACCTGTACATAAATAGATAAGTAGGTAGTACCTAGCAAAAAGGATAAAAAATAAGAAGGTGTTAGGCAATCAAGAACACTCGTGAATGTTATATTCCGCACCTTAACCTTTAATGGTCGAGATAAGCGTCGGATTTCAGACTACGTCAAACTTTCCTGCTCTCGCTTTGTGAATGGAGGTAGCGTATCGAACACTGTTATCAACCTTCCACTTACAAACACACCTTCAATTTCGGCACTAACATCTTTTACCCTCCAATCTACTTTGTGAAATTCCATCAAAGATCACATTGTAAAGCACAATGAAATTACAAAGATGTATTTCTCAGGCTATTACTGACGAAGCTTTTTCTATTTCTAAACAATATAAATAATATTAATCACATTAATTCCTCGAAATCAATTGCACGAGGTGCATATAAATCATCTTTATCCTTTGCTCTCGAAATTTCAACGGGAGAATCCTATAAAAAAATAACACTAATCCCACTAAAAACATATACGTCTATACCTTTGATTATGAAGTTTTTCATACTGTTAGACACATTTAATGGCGTTAATAAAATTAATTCCATGAAATCGATCGCGCAAGTGCAATGTGACGTTGGTATGACTAGAACTCGGATGAAACAGGCAAGTGGGACGAAGTAGAATGGGAAGCACGCGACGACACGTGCGTCCAGACGTGGCCGCGACGCATCAACCGCGTCAGGCTACAAGCATCCGTACACGTAGACTTCCATCCGTTGTCGTCGCGGCTCGTGCGGAACGAGCTCGCTTTTCCCACGGATACACCGCTTCGCCGTGAAAATTTCTCCGGTTTCACATCCTCGTGTTACATAAAAATCCGAGCAGACGCGAGCGCATCACAGCTAGCAGTGCGCGTCATTGTCCGGGTGTCGCGTCGTCACATCTTATTATCGGAGTGGAGTCTCTTCCGATTAATATCTCCGTGGAAGATCGTCGTCAAACAACAGAGCTTGTTTTTGCGCTCTTTGTGATGTACGGAGTGATACGAAAATAACATAAACTTAAGTTTTATATAAATAGTCTCGGAAATGGAATTAATCAAAAGTACAGTAGAACTTGATTTATTGAAATACCATTTGCTGCAATAAAATTGTAGTTAATAAAATATGTAAGAAAATTCTATAACGAACGGTTATAACGATGGCTGGAGACAAATGTTTGCGTTACTTTCGTGTCACTCTGTATAGAATCGAGAATATAATGAACTCTGAACAGTCGTAAAATCTATCGACCATTACAAAGCTTCGATACTATGTTTTGTTTAGAGATTATAGACAGGTAGGATCTCAACCTTGTCGCCAAGGTCGCAACGTCCCAACTGTTCTAAGCGCCCCGTTCGGTGTTGGAAATTTCGACATAAGGGTGCACTATACCGTGGGTCGTGTTAAGGTCCGCAGGCAGCGTAGAGAAAGGGACACGCTCCGATTGGTACGGACCAATGTACGAGTATGGCGGTGGCAATGGTGTAGTTCGTATTCGCGACTGCACCTCGATACCAAAGTTCACCAGAGACGGGATCAGCCTCGACAAAAGGAGCTCCAACTACAAGTGTATACTCTACATTTAGAAACGCTACGCTTTTTCCCTCGAATTCACTCGTCATCGTTCCGTACACGTTGGATTTCACAACGAAACACCCACAGCCGAACGAATTTAATTGCATCGCATGAGGTAATACAATGTATCGCACGAAAGCCGATTTTTACGTGGAAACTCGCGAATGAAGAGGAAATAGCAGCCGTATTAATGGAATCGACTAGAATCTGGTTGTTATTAGTTACACGAGCGCGCTCGTACACGGTAACGACACCTGAGAAAAGGAACATTGCCGTTCTATGGATATAAATGTCCAATAGATTGGATATTTGTCCTCGTTCGAGAGGCGAACAGCGACAGGATAGTGTGCCTTGCTAAAGGAACGCGTAGTTTAGTTTCGATTCGATTCACGGGATTCGAGAAAGTGGCTTTATCAGAGGAACGTAGGCGCGCGATCTGGTGTGTTCAGATAATCGATCGTCGATCGATTCTAGGCAAATGGATATCGATTCGACGAAAAACGCCGGATAAATTCCGAAACGAGGTCAGAAACTACGTGTCTTTCTCTTGATCGTGATGGAACGTAAAGGTTCCAATAAACGTACAATTAATAGACTGCGAACGTTATTACTCAACCGTAACACCGTGAACGAAAGAAAAACGAACGATTGCACAATAGTGCACCGTTCGTTAAATAATCTAACCGATCGCGCGATTTTCTGTCCACCTGACTTTCTTCCTTTATCCTTCGGCTATATACTGCGCTATTTTTCGCGATTGCATAACTCTCGATGACGTTTAGAGCACGATCGGAACACGATTTATATCTACAGGATGATCGGAACAGGTCTGCAAAGATCTATCGATCGACAAATGAACCGATCGACTGTTAAGAGAGGAAATAATGGCAGACACGCCTGTCTAATTAACTTAGCGGCAGGGCAATCGATCAGGCTACCGTTTCGAGGGTGGTCAAGAAAGAGCTGACAGCCAGCAGCCGTATCGCTTTTATATATTCGAAACCGGTCAGGGCTGACGAGAAAAGATACGGCGTGCGGGCCACTTTCGCGGTAGACCGGCAGATTTTTCGCGGACGCCAAATAATATAATAGCTTTCACTTCGTGCGAGCCGGGAAACTAGCCGGCCGTAATACGTACGGCCGAGGAATCATTCCGAAACCAGGCTTTAATTAGATTTCATTTAATTAGCCTCGCGTCCTAACCTTCCTCAACGGCGAGATTAAGTCATCCTGTGTTCGCCATTTTCCCAGGATCGTCCCTCGTTTCCTTTTTTCATTTTCATTTTCTCCTCTCTTCTCCTCTGTTTTACCCATTTTCCTACACAAGTATGATGTTTATTTTTCCTTTTATCTTAATCCAATTCCTCCGTTAACATTGAATCGTGATGAGAAGGCGTAATAACATACGACCCAAGGAAAGTTGCTTATCGAACCACCGTTCCATTGTGATGGCGTTTCATCAACAATGGCAGAGACAAGCGATTTTTCTTTGGTAAACAGCGGTGGGATTGCTGATCAACGGTTGCACAATTATGTAGATCGGGCTCGCGAGAAGACCGGCATAATGTTATCTTTGTAAATATATCGCAGGGAACTTCTAGATAGAAGCCAGACCAAGAGAAGTCTTCTCTTTGTTCGGTAACACTGAACATGGGATCGATGCCACCGGATGATCCAGACGAGCGTCGCAGAATTACGTCGTTAAAATTGCATGAAAACTATACAGGCCGACAATGGGCCACTTTTACGAGCTGAATTTCATCCTATAATTAAACGAATGCCGATATTGCTCGTTTTAACGGCCGGCTTAACGGTTTTCTACTATTATTCGTTAATATTACAAAGTAAAGATAAGAACAATAAGTCCATAAATATTGGAATATATCTAATATCGAATTCTTTCAGTCCGGAATTCGGTGGACGGAAAGCCAAATAAATAAATGTATAGATTTGCGTGATGCAAATACAACAGACTCGAAATATTCGTTCTAACGAAGATATACGAGATAAAGTATTTAACGCTAACGAAAAGCTTAAATTGTCGTGGTTAAATTCGCTCGCGAAGTTCGTCTAAAACGGGTCATTGACGTAATTCAAAATCACCGAGCATAATGGAAGGCAACCCTCACGGGCTCGATCTTATTTCCAGATTCTCGCATTATGCACCGTGGCAGCTGGAATTAGTAGGTTGAGGTAATAAGTAACAAGCGACGGCGGCGCACGACGGCAGGCAATCTATTTAGAAAAGAATCCAGGTTTCTTAAGGCCATTCAACGGCCCATAATTTCAACTCTTTAAAGAGTTTCACGTTTGCCACTAACGTGAAACTCCTTTTCGATGCGAGCGAGGCTCCTTGTCTCCACGTAACGAGCAGGTCATAATCTCGAGTCGACGCGTCACCATTCTTAGATCTGCTATTCTCCACCTTCTCGCCTTTCTTTCTGATTTTCTGCCCTTTCTTATCTTTTCCATTTGCAAAAACGATGAAACTCCTCCCGTTTAATAGCCACTCGTGCTCCAAGACAATTATCGGATGCCATCCTCGCCCTTGCTGGATGATCACGTTCGCGAATTTCAATTCGAGACGATCTTCGCGCAGCAATATTGCGCTTTTACTCTGAACGAGAGATCGTGAGAAATTGCATGCGTTTCAGGGCTAAATCCGTGCTCGCTTTTGCAATCGAAACTTCCTGCGACTATGTTAACGGAATGCCTGCTCGCTTTCCAGAGCACGTAGTCAGCCCATGCTTTTTAGTATCCCTGTGTTGTCATTATAACGTTCAAACTGCGCTGTAAAAGATGGATGCTTATGCTGTAATGTACAGAACAGCTGATCGATCTGACTTTCCTCAACGACAAATATACATCATACTACTTTCCAATTGCGTCATCCGAAACTTTCTTGTCAAATTTACTACTCTCAAATAGCCCATGCAAGTAATCTTCCATGAGCGAAAATAATTCCAATCTTTACCATGAAAGGATCAAAGCATACGTATGTATCTAACAGAATGATGAAATGTATCGATTAAATTGATATCGATATATCCATGAAACAAGCAGCGCAATTGAGAAAAATGATCTTGCGTGGACCTTCTATCAGGACTTTCTTGTACTATACAACTAATATTATTAGTCAAATTAATTAGTCATAAGCTATCAAATACCCAGTAAAAGTTCGATGACAAAATAATCCAAGCTATCGGTCTTACGGAATTTTACAAATTAGAAATCGCGCAATATACAAAATAGTGGAATGCACAACATGTCACCTGTCGATTCACTAATATTATTAGTAAATTATTACGAACAGAGCCCAGCTGTTAGTCTCCCAAAAGGGTCATCATTGTTAGAGCATTATTGCTAATGAATCATCCCTATTGCACCTGTGCCTTGTATATGACCGGAAAGAAGTCAGCAATTGCACCGAACGATCTCGTCGTGTAAGTCAGCGTTGAGCTGTTTCGTTAGCGCGATCTGTGATATACGTCGTGCACCACGCCTGGACACGAGAGAGTTAGATATCGTAGGTGACCAGGTAACCCGGGTGGTGCCTGGTGTTGCACTTGGTGTGGCCTGGCGTGTGGATGCCGAGTGTGTAGGCCAAGATGGTGGGGCGGGTGGAGTAGGAGGCTGCTCTCTCGGCCGTTAGACATGGACGAAGCCCGTGGAATACCCGCAAACAACCTACAACGTGCAACCTCTGTATCGGCGAGGTGGCAAGGGGGAACCCCCCTGCCTGTCCCTAAACCAGCTGGTGGGACTACCTTCGGTCTATGCTGGCCGCTGGTACGACGTGGATTATAGTTTTTCTGGGGGGAGGGTGGTGGAGCGCCTTGCTTTCGAAAGGATGGTGATTGTGGAGCGTAGCCAGAGTAGAGTTAGGCGTATATAAGGCCCGCCGGCCCGGCCCAAGTCAGTCATTCACCGGACTACTAGCCCACCATACACACACCAAACATGAAGGCCTTTGTGAGTATCTACCACGGGGTTGGTGATTTTCGTGGGGTGTTCGATCGATTATCCGAGTATCGGGTTCGAGTTCTTCGATCGAGTTGTTCGCGGTTCTCTTCGATATAATATTTCGGATCGTGTTCTCGGTCTACTCGCACCTTCCTTCGAGTTAATCAGCGAATTTTCTATACAACTCGCGGTTTTGAATTCGATCCATCTAGTGTTTGTACGTAAAGTAGCTGTTTAACGAGATATTTCCTATTCACAAGATTTCGCGGTCCGTCTGCATCTAAATTTTCCTTTTGCTTCATTTTCTCGAATCGATTCGCTAGAATAAACCGCTTGGGACTCACGAGCACGCTCTCGAGCACTGCTCTTTACCCGAGACATTATTCATGACATCGGTGGCAGCGGTATAGAGTCAACGATAAATCGCTTTAATTGGAACCTTTCATCCGTAAGCCAATCGAAATCCGTGGAAAGTCGAAGTTCGAAAGCTCCTCGCTTGCAGTTAGACTTCGTGGCACCAAACTGACGACGTTCAATGTCACGGCTCGTCCTGCTTGCTCCGTGGTACCAGAGTACACGAATCGACTTTGCCCTTCTTACGCGCTCCATTCATGCGGCAAGAAGTCTCGTTGTACGGTACACTGACCGTGGAACCGGTTGTAATAGTATCATCGTCATTCAGCGAGCAACCGAACCAGCGACCGGTTTTATTCTCGGTGCATCTTCATTCACGAATACCGTTCGTCATCGTTCTCTCGGCTCGCCGATTTCCTTCTCGGTTTGCCTACCTTATCCATCGTTCGATTTTTAACCTGAAAGCGAATCCAAATTAGCTCGATCGATTCTCATTAACTCTACTGGTTGCGCGTCGTTTCTTCGAACGCAATTAAGTTCCCTGCGATTAATTCGTAGAAGTAACTAGCTCTAACGATTCTCGCCGACGCGATTTCATAAATCTCGAACGATCGTAAACGATCTATGCAAAGTACCGGTTCGCTTTCGAAACAACACATCGGGTTCGGTCGTTTTCCGATCGCTGGGTCGCGAGAACGCTCGGTCGACCACGTCACACGGATTGCCACGGTTCCATGTAAACGGGATGTGAAAGTTTCGCGAAGTCGTTAGATATGCATAATGGCAGGGCAACGGTGCACTCGTTTAAGTGCAACACTCGTGAGAGCCTGGGCGTGACGCGTCGTCCAACCGATTTTCCAACTTCCGTCACACGCACGTAAACGCGTTCTTTTTTTGTCGACTTAAACGGTCGAGTTTTCCATCTCTTCTCAGCCTGTTTCACTTGATTTTCTCCTCGTTTCGAAGCTACGGTCCTGATCGATTCGCGGTACGATGCTCGAGAACCGGTCGTTTCTAGTAATGGTAAGAAAAATGGCCGAGGGAAATAATCGGTTCGCGTTAACTCGAAATTGCGCCTTCGGCGGATTTCTAGAAAGAAGTAGCATCTGTTCAACGTGTTTGTAACTCGCGATTTCCAGGAGACATTGCTCGTCGATCAATTACGAATGCCAATTCGCATTACACGGATTACGTTAGAATAATACGTGATTGCATAAAACGCGAACAGGTCGGTTTTTCTTTTGTGAAATGGAACTAAAAAGAAATTTCTTTCTCTAATATTTACTTCAAGCGTGGTCAAAAGAATTCATCGTAGATAACGGAGAACTTTCGAGGAAGGTTCGGTATTATTACGAATTGCGAAACGTTACAACACTATGTCTCGAGTTTGCATTTTCCTCAACAACAGTCGTTACGATATCGACGGACGTAGAACGTTGCGAAATTTCATGCTCGACTTCCATCCGGTTATCGTTTCTTCGGACTTTGATATTAAACGAGGCAAAAACCAGTCACATCGTAGCTTTCACGCTTTAAAGGCGATCGCGTTGAGGGACGACGTTTCCCAGGTGCCGAGAATCGTTTCCCGATGCCGCGGAACGCCGCGCGCGCGGCCAGTCTATAACCGTGTAGCGAGTATCGAAAGTGAAAGCCGCGGTTATGTTACAACGGGGCACGTGGTAATCGGTGCCAAGTCAATGAGAGTCTGAATTCACGGCGATAGTCGAACGTTGCTTCCGTAAACCGGCGCTGAGGATAGTTCGTCTTCGTTCGTTTTCGTTTTTTCTTCCTCGCTGATTTCACTTCGCGATATTGCCGTGCCACGAGTACACCTTTCACGAACTTACATACATAGACACATAATGTAACGCTACGAAACGAACAATAGCTTCGAAACAAATTGGTCGTATAACGAGAAGCAAGCGATACTGACCGGAACTTACCTGGTCGCAGGTTGTGTTCGCCTGTCTAGCAGTAGCAACGGCCCGTGCCGGAATCGCACATGGACCTGGCATTGCTCTTGCTGGAGGTCATGGCGTTGGCGGCCTTGGAGTTGGTGGAGGCCTCGGAGTTGGTCTTGGAGGAGGCATTGCTGGAGTTGGCCTAGTCGGCGGAGGTGCTAGTCTCTCCGGTGGACTTGCAGCAGGTGCTGGTAGCGCGAGATCTCTCCAAGAGGGAGCGTCCAGCTTGGGATCCTCAGCTCTCGGTGCCAGCTATGCCGCTGGATCCGCGGCGGCAGCTGGTGCTGCTGGTGTTCAACAAATTGTCTCTGGTGGTGCGTAACTCGTCGTGGAATTGAATATAAAGAAGAATTACCACGAGAGGGACAGTCGTTCACCGGGATTCCTTTTATTCTGTCGAGCAGGAGTGATCGGAGGCAGGGCTGACATTGGACCCGCTGAAGGACCCAAGGCTAACGTTGGACCCCAGAGTGGACCATCTGACAGCGTAGGACCCCAAGAAGGTGCCAAGAACGTTGGTGGACCTCGTACCGGCCCAGCTGGTCTCGTAGGACCTGCTACTGGTCCATTCACCTCCGTGGGTGCTTCTGCTGGTACCTCCACCCTCATTGGACCATCCCAGGGTAGTGCTAACTTGGTAGGACCATCTGTGGGAGTTGTATCCTTCTATGCTGGCAGTGGCAACATCAACGGTGACGACGGTAGCTCTGGCTCTGCCGCCGCTGCTGCGCCTGGTGGTCTCGGTGGTGCTGGACTCGGACTCGGTGGTGCTGGTCTGTATTCCGGTCGAATGATCGACATTAAGAAGCAACATTGATATATGATAAAGGAGCGAAGGAGTTGGAACATATATTTTACCAAGCTGTTTGGTATTTTCAGGTGCCATCGCTGTTGTGGGTGGTGGTGCCGGAATCGGCGCTGGAATTGGCGGACACGACGGTGGTGTTGCTGTGATCAACGGACCATCTGGCGCCATCCACGCTGGACTCGGCTCTCACGGAGCTATCATCCCCGCGGCACTTGGCAAGTACTAGACGTTCTAAAGCCCCAGCGATCTCGGCTCGGCGACGGCGGCATACCCACCACAGTCACTTACCGGTCTCAAACGATCCTCAAACGCGCTCAACGTCTTCTTCCCAAAGCTTCGTCCAATCTAGGAACATGGTTATAGCGCCGGCGTTAGTGGTGTAGTCGGTATATAGTCAGAATATTCTAATCACAAATCCAGTCGGTATATATCGAAACACGGTGAAAAGCGCGAGTTGAAAGCTCGGCACGCTGGTCTCAGCCATCAAGGATCACGGGTTCAGATCTCGGTAAAGTGCACACCGTGGCCACGGCCATTCGTGATCCGCGGTTCTCGTCTCGTCTCATCCCCATCTCGTCGACAACGCGACTCGTCCCCATCGTAAGACGAGGCACGGGTAAAATTTAGTCAATTTCTTCTTTCATCAAATCCGCGTAACGCGACGGAGGAAGTCGAACGAAGCCGTGATTGCCAGCCACGGTTGCAACAACACCGCGACATCTGGACATCTTGGTCGCGATCTACACGACGAGCCCGTATCATACGATCGGCAACGCATCAAGCCACGTCCAAGTTTTCTAGTTGACGTCACCTGAACCACCGCGCCAGAACACAGAGTCAACGCAAGCACGTTGAACCCGGCTGCTCCGTCATGGACCCAGCAAGTGGACAAGCTTTGGCGCTTCGTCGTTGGACCAACTGGGTCTGTTCTGTTTTCTGAACACCCACCGTTGCTCCGGCAGTACTCTCTTTGTATTTTTTTTCTCTCTTACGTCTTCCACCATCCGTAAGGCCGCCGCTCTTCACACATATTTACTACTCTGTCTTTTTTTCTCTCTCTTCCGATGAGCCGTGCACGATCATATGATCGCGTCACGATCTCACAAGTTGTTATACTCACTGCCGCACTCAAGCATACATATTATTATTACATTACTCGTCCATGCGCATATATGTTTTCTCTTTATATATATATACATGTATACATACTATTACTACTACTTCCTTCGCGTATATATATATATGAACACATTGCCACACGCGCGCACACACACTATTGCTATATGTGTACTCGTATATATACACACACTACACATATATTATATAATCGTGTTATATGTTAGTGAAAGAGAGAGACCGGTAGATTATGGTAGGTCAGCCCTTCCCGTGAGTGAATGAATGTAAATAGATGGCGCGCCGCTGCCGGCCCCCGACCCCGCCCGCCCTCGTCATACCCTTTCTTTGCGATCACGACTAGCACCCCACCACCACCATAGATAGATACCACATATTTATAGCGTTTATACATTTATACAATACTTTATATAAAATAAAGCATCAGTATTTAAAACTCACTCTTGATTATTTCCTTCGATCATCCCTTAAATCACCCTCTTTAGCGATCGTTCCATTCCTCGCTAAAGTAAATAACTCTATATCAACAGCGTTGAATAACGAGTAAAGACAACGAACTTCAATTGAACTTTGAATCTCTTAGACAAATTGAGCATCTGATCATGATTTGGTGCAATCAAAATTATTTGCCTAGTTCTAGTCTTGGAACAAAGAAAGATCTCTGCATAGATATAAAGAAATCAAAGGAAGCAAGAATCTAAAAACCGATTGCTATCAAGACATTGCCACCGAGTATGATAAGATTAAGTATTTAGTCTAACGATTCAATCCCTTCTGTAATTCTCTAATTATCTTATCTAAATACTCTTCTAAGAGTCGAGCTGAAGTTGATTCCCTTTTTTTATGTTCCTCGTTTCCGTCGGAATGTTAAAGGAGGCAGGTTCCAACGAAACACTAAATTCCGAATCGACCGCCTGTTGCTGCAGCCATCGTTTACCGATCGTTCGGCTACGCTTTGCTAACGATGGATTTGTCAAGAGTCGTCCACTCGTTAGAAAGTTCAACGTTCGAGTCGAAATGGCTCGTTTAACGTTAGTTAATGACATCGCGTGTCAACGAAATCTTCATCCTCGTGTATGTATATTTGTTTTCGTATTTACCGCATCTGCAAAGCAAAACACGAAAGAAACTGTATGTTACCGTCGATGATTGCGCTTAAGCTAATTCGCGTGGAACAAATGACTTTGCCGACGTGATGTAAGAATGGACAGCGTCAACGGTACGTAATGGTAGTTTAATAACGCGCTGACAGCTGTGAATAATAGACATCGTGTATGGGGCGAATTTTATGGTGCTAATCGTCATTTGATGTCTTTAGTTTGCATTGCGAGCTCTACGTGGAACTTCGGACTCTTCCAAGGCTGTTACCAAACACTACAACTTTGAAACTTCACCTATCACAGGTATTTATTACATAATTATCAAATATTCCGATTTTCAATTTTTAAATAGTTCCTAGATATATAAATATAAGTAATATAATATATAAGTTTCTAAATATTCAAAAAACAGAACTTCAAATTCCGTATACATAAATTGGCCACGAGGACTTTGAAAGGGAGTGTTGAACTCGCCATCAGTTTCTGTAGTCGTAGCGAAAACGGACCAATTACCTTGCAACCTCGTTACACCGGTGTCAGAAAGGTAACTCTAAACTACGACGATCGCCTTTGTAACGCTACGACACTTGGCATACAGCAATTTGGTTAGTTCATTACAGAGATCATTCCATTCGTGAACTGTGCACGAATCATTAGGTGGTACAAAAGGATAAGACACGCTTTGTAGCACGATATCCTGCCAGCGACGATACTGCAAACAAAATTTCGAGGAGATAAAGGAAGATAGTCTCTCGAACAAACTTTGACGTTAAAATGATTGGAAATCCAGAATGTTTCTGAAAATTGGAACCGAAGTACTCCCCAGATCCTACTTATGTTAGTCAATCAAAACAAGTAGGAATTTCGTGAGAAACGTAAGTCGAAATATTATAATAACCGTGTCATTGATTCACTGTGTATCATACCTTTCAAATATTCTCATAGGTAAATGTTCAGTAGAAAATATGGTGAACGAGATAACCATACACCATAAAGGCTCAAAGTTGAAAAGGTGAGTTAGTTCTAAGTTTCTTCTATTGTCAATTAAAAAAAAAAAAAAAAAGAAAACGAAAAAGAAGAAAGTTTGTCATTAATACGAACAAACTACTGAGCTTTGAAATCGAAATAGGTCGCTCGAATCCAACGAAAGGTTTGAGAAGCCCCCCGATACATCAGAATTCAACACAGTTTTCTACTCCCTTTTTTGCAGTCACGGCCTTTTAGACGATCAATCGAGGCTCTTCATTTCCATTGTGGTTAGAATATACGCTGAAGAAACGAAATTCCGTAGACCGCCGAAAAAAGCGGTTCACGTAGTTGAAGAGAACTTAGGAATCCACGTTTCGGGATCAAGGGTCGATCTAGATCAAGCAGGCATTCAAGCTGATCGACCGGTGCTGACCCATCATATTCGGCGAAGAGGTTCGGACTTTTCAGGTCGATTTGGCCACAAATACGGCTTTAACCGCGAGTGAAAAGTCTTTAAATCTCTTCCAGATTCGCAAGCGGCACGGGACTCGGTAGGTGAAGCTTCCAGTGGTCTGCAGTTGACCGTGAATAAAATAAAAGCCATTGGGTGCGTGCTAACCCGCGGAATCCAGTAAAATCTGCTCTGAGGACGAAAAAGTCGGACGTCGATCTGGCGAAGAAGGCAAAACGCGAGGTAACTACTCCATAATCTTTTCTACTCGGTTCTTCTATTCGTTTCTCTTCTAGATGGGGAAATATCTTTTCATCTACTGCCCATAACCGTCTCGAGCATGAGCACGTGGCTCATATTTCTAAAGAAGAAGTGGAAGAAGAAGATGGGATTTTTAAGAAGCTTTACAATGTTTCCTTTGCATTCAATTTGGCTAACATGAAAGGATGACCGATTTTTTGAAGAGATAAAATGAGATAAAATCAAGAGGAAATTGTGATCTTAATCTAGTTAGCTAGATTAGGCTAAGCGTAGACTACTTTCGACACCGTGCTGACAGTTTAAGCATCTTTATCGATCGTTTTATTTGCGTTAAAATGAGCTCAGATCAAGTGAGAACATTTCTTCAAAATGAAACATTTGTATAGGCCATGAACAGTCTCCCTTATCAAATCTTCTGTTGTAGGGTATTTTCTGCGATTCCTCAGATACGAAAATGAATTGTTATCAGAGATTTATATTTATATAATGTATATGTTCTACGACACTTCACTTACATATATATTAACCTGATAATTGATAAGATTTTTTATTATACTTGTTCTTTAATTAATTTTATTTTTTAATTAATTAAATAAAATTAACTTTGTTATTATTCTTAAGAAACGTGAAGAACAATGTTGCAAGCTACATGTTGATAATGTTATTGATAAAAATTAAATGTATTTGTTGTGTTGCAAAAAGAAAAGGAAATGAAACAGAGAAAAATGGACAAGGCAAAGAACGAAATACACAAACGTGCTATGAAGTATTTATTAAAATGGTAGAATGGGCATAAACTGTGGACCGTAGAATGAAGTCGATAAAGCGGCCGTTTTATCTTCTTCAAGACGAAACGTCAAGATTACGACTACCGAGACAAGTATTCTGAGCGCTTCATGCACTGAAACTATTCATTTAACCGAGATCTCCGTTTAGTGAATCGCCCCATTAAAAATCTTTTAGAACGACGAGATAAAACTAGAATCATATTTCAAACTCAAACCAGATCACCAAGACTTTTATTATATAAAATCCCCAAATTCAAAACCAACAGATAAACGTCATATTTCACACGATTTTAGCTCAAGTTGAAATGGAAAGAAGTAGAAAGTGGGTAAGAAGTTGAAAGACTGTTAAATCACAGGTTTCGTAATTCCCGCCAACAGGATAGGGACGAAGACGCTGATGCAGCACGAATCGTTAAGCGCGATCAGGCGTGGTCCTTTCACTCTCGGGGGTGTGCGATTCCTACACAAGTTCCCAGAAGAATCTGCTAACTCGAGGCTCGAGAGCTCGGGTTTTGCGGCCAAGGTCATTTCGTCATTGAGCCTCTGATGAGATTCTGACAGTCTCATTGAACGAAATCACGATTTCTATGATGCTTCTTAAGTGCCTACGCTTTAAGTGTCCGTCATTTGATTGCACTCGAGATCAAACTCGAACAGCAACTTCTTCTAATTTCATAGATTAATGGCTTAAGATGGTTTTATCCAACGACTTCATTACACGATCTTCTGTTTTAATTGTTGCTCGTAGATCTACGAGATGAACTTCTGATCGAACGTCTGATAAGCAAAGTGCTATTGTAATAGTTTCTATTATTAGAAACTGGTACTGTAAGAAGTAAAACTAAGTAAGATGTGAGAATTTTGTATCGTTGCCATTAGATAACCTTTCGTGTCTGATATTTCATTATATATGGAACGACCCTAAATTGGAAACGATTCGGACACGTATCCACTTGAAGCGGAACGACGCGAGAATCGGCCGCCAGTAGACTGCTCTGCTCTCATAAGAATTCCGATGCATTGCGTCTACATCGTGGCACAGACAATGACTGCAAATGTCAGTCTCACCATTAGCATTGATCACGTTCAATCTCTGCCGTTCCTCCTCGATCGCATCGCGGGACTACAAATTTCAAGAACCGCGCCACCCGTGACCAATATCAAAATCGATTACATGCTCCTACATACTGTTACCATAGGTATCGCCATACTCTGTTACGTGGCAATATTTTTGTAGTGACAGCAAATGTAAATACTGAAATCATAGGATACTTTTTGCATCAAAAAGAATGTTTATGACAATGTAGGACAAGGTAACAAAATAATCTGTTTGCAAGCTATTTTGCTGAATAAACGTTAAAATAGGCTTTTGGCAAATTAGAGAAGTTTCTAACTTGAATTTAGACGATTGAAAGCACAAAGATCATTCTGTACGTATCATTTAAGGCTTAGCAATAAGTTTCATGGGAATTAGGGTACTCACCCCAATGGGAAGAGATGCGAGACGACGTAATTGCTACAGAGAATGAGTGATGAGCTCTCTATGGAAACTTTCTACGTGACATGGAGTGAATACAAAGATCAATAAGTGATATATTTCGCTACTTTGTCGATAGTATTGTATACATATTATCTATTTCAATACATGGCCGAAAAACAAAAATTCCGAATAATAAACGAATTTCCGGCATATTAAATAAAGTTAAAAAAAATCAAGTGATATCATTTTATTTTATATATCTCCTAATTTAACGAATCTTAGGACGATAAGCAAAAGAACCACGGTTCACACGATTCTCCGCAGGAAGCTCGAGAATAATGGGACGGGAATAATGTAATCGAAGATTCGAGCGTGAAACGACTGTTTGCCGTGCGGCGATACACAAGTATCGTGGTTTGCATGGATTACTCGAGCGTGGACCAATTCGAGAGGAACAAAACCGTATATCGATCGGTGCGCGATAATTGGAGCAACGAAGATCGCACCTTTTTCCGCGACCACGGAGGCATAAAGGTCACGTTCGACTCGACACGCTCATGCTCCGAAGCTTCGTCTGCAGGCGGTACATACCACAGAAAACCGTATTAATCCCTGAGAACGTGACTCTTTCCCACCCATAATGTGAGGGCTCGACTTGTTGCCGCAAACCGATCGGTTACTTCATCGGCGAGGATGATGCGGCTAACCGCCTACCATTTTTCGACTACAAAACATACGATTAGAAAATACACGTTTGAGATCGAGAGTTTGATCAAAGAATTACACAAGTTATTCGAGGAATTGAAAGAGGCAATTCAATTCTGATAAATGTGACAGAATCTTTCGTAAGTTCTGTGTTATTTCTTAATTTGTAGCGTAGGACTTGTGGCATGATGGAAAATGGGAGACAAAAGAGCCAACTGACGCCACTAATCGCCCACTAATTTTCCGCTGGGAAACATACGATTAGATGAGATCGATACGAGTCTAAGGTCAAGAGTTAATCGATGAATTACACAAATTATTCGAAGAATTCGAAGAGGAGATATAAAATCGGATAAATACAGGTCTTTCGTAAGCTTTATGTTAAGCCTTAATTTATACCGTAAATACTTGTGACAGGGTGGAACATGGGAGACCAAAGGACTAATTGACGCAGTATATAAGACGATAATTACGAGGAGCGATGTTAGTACGCTTGAAACATTCAGGCCAATTACACCGTAGGTTGAAGATCACGCCTGTTCGCCAACGGTTACCTGCCATTCGTCCCCTTTATCGCTGGAGAAATCGCAAATTACGCTAATTACAGCGCTTTCGCGTTCGCCTAATCGATTCCTTTGTTCCCGAACGTGCGTCGATATCAACCACAGCCATTCGTCTTCCCAAAGGAGCAGACATACTTTCATCTCATATAAAAGTTCATCTATATAAAACAATTCCTCACCGAAAAATTACGTCGATTCATTCTAAACCATACCGTTTAATGGAGCAAGTATTTTACTAGTCGAACAAGTCGAATGACCCCGAGATTCCCGAAGACGAAAGGTTCTCACGAATCGCCGCACGAAACGCCCGATCCCATTACAACGTGCAACGAAACGATCGAACTTTGCCTCGTCGACACAAAGGAGACCCCGGGTGAATATCAAAAGTTCCGTTCGTCGAAAGACGGTCCTTTTAGTTACCAAGTTCCGCCCCGTAAAAAGGAATCGTGACGCGAACACGATAAATCTATTTCGCGTTTAACGTCGTGACCGACTTCTGTCGTCAATAAAGATACATCTTGGTTTTTGAGTGTTTCATTCTTCAAAACAATCAAATGCATATATAGATTCTTATGAGTATATGCATTTTTGAGACATTTCAGCACATGCACCCACTGTAACCGTAACCAAAAGAAACGAGAAGATGGATGCTTTCTCCTTGAAATTCTATAGATTCTCATGAATAGATTCATCTCAATCTGCAGATGATTCATTCATTAGAACGACAATTCGTTAGAATACGTATCCACTGTAACCATAACCTAAAAAAGCGAAGAAACGGATGCTTTCTTTATGGAACTGAATCGTTTGATGAAACAAAGAATCGATGAAAGGCAACAAAGAAAAGAATTCAACGAAGTAGCAGTTTTGTTTCAAGAAGGACAAAGGAGAAAAAAATCCGACGATATGCTTCCCCAGTGGAAGCGATCATTTCACAATGAATGGTCGTTGAAGGTCAGTCAAGGGACTCAGCATCCCGAGGGTGGGTGTGCCGGATGCTGACCTTCTTGCACAATGGCTCAGACTGTACCATCAGCGGATATGATTTGAAGGGATCAACTAGGGGCGCGGTCGGGATCCTGGAGCAGTATATAAAGTCCGACCAAGTCGTCCGTGAGCACACTAAGCAATCGGTCGGTTGGCAAGATGAAGGCCTTCGTAAGTATTCTCCGGAACATCGGAATATTGCAACAGTGAATTTCTCGTCATGAGGCTCGCCACCGCAGAAGTTCAATCTCTTTCAGTTTGGTGAACGTGATTTTATATTCTCGGTGTTTTTTTCGCTCTGCAAAATTGTTTCTGTTTGGAAATTAATATTCTATTGATTGTTTAACAACTCTTTGTGGAATTTTAGAGTGGATGAAAAAGTTCTAAATTGGACACCATTACTTTCAGTTGTGTGGTAGTTTTAAACACTAAATCTTAATAGAATAATTTAAGAATTTATACAGACTAACGGTTTGCTCATACTCTATATTATGTGTGTTTTATTTCGGTTGGCTTTTCTAGTTCGAAATTACGTTAAATTAGAGATTAATATTTTAGTGATTATTTAAGAAACTTTCTGTGAACTTGTAGCATGGACAGGAATGTACTAGACTTTAGCGCCAATTTGAAACATCAAGTCTTCACGAAATAATTTACTGATTGACTAAGTATAAATTTGACGATACTTACCATTAATTTTGAAAATTTTAGTTAATTTTGACAGCCCTCTTCGCGTTCGTCGCAGCTGCCCCGCGGCTGCGCCGAGAGGCTATTTATGGTGGATACCATGGTGGACTTTACGGAGGTCACCTCGGATATTCTCATGGAGTGGCAATCGCTGGACCCGCCTTGGGACCAACCAGTGTTGCTGGACCTCACCTTGGAGCGACCATGGTGGCTGCTCCATCTATAGGACCAGCTAAGCTCTCTGGATCCGTTGCTGGGCCGGTTCAAGTTTCTGGTGCTGTTGCTGGATCCGCTGTTGTTACTGCTTCTGTCGCCGGACCTGCTCACGTGGAGGGTTACAGCGGCCCCTATGACGGTGGAGTCGGTGAGTGCTCAAACTCAAACTCAAACTGAAACTCAAACTGAAACTGAAACTCAAGCTCAAACTCAAACTCAAACTCAAACTCAAACTCAAACTCAAACTCAAACTCAAACTCAAACTCAAACTCAAATTCAAACTCAAACTCAAACTCAAACTCAAACTCAAACTCAAACTCAAACTCAAACTCAAACTCAAACTCAAACTCAAACTCAAACTCAAACTCAAACTCAAACTCAAACTCAAACTCAAACTCAAAGTCAAACTTAAACTTAAACTCAAACTCAAACTCAAACTCAAACTCAAACTCAAACTCAAACTCAAACTCAAACTCAAACTCAAACTCAAACTCAAACTTGTCTAAAATTTTTACTAAAACACAATATGGTAAATATTTACCTATCACATATAAAATGATCCGACTTGGTTCTAGGTTTGGGATACACCGGTCCAGCCTATAGTTCCGGGATAGTAGGGTATCCGGGATATGCTGGATACTCTGGATACGCGGGAGCCGGTAGTCACGGAGTGGTAATAGCAGGACCAGCATCGCATGGAGCCGTTCTCGCAGGACCAGCGTCCCATGGCGCCGTCCTTTCTGGTCCTCAATCTGGAAGCGCCGCTGTATCCGGCCCTAATGCTGGTTCCGTGGTAATCGCTGGACCCTCTGGTAAAATTACTACCCACGGAACTGGCTTTGGTGGGATCCACACTGGACACGGTCATTGGTAACGAATGACAGCTGTTGGCAGAACAAAAACTTTAAAAATCTATCGATCGTATCCACTTCTATGAATTATCAGCGGAGTTAAACTACAATACGATATCTGATCGTTATATCGTTAGATTTGTCTCACGACGATCCCCGTTAGCGATACATTTGATACTATGATTTTATAACGATAATGCAATACGAATAAGAATTTTTTATACATTTGATATACCATTACTTTTTTTTAAATAGATAATAAATAATTTGTAACATGGATATTCGTAGATCGCTCGCTATTTATCGTGTAACTTTATCTGATCTCTTACGATAATACACGATTTAGTTACACACGTTTAATCATGTTGTTAACTATGTACTCGAAATCCTCACACACGATGCTTTAATGAAGTTATATCGTTACACGTCGTCAACCTTTACGTCGCTTTAAATTCGTTATGCGTCCCATTTTAACGAGCTGTAAAATAATTATGCATCGATTCCATGCACGCTCTAGTTTTGTCTTTGCAAAAAGGAACCTTCACGTTTATTTATTCCACGTTCCAAATTTGCTGCTCTCAGTGTCAGTATTTAACCCGTTTATTTTTTATTCCTCTTTCATTGCCAAGAAGAATAAAATTTACGGCTCCTCTACATAAGCAAGCTGGCATTCGTATCAAATTCTTCGATCGTGCTATCGCGCAACGAATCGAGACAGATCACAAAAGCGTTTTACGCGATCCACTATCGATCTTTATGTGTAGTTTTGGAAGTTTCGTTAGTTCATCGTAACCGTTCGTGGAATCGTTCGACACCGACTACAAGGGGCCACAATCAGAGGGTAGATAGAACCGAAGCCAAGTTGAACCGTTGACACGGATATCGACACGTTGGAATAACATATCGATAGTTGTGGTAAAGGTTAATGTCGTTAGATGTATGATTCGCGACACGGTTCGACGATCTTCGAACAAACGCGACGATTGCCTCGATTTCGCGACATCGTTTAAAAAATAATCGACCTGTGTGTAGATCGATCAGAGTGAACACAGGTGTGCTGGCACCATGGTCTAGTGCGAATAAAGCTAGACTAACGAACCACGCGCGCATAATTCACCGAAGGTCGTACACGAGTTCTGTGTTATCTCCTAAGTCGTTCTTTCAAGCGCTGACTCTATCGCGGAATCTGTACACGACAATTACCGCGTGCTTTTTTAAGGTCGACTTGATCCTCGTCACAGATCGTAGCCACGGCAATATTTTTCGCCTGTAAGCCGTTTCATTCGGTTTTTACGATTGAACAATTGCCATTTAAGTGGCTTATTTCGAGCTACCGATTCTCCATAATACGAGTTCAAACCACTTGATCATATTACATCGATAATCGGGTAAAATTTCAGCGAAATACACGATAAATCCATTGTGAATTAAAGTACCTAATAAGTTCGCGCGCACTTGATAATTTAATATATTAAAAGCACGAGTGCTTCAATTCGCATGAATAACCACCGAACATCCAAATTTTTAAATGTCTGCTACAAGATTGAAATAATACGGTTACATTAAAAACTGAATGTAAAGCAGAGCTGACGAGCGAGAGAATTTATCACGAGATTCGTGCACAATCGTGAGAACTATCTCCACTTAATCGCGTAAACCTACATCTTTTGCTTCTACGGAAAGATTTATTTTCAGAGACAACCATTTCACGATAGCTACGAGACTTAGCTAATATCGAGGTACGAATTCGAAGAACGAGAGTTCCGTCTTCGTGAGAAAATCGTGGCAGCGTCGTGATGCATCAATCGATCGTTTCGCCACCGACCAGAGTGCATCGAACCTGCACGAATTCTAAAAGGTTACTAGATTCCGTTTGACCGATCATTCTGTGGAGGCAACACGACAACGAAAATATTTACGATATTCAATCAGATCGTTTTAATTAAATGAAATACAATTACAATAAAGTTTTCCATTACGTTTAACAATCAATAGCCTATGCGATTCTTCTAGAAATATAGATCATCAATCGTAGTTTTGTGATCACTGAAAAGGAAGATTAAATGCATCGTACTCTCGTTATTTTCCTCTGCTTTTCTTTATTTCTTCTGTTTGTGTATGACGTGTGTGCAGTATCATTCATAATTACTCCGACAGTATAATTATACCTCACTTCTATTGTGGAACGTGAGCAGTCCTTTCTATTGTTAAATCATATGATTTTTTACTAAAACAATGAATAATTGTTTTAATTACTGGTTAGAAATAGTTGAACAATGTTTTACATTTAAATTACTCGATATTGGAACAATTATAAAAAAAGTATCAAAAGTACATTTCTACCTTCCTATAATTTTTATTTCATTATTATAATGAGTTTTCACGAAATATAAATCGTGAATTGATGCTTTCAGTGAGAGAAATTTTTTCACTTTTTAAGCGGGATCATTTCACAGGACGTTGATTTAAATTACACGAAGCGCGGGTTATTTATTGCGATTTTGCTGTGCTCACAATGGTAGCACGGAATTAAAGGAAATAAATGATGCGCCCTAATTTAGACTTCGATATGCACAATGAGTTGTTATTCGTTATTCCTCTACTTTATCCCGAAGTCGTAAAATGGAAAATGAGGTAAAACGAAATAAGTAAATATGGTTGAAGACATTGTACGTTTTACGACTTCAATGGTTGATTGTATAAGTCATATACCTACTAATTACGTGCTTAGGTAATGAAGTTGAAAAAGACACAAAAAATGGAATTAATCAGTTTGATTCCTGGCAGTGTCGATTACAGCCAGTATCAACATATCAGATACCAAAAAATTCTAAATTGCACACCAACAATATGAAAAATGAAACAAATGCAGATTTAGTTTTGCTCATAAGTATACGTTTATTTTTAAACAGTTTCAATAAAAAGATATATAATACAACAGTGAACCACAAGATCCTCAATTGTTTTTACATTTCATACGACGAAGATTAGCACCCCACGCTATATACACAATATACAAGTTACAAAGACAAAGAAATTTACTACAGGAAGCATCAACACGTAACTCCACCCTCTCCACCCGCCCGTGAGACACCCTGGCCTGTATTTCATCAACGAACGCGGCAAATTGCGGTAAATCAGTTAAGCTGTCTCGAACAGGAATTATAAGTTGGACAGATGGTTGACTACCGTGGACATTCCAGCGGATCGACCTCGCTCTGACATAAAGCAAGAAGGTCGAATTGTTTTCGCGAAGCCCAGCGTCGTTACGGACAAGAACGACGAAAGGTGTGGCCGATAACGAGGTAGATATGGTTGTGGCTGGGTCGTTAGTGTCTCGTAAGTTGCCGGAGATTGAGGAAGGCCGATCGATGGATCCTTCGACGCGCTGCTGCTTTTACGCCCTCGATGGTATACTGAATGTCCTAAGAATACAAAAATCGTGGAGAGGCAATAGAGTATCTGAAGATTCGTTACGTTCAAAAGATGATTTTCGTATGGATGACACGTCCACATCGAAGGGATATGGATCGAACGTGATCGTAGATCCGTAGATATTTAAACATCGACTCGAGACACGATCTCGTGGAGGATCGTTCGCCAGTTGGAAAAATAACTCGTTATTTTTCAACAGGACGAGCGGGATATATATATGTGTGGTACGTAACGGCGTGTTCCGGGGTCAGAAAATCGGTCTAGAAACGGGAAAATAAATCTTACGCGTACGTTCTGTGCTCTCCTTGGCTTGATCGTTATTCACATCGCGATTCGCTTCGCCCGTGTACTACCCGCGGAAATTGAGAAACGTGTTTGTTTCGTTCGCGTCGTAGTCTAATTTCTCTATCCCAAAAATGGAAAATACGAACATATCCTCGATATCTCCGGCAACTTGACTCGAAACAAAACAACATAAATATAGAAGTTTCTTACCTGAAAGTTGATGGCCACTGTGTGACGCCATCCTTGGCGTCGTGGTTTCGTGGTGCACGCTCATAACGGCCACTGTAGAAACCAATACCAATTTTGTAGACTGAGAAACCCGAAGATGATGATGTTGATGAAATTTTAATCGAAGGATCCATCGATGCCGCCTGTGGTGTTTCTTAACCCTTCTATTCCCTAGTTAGGTCGACGATCGTGAAATGTCCCCTCGTAGATGACAGAGGCCACCGAGATTCCGAGCAGCGACTTTCCATCAGCCATCACGGAGGAACATTGCCGTACATGTTGATGCTAAGTGAGCTTTTATAGGCGACACACGCGAACACGTGGGTCGGTGAACTTATCGGGGGTAAAGGCGGGGCTGGTAGCAGCGATCTGTTAGACCGTGACGGGGTGAAAAAGCTCGGCCGATCGGACAAAAACCTGTAAATAAGGTGACGCAATATTGAATCGAATTGGAGACACCACGCCTAGAAATGAAAGAAAAATGATCTATGCGTTGGATTTGCGTAAGGAATGCATCGAAATAACGACCTACATACCATCTCCTTGTGCAAGATTCCTTTGTGCGAATCTATTTATTAAAATGTAGCCTTCAGTTCGTATTTTCTAGATTTGATGTTGCGAATTTTTTATTACCCTTTCATATCAATTTTTAATTTTCTTTATTTTTTAAATCTTCTATAATTAAAAAACATTGGTAAACATTGATAAACGTGGACATTGATAAACGTTATCGAAGCGATGAACAACGAGACCATGCGGATCGTGTTTCTAAACTGATAATCCTCCTCTATTCCTATTTCGTGCTTTGTAATGGTAAACCAGTCACACGCAACATACGATGCGCATTACAATTACCGTAGACAAAAACACCTACACATCGAAATCTTACCATGACATATACGTCAGTGTTCCATTATCTTTCACCAGCTCTATTCAAGACTCTAAAAATGGCGCATAGCTTCGTGTCAAAATCGCCCTGCACCGTAAATCAAATACTCTGTCATTCTTGATCCGACGTTCTTTTATGCACCTGTCGCGACAAGAAATCTATTCCTGTTCTCGATTTTCTTCGTGAACGATTGGCCATCGCGTGATCTTCGATATCTGATCCTAACTACGACCTTCTGTTTCAATCTTAACTGGGTCGCTTAAATCAAACGCTCATAACCACTCAACCCTTTTGATTTCTTTATATAACAGTGCGTTCTAATAATTAGAAGTATAATTTACAATATGGTGGAGCAAATATAATTTAATTAGATATAAATCTTTACACTGTACGATATAATTGGAAATTATATCCACAGGGATTATACAATATTACAAATATGTTGTTGGGGAAGTAGAAATATTGTGGACGGCCACGAGTCGATGCTGAAATAAATCAACGAGTAAAAATAATGGGAACGTATTGAATAAATATTGAAAGTACGGATGCATTTTATGTTATTCCAAAAAGATATACGAATTGATAAAGGTGGTTTCTCTCTTATGAATTTTCAAATATCTACGATATTTACTTCATACGATATTTACTGTATACAATATTTTATTCTCAACCAACAATATATAAGAGTAATAAAAATGATCAAGGAGAGATTACGAAGCCACTTTCCAAATGAAAGTCGTTTCAAACTCCAAGAGGAGAGAAATTCCCGGAATATTTTTTCAACCGAGTAAGGAAAAAGCGAGTTGCTTTTTAAGCCCTGCGTGATCTTTCTAAGAAAAAGTAGACTTCGCGATCTTCTCTTGTTCTCTGAAACGAGGCGTACCATTAAAGCCGCCCCTCGAAGGACTTCGCCGTGGCGGGGAACAATTATTCGAACAATCGCGTCGCCGGTCACCTTTGCCACCTTCGAAAGCGCGCGCTACGCCCAACAATGATATTCGAAACGATCCGTGGCGCGAGGCTCGGTGATGCATTGCGAGGCTGGTGCCACCGTAACACACGCGTATCCGACTACAATGAGACAGTCATTCCAGGCGACAATCGCAACTTGGGGACGACGCGTGGGCTACGCAACCCAGTGCCTCGCCTAAACGGATGTACAATGCACAATGCGGACGCATAGTGACACGGCTGTCGACGCATGCTCGTTCAGATCTGTCTCTTTGTTTAGAAAATCGACAAGAAGAAGATGAAACGACTCTTCTTCGACCGTGAAGGTCGTGATGACAGGTTTCTATGACCCTGAAATTGCAGGATCTTTCACAGGAAATGATGATCTCGTCAATGGAACATGCTACCTGTACTACGACTTTAATATGATCGAATGGGTTCGATACGAAAGATATCGATCTTTAATTTGAATCGAGTTTACAGTTAGCGTTGATCGATCGATAGAGTCTGCACTTGGTATCAAAGGAATTAAATTGGAAATCTTAAATCTTGTTCGGTTCTAAGTACGTAGACACTTTAGTTAGACTTTTTTGCAATGTACTTTAATTTCTTCAGAAATTCAATTCAACATTTTAGAAAAGCCCCGGACCGTGACTACCTAGACCCACGTTGAAGCCATTAAACACTCAAACTTTGTAGTATCGGCGTGCCGATCTTTCTGGTCGATAGAGTACCGTGTTCTATACGCAAGGACAGAAACAATCGTAAAAACCGTCGCTGAAACGGATGCAACGGGCATGTTGAATTGGAGCGGGCGACCTCCAGGGGCACGGGTGGGCTGCGAGGCGTTAAGCATTAGCCGTGTGTCGCTGCTACTCGATGACTGCCTTAATGCTGATAAGCCGAGGAAACGGCCACGCGCCCAACCCGCAGAGAATGTTTGGCGTGTCCTGTGCCCCGCCCTTGGGGTTGGCGGGAGCAACTAGGTGGCCAGAGTGTACACAATGCCCCTATAAAAGCACCATCGAGCCAGCCAGATGCCAGCACATCCACTCCAGCCATCGAGGCAAACTATTCCAGTAGTTTAGCAACGAGCAAGCCCTTCGACAAACCTTTCAACATGTGCGCCCTCGTAGCGGTCTTCCTCGTCGCTGTTCTTTCGGTAGCGGCTGCGGCTCCTTCGGCGATTTTGGCACCTGGAGCAGCTCTGGCTGGTCCTCTCCTAGGCCCTGCTGCCCTTAGTGGACCGATCGTAGGACCCGCTGCCCTTGCAGGACCAGCTACAGGACCTGCTCGCCTCTCAGGAGCTGTGGACGGTGGCGCCATAGTGACTGGAGCAGTTGCTGGTCCCTCTCTAGTTTCCGGTAGCGTTGCTGGTGCAGCTGCACCCTGGCCAGCCGTAGCCGCTCCTTGGGGTGCACCATGGGGTAAGTAGAGTAGATTCGTAAATTCCACGAACTGACACTCGCTGGTATATTTATCCATAATATAGGCCTTGTAGATAGATTACGTTGATAAGAAGATGTCTTAGAATGGTACCCAAAGATAAACGTACAACAGCGTTTGAATCGATGTGCTTTTTTTCGTAATGTTGATTGGATATTGTCGTTGCAAACCAGTCGCGTTCCATATATCCTTGTCAGGAAACTAGGGTACTTAATCTTTGAACATGCAACGATCCATATATTATGAATACGATACACACAATGGACGATAAATTCAACCATGCGTAGTAGACTGATCTTTACTCATCTAGCGACGTTTATTTGTTTCGAATTGTCACGTTTTATCGCGTCTCTATCGCAATGTCTTCCTTATTCGCTTTATCGAACAGGGTACATGGTTCTGTCGTCTCTTTCTGGAATATGTGTATGTATGTTCGTACTAATTTTATATTATCCTTTTTCAGGAACCGTCTTGGCTGGACCTGCAGCACATCCTGCAGCTCTTGCCGGTCCCATCACCGCTCCAGCACTTATTGCAGGACCATCCGGTAGCATAGCAGCTGGACCAGCTGGAGTTGGAAGCATCCTTCGCGCTGATGGCCACTGGTAATTCTTAGCTCACGCTGGACACCCATACATATAATGACATCTTCGACTGATCTCCTCCGATGCCTGCCATTTTGAAACCGACCGCGCCACGATCTCCGTCATTTACCGCTAGTACCTCCGTCATTGTATCTTTTATATATATTTCGTGTACATAATAATGTATCGTTTATATGTTTATATTATGTAATAATAAACGCATACCACTTTGGAGAGGAATTGCACTTCTCGTTTCTGCCATTATTGCCTTGGCTGTAACGTTTGCAAACATACTTTGTTTTGATTACATACAGCGTAATGTTAACTGAATTATTCGATGAGAATAATCAGAATAATTATTTAACCGAAGGATTTAAATGAGAATTAAATGGGGAATAGATGGCCCGTGTTCGGCAACAGGCAACCATTGTTTCGTAAATTTCAATTGTTCCAGGTAAATAAGTTCGTTTAACATGTCCTCGAGTCCGGCCGAAACAAAAGACCAAATGTTGTAATGGGGACAATGGCGTTCCTCGAAGTTTCAAGTGCAGAAATGTTACAGTGTAATTGCGACTGGTGCACGAGATTAACGTGAAACTTTTAGTATTGTCTTTGTTCAGCAAACAATTAACAAGCGTAATGTGTAAGCTGACGGGGAAAGAAAAATATTTAGAGAAACAATTCTGTACGCCACAACAGTTACTTGCAATATACTAAACGTCCAAGACGATCAACTGCCACGAATCTACCACAGCAAGAATTTCATCGAAGTCTTTGTCGAATATCTCTAAGTCCTCCTAAGAATTTCACACTCGAAGAGTCAAAGCAAAGGCACTTATTGCGTAGTGATTGTGACATGCAATCTACGATTAAAATGACACCCGTCGGCAAAGCATTGTTCTAGTCCCGGAATATTATCATCGACATCGTGGCGTGACCAGCCTCCATTTCGCGGTCTATTATACCGTTGACAGTGTGTCGTGGGATGATACCTATCCACCTTTGCCGGTAATTATAGGAAATTGCTTGAACGCCACTCCAATCAGCCGAGTATTCTCCCCATTTGAACCGTACTCTAATGATATCCGAACATAGCTTTGGTAATGAACCTCTCTCTCTCTCCACCTATAGGGCAATTGCAATATGGAACACCTGATTTTAAAAACTTGTCAAAACGAGAAACATGTTTCTTGTTAATAAAACCAACTTCAAAACACGATAAAATTAATAGATATTTGTTTGTTAATAGTTAACTATGCAAAAGTTTAAGTGTGCTGAAGTCGTGGTAAAAAAATGAGAAAGAGATCAAGTACGGCGAGTTGAAAAAATGGTTGTTAATATATGTAAAGAAATCCAATAAATTGTAAAAATAATTTCTTAAGAAATTTCGAAAAATTCTATTTTTGCTATGAAAAATGAATATTTATTTAAATAAAGAAGACAAGTAATCAAATATATTCCATTTTTTAAGCTTATTTTACATTATGCTGTATTATTTTATATTATATCGTATTATATTGTTAATTTTCTTTGTCTGTCACACATGAAACGCCTAAAGCATATCCCAGATTGTAATCCCAATGAAAACAGCGAATACATTGCATCCATATCTCACTATTATTGTCTCTTTGGGAAATGCAACCACAAAATAAATATAATTCTGTATCATATTCGTCAATAGCAGCATCATTGGCGTGTTCTATATGACGTACACTCAACGTGTTTAACATTGGGAATATAAGTATATATTACGACAGAAAAATAATTATCACATTAAAAATGAAATAAATTTAACGGTAAATTTCTTTCCGACACCCAAAGCCAAATACGTTTAATGAGAAATCATGGAAAGATAATATATTTTTATTTGCTTCAACTAAAAAATTTTACTGTTTAACTCGCCTCTCAAGAACAGTTATACGTTTTCAAATGCAACGATCGATGGATTACCAAGCGAATCTCAAATGTGAATACGCTTGTCTTTTGCTTCTAATGAAATATTTTACACCGTTGCCGATTGATTTTGTATTATAATTACTTTCCGAGATATTGCAGTGTTCCATATTGAGTACAATTACCATACTACTTCATGGTTCTGCTTTAATCTCTGTTTTCATTCGCGCCAGCCTCTGGGAAATGCCACGACGAAGATGCTTTACGGCATCTTTTTTACGCAACTCTGCCGGCTTCTAGTTCCTGTGGAAAGCTGAAGGAAATTATTAGCGCCACGCGCATTACCATTTCAAAGGCACGTCCACGAGCGAACAGCAACAAGTACCGGGCCAGTCGTTACGTCCCACGGTTTATGCATGAACAAAACGACAGTCGTTTAACACAGACGTGGATTCCATACGGCGGACATGAAATTCAAGTAGTCGAATAGCGAAGAGCACCTCGATGACTTTCAACGCTTGCGTCAACAAACGTTTACTTGCTTCCAACGTGAGGTCTGTGATTTCGTGTGATCCGTCAAGATGCTGGGATTACTTGAGGTTTTCGAGCTTTGGAGTTTAAGCATTGAAACAGGATGTTGGTAAATATTTTGGAGGATGTGAATTGTAGCCACTGCGTCTGTCGACGAGTGAATTTTGTATGGGGAGAGCTTGAAATGTTTGCGAGTTCTGTTCTTCGTTTAAGGAACACTTACAGTGGCTGCTAAATGAATATTGACAAAATCTCAGAATCGAGAAGAGATACAATACTAAAGTTGATTTGAAAAACGTGGAGAATTGTTCAAGTAAAAGTCCAGAGAAGGAAACGCTTCAACAAGGACAGTGTTTAAAGAAATTTACTTCTGTCAAAATAAAGCAGATGTCCAAAACAATAACAAAAAACACACAGTGGTTTCAAACGTTTAACCAATAATTCATTTAAGATTCGATAGATGCGATCTTCGGTTAGCATTTAGACATAAATTTGTCTCGATCCCACGGTGTCGTCAACCGCCAAAAAGACATGAAAAGACACTATCCAAATTCTCGAACAGCACTCGACTCTACGTTACAATGAATTCGCGAGACGGACGGGCACACCCCAGAAGCGAATTACCGTGACAAAGCGGCGTTCCCGACTACGAAATCAGAACGATGCGCAACAAGTTCGAGTACTTACGTCAAGTAGTCTAAGTGGGATGAATTCCGACAAAACCAGAACAGCATAAAGATAACGAGGTAACGTCGATTCTCGTGAATTCTTCAAACTTATGGCGCTCGAGTTCCGTTTTCGATATTACGGGATGGGTGCAATTAATCCGCGTCGCACGATGGGACTGTCTGGAAGTGTCTCTTCGACGCGGAGTTTAATAGCTTACGCAGACACGCGACATTCTTCCATACAGAAATAGGTCGGGCCGGCAATGGTAATGGTGTGACATTTCCTAATGGAAAAATGTCGGGAAAGCTATAGATTCAGGGTCAGAACCGAGTATAAAAGCAGCTGTCGTGGGATTAATTGGCAGTCTTACAATTAAGGTGATAGACAACGCTGAAGAATAAAGCAGCAATCATGAAATACTTGGTAAGCTTCTCGATTATATTTTATTTGCATCAGTAGTAACTTTGCGGTATCGACATGTGTTGATTACTTTTTAAAATAATTCTTTAATCATTTTTCTATTAGGCTGTTCTGGTATCAATCGTGTCGGTTTGCTCAGCCGCGCCGAGTCTTGTCAGCCCACTCGTCGGTGCTGTAAGCGTAGCTGGTGCTCATGTAGGACCAGCAGTCGTTGCTGGTCCCGCAGCTGGAGCAGTTAAAGTAGCTGGGCCAGTTGCTGGACCTGCAGTAGTCACTGGAGCCGTAGCCGGCCCGAGTGCCGTTGTTGGTTCGGTTGCT
This sequence comes from Bombus fervidus, assembly GCF_041682495.2. NCBI lineage: Eukaryota > Metazoa > Arthropoda > Insecta > Hymenoptera > Apidae > Bombus > Bombus fervidus. Next base: position 4,517,048 of record NC_091524.1, read on the forward strand.
GGACCTACTGTCGTTTCTGAACCGGGACTTGGCGTTGTCGTTAGTAAGTGACCATCTTCTTAAATCAAGTTTATTTCCTTTATATCATAGGATATTTAGATAGGAATTATAATAAATAAATAAATTTTCAGGTAATGCACTCGTTGCCCCTGCACTGGCTGGACCTGCAGTGGTAGCGGCAGCTCCAGCAGCCGCGGTTGTCGCTGGACCAGCAGCATCCACTGTCGTCGCTGGCCCCGTTACCAAAACTGCAGTAATCGGAGCTTCATCCTCCGCGGTTATCGCTGGAGGTCACGCCTGGTAGTCAAATAAAAACGAGCCTCATAGATATACAACGTACCTCGTACCTTACTCAAAACTATACAGACCACTTATAAATCATTCCTAACTACGGCAAGATCACTGCCTACGTGTTCGGCTACGTATACGCTTATACAAATGTATCTGTTTAATTATATAAAATAAACTATATTACATCTCGAATTCTAGAGGAGTATCTAATTTCCTACATCCGAAGCAAACTATTTTCCTTTGTGGTTGCAAAATAGTTTGCTAATCAAAAGCAAATTTCCGCACAAAGGCTTGCCTCTTGTAAAATTTCAGGTATTCGAAATACCTTTTTCCACGTGGTTAATCGCTTTAAATACCCTGAAAAGCCGCAGCAAATCCGGGAATTTGAATCGACGCGTCGGACGATCGATACGTCAGCTGCGCAATGGCAATCCAGCTCTGGCTCCTACACAAAAAGGCACGTACGAATAATTTTGTAACTGCGCGCGCGATTCAGAACGCGCTTAGAGACAACTCTCGGCTGGATCTCCACCTGGCATCCCCATCATGAATATTTCAACGTACACCTCTGCCGTGCCACCGTTGGGATCACAGTAACGGGGAGGGAAAGGCAAAGCTTGCACCTGTGCACCATAGTCGGCTAATGCCGATGCGAAAAATCATCGCAGAACGTCAAAACGAAAGCCCAGACCGGGATAACAATACGTACCGCTCGATCCATGGAATTATGTAGTCATAATCGATTCACTGTCAAGTACGGCAATCGACAAGTCAGCCGACTGATCGGCCGCCCGCTATTATTTCTCTCGTCGCGCTTATCGAGACACGGTAGCGTGGCTGTTGTCGCGGTTACGAGACTGGAACGGATTTTCTCTTCAAGGACCTGTAACGGTCGTCCGCGAGTATGCGATGGATTTATGGAGCTCGTGATGTCAAATATGATAAACAATGTCGCAACGTGAGATATACACCGACTGACATTATCGTTCTGAAAAAAATGGAGATACGCATTCGAGTTCCTTGCAGGTGATGAATGGAAACTAATGGAATAAAGGAGAAGAGAGAAGCAGAAGGTTTAATTAATAAATTGTTTTTCTGTTGTAATTAGTACAGATTACGAGATCGTCTAACTTCAACGTATAAAAGTAATTAGTAAATATATACGTGTTCTCTTTTAGTTTATTCTCAATTAGTTTCGCCACCAAAGTAATTTTAACCGGATTTTAAAGTAGAATGCTGCAAGGTTGTTTGAGTAATTACAAGGAGGATAAGAGCTTGAAGTTAGCTTTTAAGTGTTATGTTTGTAAATTACTTAATTCGTTATTTATTAATTCACTGTTATTATTCATTGAAATTAATGTAGGAAAATTTCCTTTCCTCAGAGTTAAATGTAGTAATACGTTTTAAATGTAGTAACACATAAAAAGTGGTAATGCGTCATTAAATGCAAATAAATCATCTGAAGTTCAAGTTTGACACAACCAAAATCAATTTCAACATTTTTGTCAGTTGATCGGCGGATTACAAATGTCCTTTTAACTCTGTCAATCTTCACTGCTAGAATTGAATTACGAACACGACTCCGACACATTAGAAACGGTGGACAGAGCTCATAACAGGTTTCACGAGACTGTCGAATTAATTAGATGCCTTTGTCCTTCAAATGCAAAGACTTAACGGTATATTCTAGACCTAGTAACGCGACACAATGAGATGCATAGAACTATCCGGCGGCTTAGCGCAATATCGGCCACGATGTCGTGTACCCGTGCGAGCCTACCAACATGAACAACGCGCTATTCGCGTTTAATTCTCCGTTCGCATGTTAGTACACACGTTTCATCGATCCAAGGCCTATTTGTCCGGGTACATTTGCTGTCACAGCTATCGTCTATGTTAATAACGTTAATTGTTCGGACCACCTAATTATGGTTTGTCACTGTTATCATTGTTATGTCGAGCGAAAAAAAATATGACACGAGCCCGATCGTTAAGCGATTGCATTTGAAACGAACTAATCAGTTCGGGAAGACACAATATTGGCTGTGTAAGTTGATAGAACGCGATTAACACGCGACGATAATGAAATCGAAATTGGTTGATTTGAAGCGTTCATTCGGATAAATCAGGGATGGTTGTAAATATTTCGTGAAATCGTTTGATGTCGATTGCGAATTCTTTGTTTCTTTGTCACGAGTATACGATGATATATACAACATAACGACAAATATACGATACTGTAGAGTCTAGAAATTAGATTTATCGTTTATTTTTACTGGAAATAAAGAATAGAACATATCAGATCTGTAGTCAGCTTGAGGTACTTTAAATAGCAGGGAAAAGTTTAAAAAATTCATTGTTCTATCGAAAGGTCAAGAAGAATTCAGACGACCGAATTGTTTCGACTAAAACGAAGTCCCCTCATCGATAAATCCGGTCCCGATGATGCATTTGCGACTATTTTCACTCGACCTACTCCCAATCTCAGAAATATTAATCGGAATCCCACGTTTCCACTAATAATCGTGTATCTTCCACGAAAGGAGTGACACGAGCGATATTGGCGCACAGAGAGACGATCGATGGAAGGGAACGAGACGTAGCGTCACGCAAACAGGGCCAGAAACTTCCCGATAATCGATAGCCTTTGACACAAAGACCGGGAAAACCATTGAAAGGATGACGTCTGCGAATCAAACGGAATATTCTTGAAAAGGAATGCGGCCGCGCCAACTCTCGTCACAAAGACTTTGACTTTTCGATATATTCTCGCCTAGCCTCAGATTGCGATTTTCAACGCACCCCCTGGGAATCCTCTGTTACCCTGGAACCACGCGAAATTCGTCGCTAGCCGTGAATACTAGTTTTTTAGTCGAAAGGTCACGTAAACGGGCCAATCGCAAATAGAACGAGAAGTGGACGTCGATGGCCGAATTTCACTTCCGCCCGCTGGCAACTGCCATGTAATAGAATAATAAAATGACAATAGTAAGCCAATAGCGTGTCGTGCCATCATTGGAAAATGCGACATCGTTCAGTGGCGAATTGTTCGGCGGCTTTGCGACTCATTAACACTGGTTTAGAAGTTGAATTTGTTATTGGTTTAGAATCGATTGAATGTCGAGTTACAGAGAACATTCACAAGATAATATTGGCAGACGTGGTTAATACGATAACAAATATTAATGCACGAAGTTAGCATTGCCGTAACAACTCCTGCTTCTTCGATTATTCGAGAACTCTAAACGTGACCAACTCGACTCGCCATCTCTTCCTCCTAACTTTCCACCTAAACAGCAGAAGCAACTTATACTGGGACGCATTCTCTTCCTGAAGTTTCCCCAATTATTCTATCAACGGAGAGAACTCTTCCCAAGTTTGGTGGAAGTGCAACGTTTCGTGGAAACGTGGCTCGCCATAAATTCAAACAGGGACGACGTAAAGGCTCGCAAGTCACCGCGATTTCCAACTTGACAAATCTGACACGCGCAATTACGCCGTTCCAGACCGGTGCCAGCCAACGCGGATTCAAAGGACGAATCACCCATGGTCATCACGAAAAAACTGCTCGGTACGGTACAGACGAAATAAAAGGGCGCACGCGAAACGGCCAACCACCCTCTCCGTTGTTTTATTCGCACGCCATCGACGCTCGTTTATTCTTTACCATGCGGATTCTTTGCGAACAATCGACTCGTTGTGTCCACGTTTCCCAGAATTTGTAGCTGGAAATTGATTTATCCCATTTCGTTTTCCCTTTTCCCTTAACATGTATTGAGTCTCGTATATTGTGCTGCTAGCTGTCGTTGTAATGAAAAAAGAGAAATGTGATTTGATATCCTCGTGATGTACAGTACTGTGCAAAAGTCTTGCACCAAGTGCTTATTCTTATTGATGTTTAATAAATGCCTATTTCTACTAACAAAAATAAAAGTAACTTGGTTCAATTATTCTATATACATATGTATGCGCATTATAAAATCTAATTCAGGGATCTGTTTATTGAAGCATTTCTGAAATGGTTATGCATCAGGAAAGCCAGAAGTAGAAAACATAAATAATAAATGTAAATAACATCATGTAGAAATATTTGATTTTCTAAAAATATGATTAATTGCCATTATAAGCTCATCAGCATACTATGTGATATCTAATACTTTTACAGAAACGGTTGTACGGTGTATTACACTTGATCCTTTTTGAAGAATCTCCCAAATCAGTGTGTGCATCTACAGTAAACAAGTAACTTAAAAACAGTACACTAAACGTAAAAATAACTACATTGCATTTTGAAAACACAATGGGCTCATTATTCCCCCATAGCTTTTTCAAGCTCGTTAAACAACCGCTTAGCTTATTGAAATTTCAACTCGCAACACATCGCGAATATAAACACGTCCCTTAATACCCGGAGCGTGTAAAGGATCTATTAAAATCGCTGGTTGTTCCACGAAAAACATCGTTGCTCTGATTATCCGCTGGTAAACCACGGATAATTCGGACAGGACAGAATTTCCCTGGCTTGGTCCCGGATTTTAACAATTACACCTGCGTGCAGCAGTTATTAACGTTTATCAAAGTGGTTGAAATACATGGCGAGAATTTCGTGGCGAAAATGAGCTTGGAACGAGGTGATCAGCGAATTTGCCACACCGTACGTTGCTGACCAACGCGAAAATTCTATTCCCCTCGCGACAAACCGTTATTGTGGTAACAGGCCGCGCGCACACGTTTCGAGGCTGAAACACGTCTCCGCGTGATAACAGCACTCGTCCGTGTGACGTTGGACCCGGAACTCCGCTATGTCGCCTACTCTAATCCCGGCTGTCTGTGACCGCGCCCTGTCTCGTTTGTTATTCCCACTTTCATGCGGGGTTGAAGGTTGCATCGACGATATCCAGGATCATCGATCGCGTATATAAGGCGGCGTGTCAAGAGGGTTGAGCATCAGTCACCAGTCAGCTGAAGACAGATACAGCAATCAACATGAAATACTTGGTGAGACATATTCTTCTTCGAAGCTCCTCACTTATATCGAAAGTTCAACTAGATTGATTTAATTATCTGTTCTCATTACACTCTTTCTGTGTAATCTTGCGATCAGACAGTAGCTACCTGTCTCGAAGTATCACAGAAACATCAAATCATATCACTTTTTGTATCACTCTTTTTCCATACAATCTCTTGATCGAACAATAGTTACCTGTCTTAGACTATTACAGTAGCATTAGATAATTGCATGAGATTTTTTTACCACAATTTACATTTACCTTGATATTTTCATACCTGTTCAGATTGATCTTGATCTATACGTAGATATTGTTTAAATAATTTAAAGCTCTGAACAAGTTGGGTGAAATACTGAAATCTAAACGATTTAAACAAGTTGAAGGCAATTCTGAGACTTTGCCTAAATAATATATACCGAACTAGAACTACATACACTTAAATCTATGTCAACCACATCTCAGGTCGTCCTTGTTGTCGCCCTGGCCGTCGCCTCAGCCAGCCCCGAGCGTGAACGTCGTTCCCTAGGTTGGGGACACAATGGAGCAGTGGTGTTGGGTGGTGTGTTACCTGGAGTGGCAGTAGCTGGACCAGTGGCTCCTTCGGCTGCGGTTATCGGACCTGTCGCTGCACCAGCAGCCGTGGTTGGGCCTGCTGCAGGTGCTGCCGCAGTAGTTGGGCCTGCTGCTGGCTCTGCCGCCGTCGTGGGACCGGCTGCCGGTAACCGATACGTTCTATCGCTTTGAACTGCTGCGACTAAACGTAGTACTAAACTTGTACGTGAAGTTTGGTAATTAAAGCAGATTGACCAGCGAAGTGTGGTAATACTGGTTATTGAAACTTCGAAATCATTTCGGTTAATAATTCTGACTAATTCTGAAGATTAACGAAATTAAATTTGGTAATGAACATTTTAAATACAACAGCGAAGTACAGTATACAGTACATTACTGTTTCGTTATGTTATACCAAACTTCATTGTAAAGGATTATACTAAAGTATGGATTTATTAGAGTAGCGAAAAAAATTACATGAAAATAGAAATGTAAAATAAATTGTTTCCTTTGAAGGTTCCGCGGTGGTCGCTGGTCCCGCAGGAACAGTGGTGGCGCCAGGAGCCGGTCTACTGTGGTAAAACGTCAACCGTAACCCTGGATTCTCCAAGACAACTCGAACGATCTCTCTCGTGAACCTGAAAGCGGCTACTCATCGATCTCCATCCGCGGGACTTCGATCCAAGCTCAGCGTTGTTCGATAACAGAACACATCTTCTGATATCGAGAACAATGAATCAACAACAACTCTTTTTTATTCATAAATTAAATATGTTCGATAAGAGTTAAACAAACAACGCGTTCGAGTTTCTACGAGGTTCTTTCGCGAATTTTTCTCCTTGTAACTAGCCATATTCTTGTTACGCTTTTGTACATTAATAAATGAAGCTCCACTGTACAGTCACTTGTTTCTGCAATACTTTCAATTTCAAGTATAATCCTAATAGCCGAACCGAGACAACGACTCGTTTAAGTGAAGTTTAATACAATTTAACTAGCCATAAAAGTTATCTACCACTCGTCGTCCTCCGAAGACCAGTTGTTCCAGTTTCTAATTAGATTGTTAAACGCATTACCGCTGTTCCTAGCCTGTGACCGCTGCCAATGAAAGGACACGTGAAATAATGAATCCGGCGCAACTTGGAAGGCCTACCAATGGCCAAGAAGCTGCAACTTAGAAACTGCAATTTAAAGTACAACTACTTTCCTTGATTATGACCTGGCTTGTAAACCGCGTAAAAGCGACTGTAAATTGTAGACGAGGGAATTCTTCGAAATAAATTTAATAAACGAGTACTTTAACGAGTACCATTATATTACTTAAGTCTGTGCTGTGTTCTTTGAATCATTTTCAAGCAAATCGAATCTTCCTATAATCATAAATAATATATAATAATGTAATGATAGGATATTTTCTATAATTTCTTATAAAAATTTTGAGAATTTTAATTCTACATTGCAAAGTTTATTGAAAAATTAAACATCTGTTCGTTCATTGACACGAGAGGAAAATTGAGACACAAAAGTTTGAAAATTGCAATAGAGTTAATAATGAACAGCAACGCTTTAAAATTGAATGATACATATCAAATGTTTCAATTAACCATAAATAATTGGCCACGTTTCGTCATTTACAAACGTAGATTATAGATTTTAGAACGAAAATGACCGAATTAGACGTTATACAGAATATGCCAACAGGCGTACATTGTATTACAACGTGGAAACATACTTAATTATCACAGTTCAATTACTTCTGGCATGAGATAATTATCAAATCGATTCTTTAGCTAAGCGACAGCACCAACTGTTGCATTAATGTCATACATTTATAATTAACTGATTAATCATACCATTTGAGTGTTTAAATGGTGAATACGTTATTAACGCGCAGCATATATAACAACGATAATTAATACATAAATCGGAAGACCGAATAATGTCAGACATTCTGAATCGTTGAAAATTTTCTGGATAATACACATTTCAATTAAATTGTTTACGAGCGATTACACCGTCGATATATTTCGATTATGCTTCTTTTCATTTGTTGTATTTTACTAGCCTCGCAAATTACAGGGTTTAATGTTTTCGAAGAAGAATAACGCAGGCAGGTATTTTTGTGGTTTTTAAAATAAGTTTATTATCTGATAGAAAAATTTAAATTACAATGGGAAGGGGGAAATGTATAATTTTCCATGGCGCCGATTATAGGGGATCGATCGGAGTTGCGGCCGAAAAGGGGTGTCGGGTGTGACCAATCGCCAAATTCGAATTTTTCACGATGAGAAAAAATTCCCATCGTCGATGTTCACTGTAATACTTCAGGTCCAGTTACGCCGGGATATTAAATAGTGATTTACCATCCTTTCAGTCCCCACGCGGGGGCGGCTAGGGCGGGAGCAGCTACAACTGCTGCTGAAAAAAAGAATAGAAAATTTACATTTAATTTGTACTGTTTCGTACAATGTTGTAATTATTCATGGCAACAATATGGAGTATCCAAACTTCCATGAAAACATATTTTCGAATGAATACATAAATCAAAATATATTGACGGTACATGAATAAAAAAAGAGTAATAAAATCTATCGAAATGTTATTTCCCTAAAAAACCCTGGATATCGATCTGTCCATAGCAAGAAATAATCAGTTGTGCATTTTTCTCTATTATACGAGTCTATGGTATTGTCTACTGTACACGATATTCAAATTTTTCTTAATTGATCTAAAGCGAAGATACTTACGAGCCGCAAGGAGTTTAGCAGCGGGAGCAGCGATGGCAACGGGGGCAGCAGCGATTTTGGGAGCAGCAACCCATGCTGGGGCTGCGAGGGCTGGAGCCGCAAGGATTCCACGGCGTTCTCGTTCTGGTTCAGGGAAGGCCACAACGACGGCAACGATGGCGAAAAGGATCAACTTCAAACACAATTAAATCCTCTTGTTACCATATTATACTTATACATGACACTGAATAATAATCATTAATATCGTGAACCATCGTGATTATCAACGATTACGAACGATTACAGTTGGTATTTACAACCGAGTTTGCAAATCAATCTTACCAGGGATTTCATTTTGTTGGGTTTCTTGAGCTTCTTTCGAACTCGAAATAGCAAGCGACTGATGAAAATCCCAGCTTCGACTTTGTCTTTTATACTCTTATTTTCCAACCTATATCTACGCCGTGTACGTCATCCACCCCGTACGAACGCGTGTCAGTCGGTTTCATAGTGGCCAGGCTATCGCGGCTTGTCGCGAGCGGGCGTGGTCGGGAACTTGAATCCGTAAATCAAGACAGCGATCTAAAACGATGAACTCGTACAGCGCCAATGTTGCATCAGAAATCTCGATGGCGCGGGTTGCACACGCAACGGCGCGCGAATGTTGCAGAAGTTTCGCGCCGAGAACGGGGCCACGGATATATTTGCATATTTTACAGCAGCTACGTATAGATCTTTTTTTCTTTTTTTATTCCACATGTTTCTTTTAGTTGTTCATATACTCGCCTCGTTACGTCTAACGATCGACCCCAAGGTTTCGGTCGAAAGAGGGAGAAAGAAAGATCAGCTGCGGTTGAATTTAGGGTTCGATCATAAGATGCAATCCGCGCGAGATGTTGCGAAACTGACTTTCGATTTTGCGTGAGACGGCCTTGAATACGCGGCGGTCAATGGACTAAAATGTTCGATCACCGATATAGGAAAGCAGGAAATGCTGCCTTGAAAGTCTAGTCAAATGTTACAACATACAAAAGCAATTGACCGTATCCACGCGCCACCAATTCCATTTTTTCACGTGGCCTCTATTTTTCCTCCCCGAACGCTATTTATTCCACGTGCGCGCGCTACGCGATAATATAATTTTATTATCCGTTTGCGAAACAGATTGCAAGGACTGCTCTCGTGAGCTTTCATCTTCCAAGGTGCCGGATGAGAATACATCTGCATCTAAGATGTAAATCATCACATCGTGTTCTTGATTTTTTTTTTTTTTTTTTTTTACTAAGATACTACTTGGATACGAGATAAATATAGAGTTAAGAATTCTTGGAAAGGATTCCTTCATCCTAGGAAAATCTTCAACGTTCGTGGACATCTAAATCTTTGCTTTCTGTGTAATGAATAGTGCATCTGTTCATTCTGTCTTCATTGTTTAATGATAAAAGTATACTGTACATCGTAGAATTCCACTTATCTGATCCCATCGGTGGAACAAACACTTCGCATAATTGCAGACTCTATAATAGAAGTCCACTCATTCTCTCCACTGCCTATAATTCCTCGCATAATAGCAGTTCGCGTTCAGATAAGTGGATTCAATCGACAAGTGTTCATTTAAACGGGCGCTAACTACAGTTTCGCTTCAATAAACGTAGCTGCGTCGTAATCAAAGCTCACCGTCTCGCGCAAGAGAAGAATCAAAGTACAAAGGAGCAACTTTTACTTCTCACCAAGCAAGCAAATTGCAAAACATTCCAAAATACGATTCGCATCTTAATAGTGGAAAGTGGTAGTCAGCAGGGAACTGGTCTGCAACAAGTCATAGCAATTGTGCACTCCGTGCATAAACCGTGCAGACCAGCGTCTTTGTTCTGCTTTTCTGCGCACGGAATTCCAAAGAGTCTGTATCTTTGCGAGGGAAACAGGGCGCGGTGACCATTTTTCCTTACTCATCATCGGAGGTTATACGTAATGGACTATATAACGGTTCAAGCCGGTTCGAAATGGTTCAGTAGACAACGGTATACTGGCGGGAAAATTCCGCGGGATACAGAGATAATAAGAGAAAAGAAAAACGGATTTGTCGAACGGACCGAGCCATGAAGTTGCTGGTAAGCTGAGAAACTTTATCGTAGCTCATCGAGCAAGTCGAAGAAGAAATTGTTACGAAAATAGAGGGAATCCGTGCAGCAGTTCCTGATGAGAAAACTTTAATCTGTTAGCTCGTAATGCACTTTCGTGTCGTCAGTGAAATATGAACGGCTCCCCGTCTCTGACCAATGTTTCATTGATATATAGAGCGCCGCGGTGTTAGCTGACAGTCGGATAATTGAAACGTATGGCCGCGTTCTATAACTTTGATTAAGATGGGTAATCCATTGATTCCGTTTAAATACGTCGCATAATTGTCGCGTTACAGTGATAATGGTCTGACAGTTATGACGGTGAAATTTCGTTACGTTAAAGTACGGAAATATAATAACGCGTATCAATTTATTCTCCTAATTAAAATCTCTGCTATGAAAGATCGATCTTCAAACTTTTTTTATCATTACGATTTCCTAGAATCTAACAAGAGAACGGTATCGACGCAATATTTTTCAAAATTTTCTCATCGTTACGAATTCCATCCAATCCTAGTTTCATCGTAAGTCCAATCATCGATTCGTCGATCAGTTTCGATCGCTACTTAATACCTATGATCAAGGGAGCGAATTCTTTCTCTGAGGAAGCGCTCGTGGCGTTAAAAAAATTTGGCCTAATGCTGTCCACGTAGATGCAACGATGGGTGCAGCGATGACGTGTTCATGCGCGGCACGTCTGCCGGAAAACCGAGTTATGCAAATTCGCGATGCGTATGTGATTCTATCCGTGGCCACTGGATCGTGTATATGCGTGTCGGATATTGTTCTCGAATCAGCCGTCTCGTTAACACGACTCACGGCAGCAGATCATGTTTAAACTATGATCAATCTAGTTATCCTTATTACAGTCGACGTTTGTTAAATCCTCGAGAAGAAATAGCTGACATTCGTTAACAAAACATAGCTTCCATTTGGCACGAGATAACGCAGATTTGAATGGTAATTTCGAAAGTTCTCAACGTGGTTGTGAATAGCTGACGTTCGAGCATTAGACTTGGAGAGAAACCGTGCATTTAGGACCTAAGTACATATACTCGATAGAATCGAGCTCGGCAAAGGTCAAAGTTCAAATCCTGATTCGTTAAATCAAATGATAGACTCTCTCTCTCTCTCTCTCTCTCTCTCTCTCTCTCTCTCTCTCTCTCCATAGTGTTGGGTAATACAGAAGGGTATGCGCTTGATTAGCGTAATATTCACTGGAGTTGATGCGAAGGTGTTTTTAGGTTTGAGTTAATACCTGGGAGAGATATTTACGAGTAAGATTACAAGAAAGCATTTCAACTATTGTGTCACCGCGACCCACGTGATAGTTTCTGACGCTCGTCTTAATAAATCACGCCTTATCCGTTTTCAGTTACGGTTTGTGGCATCGATTTTCTTAACGTCCGTTCGCGCAAGCAGCTGGCCTTATCATGAAATAGTGGGCGTCGGACAATCGGCGGGATCATTGCTTGTTGCACCAGTTTATGGAGTCGCACCTGCGGTAAGCTTGTTACCCGCGGAACCGGCCAAGAAAGCTCAAACCATAGTTGCTGGCCCCGTAACAAAAACTGTTGTCGAGGGATCGTCTTCCGGACCAGTGACCATCGTGTCTCCAGGAACTCCCGCAACTAGCTCTCCATCTCCAACGACGCTAAGTAATTTATCATTTGGGATAAAAGTTAACGCGCGATTGTTCTTCGGGGTTTAGAAAGTTTAGAGAGGCAACGAAATAGCCGGGGTTGTTCCGAAGGATTTTGAATTCAATCTGAATATTTATGGCGCCATCAACTGAAGGCTATATTTAAAACTATTCGACTTACATAAACAAACAGTACTGGCTCTTACTATTAACATGAACATTTTACGAGATACATAAAGCCAAGAATTTATCTGTACCACGTTCCTTTAGCAAGTCACAAATTTAATACATCCATAAATTTGAACGTATTCAGGAAAACGATTACGAGAAAAGTAGATAAAAGTTGCTATCGTTATGAAAAGTTGCTAAAGTTATTATTTTGTATTTCTTTTCATTTTCTTTTCTTTCTTTTTTAGAACCAACCATTGCTTCAGCTGTGCCAGGAGATACAGTCCTCGTTAAAGGAGCTTCGGCTGGCGCGGTGACGCTAGTAGCGCCATCCGACAATTCAGTCGCTATCGCAGACACCAATAACGCAGCGTCAGCCGAAGCAGAAACAAAGAAAGGCGCCGTTGCAGCGTCAGCGAAGGCGGTTGTTGCAATCGAAAGCGCAGAAGAATCATCGACCACGAAAGCATCGACGAACGTCACGGCCACGGCAATTAGAGAAACAATAGGCATAGCGTCAGCTAACGCTGTAATAGGTCCCTCCACCGGGCCTATAATCATCGCTGGTCCAACCGTTCCACCGGTACCGGTACCGGCTGGCGCTGAAGCTTCCACACTTGAAGCAGTGACTGCTGCTAGTGTTGCTGCTTCGGCAACCGTTGAATCTGCCAGCGTGTCTTCCAGTGCAGTTGCCAATGTGTCGGTTTCAAGCAACATAAGTGCTGAACAAACCAGTGATGTATCTGGTTTAGCGTCAGGTAAGATTTATCTCTAAATCCTTAAAAAAATGTATCTATACGTCTATATGTACGTAACATTTAAAAAGAGAAAATTCCCAGTCTTGATACATATATTATATATAGTAATTGATACATATATTTATGTATAAGGACAAAAGATATTTGATGAAAAAGAAGGAGTAAAAAGTCGATAAAACGATATTAGACATTTCATACGATAGAGAATAATATTTAGGGGCGCGTTATGTTGAACAAACTTTGTCACCTATCCCCTGTTCCACGATACAAAATGGAAAAGATACTAGCTGCTAGAAATCGTTTTGTGATAGGAATTTGCCTTCGAATTGATTAAAGCTTCGAGCTGTAAACAACCCACTAAATCAACCTCATCTAGAATCTGGAAGATCAACAGTAATTATGTTACTGGGACCGTGTGACATCGATACTATTTACATATGCTCTATTCCAATGTAACGAAATTTATTTGCAGATACTACAGAGCCAACAAGGATCGAGGGTTCAGCATCGAGCTCGAGCACGGTGACGAGTACTTCCGGAAGTTCGACGGCCTTCGCATCAGCGAGAATTAATTTGATTTCACCTCTAGGTACGATCGCACTCGGCGAGACTCCCTTAAGTAACGTTGTCGTATCAACAGGAACAGCACCGCCCGCGATAGTTTCCGGTCCCTCGGGGTCCGTCTCTACCGGTAGCGCATCCCCGTTGCTGCTTAAGGTTCCTCTGTACCATTTGTAGATCAAACTGCTTATTCCCTTGTACGTCCGTTTCTTTACTCGTCGCTTGTTGTTCCTGTAAAAGAAAAATCGAATCGCTTGTGAGAAACCGGTCGATGCCATGCGGCCATAGAGACAGTTGATTGGCGAATCGGGCCTTTCTAAGGTGGGTTTTACACGAGCTAACGTGGCTAGACAAGCGCATTCGTTGACATTGCGTTGGCGATCGCGCCGACACGAGACAAGGAAGGGAAAAGTTGTGCAAGGACAACCACTGGGACCAACGCTGCAAGCGGTTGGCATTGATGGCCGCTGCGTTATTTGCCTGTGTACAATCATTGAATACAATAGCTACCACTTTTCTATATCTGTTTGAGTACCTCGATTTTTGTATTTAATAAATCCGTGCATAAGTAAGGAGCCAGTTCTATCTGTTTTCCTTCCTGACTGTTTTCCACCCCGCTAACTTGTTCTTTTCGCAACGATACTCGATAACGTAATAGAAACGGGGACACGTTGATGCAACTTTAAACTGCAATTGCAATTTCTACCAGTTTCGTTGAATTGTTTATAAACCAGTTTTGTTGAATTGATCGATATATATGGAAAACCTCTTGGAACCTCATTAGCATTGAAATGAGACACGGTTACGGCTTTGTTAGTAAAATTTGGAATAAATCCGAAAATCTGTATACATAAAACTTTTGTATAAGTATTTTTATAATTTCTACGAAGTGTATGTTTGGAATAAATATCTTGAAACTTCTATTTTCATCTTCAGGTTTGTTCCGAACTTCACCGATATAACCGCGTTTCTTTAAGATTCTAATTAAATTTTAAAATGTTTTACACAACGCACAAATATAAGACGTTTTTGTATACTTATAGTATACAAGTATAGTAGTATTGTATAGTAATTGCAGATAGTTCCATGAATCATTGCACGCACGATGTACTTTCAAGCTTTGGCACAATCTATTTCGTGTTATCCTAAGCATGTTATCCTATAATTACGACGTCGATGAATTTCTGTATTGTTACAAACAACAGCGCAGCGATTTAACGAAGTTATATTTATCATGTTTATCTAGTTAGTCGACTTGCGATTGGAGCGATCTGGCGTATGGCGCAACCTGTAGTTTGGGTTAAATCATGGCAAACAAGCCGAACCTAAACTGTACGATTAAGCTTGAAACTCAATTATTACCAGGCGGCTTTCACTAGGCAAACGAACTTTGTGGAAACAAGTCACTATAAACTTTTGCTCTATGTTAGATTGCAAACGTTCGCATATCTGTTCTATGCTTCAAACTCTTCTCGATCATTCTATGTTTCTTTGCGTCCACAAGACAATTTCCGTCCTGAATTCAATTCTAACTCATTATTAAATATGTTAATAGATAGAATTTTAAAAAGTTATAATATGTATTCTTTACTGTCCCTGAACTTATTAATATTCCATATACTTAATTATTAACTTGCATTTAAATCATCACCGTGTTTTACATAGTTTATTTCAAGTGTAAACAATTCAGAGAACTATTTATATCTATTTTATTCATACTTATACTATCTGATATGTAATTAATATCATTTACCAAGATACTAATTGCCAAAGGTGCGTTGGATTGCATAAAAATTGGTGGTGACATTGTAGTTTTCGATTCGTACATCTGTTGAATGTTTAACTCCTCCGCGATTTTACTGGATGTTGACCGTAATTGCGGTAAAATTACGTCCTTAAATACCGATAGAATTTTGTTGATTGAAACATTTTCAGTAACAGATTCGGTCATCTGAAAAATAAATACGAGTACTTTAATTATTTTTCATTTAATATTGACATTTTGCTGCTGTTTCCTTTTTTCATATCGCCATTAAGAGACGCATGAGTAACGATCGAAGATGAATTATATATTTTATCGTTGAGAATCGTGTCATGGACATTGGAGTGACGTAAATTAAAAACAAGTTAACTCGTTTAAATTGCAAAGTTTCTCATGCGCTCGCGATACGTTCAGCGTTTCTTGTATGAACATTATGCCTCGTTTATTTCAGTTTAAACCTTTGATGCTTCATTCTCGGTCATCAAAATCGTCGTTCATTTTTTTCTCTTTTTCTCTCTAAAAGCAAGCGACATACATTGCGATTCAGGCAACTTGGTAATGCGAATTTTACATACCAGTAAAACGACAAGCAATAAACATGAAAACGTAAATTTTCTTCCGTTCATGGCGAATACCGCGGAGAAATTCTTCTGATTCTATTAAGCGACCAACACGACAGCAAGTGAATTGAAACGTCTTGAGCTGCTATTTTCAAAGGTTCCACTTATATATTTAATTAACTCGTAAATATTTTCGCGTAAATGCATAATTTTTATCTTTGTACGTGGACAACGATAACGCGATGAGCACGATGCATTATTCTCACGGCTTT
The DNA here is from genome assembly GCF_041682495.2 of Bombus fervidus. Lineage (NCBI taxonomy): Eukaryota > Metazoa > Arthropoda > Insecta > Hymenoptera > Apidae > Bombus > Bombus fervidus. Next base: position 4,533,472 of record NC_091524.1, read on the forward strand.
TATTAATTTATTAAAATAAATAGAAACAAGTATAATTTGATTATAGTTGAACAACACGATTGTTGAACACCTGATATTCCTGAAATGAAACTTCCGTAAGATTACGAGAAACTCTGAATAAGAGAAAGATAAAGGACGGCTTTACGAGTGGATATTGTCACGTGCTGACAGTGTGCTTTCATAACATTTAAGATTGTCGATGAGAAAGGACACGCGTTCGTACTTTTCGAGAATAAGCAACCGACCGTAATTCAATCGAACGAATAAAAATGATAGGCTCGTTGAATCGCAATAAAATGGTTGCGATGTTGGAATATTTTTTAATCGACGCGTCATGCTGGTCTATTGATTTTATGGAATCGAACGAGCCGTAAATAATGTTAACTGGCGTATCGTTTTATCGTAGAACAACAACTTTTTACAGAAAAGTTGGAGCACGCTGCCAGGTACAGTTGCGACAAAAAATCACTACGCGACGTCGTTTCGTCTTTATCGTTTTAAGCGCACGATATAACACAATTTCTCTACCATTTTTTCCTCTCGATCTTATTTAGCTTCTCGTTTGAATGTTATGTAGAAAATTCAATCGCTAAAACTGGTATTTGACAGAAGATCGTGTGAAGTCGGCTGCCATTAAACATACTTTGCCCGATTGATTCGTTTTTCACCGTCGAGAAATATAAATGGCGCTCTAATGAATCGCATGAAAGCACTCCCAACGAGAATCCGATTATCCTGGCCCCGGGGTGAAATTCTATGGAACCCGACGAAATCATGATTCGCTGCAATTTTGCCCCCATCGTGCCCATTAAATGAATGTTACACCTAGGATCGTGCCAGTTAAGTGAACAATACCTGATTCAACGAACGACATAAACATCCCTAGCAGAATGGCGTCGTTTAATGAAACGCCGCTGAAAACGTAACAAAAGAGACTCTTTGCAGCGGAGTATTTTGCGTGGAAGTTGCGTCCTTCTCTCCTTTCACACATAAATCACGCACGGAACGTGTTTCGCATTCATCGATAATGAGTTACTATTTACAAAAGAAATTGAAACTTTAATTATGATCGCGAACAAAGAGCTCGACAATATTTTCAGCTTATTGAGAAGCTATTATTCGGTGAAACGCCGACTATGACGTGGGATTGAAACGGTAACGTCTCTCGAAAACGTTTATCGGTCCGAGGGGGGGGGCGACAATGATGCTGCACGACGGAAATTAATTCGACACTGGCAGCCGACACTCATCCCGTTCTTCGTCCGATTGGAGTGTTGCAGCTCGTGTAAATACGGCAGAGCGCGCCGCCGAACGAGGACAACAATGAATCCCAATAAACGGGGCAATTTTACGGTAACACGGAGAAAAACAGAGAGAGGCAATGCAGTCGCGTTGGTAATTCTCGTAATGGCGTAACGCGCTCCGAGGGAGGTTGAATTCACTTTGCGCTAATGCGCTATCTACGACAACGTACGTCCTAGAATTCTCGAAAATGATATCACGGCAAAAATGACAATTTTATCATACGCTGAAATCAACCAGTGTGCGAATAATAACACATTTTTATAATTTTCGTGGTGTACACTTTGATATCCCAGTCGGATTCAGTCCCGGCACCATATGAACAATTAAAATTCCAGGTTTGATATTTAACGGGACAACAAGCGATATTAATGGACGAAGTTTTCGAAATGGACGAGCAGAATAAATTTGGAAGCGGAAAGGAAGACTTTGATGGATGCGAATTTCTGAGGTGAATTTGAAGGAGAAACGTGATTTTCGCCTGACAAGGTGGGCCGCGGTGAATGCGCTGAATTTGTAAGTCTCTCTCTCGCGGTTAGATAATAAATCGCTGTCGAATTGGCTACGAGAAATGCCTTTAAATATCATTGTTCTCCGCGAAAAGGAAAGCTGAACTATTCTTCGTGGCTGACAGTACTGCCGCGCTCATATCCTAGAGAACTTGTTGAAGCAGATCAACGTCGATGCTGTCGAATATCTGAAACGAATGGACGTAACGACGGGGCAGCTCGGAATTGTTCAAGACGTGAAAGTTCTTCGACGCAATTAACATTGACACCTTGGCCGACCACGCACGCGAAACTCCACCCACCCTTTGACTCGTGCTCGTGAGGCTCGTTAACGAATTCTTTTCTCTCGTTATCATGAGATACTATCGACTCAGGTCACGGACAGGAGACACGAACATTATCTTCATTGGCCACGGGGAGATTCGACATCAAAGGTCGTTACGGTAGATTGCATGGAATGTCGTCGTTGTCTTGGAAAAGATTGCCTTTAAAACGAACAGAAGACGAAAGATAGGGAAGAAAGGAAATGATAAAAGAAGAAAGATATCAGGTATGCGTGACGTGTGTTTGTTAGCTCGTAGAAATACAGCTAGAGTCTGAGAACGAGCGAAATTTGTCAAAAGTAGTTACTTTCGAGGAAGAAACTCAGTCGTTGCGTGATATTTCGACGTCTCGATCGGAAAACAGAAGCTTTCGACGTGGTAGCGATACGTAACGCGGCCGAGCCAGTCAGAAACACAGATTCATAGGAAGTTCGTGACTCTGCCAACATCGCGGATAACGCGTCGACTTTACGCTCGGAATCTGATAACAACAGAAGTTCGTGAGTAGGATGTGAGCGGAAATGGGGTGTACACGCGTTTAACCAGATTTTCGCACGCCGTACGACGCGTTGCGACATGCAAGACGCGATCTATCTTGTTAATTGAACTTTCTTCGTTTCGGTGTCGTTGAGTCCTTTAAATCGACGAGTTTCGCGATTTGTTTGAAATCAGGACGAATTAATGTAAACTTTCAGTACGAGGAAATGTTCGTTACTTGAGTAATGAATGGTAGATGAACGAGACAAATCGAATCTCGTGCGAGTGAAAGTATGACAGATCCTGTCTGCTATATAGCATTCTTCCCTTTCTTCGTTTTACGAGTCCTCAGCGTCGTTTTCAGCACTTCTTATCGATCTTCAGCGATTCCAACCATCGGTTTCCCATTCATTCTCGTTACGATCGTCTCTACCCTTTCTTTACTCGTTTAATTTGACTTTCAAATAGCATGGCAACCGTCGAATCCCACCTCCATTAAATAAACGTTAACTTCTGATTTTATATCACTTCCTTCCTCGTCGAAGAATCGATCGATCAAAGTCTGCAATAGTTCAATTAAAAAGAAACGAAACAGAAAGTACCTTTAATTCTTATTCTTCCACATCTTGATCTTGTATAATTTTTTAAATCTCAAGTTATATCGAAATTCTTTACTGCTTGAGGAATCATTTTCAAATAAATCGACCTCGAAGTTGATTGATTAGTTCCTTTTTCATCAGTATAATATTTCCAAGGGCAGAGTACTTTGCTATTACACAGTAGCGAGCGCTTTTGTGTCGAGCTTAACTGGCGGCTTATCGTTTGGCACACGGCAGACATCGTTGCCGCCCATGATTGTTCCGGTCGGCAACCTCGTCGCGAGCACCGACTACGGAAGCACGAGTAATCTAAACCATACTGAAGATAACGGAAAAACAATACCAGGGCGACACCCTTGCCACCGTCCGGCCGATAAATTTTCAGCCAGCATACCGGAAGGGTTATAGGCGGACGGCGTACTCGAATCCCGATAAGGGACAGACGTTTAATCAAGGGCACCAAGCCAAATTAACCAGCACCGATGCCGCCCCGCATCACCGATCACCGCCTTTATTAGTGTCCTGACCAATAAAGCCTACGCAAATCTTGATAAATGACGGTAAATCATAAATTTTTTTTACGAAATTATCGACAAAGAACGTATTGTAGTATTTAGTATTATTTAGTTTCGTAATCAAAGATTTGTTTAATTTATCTATTTTAATTTAATTTATATTGAAATGATATATTATAGGTAATTTACATATTTTGTATAAATTTCTTTGAATTTCCCATAAATATCCACGAAATGATTCATATTTCTATATAAAGAAACGAGAGAAAATCATTTTGAACTACCATAATTTCGTATTTTTTTAACTATCATAAATGTTCCTTCTCTTCTATGGCAAACTGTAAGTCAAACTGTGAGAGTAATTGCTATATCACATCGTAATGCATATGTTTACCTATATCTTGCGCGATTATAATTTGCCTTGCATTTCACTTAACTTATATGAAATTGTATAAATCGTAACTTAAAAATGGTACGTACTCTTTTGTAGTTTAATGCATGTAATATCCGACAGCAAACGGTCCACGCGCGTTAAATAAATAAATAAATAAATAAATAAATAAATAAATTTGGTTTCATTTAAAACAGACGGTTTTTCAGGAGCATCAGTTTCATTTCAGGATTTTTCGTTACCGTTATCGTTTTTCAAGATCGCTTTTCCTATTAATACCGATACACGGAGGAATCATATTTTGGTTATTTTTAAATATTATTTAATTTACAGTAAAAGCAGTGGAGAGAAAATCCCTATCGACTGATCAGTATTTGCCCGAGATGAACCGCGTAACTTCTACAATATACGAGATCAAGTGTGAGAATGCGAACGTTTCCAGAAGACCAAGACACTTCGAAGGATATGCTAATTAAATAGAACACCAGAAATATTTTAGTGCGAACATAGCGCAAAAGAGATATGAACAAATAATTCGCGCGTCTGTTTGCTCGATTGATCGATGTTTTCAGGGATGTCGGCTTCAGCTTGTTACTCTCAACGCAACTAACGATACGATGATGCGTTTGAAAAAGCGCCGGAAATGGATGATTCAAAAAGAGGGAACTTGGAAAAATTCGTTGAAAGATTGAAATACGTGCGAATGAAACGTTTAATGCATGTACGCAACGTACCAGTTGATTCAAGAGTTTCGACAGATTATTATTTCGAACTGCGTAAATATTATTCTAACACGATTATCGCAACGTACCTACAGCAAAACGTTCAGAATTTCTTTGATCCGTTTCGAAAACTTTCGCGCTGTGTTATATACGTTGTGTAGTATGCGTTTTATGAATATGACCATTATTAAAAGCTGACTCCCTCTCATCGAGCCCGGGCAATTACGCGTAATTGCGGGCCGGTAATTAGTAATTCCGTTTCGTGGGTCGCATCTGTTTAGCCATTGCGAGCTGAAGAACGGTCATCGTGTTAGCGCGTCGATCGTGGAAATGGTATTTAATGGGCGAACGGTTTCGTCCTGAAGCCGGTTATAAATTATATCGGCCATATTATGGTATATTCGTCTCATAACACGATATGTTGTACGCGACGGCAATTTGTTCTCCATTATGCCCGGCTTGCAGTGCTTTCTATTACACATATAACACAGAATTGTACTTCGTCGTGTTAATCAGTTACCGTGCAAACCTCTCAGCGAACTTGTCATATTACAATGTGTAAAACCAGTCGGCTGGTTAATTAATCGCACGAAAGAAACGGCTGAACGTCGATGAAGGAAGCGATAAATTTATGTGAATAAACGTTCACTTTCTAATATCTGTTTCTAGAAAATGTATTCTTTAGTGGTGATGAAATTCTTTCAGGATTGTGGCCGGAAAGCACCAGGAATTTCCTGCGGATATTCTGCGGAATCCGGGCAAGAACGGAAGTCGGATACGGAAGTCACCGCTTTAAATAAGCCTGCAGTTTGCTTTCGCTTTGAAGCAGTGAGATAACCGTGTCTCATGCCAACAACTCTCCTACCGCAATGTCATCTTCTCGTCACTCCACTTTCTTACTTCAGTTTCTTCCTTCTACTCGACCTCCGTTTTAGAATCTTCGATCTCGTCTTAACATTATCCGACTCTGCTAGGTATACTTGTTTGATTTGAAAAGAAACAATTTTTAAAGTAACGAAATTGTAATAAACTTCCACTATAAAAAAACAAAATATTGACATTCATATAGAAGTTTATAGCGACATACAGCTACAGAAGCGGAAGTGGTCGTTGAGAATTGGAATTCAACATGTAGAACAATATTTAAGTGTACGGAAAGCGAATCTTAAAGCTATGAAATTCCGTAGCGCGTTTCTATAGGTCGTATAGATAAACAAGAAAAAATGGAATTCCATATGCCGATGTGGCCGTAAAAGAATCGGTGAAAGTCGCGGAGGAAGCATTTGCCGAGTTCGAGCGCGTCGCCATCCTTCGGATATACAAGCAACTATCTCGTTCACTTGGGATTGTAGCTAACAGTTCGAAAGCACGATTCCTACGTTTTATCAACGGGTTTGTGTCTCGGCTAAACCGTAGTCCTGATCTACACGGAAATATAAATGTCATGCGACCTGTTGCGTCCAGAGCTTGCTCTGTTTGCACACCGTCGGTGTTACACAACCAGGCAAAGTTAGGGGTGCAGTTACCCCACGGAGAACTTTGACGACATCCTGAAAATCTCACCTCTAACGATCGCTGCCTGAGTCATCGAATATGTTCAAAACGGTACGTAATTCTCTTCTCTATAAAACTTTCGAATAATCGGCATGAATGTCTTTAAGAATTTAAATATTTCTGTTCTTTTAATTAGCTTCCTTTCATGCTTCTCTTTTAATTAGACTTTTAAATGTGAAAGTCATTTGTCACTTCTGGTCTAATTAGACTTTTAAATGTGAAAGTCATTCGTCACTTCTGGTCCAGTTTGCATTTTGTTTTTATAGAATGTTGTTATCTTCTTTAAATTGCTAATAGTAATGGAGTAAAAGTTGTTATAAGATAGAGGCAAATATCCAAATATTTATTACAGGTAATCAGACGTCTTATATATAGGTCGTACGTTATGATATGCAAGTTGCTGAAATCTGCTTTTAGTTTACGACACGTGTTCCTTATTCCTGCATGTGTTCGGAGAGATGGATGGATGGTAAAAAAGGTAATAACTAGTAGACTTTCGTATAAGTTTCTCGCGTGTATTTTCTCGTAAAATCTTGACGTCCCTGAACCATCTCTTTTTTAACCTTCCCTTTGATTTTAAAAAAAGAAAATCGGCGTGCAATAATTTTTCCATTTATAAGCACGACCATTTTTTATCGATAATACAAACTTATTTTCTCGTCTAAAATTCCATATCCGATCGACGAAATCGAACATATGCGGATATGTCATCACCACGTCCTAACAGATCGTGTGGTATGGCGATTCTAAATCGATTTATAGCGTTCACTTGCAAAAAAGGTTGTGCCGATGCGCATAGTGAGGATGTACCGAGTTTGTGTTTTTAATTTTACTTTCATTTTATTATGACGTAGGGCATAGATGAACGTACATCAAATTGATGCACTCTACTGTGGTGTCAGTGGAGACGTTGATCGATTTCGTGGAGCCTTGTCGATCAGTATAACGGGCACATACATTAATGCAAAGAGTTCTGAGATTCGAGTTGCATCAACTTTGCGGTGGAAGAGTAGAAAGTTTTAAAGACGGATATAAAATTCTGTTTGTCTGGTCCTAATTAATCTGGACGACTGCTAGGTTTCTTTAAAACTCTCATGAACTTTCTGCAACCACTTTCGCCTTATAAATCTTTAGCGTAAATAATGGGAAATTATTATGAAATTTTCATCTAGTCAGAGATAAGATTATTTTACAGATGCCTGGCTCTGGATTTCGTTAAATATTTAACAAGCTGAATTATACGCAGCAAAGCAAAAAGTCAATTTAAATTTGCGGTGGAAAAAAATAGAAAGAAGTTTGTATAACGGTACTCAATGGTAAAAGTTGTAAGTCATGCCAATTTCATTTCTGCTTACTGTCGAATACCGTTCGCCACTCCGAAAAATGAATTTTACTTTAACGTTACTTGAAAAGTCGTTACCGTTTCCTGTGGCCAAGTTGTGGCGGAAGAAGGAAGTAAGAAAGAGAAGTTGTTAACTTTGTTCTACAGTTGAAATCAATAAATCTCTACATGGTGTGTAAGCTGTATGACACTTTGATCTAATATTCATAGAATATCATCGCGTATTTAATTATTAATATTTTAAAAATAAAATAATAAAATGAAATTCTAAATAGGGGAAAAATAAATCAGAACTCATTTCTGTCTTTTTTTTCAAGCTAATAAAAAAGCCATATTTATGCTGTTCCAAAAACTTTAAATATTTCTATTGTTCATTAAATAACGTAATATCGTTCTAATTTTTAAATATTAAAATTTAGAAATTCGTATAAAAACATTCTATTGTTTTAAGTTTCAGATATTTAAATTAAAAAATTCGTCGGAAACCGTTATTTTATTTAAGATTTCAAACATTGAAATTGAAATATTTATCGAAAATTGCCATTTCTTATTACATAATGCTCAGTATTATTAAGTTCCTAAATCCTTAATTAGGTTGCTATTTACTTATGAAAATTGTTTAAGTAGGGTAATATATAAACGAAAGTAAGCAATTTCTACCGTCTTCAAGAATACCATTTAACGATCGATATTTCTTCTAGTAAGTGATGTTATTTACAATGAATTACTTCATGCGTCACAAATGTTGTATAGAAACATCCATACTCAGACTTTGTAACAGACAGTTTGAAAAAATTTGACTAGATGAACGAACAGACTCAGTTAATACCTAATAGCCAATTTTCTAATAAATGTATTTTGATTTTTTAAGTAAAACTATTTGATTTGGTAACATTTGGTCAAAATTTCACGTCCGTCTTATACTACACATTCAGTTCTTTGGTTTTTTGTAAAAATCTAATGTTACATTTTGTAACTTTCTGTATAATTTAATTTTAAAATCGAACGGTCGAATTCGCGAACGTTCTGTGGACAATGGAGAACAGACCAAAAAAAGAAATCAGTTATTGTAGTAGAGTAGCAATTGTTTCATAAGCATTGATTGTTTGTCACATGTTTCAACAAACAAAGCTATAAAATATTATAGGCAGTATGATACAAGAAAATGTTTAAGGAAGGAATGTATGGAGGATTTGCTCTTGGTGTCTTCAGATCTCATAATAAGTAGCTTAAGGATCTAAAATGTGAAAGTAGTGGACAGCTCCCAGAGGAAACGTTAGCTTTGTTAAAAACTGTAGATATAAGTAAATATACATACGATTAGCTGCTTAGTGATATTAATAACGATAACATTTTTCGATAAATGTTATTCATTTTCTGTATTTATTTTTATATTGATATATATTGTCAGGTTTTTACTTACATAATCCAGTTTTTGTTTTAAATATTTCGAATTTATATAGTATATACTTTCAAAAATATAAAAAATCTAATTTATCTTTAATAATCTATACAGCTGTAAATTGAAACATAGTTTTTTGCAGTTAGACCAATAAACACACTGGTTAAAAAGCGTAATAATGCTTTGAATTTCAGAAATTTTAATTAAAAGTCCATTAAAGGAAGACAGAAAATGTTGCGTCTGACTAGTACTTTAGCGGTATCCTTATAGGACAGACGGAGCACGTGGGAAGGCGCATGTGTAACAGAGGCAGGAGCACGTGGCCGGCTCGAAACGCGGATCGGTTGATTTCGGGTAGTTTCGTGAGTCGACGGCCGAAGGACCAGTGGCAGTCGCGCGCCGGCCGCTGCCTCGATAGGGTGTTTGTGTTTACGTCGTCGCGATGAAAATTCGACCGCCATAGAGGTTATGTTTACGCGTGCCGCGGGAACGAAACCGACCACGCATGCCCTTCTGCGTCCACCTTTTCGAAAATCCTCCACCGATCGTCACGTGTCCATCGATAAATCCATCGATTTCCCACGACACCGCGTCCCTCGGCCTACGCAGCAGATTGGCAACACTTGACACACGCAATAAAGCTTCGTGAGTACATTTAACCTGTTCCCTACTACGTTTTAGATCGTTTAAAGCTGTGTAGCTATTTGAATAAACGCAAACTTGTGAAAACTAAAAAGCACATAGTGTCAGTGTCGATCTTGAGTGACGGTTAGAGACCGAAATTAAATATGGCGACAGAATCGACCAATTAAATATAACAGTCGAACATACGAATTATTTACGCGATATTGCTATTCGCGGTACTAAATATCTGGGTCGGAATATCTTCGAACATCCAATAGAATGCCCCGATTCGAGTTCTTAAATAAGACGAAGCCAATAATATCTAACCTGTTTCTCACACTTAAATTCGTTTCGATCTCTATGCTTCTTTTAGTAGTAACCTGCATATATGAGTGTTAGTTATTCTTATTTCGAACATCGGAATATTCGTGTAATTTATATTTAACACTCTTCGACCTGAAAATTGAAATTCAGGACCGAATTTTTCTTCCAAACAACTTCCAAACAAGGTAAGAGGTTAAAGTATATACACTTTAATAATCATCGAAATGCGAATGAGAAATGTACGAACGAGAAATAGCGTAACACACACAGAATCTCGTAACATATCTAGCCCAATTTCTTGGTAAAACGAACGTGTCTACACTTGATTTGTTCGTCGGTAAATATCGGAGAACCGTGGCTCACATGACGTGAACTATCCTGACACCGTATTTTTTCACGCTGTCTGTATTCGTCCGCGATATTTTTTCCACATGACTTGCCGCGCATTCGGCGAAACAAGGTTTATTTTGACGCGTGATAGGTTGGTCGGTTATCCCAGCCAACCCTGTGCCAACTGACATCGGTCGTGGTTGAAGTTCGGAGTGAATACACGTCGGAACAATGGCACGAGCTTTAATGTCGTTCGACCGCTTATACCCGGCGAGAGGGTCGCGACGAAGGGTATGGACCGAGGTAAATTACGGTAGCAGGACGTATTTTAGACTTGGACCACCAATAACAATTTTACAATTGACTATTCGTCGCGCTTTCCTGCACGGCAGATGCATTGACGCGTAATTCGCGAATAAATTATGCCTGGCGAACCGGTACAAATGACGCCTGCCAAGCAGCCCGCACGTAGTTTACTCCACGTAATTTATTTGAAGCAGCCAGCGCTGTTGATTCATTGCGACATTTATTACGTTTGGAATTTTCGCCATTTGTATCAGATACTCGTAGTTGCTGATTGCTTGATAATTAGTTACACGTTTTATTGAGATGCTTTTGAAAAGACAATAAAAGAGCTTTTAATTTTTTTAACTGAAGTGATTTAGGAATTTATCAAAGAATAATTTTAGATATTTCATTCACATTGTTTTCACTATTCGTTAGCCTGTTGATCATTTTTCTTTCTTTCCTTTTCCTACGTGGATCAAAACGGAAACGTACTCTACCAGCTGCCGACTGTCCGTAGAACTGCCAGTCGAATTAAATTCGATCCACGAATCGCGCTTCCCCGTAATCAGTGCGACGTCAAATTTTTAAACGAAGGTTACAAGAAAACACGAAGGGAACATGACGGGTTTCTTTATTAAATTTCGCGACGCGGCGAAACATTGCCAGCCTTTTTCTGTCCGAATTTATTAAACTATATTTTTATTCCAAGTCACGAAATCGAAGTAACGTTGAGACAGAATAATGATAAAACTAGACTCGAAATATTAGCCTCGTAATTTTCCACGAGTTGTAGATTTATGACGGCAGAGGTGCACTGCGCCGAAATAAAAAAAAAAATAAAGAGAGAGAGAGAGAGAGAGAGAGCGAGAGAAAGAGAGAGAGGGAGAGGACTGAAGAGAACAACAAGCAGCAAATATAAATTTTGAACGTCGAGCACAGACCGGATTTGATATTCAGTCAGGCGACGTATTTAAATATTTTACTCGCTTATTTCGTACGACTCGCTGCCTAATTCCACGAATCTTTCAATGGCACGTGACTAGATAACACGATCGATAAAAAAAGGACAATGCTCGCAATCGATGAAGCTATTGTAAGAGCTGACGTAACCATCTACTGTCGAACCTTTTGTGGAATCGCCCGCATAAGCGAAAATCAGTTCCCGTCGATCGTCATGCGAAATATTGCAAAATTCCTGGCCCTTTGATGCGTGTATATCTTGCTTCACAATTGATTCGCGTAACATTGCATTTTATAATGAGAATTTTTCTTTATCCATTTCCGATTGAAGATTAGCAATTTTTTAATTTAAAAAATAAACTATAATTGCATGTCTTGTAATTTCTGTATATATTTTCAGATTAGTTTCAAGTTTGACCGATATAATCTCAATGGTCGTGTCTTACTACAGTGCTACTGAAATTTCTAAATGTTTTATAATACACATACAACATAGATATAGATGTTTTCTCTAGTAACTATACAAATACTGTCGTGAGACAGTGTATATTTTTTCCCCAAAGAAATAACCATGTTTCTATTCGATGAAGAGGAAAGATAGAGAACTGTCGATCCAACATTTCCTCTATCTCCTTATCCCGAGGCTTTCTAGATGATCTCGGCAAGATGCTTCGAGCAATCATAAATCACAAAAGAAAGGGTGGCTGACAAAGGTGTTGAGCAAGGGGATGAGATAGAAGGGTCCAGATAGATAAAAGAAGAAAGAAGAGAAGAGATATTCAAAGCGTGGCGTGGGATGGATCAGTCCTTCTTCTTTTCTTTCCTAAACTTTTCTTATCTTCCATATCGGTTATTTTCTTCTTTCTCGATGCGATTAGAACGTTTTTATAGCGGATACGAATTATGGCCGGATGAAGCGACACGATGAAATTGAATCGAAGAAATATAAGATTCGCATTCCTTTTGTTTAACGGTCATATTATTTTCACCTGGAAGCGCAGTTAGCATTCGAAGAAAGGAAGACGTTATTTGTCGGTAACGTGCAACTTTCTCGGCTGAACTGTTCTAATTACGGGTTACCTAATTGCCGCTCGTTTATTTTCCAGCGAAACAATCCGGGATGTTGAAATTGCAAAGGTTCACCACGAAATTTACGCCTTTGCCCTTTCACTGTCTTCGTCTGGTGTTTGTTTAAATTCCCATTTCTATTAAAATATTCTACCAAAATATTCTTCTATAGTCGGCAATGTAAATAACCTCGGTTAAATCAACTAATATGCTTACGTTTCTCAGTTAGCACAAATAGACGAGAGATTTAAACACCATGGGAAAGACATAAAAATCACTGTATAACGTGATAATACTTCCCTCTCCGCGACCGGCGATAATTTTTCAAACAACACACGCTTCAATTCCACCACCTCATATTTTTCTTCAGAGAAAATGTTATTTTCGTTTAACATGTAACCAGTATTATTCAGGGGAGAAAAATCGTGGGTGTAGACATCGAATTCGCGTTGTAAAAACGTAGCTCGAACGCGAAAATGGAGCGAGCCCAAAGATAGTCGCCAACGAGTCTACGAGTCTGAAACAATCTTCGAATACACCAAGTTGCGTTATCGCCGGCCGAAAGTCGTTGCATTGTTTCTTCTGAAACGACAGTAAGAAGCTACGCAACTTCCTAGAATTCCTTCTAACCCGCGAAACAATCGTTACATTGAATTAAAGTCGAATAAAAAGTCTATCAGCCGGACCAACTATCGATAGACGCGGCCAGACAATGACGCAATTTCGCGGTTTTATTTCCGAGACACCGAATAACGTTTAATGAGGTACTTCCGCATCGATTGAACCGCCGTGTAGCTGGAATCTGGAATTCGCAATTTATGCGCTTGAGATTTGGAAAATCAAATGATAGAGAAAAAATATAAGGAAAGGATATCGTTTTTAATGACGTGCGCCACTGTACGTTTGATACGGCTTATATCTATTCAGAGAAGAAATTGTTACTTCCTAATAGGTAACAAGTACTTGGTGATTGTCGTAGGAGGATTTGTGACTAACACGAGGTCAAGTTTACACGGTGGCCAATGGCCGAGACATAGTGATATAAATTGGACGAAATCCCTAAGACAAATTCTTCGACCCTGCTATCTACGAGTCGCACGGTAGCCAACGGACTAACCATTTATCGAGTTGCCGCGAAAATAGAGAGCGATCGTCCATTTCTTTTTTACGGCTAGATAAGTGACATTGAAATTGTAGAAAAATGTCGATAAACTTATATCGAAATATCGTTTGTCCATTAACATTCGTGGTGATATTGATGCGCTCGGTGTGTATCGCCAACTGTTGCATTTTGCTTTTATCGATTACACGTTGTTGTCTTGTTTCGCCAAGTTTCATAGAAGATGCGTTGATAATGAACTAGGTGCTCTTTCCTAATTTAATTAATATTATTAGCAAGGCTTTAATAATCCCAAATTAGAAATCGTAAATTATTGTTACTGACTTTTCTTGTATAATAGCGATATCTTTGATAATACAACAAAAGAAATTTGTTCATGTTCAGTAATATTTTTGGGTTGATAAAAGTAATGAAACAAGTCGGCGCAAAAATATTTCCAATAACATAATAATTTTTGGAGGAAATTTAAATTTCAGTAACGACAAAAATGCTAAAAGAATAAAATCAATCAACGGATAATACAAAAACGCGCAAATAGAAACGATTGAAAAAAGAGCTACTAATCACCATCGAACCAGTTCAAATATCGCGTTAACCAATTCTCATGCGTTTCATTTGTGCCAGGCGTGGGGTGGTGCCCCGCTGCAAATGATTTCGAAAATGCTGAAATTCGGTGAATAAATTTCAATTTTACAAGGCTGGCGTTACGCTCGAAGCCAGGAATACACGTAAGCGCGAACGAGAATGTTTGCAACAATAAATTCCGACCTGGAGGGTGCTCTGGGTGTCGTGTGCAAAATGTAAATTCTGCGACAATGCTCGTAGAATCGCCGCGCGGCTTCTCGTTCTACGATCAATGAGAAACATTGCGCCTGGTTTGAGGCACGCAATACAGGTCACTGTAGCGTATTCAGAGCAAAGTGAAAATATTCCGGTATTTTATGCCGGGGCAGTCTCTTCTTTCATTCTACATTTACGTAAATATAGCTGTACCGTTGAAAGAAATTTGGCACGTTTTCAATCGCTGTGGTATCAATGTGAACTTTCTAATGTATAACTTGTAATACGAAGTTTTCAATTGGCCAAGAAATATCAGCTCCCGGACGAAAAAGTGTACGAGTTCGGGTTTAGTACGTGGAAAAGTAAAAAATTTTGAAGCGCTATCTCAACCCTGAATTTAATGATCCTGTTGGGTCAATGAAACGCGTACATATTTTACTGAATAAATTCGTACTTTGAACTAAGTACTTTAAACATCTTTATTAAATATAATTGCAACTGCTTGGAGGAATAAACGTGAATGAGCTATTTATATGGAGGAGATGAAAAACGTATTTTAAAACGTTAATTGGACAGGATTAAAAACTGAATGAAAACGGTTCTTATTATGTCGACAAAGATTTTCCTGGTCCATGTAATTTGCTACGATCTATCCGGAATATCGAATAAATGGTTGAGCTCGAATAATTCGACAATCAGTAATTCTGTTCCACCGTGCTCGCACATCTGCTCACATTAATTTACGGTAATTACCAAGCCGACTTGTAATAAAGCATAAAGCGATATGACTGCCATATTGAGCCGATGCTTATTCCGCCAATTTTGTGTCGTAGTGATTATTTACGATCGTAGGATTGGCAATTACCCTTGTTTCATAAACGCGTGAATAATTTAACGAAAGATCTGGAATCTTAAATCTTGGAGATATTCCATAGAGAGTTGCTAACATTGTACTGTACCCAGAAGAGCTTAAATGTGCTCGAAAAATATCACTTTTCTTATAATATTGTTGTATGTTAAATTTCTTTGAAATATTTTCAATTTAGTAGAAAAAAGCGTGTTTGTTTGAAATGAATATCGTTTCGTGGAAAAAGTTAGGAGAAAATTAGCTGCACTAATGAGAGACTAAAGAGGGAATTATGAAAAGCCGAGAACTTCTTTTTTCCTAAAATACGCGGAATATTATTAAAATATCCTTAATTAAATATCCAGAATGGTTCTAAAAATGAAATTCCTAACTTTCATGCAAATTCCTCTAAAAAAAATCCTTCGATAAAAATATATATTTAAAATCCAAGAAAAAATAGATTAATAAATTTAAAGAACAACAGGGTATGGAGCAAAGAAAGATTTAGTACGGACTATTCGCTGAAAAGCGAGTTTAAGGGAACTCGTATTATTATTACGCGAAGTTTATACATTAGCGTCATCGCTGGGTGTACGGTGCACGCAGTACGAAGCGTTTTCTCCGGCGATTGTCGCGTTGTGGTCGCAGCAGCGAAATGCACCAGAGAACCTGCAAGCTCATCCGAGCTTTGTTAACTTGCTTTCAGGTAAATGCACAGGAGCGTCGTGTGTGCCAGCTCTCGGACGTGATTGGTGAGGTGGTGTGCGTGTAAAGGGCCAACAAGAGAGGCCGCAACGGTGAGCATTCGAGATGAGCTATGAATTTAGGCTGCCTGGTAGCCACCGTCTTCGTGCTTCAGCTGCTGTTCAACGTCACAGCGCTACCCTCAGTCGTCAAGATTGGTGAGTCAATTTAATTTATGATTTTTTATTCGTTTGAATTAACAATTTCGACAGGATAATCGCGAACTTTGAATTAGTGCTAATACCATCGTTGTTTCAAAAGTCAGAGGAAATAAATTTAATTCATAATTCCGTTCGGTTCTTTATATTATTTTTAATTCAGTTGTGCTCTTCTATTTTCTATTTTCTATTTCTTTGGAAAATTTCTGAAATTTGAGGTAAATATGAACGTACCGTCATTTCTGATTTCAATTTTACGTCAATGCTTTTTCTTAATACGTTTATTGCGTATGACACGTACCTTTATGTACGGTACCAACTTGAATGTGGAATTAAGAGTAGAAATTAAAAGTTGGAAGAGTATAATAATAAAAGAAGCGAGAATATAATATTTAATGATTACTTATTTTATATAGATACTAAATTTATAATGGAAATTTCTTGTTAGAATTTGCCACTGTAGTAATTAAGAATCGCGTCCACGTTGCTTATTATTGCTTTAAATGCAGAATTTTTTAAAAGGTGTTTAGCGATATTAAAAGCCTCAGAAAGAGGTTCTCTGCTTATGAAACTCTGTGATATAAAATTAACTAACGAAACGTGGTCAAGCAAAAAGCTATGTTATGCAACAGAGCAATCAAGGAACATGTCGACAGGAGCAAAATAAGCAAGAACGCCATCTGTAATTCCCAGAAAAGTACAGGGCAACAAAGTGGAGTGGAAAGGTCTTACATTTTAAGCGAAGAATTAGCGAAAGGTTGTGACGGTCTCGTTTCTTCGAGTGACGTCCTTTTGCCCGCAAACTTTACTGACTTCCTTTTCCCTCTTGACAACTAACTCTGTTCGCGAAAAATTACCCGTGTTCATGCACGCTTCGTTTCTTTCATAATTTACGTCATGCTTAAATATTCAGAATTTCGTCGAAGTTCGTTATCGAACGCATTTTCAAACGATCGAAGTTCGATGGACGGAGGAAAGGGCCGAGCAGCTCGTTAACGCAAAACGAGAAGGCGAGAAATAAAATGCGACTTGCCGAGTCGTTAGTATTCCAGCGATCTTAAAGTTGAGGATGTAACTCGATAAATTGAACTTCTTAATGCAATCCGACGAAGTTGCAACCGGGACAGCTCCTTCGTTCCACTTAGTAATATGTACGTGACCACGTTGTTCGAGCGAAATGTAGCTCGGATAGTTCCCAGTTACTATATTTCTGCCGTATACAATGGTTCGCGAAAGTATTCTTTTATGAATTGGATACTTGTTATACAAAACATTTTGAAATTTCATTAGCACTGTAATGGGATACGTCTATCGCGATTATGTTGGTCAAATTTGAATCAAATTTGCTGCATATTGCAGCTGCTGCTGTATAATGCTATAGCTGATGTGCTACTGTGGTTCGAATAAAACTGTCTATGTATATCCCAGTAAGAGCTTTTAGATAGAAACGCCAACTTGGTCGAAGTTTACAGAGTATTACAGACCATACATTCTAGATTAGGGGCATTGGAATTCGTAAAAATGGACGTCGTATTCTTAAAATTGAACGCTTCGTAAATTCGATCTATATTTCATCTATATATCCATGATAAACTCCAGCACAATCCATTTTCGTGTAGCTAGGTATTTTTAGATGTCAACAAGCGTATATTTCTTCGACTTATATCGTGGTAATTCAGCACAAAATTCTACGTTCCTGGCTCGTTCTCCGGAAATTCGGGTGTCGTTTTCAAGAAATATCAAACATTCTGATTCCGTATGATACCGATGAAACATTTAGATTTCAGTAGACATCATCGATCTGGAAGTCACACGCCATGAAATGTTCGATATTTGTCTTACAGTATGATGCACCGTGTCTCGTGTCACCTATCGTGCGTCTCGCTAAATCTTGTTTCGCCTCACGTTTCCAGTGAAATTGAATTTCCACTGCTGGATGCCCCTGGAGACATCCAAGTTTGGTACGCAGGGGCCCTTTAGGCATCAGAAACGATCCTATACGGGGGCGCACTTAGGTATCGCAAAGAAAGGGGTTAAAGTCAATTAATTAGACACGATCGATGCTTTTCATTGAATGGGAGCTTTCAGCGGAGCTCAGTGAAGCTCGATGAATCTTAATAAAGTTTCGTTATTTTGGCTAGATTCACGCGATTATATCGATATGTAAACATTTTATTTTTTTTTTAAATCACTCGTGAATTTTTACGGAGGCACACTCGTTTTTACGAACGATTGTATCAATTCTATGTTAGCTTGTAGCATTGCCAAATTGGTCGCGCAATCTTCCTCGAGCAATTTTGCTCGATCAAGTACATCGAACAACAACAAGTACGCTTAAAACACACAGTATTTAAAAGGATTGACATTTGCCGCAACAACGTCGAAATTCATAGGTCAACGAGAGGCTCAGTTAATGGACCGTCATAAATCATTTAATAATGAACATTATTCCGCGGCCTGTACCAGCGATGTCTACTTCATTCCGCTTTAATTAACCATCTCGTGCAAAATTAACATCCGTCTCTCTTTTCTCATAAAAAAAAGTGGTCATTAGCATTCCAGGAATATTACATATTTCCTTTGCATTTGAATATCCAATTAATCCTTCTCGGAAATTTTCCTGGAAGGGAATTTTTTTCCGTACTCGAAAAAAATTAATGATATTTCATCTCGTCGGATGTCGTTGACTCATTGGCGATTTTTGACGAAATGATTTATAACGAAACGATTTATGGCGAAAGTGCTGCTAACTACCAAAAATGAGCCTCAGGTTTAAACATTTTCTGGCGACGTTAGATAGGAAGAACAGCCACGGTATGGTAACTTCCAACTACTTCGAAATGACATTACCGGGCTCAGAGAAGTTTTAGCGGAGCAGCAACGTAGCTGGCAATACAGCGACGCGTAAGACCAGACGATTCCCTTTTCTTAGTCTCCCCGAGTCTCTGTCTTCTGGACGAAACTCACTGCAAATGAATAGTGAACAAGCAGTCTCTTTCTTTGTTCTCCCTTACCCTCGAAAAGATTTCGCCTTTAGAGGCTAAAAAACTCACGGAGGATTTGCTGAAAGAATAAGAAGACGCGGATGGTTAAACATTTTACTTCCTTGTGTTTCCTCCCCTGGTCTGTTTACTTATTATTACAAACGATGCGGTATCCTTTTTCGATGGGGAAGGAGCTGACTCTTCCACGAAGGTGGCTTTTTATCTTGCCGTGGTAATGTAATAGCCAGAGAGAAGAATTAAATAGAACGTCTTAACGTCTTTCATCCCATTGACTTATGTATTTTAAACGAGTTGCTCCGCCTTGTTTATCTTTTGAGTCAAGCCCTGCTTTTCTACAGATGGGGATATTCCTCAAAAGCATTGCTCGATAATTAAAT
This sequence comes from Bombus fervidus, assembly GCF_041682495.2. NCBI lineage: Eukaryota > Metazoa > Arthropoda > Insecta > Hymenoptera > Apidae > Bombus > Bombus fervidus. Next base: position 4,553,233 of record NC_091524.1, read on the forward strand.
ACAATGAAAAACCGGTATACAAGGCCCGTTGCCCGTTCATATTTCCTCGTTCCGTTTCCACTTTTTCAGACTCGCGTTCGTTCTCATTTGTTACATAAAAATCTCGCTTCGTCTCTGTCCGCGTTAAACGAGCTACGATGTTTCCCTTTTTACGGTTTCCTCTCTCGAAACGTGCTACGAGCGTAAAGAATCGCAGAACAGGACTGTTGGTTCGTACAGGAAGGAATACCACGGTAGTCGAGACGACAAAAGAAAGAAAAACAAGCGTTCGACGTCGAACCGTTTTTTCACATCTACGAGATTCTACTTTGCACATTCAACGAGATCGAGGTGAGGACATTTCGAAAGATCACATTTGTCACTCGCCGAGAGAATCACCCTGGATATCCGCCGTCTTCCCTCTCAAGATTCTTCCTTGTGCTGTTTTCATCCTGCCTTGTGACGAGTGACGAGCGAAGAGGGTGAATAAATGGACTAAGTTCGGCAACAAAGGGGAGACGCGGTTAACTCCCACTTGTTCGGCTACTCGTTCCCAAATCTTCCACGTTCTACGACTTTTATTGTCCCTGCTTTTGTGTACTTTTCCACAGTGTGGCTTGGGTCGTCGAGAAAAGATTGATAGAGACAACACCTGCGCCATACACGATCCAACGAATTCTTATTTCGAAATCTTATCATGTTCCCTACAACTGTTTTCTCTCATTTAACTTGTTCACACATCACAAAATTTCGTACCATTTATTATAGTTTCTACCTTTCTTGCTCTTAAAATGCTACGAACCACGGACGATTATTCGACATCAAAATTTACAGAGCAGAGACCAAACGTTTCCCCTATTCCGCAAGAACCATTAAACAAAAAAGCGATGGCCGATTTCGAGAACGAACGCCATAGTCTCGTATATATTCGCGAGGTGAAACAATCGTCTCTGTTTCTCGGCTTTCTTTCCGCATTTGAGAGTGTAGTATGGGTTGGCCGCAATATTAGAGGGCGCAAGAAAGCGACACGAATTGCAAAGAGGACAACGCTGGAACGGTATGTAAATGCCGGAACAGCAGCTTCTCCATTTTCCCGTCGACTTCCTGCCTCGCGTTGAGATCCTCTTGATGGGCTTTCGTTGTCCCCTTGTGTCCCTAACAACGTAGAGCCCAGGATAATATAATGGGGTGGCAGAATGGAAAAGAAAGAAAGCACGCAAGGAGTGGAGTAAAGAGAAAGACGGGCTTTGGGAATCAAGACTGGGTGGAACCGGAAGAAGAAGACAACACGGAGGGTAGTTACGACTACGTGGCGCCCGAAACATCAGCGCACAACCGTCTCTACCAGGATTTCCACGGGATAATTTATGGACGATTGATATATTATTTCTCGGTCCGCGGCAGCATTATCGACTGCTTCTGTAGTTAGGATCGATAGACTAGATTCTGTCTAGTGCACAAGAATTTAACCGCATAGCCTTTCCTAGAGATTTAAAGCTGTGTTTGGTGAAATATAAATGTAAAGCGTCATATGGACATCGATGAGGTGTAATCTTTTATAAATATCAAATATTCTCGAAACATCAATATTCCGTGTCTCGTACTACTGGTTTTCGTAGTACTAACTCGGCTTGTAGTATCGAATCACGCTTCCACGGTTTCAATTTGACAAACTCGAATGAATTTTAGTTTCAATTCTTAGCGTTATTTCTGAAACGATAACGCTCTCAACCGATTAAATGTTTCTCTTTCTTGCATTAAATTTTTGTATAATATTATCGAATTTTGCGCTACATAAAATCTTTCCTTCTGCGGCTCGATCTTCGTAAATGGACCTTCGACTGGAACTCAGATGAGTGGTCACGAACTTTCCAGACTCTCATAAGTGTATCCTTTCAATCTCCCTTTTCACTCACAGTTACCTTTTTCCCTGTTCGATATTATCTTCATCCGGTAGACTAATGGCCCGTATTTATTTGTGGTTCTCTTTTTCGAGAACCCTCGTGAACTTGGCGAAGCGACTTTCGCTACACGGGAGTACGATCGATTAATTTCAGCTATTAACTTCTCAGGGAAACTGACTGGAACTGAAATCTACTTGTCGAGAATTTCCAAGGCGCTTCTTAAGGAAATTATCTTTGTTTTTCCTCTGTGATTCCACGTTGAATATTATCTCTATCCCAGAGAACAATAAACGATGTTTACCTCCACCCTTCTGCACATCCATAAATAACGTCAAATGACCGGTCGGCACGATTATTCTCTCGACTGGTCGATAGTAGCCTCGCAAGCTTCTCTACACGGACCACGAGGCGAGCTTTCTCGCGGGGGATCAGGCAACCCGAACTTGGCCCGATGGGTTTGCAAACATCACGGTGTCCCGTGTAAATATTTGCTGGAACTCTCGGACGATCAACGTTCGTAAATTATCCGCTGGAAAGGTGATCTCTTTTTGATCGGACGTCCTGTGGATATTCAAACTACACTGACTTATGTTTTGACAATGTTTATCCACCATACATTTTGACAGATTACCACCTATAATTTATTTACAATTTGATAATTCTACGTATAATCTTTTTCTTCTTATAACTTACGATTACAAGATTTAACAAAAGTTTCACGAACGAAAGTTTATTAGTATTAAACGAAGAAATCTAATGTAAAAAGAAAGTAAATATCTCTTGATAAAAAAGTTGGTTACTTTACATTTTCCAAAAGGCATCGCATATTTTCTTTTCGTATTCCTAAACTGCGTGAAGCAATCGATTTAGAGGAACAATATATCATCGAGTTTAAAAGCATGAAAGGAAAAATACGCGTGATAACTCTCAAAAACAAGCGTAAATATTTTGCTCGTCAATGTAAGGGTTAAATCGACGCATCCAATTAAAATTAGTTCTGGATGGGAACGCGGATTAAATGGTCAAAAATGTCCTTGAACAATCGTGTCGAAGAAGCTATCAGTTGTTAAGCGGCGTTTTCACGGGAGAATGAACCGTTCAACTTTCACGCAAGTCTTTTCCGTGAAAGTGAGAAAGCGTCACGACGTTGGTTCCTTGGTCGATTGCGTCTCGTCGTTCATAGACGCTCGTCGTCTCGGTCGAAATAGAATAGGGATAGGGATGGACGACGCGTAGTAGACGGCTTGGGAGGCTGGCAGACGACAGGAAAGAGATCGGACCGCCTGGGAAGTAGAAAACGACGAGATAAACCGAGCGGAAGAACGATTTTGCATGTAAGTGGGTTACCGTCTCGCCTTGGTCGAGCTTGCGGAAAAATTTTGAAATTGTTCGTGTCGCCCATAAAAGAGACAAGCCTCGCCGGATATTCCAGACGTGGTCGAACTCGAGCGGAGGCGAAGATTTTTTGCATTTGAATGAACAGAATGTGTAAATCTTCGAGCAAAGATATGTATTCATGGATGGTCTGTACATGATGCTTATACGGAATTTCTAGGAAAGTTATCTTGGTGAAGTTTCGAGTATGAGACAACTATACATATTTTGAACATTTGAAGCTTTATATAACACTGTCGCCTCTTGTAATGGGACGATCAGCTCCACTTTTTATAAAGTTCTTACTTCCGCAATGTGTTTGGAAGTAAAGTTGAATAAAAGTTGACAGTTCTCGTTTAAAAGGTCGAACGAATTAACCTCTGCGAGGTGAGGGACCGACTTTTTTCCTAGCTAGTATCGAGTTACACGAGTTGACTTTGAAATTGGAGCAGGGAATCCAGAAGAAATCATCGACCTCCTGTCATCTACAAGTCGTCGATAGAGATGATGGATTATTGCCATTAGTTTAGCAAGTCGTGATAGAGATGGAGATTGCGACGGGTTGACGGGTTATGGCTTCTTCGTCCCCTTCTTGACGCGTCATTCCTTTCCCTTCATGTCTGTTAATAGAACTCTTATAAAGGATAGGCGAAGATAAGTTCTCTACTATTTGTAATATAATATTACTGGCAGATTCTTCAATAAAAGACAAATTTTCATTTATGCTTTGCTTTCTATATAATCTTCCATTTTCCTCCATTGATATTTTACTGATATACGAGTGAAGCGTTTTTCATCAGGTTCTACATTTCATTTTCATAGTACATGTTAAATTCTTGTAGCTATAAGAAATGATATAAAATGTAATATACTTGGATCCAATTAAAAACTTCTTTAACATATCCTTAAATTTTCGTCTCAACATTTTGATTAATTTGAAACATACAATTTAACGAAAATTATTATTCCTAGTAAAAATGCACCGCCAGAAAAGTAATAATAACTTACATCGTTGTTGGAAACTTGGTAAGGTTGAACTGAAAGAGGAAATTCACTTCATCGTCACGTCCAACCAGCTAAGCACACGCTGTTACCCCAAACGTATCGTATAAGACACTCGTAACGGTAACCGGAAGCTTCGGTTTCCGCGTAACACGAGTGGAATTCTAAGCAACACGGATGCTCGCCTCGTGTCCACAAAATTAACAGAACCGCAACGACTTAACTGGATTACTTGTTGGAGAAATGTGCAGCCAGCCAAAGATGAAAACCCAGAACGCCGAGGGAAATGATTCGGTGGCAGGAACATCGATCTCACGCGACATGTCGTTCTTCGCCAGCACTACATGTATTTCTGTATTCAGGAAACATACGGCTGGCGACATCGTAACATTGCTTATGCGTATCTTTGAAACCGCAACAAGTCAACCATTTATCTCTTCTTTCAAATCCTTTTTGGATTTCCCCATTAGACTTTATCCAATCAACTTTGTCCAATTAATAAAAGGCGACGTTTAATCCTCCTTTCTCACTCGAAAGATCTGTTCCTACAAAGTGGAACACAATAACGATCAACCCTTCGTCTTTGTCATAGTTTCAGACATCCTTAAACCCTTAACTATACACCCTATGAGTGGAAGGAAATTTCTTGTTTCTTGGTTGCGAATTGTTCACGTGATTCTCGTGGAAATCCAAGAGTCTAGATAAACGTACCGCGTTTAAATTCATTTCCACGTTTCAACCGGCTCGTTCCGCTGAACTCTGGTACTTTGACCTGACTGCCGCAAACAACTCGCGTAGAAATAAATTGTAATGTTGCAAGGAATTCGAGTAATAAACTCTGAAGCTGTATTTATTCACTGCATATGTGCGTCTTTCAAAAGTAGTCAATATTTCATACACATTGAACTATTTAACCCAAATTTTATCGTCACAAGAACTATACACGAAAGTAAACAAGATTAAAACATGTATCATGTCAAATATATTGTCGCAAAGCTGCGAATTTGTAATCTACTTTTCCATTTACATGCCGGTCATATGAATCATGGTGGAATCCAACGAAAACTCAAGCTTATCACGTTCCATTCTGTTTTACGGGAAGCCAGGTTTCAACCCTTTTTTTACCCGCCGTAATAATACCTTTTGAGATATCCCCACAGCGGCAAGCCTTGGCGGACAGCTAAATATGTTTTCCAGGGTTATCAACGACCCTAATTCACTTTGGCTTGACGTGTTATTCAACCTGACCCTCTCATTGTCTCCCGGCGGCTGTGTCTTGTGACACCTATGAACCAGCCCGAATTTCCTGGCGCACATCTTTCGACAAACGTAGTAGAATTGGCGTGACAAATGTACAAAGCTCGCTAACGCGTTCGTCAGTATCGCATTCTAATCACAGAGAGTACATCGTATAAAAAGAACGTTAATTGTTTTCCGGAGAAGGAAAATTGCGAGCGTTATTCTGAAACGAGGTCGTTACCATCCATTTCTCGTTCCTACCGTGATTTCCGGGATGGCTCGAAAGAAATGCTAGTAGAAAAAAGTGCTCACAAATATAGGGAAGATTAAAGATCCTGCAACTTATTCGCATCGTTTAAAATACGTATACGAGGTGGACGTTTATCCACGAAATATATCGCTGAGTTTTAATATTTAATACGATCATTGAATACCGGTATGGAAATCCTTCGTTTTTTTATTCAATCCTGTATTTCTTGCACGATTATCGCTCGAATTTTATCGTTTAATTTCATGATTCGTGGATCGTTTTCCGATTGATTCCGTTAAGAGGGTAGTTTACCCTGGACACATAAAAATTAATTATAGTTATCTCTGGAAATTCATGAAGTGTAAATCAAGAATAGTTTAAATACAAATAATTGGAAAACTTAATTTTTGCAATCTTCTTAAATGAAATATATTTGCAATAAAAATATACGATAACGTTCTCGGGTAGCGTGTCTTCATTTTCCCTCATTATTTTGAAAAAGCTATGCAACAAGCAACTGCTATCGTCCATAAAATTTTAAGATACGATAATGGTTTCATCGTTTAAGGATCGATTTAACGCTCTAATCTTCTTTTTCCACCCTGTCTTCTTTTCTCATTGTTCTAAGACGAAGTTGTATTTCATAGTCCTTCTTCTATTTGCTACGAAGATTCATGGATGGAACAATTGAACAAGCCTCGGGTACTTGGAGAAACAATTGCCATTGTCCAAAGTCAATCCGCCAGGCTATTAGGTAACTTCTCAGGAGAGGAGCATTGAACGCTTGCGCCGCTTATCAGCGTGTTAACGACGATAATAACGGAACAGCCTGTATGCAGAATGTACCTTGGCTAGATCGATGTACGTATCCCCAACGCGTGGCAGTGAATACCGATAACTGGTTAATCCCGTGTCAGATAATGGCATTATCACAAATTCGTACAGAATTACACGTCTACACCATGTCACACCTTCTTCACGATCTTCCATATTAAAGATAAAAGATTCCATAACTATATCGAGCCATTGATTAAAGATCCATTAAATTTAAAAATATGAATAAAATTCATTAAGTTTGCATATTTTAATTATGAAATAAAGTTACAAGTTTCGTTACTATTTCTTCCACTTAAGTAGTACAATATTATGAAGTTTGAAGAAATTCAGGTGTTTTATAGTACCACGATGATTCTCTTTGACCACGACTTTAACTTCAGCTTGATAAATTTCTTTTTTTAAATTTTACCACTTCTTCTTGTTTCTCTAATTTATAGTTAACTTCTATAGTGTATTTATTATTCTAATACATATTTTGTACCTAGACAAAACAACTTACTTTATTTACCTTTGTTTAACAACGTTGCACATATGCAACTTTTTACACATTATTTCACTTGGTGCATAAGGGATTAACTCATTGAGAGCGAAGAAAAGTTATCGAATGTTAATTTAGTCGTTTTACGCGAGATTGAGTATCCCTTAAACCTTAACACGTTAACTTAAACAGAGCAGAAAGAAGTTGTCGAAAGTTAATAAGTTGTAAATTTACACGAAACTATATATCTGTACTATTAGCAACAACGAACTCCTGAAAGTTCGATGACTCCTTTCCCTCTCGTTTCCCAGATTACCCGAGTTGATTGTGAAGTTCTCAAGGTTCTCGAAGTAATTCGATGTTCTACCCCTGTTCGAGTTCGTTCCCAACAGATTCTAGCTATAGGCTATAGATTCTCAAACAATTTCAAAAAATTTACCGACTCCAACCAATATGATTATGCCAGTCAGTTCCGGAACGAAGATCGAGTATTGCTCAAGGGCGTCTTGTATATTTCCACGAACAATAATCATTGTCCAAGTTGATCTACAGGTCTATTGATCTGATACGCGATAGAAACGCGCCTTAACTCTTTCCGAGACGAGACATCTCACTAACACGATGTTGTTTGTACGATGCTATAGATGAAGTGTCTCGGATGTCTTTTATTAGAATGTGAAATTTCTCAGCAGAAAATTTGAGATAAATAATCGACTGAGATAAATAATTCTATCGATGAATGTAGACGGAATATATTTTGTTCATAGTGCCGTATAAGCGACAATGTATCGACATAACTCGCTCACAGCGAACTATCTCAACCATAATCACAGTGGTCGATTTTCAGTTTTAAAGCAGAAGCTTGCAGAACATAGCTTCTAGTGTTTCAAAGTTCAATGAGTAGAGCTATAGTACAACCACTGACCGTCACCTAGTTTCTCGACTAATGCTAACCCGGTACCTTCTACGCGTACGATTAGAGTAACTCGTGTAGAGAGAAGAAAGGTGAAAGAGCACTTTCGTAACAGAAAGCGATGGAAAGTTCTTGGTCGATTTGAAGAGGAAAGCCGCATTGTTTCAGGAAGCACGGTTACGACGTTTATAGGGTTATACTTTATCCTCTTTGACTTCGTCTTGTTCATTTTCTCAAAAAACCGAATCGCATAGATAGTTTCGCGCATAATTGGCCGACGACTGGTCTTCAAAGAGACCGAAAAACTATTCTGATATCTCGACAGGAAATAGCAACGCGAGCGTACAAAGTCAGAAAGTTGTCAACTCCGCGTAGGAAGCTTCGTTTCAGCGGACTCGTCCAGCGTGACAAAAGGGAAGGGGTGATGGAACGTCGGCGGGGACGTAATGAGAGCTATACACGAGAGCCGTAATGCGATTACCCTCGAGGGCTTCAGCCAACTACCCCTGAACTCGTCGGATTTCTAGCTATTGCTCTGTCCCAGCTAAACATCTCTACGATTGGCTTGCGCGAAAAGTTGACGACCCTCAGGCTGAAATTTCTCCTCTGAATTTTTTAAACTAAGCAATTAAATTGCTCCGTCCAGCGGTTACTTCGTGGATTCGATTTCTAAGTATAATGAATTTTTCAGTAAACGAAAGATCATCGAGTTAGTTGTTATTATACGTTTATTGAACTTTAATTTGATTCTCTTTTGCGGCTAAACGGTGAAACTGAATTTTGATGTTATACGGGAAAAAAAGAGTAGAATATTGAAGATCGTAAAAGCAGTTAGAATAGAAGTTAGTTATTTATTGACAAGAGCCTAATTGAATTTCTGTTTAACTGTTGCGGTTCGAAGAATCGATAGAAGCATTAGAGGAACGCCGCCGCGGAATCGCAGCGATGGTAAAACTATTCATCAATTATTCCTGCTAACTCTATTACATGATTTCCACTCTTAATGAAAATTCCATTGACTATGTTGCTCATTGATTACATGTATGGATCCAGTTTAGATATGTGCCGGCACTTATATATAATTCGTTGTTTATTGTATATATATAATAATTATTTTATAATTATTATATAATAATTATTATATATTAATTATTATATTTATATATATAATATATTATATATATAAACTATAAAGTTAGAAAACTGGGTACATTTGCCAATTTCCGAAATAAGAAAAATTCTACTTTTTTTCAGGTGCTTTAAAATAATAAAAAGTACATTAACTCCTATAGCTCTCCCATCTAATTTTTTGCTTCAGTGACGAGATGAAACTTCAAAAAGCAGTCAAATTGTCAAAATTGAGAAAGGTCACTAAACGGGCATAATTATCTTTAAGTTTTATAATATCTTCCCAAGCTCCATTATTAATGAAAATTGCAATGTATGTATTTCGCGAACTCTCTACTATAAAAACAGTGAAAACACATATCGTGAGACATGTTACAGTTTGACGCTTCATCGGTATCTTTTCCTGTTGAGAGGTCGGTAGGAAACGATAAATATTTTCCTGGAAATACATCGCACACATCGAATAACATTGGATTCTTGCCAGTCGCGAACCAAGAACGTTGACCCTTGCACATCTCGTCGAAGATGGGTTATAGTTTCACGAGATGGTATTGTTCACTTTCTGTTATGCCGCCCGCATTTTCGAATCCGTAGCTTTTTCAATTTGCCGTACTAATACGTCTCCCTCAATAAATTACAATTATCGCGTATGCTCCTTGAAGAGAGACGTTCTTCGATTGGAACAGACTGACGATTAATTTCCAGCCGTTGGACGACGAATATTGTTCGCAATTTGGGAAAGTAGAGCGCCTTCTTTATTCTCTGATCCTATGAATTATGCTTCCATCGATTTCTACCCTCTTTCCGACTGGTAAGCGCTACGTGGATGCTGGATTTACAATATAGACGTGACTTTGTTTGGATTTTCGCGATCATGTCGTCGACTCACAATCTAAGTACAATAACTTTTCCCGAAAATCAATTCGAAATATAAAATTATTATTTATTCAACTGTTTAGCTCAATTACTCAACTATAAACAGTTTCTTCCCCTTCAAAATTTACGTAATAGCGTTTGGGTAAGAATCTGTAATAAAATATTGTTTATGTCTCATTTTGGTTGGTAATATTTGTATTATTACTAGTGATGTAATTGTATTAAGTAATTATACCGTCATCTTATTAAGCAACTCTCTAATGAAATAAAAATTTTACAAATATCTCTAAATTGACATTCTTTCAAAAAATCGATGAAATGACTATGGTGTCGAAAACTATCGATTATGTGATACAACGGATGTCTATGAAAATCCTATAAGGTTGTTCCGAAAGCAATAACCTCTGGATTTTGTCGGTCCATCCCTTTGTTTCCGTTTTCCAAATCCCTTATCTAGAAACTACGTTACACGGTAACCACGCAAACTAAGCCTCATTATCTCAGATCCAATAAACCATAGTCCTAATCCAGACTTAGCGTAATTGGAATAAAAGTCGAGTAATCGTGGCCAATTGTTTCAAAGTGTGATCGGCTACGGATGGCCGGACTGTGGAAATTTTCGGCTTGACTTCCTTCTAAAATTACTCCTCAAATGGATTTAGTCCAAATCTGTCGGTAACTTGGTCGCTCATATACACCGTTAAGCTCGGCAAAATAATGTGGATTCTTGTTTCCCGTTATTTAAACTTTACGTCGCTATTAATTCAACAACGATTTTGGTAAACGACCGCATTTGTTGTCGGGAAAATCCGAAGCTGATGTTGACCGGTTCAGGAAATAGCCGCTAAAACATGATCGTTCGTATTTGATCGTTCGATCTAAATTATATATCGAACAGAATGTATGGGACTCGGTTAATCCTAGAATTATTAACAATAATAACTTGTTCATTTTAAATTATAATAATTCTAACCATATATATATAACATAATAAATTTATACAGTTTCCATAAGAAAATTATCGTCCCAACAGTAATTGTGACTACCTTAAACCGAGCTAAACATATTAACAATAATATTAAAATTTCCTCCAGCGAGAAAAGTGGTTGATTTAGTATAAAGTTTCTGACGATATTTCCACTGCCGTTATAGATCACACGCAAAAGTTAGCTCTAAGCAACCCCGCAGGGACTTGGCGAAATTTGGTCGCATTCTAGACCAGCCTTCTCCGGAGAAAGCCAGTTTACGAATTGAATAACATTATCGTCACCGTTACCTTCGTACATTCGAGACATTTATCTTTACACGTAACCGCAGTCGTGTCAATTTAGATTCCGTACGCTGTTGCATTATTCAATACATTCGTCGTGGTAGTTTGCAGGTGCATCCTGCATAATATCTGACTACAGCCTGTGATAATCGTGGTATTAGTTTGAGTCTGTCTGATCGATGTTTCTAGTCTGTTCCCTTACGCAAGATCAAATTGCAAATTCATTCGTAGGTAGTGTTTATTAATCCTCATGAAAGTTCGATTCTTGTTCCTTCGCGTTCGTTGTCTGGTTCCTTAAAATTCTCTCAGTGAGCCAAAAATATTGAAGAATTGAAGCTCCTTGGATCAGATAACTTAGATATTCGTGCGGAATGGAATTAATTTTCTTTGTTTCCTTCGTCGAATTTCCTTTATTCATAGCATCGATTTATTCGGTTATCGCGTCCGTGTTGAAAACCGGAGGCTGAATGTTTTATTACCGCAGTCCTAGCACGTATAATCTGATAGGAAAGTGCTCCACAAATATGAAAACTCAGAGGCAGAATCTTATTTTCCAACAATCCTTGTTCGAGCTTACCATCATACAATTTTGATTCAGAACTTTCCGATGCGGAAGTTGAAAAACTTCGATCCAGAAACTTCCACAACGAATCTACATCTTATGGTATTATTAAATTCTCAAATGAAATGCCGCTCGTAGACATAAAACGAAGATGTCGTAACATAATGGAAAAATCGAGTTTTTACGTACAGAGGACTTAAAACAGAACGGAAAGCTTAATGATCTCTTGGACTCGCATTATATATGCACGCAATTTTCTCTCTTTACACGAAACGGTCTCGAACATCTGAGAAATCGATTACAACCATCTTGGCAAAGGGCTCGATTTTACGACAGCACGTGAAAGGACGACAGACCCTATAAATGAATTACGGGAATGGGGTGTTACTGCGAAGACCTTAACAGAAACGTCGATTATCGACCATTAATTCAAACGCTTCGTTGCTCCCGTCTATGAAATCGACTTCTTCCATTCCCCTTCAATTTATCGTCGAGTCCCCAGCAAAAAGCGAAAGTGTTCCCATGAATCCTGTAGACCTACCTTCCAATCTTTTTCCCATTTGTTTCATTCCGCGACTCTTGACAAATGTCAACACTATTCGCTCCCTCGTCCTTTCTCCCCTCCTTCATAATGATATTGTCGTTCGAACAATATGATAAAAAAGTACGCTCGTTCCAAATGTATTTCCTTTTTCCTTGTAAAATTCGATCAACGAGCAGGCGGCGAACTCAATTTCCACGCTTCTGCATCTTCCTCTTCGTCTTCTTCGTAACTTCACACAACCTACATTCGGCCGTGCGTTTAGATACAGTAGGACGAATAACAGACTGAAAGTTTACGAGAAGGCTGATTTCGTATTCATGGAAAGCATCATGAGTATTCGTTCGAAGTCGACGCAGCTTGCGGTACAGAATACTCGCGACTGAATCTCGGCCTGACGGGCAAACGAGAAGGCCGATCGAACGCGGAAGATACATCTCCCCGGTTATTGGGTCTCTATTGGATTGCCTGGCAAATACCTCGGCACCGTTTCTATCTTAATGTTACCGACAACGTCCTGACAATCCTGTGAATCGATTCCTTTATCCCGCTCGTAACAACTGGATAAAGCTGGAAACCTACGAGTCAGCTCTTCGCATGTACCAGCAATTTAATTTTTCGCGAAGGTGGATCAATCAAAGGGGATTTTTCTACGCGTTTATTAATTTTGTGTAATTCATTGCTCTTTTAACTGATCGTACGAATTTCGAGGCAATACAGACTAGAAGGGTTTGACGTTGACGAATTTGATCGTTTAATATCGGATTACGATGGGAGTGTTCGAGCGGTGAAAGGTGCTATTAGATTGACACGAATTGTCCAACCTTTCGGTGATTAATGATGACAATATTGCCACGGTAAATCGATGATATTTTAAATTTCCACAGTGATTTCGTTTCAACGTATTGAATGTGACTCAAATTTTTTAGATGCCTTGCTATGTCTTTTTCTGTTTTTTTTTTTTTTTCTTTTTTTGCTGCTTTATTTGAAAGGTGACGATTAGCTTTTAATCTTTGAATAAAAATCATTGGTCAACGTTGGGATATTTAGATGGTTCGTGTCACGCGTTGATTCTATACTGCCTTGTTCCACCGCGATGAGAAATTTACGGAATTTTTCGTCTGTAACGTTGACTGACAGACACGACGGCAAATATATGCGCGTTTTTTTATGTCCGATTTCATGCAATTTATGAATGCTCCAGGATCCGTCGTCAGCGTAAACGCTCGATTATTTACGTTTATTCATGTAAAGCCTTCACCCGAGCCATTTTCCGTTTACACAAATCTGCTTTGAGATATTATTCAACGGATTTTTGCAAAAGAGGCGTTATATAAAAATATAGAATGTATAAAAATTGTATTAGCAAGATATTTATTCTTTAGCGTTGCTTCGAATTTATTGCTCGTTACAGTGGTATTGTCATAAAACTCTATTTAATCGAATTAAAAATTCCCTTTGATGTTCCACCGCTTTTGAAACCATTCAAACGTTGATTTTCAATATAAAATATATCACTGTGGTAAGCCGGAAACCATATTGTATCGAGAGGCATTGATTATAATAAATATAAAATATACAATATATATATAATATAAAATATACTATTTGATTGGTATATACATTGGTGTATGCCATTTGAGACGATGGGTTTCAAGCCTCTAAAGATCGTTCGCGTTACTTTATAAGTTTTTCACCAACAAAATGTAGTTTAATTCTGTATTAGCGATTCGAAGGGTATTTTTCATCCAATGCCTCATTACAATCGAGTAAAAGTTCCGAGTGTTCAGCGTTCATTTCTCGACAGGCTGGCCCACGCGAATGTAACGCAATCAAATATAATGGTCGTTTACTAATTACGTGGCCAGTGGTGCGAATGAAAGTCGATCGTACGCTTAATGGCGGTACGAGTTGACGAATTTTGCGCGCGACCAGCCCCGTTTCTGGCTGTGACAGAGTTGCTGCCACGTTCTGTTCACGGTGGAACAATGAGGCGCATTAATGACTCCAATTTCGAGCGATTACGTACGAACGCCAGATACATTCTCGATTTTCAACGCGATACCCATTTTCATTTGTAAAATTATTTCGAACGGACAATGTAGGAAAAATGTAACGAAGTACACTGTAAATATTTTCATGATGAAGCAAGATTCCTCTTTGATCCATAAGTATTGATCATTTTTGTACTAATGCTACTGACTGTTAAATTTCAGATTTTGTCTTAGAAATTCAAAATGGAGTCACTTGATAAGTTGTAATAACGGACATATTAAAGCGGAGAACGGAGGAGCTGAAATTCTGTTACTTAAGAATTCTGTTTGATTCTATAAAATATTGCTTATATGATGATTCTTCCCATTTATGTGATTTAATTTTCTTTACGTAATTACAAACTTCAAGTAGGTATTATCGCAATCTCTTTCATACGAAATCAAAACAGGGTAAATTAGGTTCAGGCAATTCCAAGTTTATATCCACAACGATCTCTACGAAAGATCTACAATCGCGACAATATACAGACATATTTATATGTACGCTCGACGTTAATATCGCAGAAAGCAATTTGTCCGTTATAATTTCTTATGATTTATTCATTCGTTTGTATTGTTAATATGTATAATACCGTTAATTTATGTTTTCAATGATTAATAATTTATATATTCTTTGTTTTAAATCCAACCTTAAACCATTCTTATTCCCTGTTAAACGTAATGATAAATACACAGCAGCGAAGAATAAATCGAATATAATTGCAGTGCAATATAAATATTTTGTCTCGTGAAAAATTAATGCTACAAAAGTAGACTTATCATATTATTACTTCAATATATATATAATAAATTATAATATAAATAAGTAAAATAAATATGTTAATTCAGTGTAAAACTCAATTGAATCACCCTTATTATCCTAATAGAAATAAGGGGATCGATCAGTTCGTGGCGTTGATTATCTAATCGTAACGGGAATTTACGACTCCCGTTGACGTGCTTTCTTGCGATTGCGTCTCTCCGCGAATGGTCGACTAAAAAAAATAGTAAAATAAAGTATAATATAAATTCAATAGCTTACTACAGCATTCTTATGTAGTACATTATGTAGTAAATTCTTACTACAGCAGTGTATTAACATGTTTCCATTGTTCGAGAATAATACGAACGAACATTTATCCTTGAAACAATTCCTCAATTTTCCTAGTTGCTCTATAAATACGTCCGCGTTAATTTCGGGCATAACAGGAGAAATACTGCCTGTCGACTATAAAACCAGCGCTTACCACAATGAAACACGGCATTTGAATGGTACTTAAAAATAAATCGCGGTCGTATTCGACACCAGACCGATAAATGTTTAACACTGAAAGCGTATCAGCGTTATCAGGACATAGGCGTTGGTGGCGGGAAAAATTCAATTTCGCCCGGATTTTTTTATTTTTTAATATTCATGACCCCGGTAAAGGGAATAGACAGAGCGAATAAGAGAGACCAGCACAGAGAATGCAGCGCTCTGTCGAAAAAATGTAATCTTTGATTAAAATCGCCACATGCATCCCTGCAAGCGTTCGATCTAAATCTTTCCCAGCCCATTTTCAGTGAATCTCCCAGGCGAATCAATTTCCATTGACCACCTCGATTTCCCAACGCTGCCGAAAATCGAAAACCCCTACTGCGAAATTTCAGCGAGTTTTGAAGTACAAAGAGGCTCATTTCTCGATGAAAAATGACACGAGCGAATGAACGAGAACAACCTCGACGCGTGTATTCGAGTTTTCGCGAGTTTATGATGGGTTGATCGTTAGACACTGTTAAAATTCTAAAAAATTAGAAGTCTCCTGGCTGTAAACGAAACTAGAACGAAATATGGTAACATGTCTATAGAAAGACAGAAGCTTAACACTAGAACTACCGATAGTTAACACGAAGCTATTTCTACCAAAACAAGTCAGAATGACTGGTCTTTAAAAAGTACGTAATAGCAGAATATTTTTATATTTATTGATGTTAAGATTATTGGATGTATGTGAATACAAAGGAACGCGTGGATAAATTGTAAGGTAGAAAATATATATATATTTATATTTTGAATATTAAAGGTAAGTACAAAGTTTGGAATACAATATGAGCTGTTTCAGATCCGCACGCTGGCAGCGTTACCCTATGACTGAAAAGCCCTGAAGCCAACGTTGCCTATCTACTGTATATGGTTTGCCTTCGACGCAGTCTTTTGTCTATGCGCTGTCGATAGCTTCAGTACTAGAGAAAACTAAAGATCAGATGCAGAGTTTTCTTAGAAGTGGCGACTTCAACAATTGATTTATTATTTTCTTACGGAAGGAATTCCATGTTATATAGTACATTTTTGGTAATATTAATTTAGCTGCGACCATGATTCCTAAACGAGGGTTGACACATTTATAAAATTGTAGAACTAGTCGTTTTGTCTGTCGTGGTATTTCTAGTGATAGCATCTAGCGATCTAGCGATCGATCCGGAATTTTCCTGATAATTGATATCGTCATATCGAATGATACGCAGTGAAAATTTTAAAAATGTGTGGGAAGTTGTAGGAAACGAGGAAACTGGTTAATTGGGGTTCGATAATCAGATTGCAGGACCCTTTTACACTTTGACAAGTACTACCCATTTTGATTAGTATTGGTATAAGTAGCCTTGATACAAAATTATTTTGAGTTTGAATACATAAAAAACAAATTAAAATTCATTATATTATTCTTTTAGTTATTGTTGCGCAAATCATTACATCATTGCAGGAAAAAATATAACATGAAGTAGGAATTTAAAATAAAATTGTAAACCCATTCAATTTGACTGATGCGGTAGTTCTAATGTTAAAAAAAGCAAAAGGAAAATCGCGTCCGCGTCATAAGCTGGCTTAAACCTACCTACATATTGCCTTAATAGTAAGTCGAATACTCTCGTTCTCGAACAGCTGAATTTTCCACGTGGAAATTTGCTCGATGACCGGTGGGGCATGACGAAACCGCTAACGAGTCGCATTAGTTTAATAACTCTGCGAGCATCGCGGCGAGAAGAGACGCTCTTCGTCATGCTCGACGATGAACTACGACGCGTCGGCCACGATGCAGCCCGCGCAAACTATTAATCACCCGCTAGCCGGCCATTAATTACCGCTGCTCCGAATTTCGTTCTTGCAGCCTTCCACCGGACCAACTTGAAGGGATGCTATGTGTATTTACGCCATCGCGTCGTGGCAATCCCTTTCGAGTTTATATCTACCGCGCCGCCTTGAATTTGCCGCCATTAGGGACTAACCATGCGCTATGTTCCGTCTTTTATCTTTGAGGATTGATTATCGTTTTTGTGGAACACAGATTTTTTATGCCGAAAGGAAGAGATATTGAGATATTTCAAGGGTTAATTAATGAATAATGGTAGAAACATTGAGGATGAAACATTGGGGATATCAAGATTTCATTGGTTAACATTCGTTGAAAAAATTGACAATTGAATATTGAGATCCAAAATTTGGAAGTTACGAAATTTTAAGTTACTTATGTGATTAATTTAGAAAGAGTACAATGTTGATTAAATTGATCTTACACAAAATGACAATCCTTAATACTCTTTTGAAGGAATGTGACATAGACTATCACGTAACTTAATGACATTAAATATCGGTAACAAAGCGTCCATCACGTCGTTAAACATTACTCTCGGTCGGGTAAATACGATGATACTTAGTTAACCCGTTATCGATATACTGCGGTAAATTCAGTGATCTGGGAGACAACGAACAACAAATAGGCCATTGGCGAAAGACGGGAAAATCGGGTTAATTGGGGAAAGAGGATGGCGGTTCGCTTTAATGACTCGCATTATCGTTCGTATATCGCCAAAAGCCACGTCGAGTTTGTTGAATAACAAAGCTATACCGTGGGTATTCAACGCAGAAATCACCCACTGACAATTCACACCACTATGGTTTCGATCAGCTCGAATTAAGGTTACACAATTCACGAATCTGTTTCAATAATTATGTAGATCCTCGTCGATCGACGTGATTTCTTCTCTATTTACGTATCGACATTAACACACTCAAAATATTCACACCTTCAATTTGTCAAGTATAATACGTGATATGTTAAAAAATAATTTTGGCTTCTGATAAGTCAACATCATAAAGAAAAGAAATTTCTATTATCGAATCAGTAGATCGATAAATGTTACACGAACAATTCCGCTATGTTCGTACTAGCGACAATTTTGTCGTTCTCGCTCGCATCAATCAAAAGTTCCAATTTCTTCTTCTTCTGAGAACAAAAAGGTCGTCCTGCAGTCGTATCGCCAAATACGTGCACGTCCGTAAAAACAAATGCCGTAAGCAACAAAATTGTCGTGCGACAAATTGTCGCTAGTATGTACATAGTCTAACTCGCTCAATATTCCTTCTTTCCAGTCAATCTCATTTATCCACACATCTCTGCTCGAAGATACCGTAACTTTCCAGAAGATGAAATACTTCATTCGGTATAATGTCTCCGACGAATGGAAAAGTTCTGCGAAAAGTTTCACTCGACTTCCCAAGTACCCAGCCTCTCATCTTCGTTCTCTTATCCACTCGTTTCTTCGTACATTTTCGCCTGTGCCTTGTTAGCCGCATCTACGTGTCTCCGGCTGACTTTCACGCGGATTCCATTCTTTTTTTCCTTCTTCGGCCATTTCTCGAGGGGAAAGAAGTAAAATGCGACGAGGAGAGAAATAGCAGTAAGGGGGAGAGTGTTTCGTTGCACAGAGTGATTTTCGAAATACCTCGGAGACCACGCGACAGTCTCGCGTTTTTCCCTTTCTCTCGGCTATTCTATTTTTCCCTTCGACTGTGCTCTTCTTACTCCATTCCTCGTGCGTCTCCATCGTCCTTATCTTCTTCAAGGGTCGTTTCACTCGATGGAATTCCAGTCTCGTCCGTGAAGAGGGCTTGCGACGAGGGCTTTCCTCTTTTTCGCTCGCCGCGGCACCCTGGCACAAAGAAAGAAGGCCAATAGGAATTTAGGTTCACAATGCCGAAGAGGGAAGCGAAAGGAGACACGACGCGTTCGTGTAATTCCTAGTCTCCCCTGTGTCTCACGATTATGAACAACACGTAGAATTTTGCTAAAAATTCCTCGTCGAATGTGTGAAGATGCATCATGCCAGTTACCATGGCAATTATGAAATGTCAAATATTTGTTCGTTTGAAGTGATCGGCCTGATTCCCGAAATTATTCAGAAATTCCGAACATTTTTTAAATTTAAGACGATCAAGTTGGTTCCCGAAACTTTAAAACTACACATTGAACGGGAAATTTAAGTACTCCTTGGCTTAAAATAATCAACAGATGTTAAATTCTACTAAAAATTTGCACATCTAGTCGACTGAAAGAATATGGCACGTGGTATATCGAAACAACTAAGAAATTTAATATTCCTTTTATTTAAGATGTTCAACTTCATTCTCGAAACTATACATTGATTGGGACATTTCAAATATCTGTTGAACGCTACGGTATACTATGGTAATTAAGAGACTTCAAATGTTTTGGGATTCAAGATGATCGACTTTCTCGCAAACATAAAGCTTCTATTTATATTTAAAGACCAAACAGTTGCGAACAGAGACTAAGAACACGTGAATTTCTTTGTCCAACAAATCTCCGATTAACCAAAGTTAGCCGCAAAAGGACCACGGCTTCAACGATACGCTCGCCGCACGGGGCGTCCGACAATCTCCGTAATAATTCATGAAAGCTAGACTAGGAGTTCGCAGGGTGCACGGAAACAGCGGTAGCAAAGTGTGTCGTCAGCGTTGCACGCCGTCCGGCTGGCAAAACGGTGGAAAGTTCGCGGGATCTCACGGTCCACTGGAAAACTGGCTCATTCATCGTGTACGTAGCGAGAACCGCGGCTCGAATCGAGATCGTCCGTAATCCTGAAAATTATTGCGCGTTAGTGCTGTCACACGCGTCCCTCTCCCTAATCCACATGGACGTTGCCGAACGTGAATCAGAGATTTTTTATCAGACCGGAATAGCCGTCCAAATTCGTGGGAATCCCTGTGACATTGCATTTGAAAAGTTTTTTCTAACAAATGTTGTTCTTAAAGTATTTTTCGGTGAATATCTTAATTCGTTTTCACAAACTGACGGGAGATTTTCGGGTAGAAGAAGATGTAAAATAGATTTACTGTTATGGAAAAATTGCATAAACCGCGAGATTCAATTTATAATAATTGTATCAGCGAAACGATAAATAAAAATCGCAATATCGGCGACTGGAAACTACAAGCAAGTAGCGCTCATCTCGAGTATCTACGGTATGAAGGGATAAGGAGGAACTTAACGTAAAAGTCTTTTCGCGTTCCGCACGCATCTCCTGTGAGCACGGTAAAAGTTTGCCTGATCGATTTGTACGTCGTTGCATCGACGGAAAAATTTTTCGAGCTTCCTTCTAAAAGCAAAGATCGCGAACTACCCAAGATTCCCTCGTTATCTATAACGACGTACGCTCTGTACGAAATAGGATAGTCGATTTGAATTTCAGAAAATTCCCATTGTTCTTCCCCTTTTGTCTCTTTTCGAGTGCCTCAATCTCATTTGTTATCCGCGGAAATATTATTTCCTGGCTGAGATACTTTCCAAATTTATGTCTGGCCATTGCTTCAAGCAGTTCTTCTTTCCTCTGGTAGAACGCATTGTAAACTTGTTAAGTACACAGTAGAAGACAGAAAAAGATTATAGAAGCAGTGAGCCGCAGGCAGCTGTTTACTCAATAAATAATTCTCAGGTGGTGGCGTGAAAATAATTCGCGAATCACTGCTTTTCGCGTCGCGTCGTTCCAATGAAGTTCTTTCATTCGATTATCTTTAGACGGAAAATCCCTTGCCCTTTCGTTTTTCCCCTTCCGGATCAAATCAAAGTTAGATACGAGGTATCGTTGTTTCTTGGAAACGCAATTACTTGCCGGCGTTGAAAGTGGCGCGAAGTAAAATACGGGGGTTAGGAAAGTTGTAAAATTTTACGCCGCGAAAGTTTTAGCGTTGCATAGCATTTCTCTTAGCGTAGTTCCCTTTGTAAATTTCAACTTCATTATCGTTGTTTGCCGAAGAAATATGATTAATTTTCCGCATTGTTGCATTTCTTCCAACGGAGGCACGAAATTGGCGAGATGAATCAAGGGCGAAAGTTTAAAACTCTCTTTAATACATTCTAGCGCATTATGCTAAATCAAGTGATTCTTGTCCTGTGTAGAGAACCGTGCCATGTAATACTTGTTTCTTTTTTACTTCTCTTCCATCTGGCTTATGCGGCTGCTTTTACTTGCAAGATAATTTCTAGTGATAGCGGTTCCTTGATGAAAATCCTAATGAAAAGTTGGGTAATCCCTGCGATAAGACTCCTTCGATTCACTCCATTTTACTATAACCGAATACAGGAATGTCAGGAAAGAAATTGCAATTGCTTGTTTGATCTATTTGTATAAACAATCGGAAGAAAATCTTTTCTTTATCGTTGAAGACAAAAGAAAACTTCGTTCAAAGATGCGACATTAAGTCGATGCCTGTTGAAAGAATGCATCGAAGTGAAAGGCTCTTAGATATTTCAAGAGTACTTTATATTCTATTTTGCAACAAAAATTTCGAACTTTTATAAGTTTATTTATCTGTACAAATATGTACAATATATATATATATACATATATATTGCTCGAAATGTATATGTGAAAGTTCGACATTTTTGTATTGCTATTGTAGTATCGTGGACAAAAGGCATAAAAGATATCGAGTAAACCATAAACATTGTTGCGAGCCGAGGTGCCGACAGGCCCATCAATGTGTCGTCGGTCCTTCAATTGAATAGTTTCGTAGAAAAATGACCTATGTGACTCTGACCACGAACGGTTGCGTAACACGTGCGTGGTGAGACTAAGACAAAGGGACAAAAGGGATACTAAGACAGAAAGACAAATTCACAGTCACTGTCAGTAGAGAAGTCAGAGGGTGTGAATCGAGAAGTCAGAGAGTGCGAGTTGCGTTGTCGAGAGAGTGTGGTCCACGTGAGAGAGAGAGAGAGAGAGAGAGAGAGAGTTGGATCCATTATAACGAGGGTTGCAAATTAACTATTGAGGTGTCTAAAGTATAATATGTTATTGCGATTAGTTCATGTTAAACAACCATCGTTTCCTGTTTAATCAACATCTGTACAATGCATTCATTCGTAAATAAATCACTGAATTATTAGTATTTCACGATACTACACTATCGTTTGATCGAAATTGCTGTCGTTTTTGATCGTGTCATGAATCTTATTTAAAGACGAAATTTAACAAATATGGTCTTTTTAAATTGTAAAGCTTCCGCGAAATACCTAGGTATCCTGCACTTTGACAGAAGAAAATTCAGGATTCCGCGTTCGCGTTATTAAGTTATCTGAGTTTCTTACGATATTTCAGATTTACTTAGCTGCATTCACACTGGCGCGCTCCAGCGCGCCGCGGCGCAGCGTCTATCGTGGTTGTAATTCCGTAGAAATAGAGATTAATTTGCAGAAATTCCGACCACGTTATCCTAAGCTCGTGGGATTCACGAAGATTACGCCGAAAATGAATGTGGTATAGCATCGGTAACCTCTACAACACGAGACACACTCTATCGCCTAGTACTTATATCGAGATTCGTTTTATTAACTTCTCATAGACAAACTAAGTGGATGTTTTATACGCAGATTTTTATTTCTTTTGAACAAAAATTCTAATATTTGACTCAAAGAACAGTTTTGTGTGAATCACAGAATCTTTTGTCGTATTACAAAATTTTTACTAAATTTTTGATCATCGATCACTTTTAGAACAGCAAAAAAGTTAGGCTTGAACAAAATTGATTCGATTAATTTAAATGTCTGACTACGTACGGCTAAATCCACTCCAATTGATAATCTGTTTGTTCGATAAAAACTTGATGGAAAAGAAATACAGAAGAGCTGAAGATTTTACGATTATTTCGAACTCTGAAACTAATATTCTTTTATTCTTCCTTGAACTTTAGCGATAAATCGGAGATACTCCTCCAAGTTTCCTCCCCGTTAAGAAACATCGAGTATTTTTCAGCGAGTTTATTTTGTACCGTAATGTTTGATTCTTTCTAGAGATATAGATAAAAAAAGAAGTACATTTCCTTTGAAGATTGATTTATCGAGAAACGTATAGCCGAACCACTGTTATATTTCCAATATTCAATAGAACACGTTCCGTAAAGTACATCGCCAATGAATCACGTTCCATTTCCTTTAACGTTCCTTTAACTCACGTTCATCCAATTGATCCTTAACGCGGGATACGCGGGATTCGCCTCATGAATAGACTCGAGTTCATGCAGAATTTTCCCTGTAACGTGCAAAATCCTTCGTGAATTGATCGAGTCCTCTAATGTATAATTCAGGATTGGTTGTAATTCGTTAAGTTATGTTTACGAACTAATTATTTTATTTGAAATTTCTATTCACTAATTTTCAATACGCATGATATTCATTTTTCATGTATCTCATCACTGTTGAATTTTCTATTTTTATCGCTGAAATATTATATTTATCACATTATCATTGGAATAGCAGCTATCTACCAATTTGTCGAATGAAATTGTCAATAAATAAATAAATAAATACAAGGAAATTCTGAGAAAAAATTGTTTGATCGACCAAACCTTCACAAGAGATTTCTACAAGCGTTCGAATACTTTTGTAAACTACTGTATACGCACCAATCGAATAAAAAATTAAACTAATATCTACAAGAAATCAAGGTGATTCAATATCGAGAGTATCTCGGAGGGTTCGACGTCGATATTTTTCCGGAGAAGCTGAAGGTGTTCCACTTGGTGGCAATAACTCTCGCCTGCAACGAACTCCCGGAGGAAACAATCTTTATCCCGAGAAAAGCCCTTTGCTCTACATTTAAACGACGAATGATAAAACGAAGCTGTTAAGAGGATAGTTCTCTCGGGGCCTCGAAAGAAACCGCTAAAAGAAACGGTCTCCGTTTTCACCGATTCTCCTGAGTACTTATCGCCGTTTGTCGACGAACCAAAAAACAGTTACACCACAACAAGCTGTAGACCGAGGGATAAACGTCGTGCCGACGAAAGAGTCGAGTTATTTGCCGATAAATGGATTAGCTGGGTGGGCGACGAACGAAACAAAACTACGCAAAACATCAGCGTCGGAAGAGTTAAAGGTTTAGGCGAGAAAAAAAGTAAAAAATAAGGCCAGAAAATGTTTCAGAACCGTTGCAAAGCTGGTAGTACTCGTTTTTTCCCTTCCGCGCTAGTTAGTCGATTTGTAGGATTTTTGTTTCGCGCACTTCCGCCCGGGATTACCGCCATTACGTTTCGCGAATGTTTTTCCTAACTCGCTTTTGTACCAAACACATACGCTAGAATTTCTAAGGGAGGAAAAGGTGTCGAGGACAGGAGAGAATACTCCGATCCTCGTGTTTCAAAGCAACGGATATCGTTTAAAGGAAAGAGAAAGATCAGAGTTCTAACATTTAACAGAATCTTTTGGCTAAAGATACTTCCAATGATACTTCCAATATTGCTATCTTTGCATCAAATTAACCCCAAGCGTAGCTCGAAGGCGTTCACCATTCGATGACTATACAAAGATGGTCGAAGCTTTAGAGTTGAAGAAAATTCTAAAGGAAACGTGCTACGTGAGTGCTCGAAGGAAAAGTATCCCTTACAATCTCGTAGATGGCCTCGATTTTTGATAGAGGTCATCCTCTTTCAGATCTGAACTTAGTCTGGAATAAAAGTTGCCATAAAAATATCCAGAAATAGAAGCTTTTCCACTTCTCGGGGTAAGCCCACCGAAGGACATTTGATAGTCTTTTTAACTATTCATAGTTCGCTCGAAATTCCCCTCCGGTCGTGTACTTTAGCTAGAGGCAAGTATGGTTGGAGTTAAAAAGGGTGATTTTTAAAACGTTCCTGACCCAGAACTACGGGTTATTTGCGATACACGGTTAATAGTTGGATCAATTAGCGACCAAAAGCGATGAATGAGCTGCTCGTCGATAGCAAAGCCACACGTTGACACGAAAGCGGCGACGTTTCTATTACCTTGGTCTCGCCTGTCGCAACCGTAAACGTCCGGATTGCAGATAGCAACGCCCCTGGAGGAGTTTTCTTCCTTGAGGAAATTGATAACTCCCCGTTGCACTGGACGCGGCGATTTTTCAACGACAAGAGGACAGTATCTCGCCTACCGTCCTTGCGCGGCTGCCGATTAATGCTCGCGTTCCTTTTAATTAATTATGCAAAAGAATGAAACGGAGATGGATAGTAGCGACCTGGATTCTTGAAACCCTATAAATAACACTCGGAAGGAACGAGCGGTTCGAAGTAACGGGAAAAGGGTGGATTTGGTGGAAATTGTTCGTGAAATGAAGATACATGGAGGATAGTGTTTTTCTTTACGCCCGATGTATTTTTTCGATACATACTATTTGAATTTCCCTAGATTACGGTTCTTTCGTGTTATTTCCTAAGAAAAAGAAAATTGAAAATCTCAATTGGATTTTCTTGTCTAGGGGACACGGACAAAGCTGAAGGCTGACTGTGGTCGTTCGATTTCTCTGCGAGTGTGTTGACTATAGAGAAATAAAACTTTCCGGGATGTCTCGTCACGATTGTACTCCTTGAAATCTTGTTTTCATTTCATGGAGGCATAGCCGGTTTAGGCGAGATGCCTTTGTTCACCGTTTGATCAGGTTTACGAACAAGAGAATCGACTTTCGTACGCAGAGAGAGAGAAACACCTCAACGACTAAGTTTTATTACAGCCTGGGATAGCACGAGACATTTTCTTCCTCGACAAGAAGCAGCGTTAATTTCACTCAAAGTACGAATGGTATCAGATGCAGAGCTGGGTTAAACCCTTTGTACTAGCTCCCAGACTTCTAAACGAAACTTCCTAGCTGTAACCAATATGCACAGTACACGTGCATTTATATACATGTTGCTAGCCCTTGACATGGTCCTACATGCGGCCTCTCTTAGTTTGGAAGCATCGATCAGCAATTAGTAAACGAGTTTGCTTCTCCTCTCGGCTCGCAAGAGAACTCGAAGAATTCGCTGTTAGGCGCACGATGGACTCTCAGGATGCAAATTGCCCGTGTCGAGCTATCCAAAACCGCTTTTATCACTTTATCGCGCTACAATAAATGGTATGATTTAATAATTATTGCGCTATGGTTTAAAGTATATGTCGGGAAAAAGGACGAAAGATATATATTTCGATAATTAATTAGGATTATTTTGTGGGATTTAATAGGAGACGTAAAAGATTGGTTTGCCGATATAATAGGAGGGCACTTGTCCTTCGTACGAAAAGAATAGCAGGGTCAGCAGTTTCTAAGTATATTGGCATGGAAAGGTGAATCTTGATCGCGAATTCCGCCCACCGTGGCGAAATCGATATTTAACGAACCACTCTGCTCTGACCGATCGTGTCTGACACATTGAACGTCGATTGATTTCCAGGTGCTATATTCACTCATGACCAAAAGGATAGCAGTACAGAGTTGGCCTTCAAGTATGCCGTGTACAAGATCAACAAGGAAAGGCTTATCCTGCCGAAGACGACGCTGGAGTACGATATACAATACGTGCCAAAAGATGACTCCTTCCACGCGTCGAAGAAGGGTGAGTGATCCATCGAATAAATATCTTTTTAATTCTCTCTGATTTCTAAATTGTAAGTTTCTAAGCTATACAGTAATGTGTGCTTATGTTTCTTTGTAATTCATTAGTAAGTAGTTACTTTGTAAGTAATTAGAATATTTCAGGATCTGAAATAAAACGGCTTATGTCATTTTTCGTTGAAATGCTCTGCCCATTACGGATTATCTTATTCAACTTGTAGTATACATTTTTCCATAGTAAAATTTAATATCCACTGCCGCGTTGATCCTCCTACTCGTCGGCATTGCTTTGTATCTCGTTACTTAAGGACGACAAAATTCAAAACGCCGGAGGAATGGATAGGAAGAGATATTAAAGGCAACGTGAAAATTGTTTCCAAGCGTAAGCCGATGCCTTCAGGAAAATTTATCACCACGGCGTTATAATAAGTTGACCAAAGGTAATAGCTTTGGTCGTGGTATCGTTATTAACGTCGCATGCAAGTTATTTCACTCTTATCGACTGGAAAATTTACATTATCGATAATTAATTTTACGGTATATTTTATACAACAATGTTTCTTTTAAAACAAGCTTTATCTTTTTCAACTATTTAACTTTTCTCCGATTGTGATTCATGTAATAAAAACCAAAGTCGAAATCATGTTAGAGCATAGCAGTAAAAAGGAATTGTAAGATATATAGCCCTATTTCACGTAATTATTACGACGGCACATGCATCTATTCAGTCTTGTTTTACGATGTCACCGAATTTACATCCTCTGAGTCTTGTCTTTTCAAGAAAGAAGATGTTATCTGTGACTTTGTTGCACTGATAAATATCAAGGTATCAATAAATCAGGGTATCAAACGTGATAGATCAAATAAAAGGAACATTCCGTCGTTGTAGACCTTTGGAAAATCCACGGTGAAATTTAGTATTTACCGGGTAATCCGTCAGCTGTGCCGTTTTCATCGCGCTACGTGTCCCACGTAAATGTAGTCTCTGTAGAAAATCAGATCAGTGGATTTACTCTTTTTCTTTCTGCTAAATCGTCTACCGTCCCGTGCAGCAAACAGATGGATCAAGTTCCAGATCGATTTCACTCTAGCCGAATTATTTCATTCTGATTTTCCTTTGTGTAACAAAATAGTAGCTATTGATTAGTATCCGCTGTATTTTCCCTCTTGTTTCTTTAAAAATTGAATTTTGAAATGTGAAAAATGAAACATTAGCTGTTTCTATATCACAGATTCGCTAAAATTGAAAATCGTTGACAAAGCAATTCCGGACTTCCTCGGTCAACCAAAAAATCTAACATACGGATTATCTATACAAAGTACCAGTTGGTCCATGGCCACAAGCCAGCAAACGCTTGTTCCACAACAGCCGTGATTTTTCTTTCGATGTCGACAATGACTGTTGCAGAAGCCCTCTTTCAGCATCATAGATTCTAATCACTTTTCAACTTTGGCAACGTCACGAAATACCTTCGACTCTGTCGTATCTTCAGTCTGTTTTCGATGACGATGAAAATATAATTTTCTTATCCAAATTTTATCTTTCAATTATCGGTCTAAAAAAATCCGTTATCAAATCTAAATCCGATTAGCATGTAAAAATGTTTCCAAGCGAAACAGTGCCATGCTCGGTGAGTTATTGTTCGACAGTTGGTTTCCTATTCACCCAGGTTTATGAGTCTTTCTTTACTGTCGACAATGAGTCCTCTTACAAAATTCCTCCTTTCCAGTAACTTTACAAAATCGCCATCACCAATCTGTTTTCGATAACGATAAACACATATTCTCTTTAACTTAATGCGAAATCCGAACATCATTGGAAACGGTATCGAGGTTAAAACCTTCTCACGTGAGAAATCTGTCGAAACGAAACGGTGTCATATTCGAAGTTACTGCTCGAAGATTCCCCCGACAGTTGGTTTTCCATTCACCGGGTTCGAGCTCTTCCGCTTACGAGGTCTTTTATCGTTTCATCCGCCTCTTTTAAACGACATCACTTCGAGCTTGGTATCGCTAAAGACAGGCCTGGAGATACGGTTTTCCACAAAACCGCTTGTAAGGCTCTCGAGAACAAGCGAACAACGCCGCGCCGACCTGCTACGGCCACGGTTGTATGCATGCAAATGCGCACACCTGCCGCCGAGATGAACCTTGTAGAACCGTTTGTTTCGCGTAAAGCGTTATCTGCTCCTGGCCGTGGGCGTTTTTATGTTTTTACGGTTATGTGCATACGTGCCGGTAAACGGTGACCGGTTATCGGTAGCAAAACCGATACACTTCGCGCTGAGAACGAGTCGAATTCGCTGGTCTATTCGATTGTCGTGCCTCGGTGGCGGTGTTATTAGAAAATTACGGAAAATCGAGTCTCGCGCAACGAATTTCAAGTAGCTCGAGGAATACACGTGAAATTGATGATTATTATAAGAAACGAATAGAGCCTACGTTAGAAGGAGATTCAACAAATCAATCGATTTAAGAAAGAGAAATCTGCTGGCTATGTACTTATACTACTATAGCTGTTTTCAAACACTGGAGGAATTTTTATTGAAACGAATTTTCCGCAAGCACTCGTCTTATTTCGATATGTGTGATACATACATTACAACTTCTTATCTAGCCTCTAATATTTCAATATTTAAGATTTTGGGTTATGAGGAAAATATAGTTCCAAAGAAGAAATTTAAAGGACCTAACAGAAGGGTTCAAATAAAACAGGACACAAGATTGCTAGGTTGACTTACCGACAAGTCTCGAATAAGATAAATTAATAAGAAACAGTTTAACAATAGGGTTAGATAGGACCATTTCACATTTTACAAGAGACGAGTATCTTTTCTTGAAATAAGTTCTTAGATTGTAAATGCACAATTAGATTTTGATACGAAAATGAAGTTACGTACGCTGTACACAGACAAATGGTAACGAACGTAGTACAATGAACGTTTGGATAAAGCAGAAGAAAGCGGGACTTGGTACAACGTCACGTCTTGTCACGTGTTCGAGAGCATCTCTTGAGGTCTCTGTTCTCGATGCCTTGCACGAATAAAGACCCTCCACGGTTGCTTCTCAATCTTCAATCTTCCGCACGGAGCCTTCTCGGCCGTGAACATGTATATTCGCATCTTCTTCTAAGAGAAACTCGACCGTGAACCATTTTACGTAACTTATGCGCATCTATAGTGTCTTATAAATATGCCGTTAGAACCGTGGAGAACTGAGTTTCTGGCGCGCATGTAATTTCCCCTTTGAGGAGCTCTGGTATATTGCAAAGGAATATTTTTTAACTTTCACTTTCTCTTTCTTTTCGCGAGACGTTTTACGCTCGATACTAAACAGATGTGCTACAAGCCCAGGCACATTTTCCAAGAGTCATATACAGTCGCCCCGGAAAGTACGTTAATTATCTTTCATTTAAACTTTTACCGGGAACGTTACCTTACTTTGAGGGGCGATTATATCTTGTCGGCAACTCGTCCGCACACAAGTTGACAGCGCCTGTAGGGAAGATCCCGTACAGTTACCAATGTTCCCTGGTCACGTTCGCACGCCCATTTCAAAAAAAAAAAAAAAAAAAAAACGTGCCGAGGACGAAATGGAATGGAAGTGCGAAACCATCGCTTTTTGTTAGAATTTCATCTTGAAGTTAAGATCAATAATCTGTGGAAGACACAATGTTTGTGTTGAAATAATATTCAGTGATGTTTATTAAACAGAACTACAGAACCAAATGTGTATAAGCAAGTGATATAATTAACAACGTATACAAGAATTGTTGATTGTTGGCCAGTTACTCTCAGACTAGACTTAGGTAGTAACCCATGATCCCTTAAATACTTTGAACCCCATTCTCTATACAGTAACGAGTATGACCTGTGTAAGTGTCCTGTTCAAATGCCTGTGTGGGTGTCTGTGTAAGGGTACTTATGCCTATGCGTGAAATATCATTGTATTCCAACACTTTTAAATTTTCATTGCTGTCAGACAGCCTTCGCCGTGAATGCATAGCGAGGCTAAGTCAACCTCGAATTTAGTGTAAATAAATCAGTCAAACACAAGCATTTAGTATTCTTCCTTTTGTGTGAAATGGTCCCTCGAGAAGGTTTTTATTAGTCAGTATATAAGTCGACAAATATGCCACAAAGCTCGATACAAGTCAACAACGAGCATAGCCGTACATAGAATCTTATAAACATTGGTAATCTCTGTTAAACCATCGCTTAAATGAAGAACATATTTTGTTCTTTCTTTAACGTTGAAATAGTCGAGTAATTAACTTTTCTTCTGTTTCGTTTCCTCGTGAAAAATATACCTTCGACTGTTCTCTCGTTGGTTCGAGGCAGAGACCGGAAGCTAGCAGTCGCGCCACCGCGAAATCTGCAAATAATGGAGCCTACGGCTACTCTCAAAGGTTTGAGGCTGGGATTAAACCGAGCGGATTTGGCGATCGTATTTCAAAGCCGGGTCAACGACGTTCGTGCAGCCGCTGCTCTTTTCGCGATTTAAGCTTCGCTCTGAACAGCATCTGCGACCCTGTCGTGGCGGAATCGTGCTATCGCCGATGCTATTCCGCTTCGTAATTCTCTACATATACTGGTTAATCGAAAATCAACATCTGAATCCTATAGTTCGGCCAACGATTTCTAGATTTCCACAGTTTTAGCTTCAGATTAATATAAGTTTGTACGATGTTAAACGAAGGGTGTGAAAGGTACAGTATCGAGAACAGATCAGTGAATTTTATATTTTAACAAGTGTTATTTTGTTTAACAACGATTTTTAGCTTCAATCTTTTCTGTAACTTGTAATTCGTGGCATGTTTACCAAAAAGAAGGGGGAGATTTTAGAAGGAAAAAGCTTTTCGTTTCCTCACGTTACCGCAATGTTGCTCTTTTATCGTAACGCAAACCACAGAGAACGAACGGACGACTATAGTATCGTTTTTCTTTGGGTTTTGTTTCCTTTCCTTTTATCAGCAAACTTAACTTAGACGTCACAAAAAACGCTATTTTCGTTGCTTTTTCCCTTGCGAAGATTTTTACCGAAAGTCGATATTGATTTCTCAATTCTTTTCTTTTTGATTAATTACAATTTTCTTTCGAATTTTTTCAAGAAATTTGCAACTAACGATATTCCAAAACTAGATTGATAATCTGATTTTGTGTCTTGGAGAATCAATATTAGAAATAAGGCTCCAATAAAGTCAAGTCCATTGATATCAAATTCCGATCGAACTAGTTTGATTTGGATTTGTGACTTCGACAGTCTTGGCATCTAGCATTCTTGTTATCAAAATTTACTCCCGCTATGGCACTCGACGACGTGCATGGAGAAATCGCTTTATCGACAATTTTCGAATTCATCTTGTGTGCACTCTTGCTCCGAATGGATACGTCTCTTTCGTCAGTTGATTTCACTGGGTATACAAGGAGAAGGTAAGCGAAGAGCGAAGAAAGGATGAACAGAGCGAACTTGCAGAGCAGGTACAAAAGGAAGGGAATATTTGCTCTTTGCACAAATTCACCCGTGTGTCTTCAGGCTGTGGCAAATAAATTTTTCTTCTAGCGTAATGAAAATCACCGATTTTTAAGTTTTCGTAGCATTTTTCTAGATTTGTAATACTTTAAGGTATTTTCACATTTTTGGAGATTTAAGTGATATTTTCATATAGTTCTCATTGTGATTTCTCTGGTACAAATTTTATACCTTAATCGTAGTACTTTTAATAACAACTGTATTGAAATTTGAATTGAAACTTTTAACACTAGAACTACCGATAGTTAACACGAAGCTGTTTCTACCACAATCAGTCAAAATGGCTGGTCTTTAAAAATACGTATAATAGAATATTTTTATAGTTTTTTCGATTTATTACTTTCTTACAGAAGGAATTCCATGTCATATAGTACATTTTTGATAATATTAATTTAGCTGGGATCATGATTCCTAAACGAGGTTTGACACATTTATAAAATTGTAGCACCAGTCCTTTTGGCTGGTATTTCTAGTGATAGCATCTAGCGATCTAGCGATCGATCCGAAATTTTCCTAATAATTGATATTGTCGTATCGAATGATACGCAGTGAAAATTTTAAAAACGTGTGGGAAGTTGTAGGAAACGAGGAAATTGGTTAATTGGAATTCGATAAACATAATACAATAAATACATAATACAAAACAATAATAATAAACATAATACAAAAAACAGGACCCTTTTACATTTCGATAAGTACCAGTCATTTTGAATTATAAATGGCCTTGATACAAAATTATTTTCAGTTTGAATACATAAAGACAAAATAAAATTCATTATATTATTCTTTTAGTTATCGTTACGAAAGTCATTACATATTACATCATTGCGGAAAAAAAATATAACATGAAGTAGGAATTTTAAAATAAAATTGTAAAACCAGGCAATTTGACGGGTGTGGTAGTTCTAGTGTTAATAGAGAAATGACAAGTTCCAGCTGAGGTGATATGGGGTGTAGTGCAGTAAATAATCACTCGGTGTTTAGGTCAACAATATATTTATTAACAAGTGTCTTCTTTTGATCGCGTCGCGTATCGCTCTCGGTTTCGTTAGTTGATCTCGCTGCGCGGTTAGAACTTGACCTTATCGCTTCCTGGTTCAAACTTAACTGTCGATCGGATTCGATTCTTTTCTTTTTGTCGCCCCTCAATATCCCCACTATCCACGTGTTTGTTAGACATCCGCGACCGTTGCCACGCGCGCCTTCTTCTCGAACATTCGGCGGAAGAACCTTTGGGATAATTGATGGCTCATTAGGCACTTCGCTTCGGCGATATACATTGTTGCTGAGTGCCGCTACAGAGCAAAGAAAAAAAAAAAAAAAAAAGAAAAAATACGATGTGATGTAGAAAGTAATAGAAGAAAATTCCGACGATGGAAATAGCAGTACGAACGCACAGAGAAAAGAATTTCAACGCTTAGAAGAAGCATAACAAGAATAGCAGGTAAATAACATCAACAATTAATAACATACTACACGAGTACTAAAAAGAAAATTTTAAAGAGCCAGGATAAAGATACCTGAAGGGGAACCAGGATTGAAAACAATAAGTAACGCCATAAAGTTGAAAGACAGACGTCATAGAGACATTGATATAACATTGGGAAAGTAGAGTAGAAAGTTCTCAGATGGTGTGATATTGATTTCACGGCAGGCGAAGAGATTTAACGCACAATTACTCTGATTGAACGAGGTTGCTCTAGTGGTCGGGGGTTGGTCTGGAGAATTGGCGACATCAAAGGACAAACTGGCACTCGCCACCTCGTTAAGGGAGTTGAAAGGAGAGCCAACAAGGGCTGGACACATCCACGGAAAGGATACACGGTTCCATGTGCGTCTGCAACGGCCGCGAGTCATTGTTATCTGCTTCCAGTATTTCTCGCCGGTTCGTCCGCTTCGAAGTGAACGTTCTCCTCTCTATCGGCTAACTACGTTTCATCTTGGTGAAACTGAGCATTACCAGCAAATTGTTACTTCAAATACGTCTCATTCTTGATTGAATTTAACGGTGTTTTAGGGATTTTTATCGCGGTGTTTCTGAATGACCGGTTTGAGATAGTGAGCGGCGTAATTGGGTATATTGAAACAATTTAAAAATATAAGAGCATGATGCAACAAGATATAACACGATACGACACGATACGTTTGTAGTAAAAAGAGAAAATAATCATTTTGCTATGGTATCGCATAATAAAACTCAGAAATTACTTGCAAAGTTTGTTAATTTTAAAGTTACATGGCACTCGCTATGCAGATGATTTTACTTGCAAATTAAAAATGTTTCTATTATAAGACTATAACAAGCATTGAGCATAACCGTTATCGTTTAGATAATAACCTACTGCAAGGTTCACCCAAAGACAGTTTGTTATAATTCGCATCGGTTTTCAACTGAGGCTATTCTTGCTTTCAAACAAAGAATGGGAAGTGATTCTCATCCACGCAACGACTAGACCGGAACAGACTGAATAGTCGATTGTAACCGATTAACGCTCGAGGAAATTCAGTGAAAAAGATTGTACATCGACATTTTAATGAATCTTCGTTTGTGAAACTGGCATGTAATTTTAACCATAGAATAACAAGCGACTGACACTGAGTGTGATAGACACTCATTTCGTGCTAATTACAATCGTATATTTTCGAAGTTATTTTCAAGCAATTTCTCGTATTAAACCCGTATGTACCGTATTTTGAATAAAAATTCTAAAATATCATTTTCAAAAATTCCTAACAAGCTCTATTTTAAGAACCTTCGAATTCATAATTACGTAAAGGTTAGTCAAAGTATTCTCTAAAAATCGGACAATGTTTGCTATTAGTGCAGTTTCGTTTGACAAACATTTCTTTAAGAAAATATTTCTGTGAAGTACTCCGCCACAATTTCCTATATTCTTCCGGGTTTTAGACAGATTTCTTGACAACGAACAGATGGGGTATCATTTTAAAAGTCCAGAATTAACTGCGTATCCGAGTCTGTCATGTTTTTAAAAATTGAACTAGCTCGAAATGCGTAGCGTGTCTGGTATCAACCAATCGTAAATCGATCCTCGTCAATAGTCACGAGTCACCTGTTACGTTACGAATAATATCTAGCGTGGATTTATCGCTTAACCTTCATTCCTGTTCAATCAAACTGGCCGTAAGCTTCTGACGCAGTGCGAATTTTCTTCGTAGTAGAAAATCAACGACGCTGTTCGTCGGAAAGAAAGAAGGGAGGAAAAAAGAAGCGGGTGCAACGTCCGAGAAACGTTGGAAACTTGAAAGTTTCGATATTCTTGTGGTTCTCTTGGTAAAATACGACTGTCGATTTTGCAAGTTGTACCGGCGTTACTGGGAAAAAGAAGGGAATATAACCGATAGCCAGTGACCAAGCATAGCATCTGAATTTTTCCAGACTATATGATGCTTCTTTCGTTTTTATACCTCAACCAAACATAAATTCGCTAAACCTCGAATGTATTCACTTATTTTGAAAGGAATTTACGATCGTTGATCTGATTTCAATTGTTTTGTATTCATATATACAACAAGGGCGAGAAGATGTAAAGCGCAGTAGAATAAACTGGAATTGATCAGACGAGTAAAGTTCAACCTCGAAGAAGGAAAGACTATCTCAGCTTCTATTTTCCACCTAAAACCTCGTAAATTCTTCGGGTTAAGCGTAACCTTTGAGACGTTGAATTTCCCACAGCATGCTACTTTCTGATGGTTTTATTCGGTTCAAAGAGAAAGTTAGAAGGTCAACGAATGGAAAGCGAAGCTCCGACGAAACACGGGTGAACATTTGTCGATACCAACGGCGCACGCATGACGCGATTTGTTAAGGAGATTAAGGTCTTTTCCTTTTGTCGTTGATCGGGTTGTCGTACAGAAGTTTTCAGATTTTTAACTTCTTCTATTCCCTTTCAATACTTTACCTTGAAAGTAATATTACCTTTTCTTTTTACACGATTTTATTTCTTCGACTGCTTTCCCAATATTGACAACAGAAATATCTGTACATATGATGTTATTCCTTTCGGACTTCTTTAGCTCTAAATCCATAAAGCTTTCATTTTTTAATTTTATTAAATTTATCATTAACCTAGAAGCTTTTAAAAAATCATTCCGCAGCATATTGAAATCAACAACATATTGGAGTTTAAAATTGTACTTTCATAGAAGACAGGATATACTTACCGTATCTTTCACCTGTGGCCTTCAGATTCACAAAAATTTTCTGTGCCAAGTACTCGAACGTTTTCGTGAACTACTCTCTGTCAGAGAATAAATAATTCGACCATGTAATACAAGTGCATCGCATTTTCATTCTCACGTGGTTTTCGACCCCGTTAATCTGGCAGATAAAAAATGAAAAATTGAATAATTTTACTATCAAGTCATCTTGCCAAAAGACGTGACTACCCAATCCTTGGTGACTGAGGAGATCGATGCTCATGCCATTTAATTGCCGGCCCCCTTAACTATCCTTGCGTCGTTTCTAACCTCCAAGGTGACCTGAACCTGTCGTCGATAATGTAATTACCAGGGGCAGCGGTTAAAGGCAAATTAACCGGAAGTTTATCCTCTGACCCTAAGCCCTGCGGGTTAATTAGCTGGTCCGAATTAAGAGACGACTGAGTGGATTCGTACCTTGAGAAAAATATATCAAATGTAAGAGACTTCGGGAAATGACTGCACCAGGTATTATTCGGCGCTTTTAATAAAATTTCGCGATGAATGGAGAAGGAAAGTATTCAATTCACATTCGCTTATTCATGTGCATTTCATTTTAATGTGATTTGGAAAAATAGCGGAGCAACGATAATAATTGTGATAATACAATTTATGATAGAAATTTAATATTATTTCTAAAAACAAAAATTTCAATAATTCCAATGATTCTATTATAAATTTAGGGGAAATACTAAATATAATACCGGAACACAAGATCCATCGAGTCTGCTATCTGGTTTGTAGCGTAATAAACAATTATACACGGCATCTACGTTCTTGTTGACTATTCGATATTTATAGAAGAGATAGTCGCCCAACGAAGTCGCCTGAAGCAACCACGACCCGCCAAACAGGTATTTTAAACTTCGAGCGGATCTATAAACTTGTTCATAAATGTGAAGCTTCCTAAGTACTCGCACTTGAACCTCTATAATGGCAGCCTTTTGGTCGACCAGTCGTGCTCGTAAGAAAAACCACATTTCTCGCCTTCAAAAACAGTCTCCGATACATCTTTCTTTCGCTATTCTTCGGTGTTACATTTCGAAAACTTCTTCCTCACATATTTTATATAAAAGAGGAAAACAACTTAACGTGTGACAAAATCGATGCTATCAAGAATAGCAACCACGACAATGAAGTTTCAGGCAAAAAAATCGAGATTTAATTAAAAACTTTAATTAAACCCGCTCCCTGGTCCAAGTCTCTAAAGATTCTACCCCCTCGTATCCTGAAATACTTGGATCGTTCATACGACAAATCGCTATTTTGAAAATACGGACGGCTACTGGCCCATGAATTTTTTAAATTAATGCAGTCGATGTTCGCGTTCAACGTAGGATATTAATTTTCCATCCAACGTTGAATTTTCCACGGTAAATGCAATGTGTTTCGCGTAACGCGCACGATTCTCTTTCCTCCAAAATAAATAAAGTAAACTCCGTTGTTTTAGAAATGAAAACATAAAACGTATGGGCCAAAGGCTACGAATTGCTATCAGATTCCAGCGTATACGAACATGGCAATATAAATGTTGCGTCAAAGGTATTTTCGCGTATCATGGGAATACTTAAGGATGGCGCTACGTAGAGCTTCCGCTTTGCAGCGGGAACAATGGCGATCTCGTTACTTTTAAACAGCGTTAAAGCCTATTTTTAAAAGTCTCCACGGCGCTTGAAGGCGGTCCGTTTTCATCTCAACTCGCGTAATTTCTACTCCGTATCTCACGCGAATTCCTTTCCGCTCTTCCTTAATACGTTGTATAAGTTAGCTCTACACAAAGTGCACCGAAACAGGCATACTTACCTAGGAAACCGGTAAATGTTCTCTTTATTGGGGAATAAAGTTCGCCATTTCGGCAACTATCGTCTTGTAGCGTCTCTCGTTACGAGAACCATCATTTTGTATCGCTCCTCGTTAAGAGAACCATTATCCTTAATAACATTATCATGTGGTGGATTTTATTCTGCATGGACCAAAATGCATAGTGTTTTTAAATTAAAATGATTAGAAGTATGATTAGAAATAGTCATAAGATGTACGAGAGAATTGAAAATTTGGTGTCTCATCATCTTCGTGTCTCGTTTATATCTCGTTTATTCTATTGTATTCGTTGTCATCTTTAAATTTTCAGCAATCACCAGATCTGATAAGATTTCCACAGTATCTACACGATTACCTTACAACAACCTCATTCTTTATATATCTCTTTCTTTTATGGACTTCGTTGTTCTTTTCATACTTTAACAACAGTTATCTCGCCTATTGCTGTACTAAACAAGGAATGGTAGGTTTTAAGTATTTCACTATTACTCACTTTTTATTCTTGGTCGAACCTCTGCTCGTCGCTACCTTTATTCATCGCCAGACATTTCTCTGTCAGTCGTTTTCACTTATTCACAACCGCTTGCGGCACAATCGTCACTTCAAAGGATACGCTAATGGAACGGATATTAAAAAATAAACGGAATATGTCTACCTCGGAAATGAAAACAGCCACAGGCCTCGCGATTTGAGTTTTCTTCTCCGCCAACTTTTAACGACGATTACGTGATTAAACCACACATTAGCCCCAACAAGCCAACCAGTTCATTAATTCTTCAAGCCAGCTGTTCATTTTTCTTGTTGTAAGTTCCTGTTCGTTTGACAAATTATTCCTTCGGTTGTCACAGTTTTCCTGGAAAATGTAGGAAGGGAATTACATTTTAGCAAAACAGTCATCACGCGTATATTGCTGGTCTGAAATTTAGAATTAGCAGCTATTTTATAAAAACCAAAAATTAAAAAAAAAAAAATGAAAAGGAAATCTATCGAAGCGAAGAATCTAGTTACAAAATTTATACGAAAAGTTATAACCGTATATATATGTCGGAGATGAAAGAACATCGGGGCCTTTCTTTTTGAATGTTTGGGAAGGTCCCAATACTTTAGTCCAGACTTTTTATCATAGCTGTATTTATATATAGCTGTATTTATATATATACTGAGAAATAGTTATTTATGATTTAATCCAAGTATGGGTGCCCGAGATTTATGACAGTGGGCTTAGGCTCGAAGTGACATAATGGGTCGCTGAACGTAGCCACGGTCACGGGAGGAACGTGTACCTAACAGTGGTATGGAGTAATTAAATAGCTCGCCTTAAAAACAAAGATTGCTCCGAGAGGTACTGAGAGGTAGAGAGAGGAGTATATAAGGGCAGTTCTACTTGAACTAAGAGGCAGTCACATAAGTTCTACTTGTACTGTGGACAAGTACGTTGAGTCACACCCGAATCGCGGATTAGTAAGTTGAGTTCGACTTAGACTGTGGAAGAAATCGTATTCGTCATCCCGTTGATCGTGGATTCGTTATCGAGTCTAAGATCATTGCCATTCACATCCCGAATATCTAATTACCACGGTTACTTGTCAAATTCTGTCACAATCATAATTGTACTAGTAAATATCTTCATTCTTGCATAACAATTATATCTAATCCAAAGAAAGATTCATTACACGCCCCTAACCCTAATGTTAACCCGACATATATAATAACGTATTATTATTATACCATATTGTAGTATCGTGGACAAAAGGCCTAAAAGATATCGGGTAAACCATAAACATTGTCGCGAGCCGAGGTGCCGACAGGCCCATCAATGTGTCGTCGGTCCTTCAGTTGAATAGTTTTGTAGAAAAATGGCTTAGGTGACTCTGGCCACGAGTGGTTGCGTAACACGTGCGTGATGAGACTAAGACAAAGGGACAAAAGGGATGCTAAGGCAGAAAGACAAATTCACAGTCAGTGTCAGTAGAGGAGTCAAAGGGTGTGAATCGAGAAGTCAGAGAGTGCGAGTTGCGTTGTCGAGAGAGTGTGGTGCACGTGAGAGAGAGAGAGAGAGAGAGAGAGCGAGCGTGTTGGATCCGTTGTGATGAGAGTTGCAAATTAAGCTATTGAGTTGTCTAAAGTATAGTACATTATTACGATTAGTTCACGTTAAACAACCATCGTTTCTTGTCTAATCAACATCTGTACAATCCATTCACTCGTAAATAAACCATAATTAATTGTTAGTATATTCCCGATACTATAAAATTTCAAAAAGCATATTGGCTTTGACGGTCATATGAATAATCATTGACGCGTAGGTTTCGGGATACTGAACATTAACGTTTATATGCAAGAATTATACGGCCAAGTTAAAATATTGGCCAACGTTTTAACGCACCAATAAATCCATTGTTATATTTATTCTGTAACTTTTTCAAACCCATCTGCATTAAATTTGTTACAGATACATAACGTATTTAGATGTTTGTATTC
Organism: Bombus fervidus; assembly: GCF_041682495.2. NCBI lineage: Eukaryota > Metazoa > Arthropoda > Insecta > Hymenoptera > Apidae > Bombus > Bombus fervidus. Next base: position 4,594,352 of record NC_091524.1, read on the forward strand.
ATATAATATACAACAAGCTTCGAATAGAAAGAAATTGCTCGATACCGGCATAATTCAAATATAATGACCGCGATTGCGTCTCGAACGTGAGCGCATTATCTCGTCCACGGAGAATTCATTTACCGTTGGTTTCCGTTCTCGCTGATCTTCTTCTCTGGGTCGTAAGTAATCGAAGTAACATCCAGACAGAAAGCTTTATAAATTCCGACTCCGTTGTGATTCGTACGACGTAACTAGTTTCACGGAAAGGCGCGCAACGTAACATTGCCGACGAGATATTCCGCGTGGGTAATATGTCGTCAGACCGGAAAACGATAATAGACATCGGATCGTTTTACCGATGAGGCGGCGCACTAAAAGTCACGACCGGATGCCACAGCAAGTAGATAAGTCCTTTATAACCAGACGTTCAAAACGGCGCAAGAATTGCTTTAGCTTCGTAGAAAAATCAGTGAGGAACTCGTTGAAAGGGTTATTTCTTCCGTTTTCCTTGGACTTACATCTTCTTCGACCGTTTTAATGCATCAGACTACTTTATTTCTTTTTTATTAATATTACTTTTCCCCTCGTTCCAATCGTTTCAAGTTTTTACGAACTTCCATACTCTCCTCGTTGATACAATTTTCCAATCCTTTATATCTGGCACAACACGATTATAATACCTAATTTGTACTACTTATAGTGGCCTCGTGTCGCGCTCTTCTCATATTTTACTACTGGAAGAATTCACTGAACACGTTGTTTCATCTATTTAGATCTGTTACGCGAAACGTTCAAAATTTCGTTAGCACTGTTCTGAGATTCGATTATCATCGTTACATTGGTAAAGTTTGAAACAAATCTGAAAGTGTACATAAAATCAGTAAGCCTGTGTAAATTGCACGTTACAACGATTGGTTCTAAGGTCGTAAAGTCACGAGCAAGATTGAATTCCGAAACCGGTTCCAATCCCAGTTATACAACACGTGTCCTACACAATTCGAACTGCAATGTAGGCCAGGTGATAGCTGCCTGTTCTCAGCGAGACACACGAATCCAAATTCTTGCCCTGTGTATTCTATTAACTCGCAGGCATAAGGTAAAGTAACTCGCACACCGATTGAGGTTTGAAAGGCACTATAGTTGGCTAACTTAGGATCTGAATAGCACCCGGACAGTCTGTAACAACTCGTCGCAATTGAGGCAAGATAACACCTGGAGTATGCCATTCGGCTACCCTACGCGTACTTCTCCTCTTTGTGCATCGTGCTCCAAGAGCCAGACACAGAATGATTTTACAAGCACTACGATCTCCAGTACTATGTTTAGCCGGGTGTTAATTTGATAATAACCAGACGCTTTAATTAATACGTATTTAGCAACGTTACGTCTACTAGAATCCAAGGTATCTGACGTGGATCCTTGTTTTCAATTGTACTTACATATATTGAATCATCTGTTAATTTAATTATTAATTTGAAAACCGATCGATCATTTACCAAAAAATGTTCTACGATAACACAATTCTAAGCTCCTTTTTCCTTAAAATCTTGAATTTTATACACAACATATAGCGATTCCAAACTTTTTGTAATTTTTTTGTAACTTTCACTTCAACTAATTACGTAACATTAGTTTTACGTATAAAGAATATTTGATTCAATTTGGGATATGAGCGAGAGGGAGAGTAACGTCATTATCGGTAATAATCGACATTCCTGGTGTCCGTGGAACAATTTCCAATAGCCATAAACGAATACCACGGTCATGTGTTCGGCTTAGCGAGTCGTTAACGCCGCATTAACATCGTTCTCCGGTCATCTACACGTTCCCGATCTTAATGGGTCGCTGGCGCTCCTCATCTCGCCGATTTCTCTCTGTAATGATTCATGGAACGAACAAGCGTGTCGGAATTACCAACAGATCGCCAAGTAGATATGCGAATTTCTCTAACGATCATCAAATGAGGCAATCAACTAACAACCTCGTCTATATTTTGTTTTATAATAATCTCATGTATAGTTTAACTGTTCGCTTTTTTACAACGGTAAACCACCGTAAAACTATTGTAGAAATGAGGGAAAACTTGAGCTTCTAAAAATCCTACAAATTGATTGCTCTACTTTATTCCCATTTCCTTTCCCCTTGTCTGGATTCTTTTCTCTAGTTTGAAAGACCACTTCCGCTTTCATTTCCTTCCATTACGAACTTTACTTAATATCCAATCATCTATCTTGAGTTTTCACTTCTCTTCTCTACTTCTACTACACTGTCGTCGTTAATATATACATATTAACAACAATATGTGTTGTTACACACATTACGTACATTTGTTGTTAGATATTTATACATGTTACTATAAAATTTACTTGCAAAAATGCAGTGTATCCTTTATCACTCTTAATTTCTGCGCATCAGCACATGAAATATTTCCCAATTTTACGTTTTTCCGAACATCCAGTATCATATATAATATAAAAAAAGTTATGAAAAAATTTAGTGAAAAAATTTTGAATAAAAAACCACGCGTGATATCTAGTTTCTAGCAACGTGTAAATGATATTACATCGCAAAATACCAAGTGGAAAATGAATAGTCGAGATCTACGTTTGTTGCAGCGTGTCAACAGGTCAAGTACGGGGTGCAGGCAGTATTTGGCCCATCGGATCCCATCCTGGGCCAACACATCCATAGCATCTGCGACGCACTGGACATTCCACATCTGGAAGCCAGGCTGGACCTGGACACGGAGGCGAAAGAGTTCAGCATCAACCTCTATCCCGCACAAAGTTTGCTCAACGCCGCTTATCAGGACATCATGGAGTTTCTCAACTGGACCAAGGTCGCCATTATCTACGAGGACGACTATGGTGAGTAATTCCTTCATTTCCTTTTTTTCTTTCTTTTTTTTTTTTTTTTTTTTTTTTACTCCTGCATTCCTTTAAAAATTTTGAAAATTATGAATTTTGTCGAATGTCGTCCGATTCTTGTGTCTGACAAAAAGTGTCTTGTACTACTCTCGGCTACCGGTTAGGGTTTCTCCCAATGTAATCGCGACATCGATGTCGATACGGAAACTGGAAACAAACAAAGTTGTCTTGATAAGGGTTAGTTTCGAACTACGCTGAAAGTTTAATTAGTTTTCTTTCGTGAATTCAAGAACGAGAATAAATTTCCAGAGATAACACTGACAAAACAAACATCTTGAGTCGCCTTAAGTATTTGATAATTATATCATTCTAGTACGTTCTGGAATACCGACGAATTCGTAACTCTTTTCAAGACAGAATATTGGCGGAGATATATATCAAGTCCCACAGATCGTTTTCAAGCGATCTATAATGAGCGTTAAACGAGATGCATATTTATAATCTGGCAATCCAATACGATTCCGATATCGACCAACAAACGGATTTTAAAACACAAACGATCCAACCTGGAAATCCCCACGATTCTTCCAATTCCCCCTTCGTTACTATTCGACTAAGGTATAATAAAGAAACGCGAGAGAGTTCGAACGGTCTGTCTGAATATTAATTCGGTTCCATCTCTGACGAATGGAAGTCGTTGTATCCGAAAGTGAATAAAAGTTTCGATTTAAACGAGGTCTGAGTGAATCGAGCTGATTGAGACGAGGAACGTTAATTGCGCCGATAGTCTCGGCGGGTTTACTCCGTTAGATTATCAATTTGCTTAACAGCCGGCGGAGGAAAGCCTCTCCCAATTACCAGACCTATTAGGAACACTTAAGATCTACGGTAATGAAATAACATCGATTAATAACACTCGCCCGCGTAGTGCAAAAACCGAGATAATGAAATTCATTCATAATGAGAAAACGTCCCGCGTTCGTCGAAGGAAGCGTCCACCTGGTTGAAGCCGAATCGCGTCTAATTAATTTGCGAAATGGCGGTTTTGAACTGCACGAGGATTCCTTGCAGCGCTTTCAACCGGTTACGCCTCAGTTTCCCCGTTTCATCGCCATTCTTTGGGTCTCCTGATCTTCGACGATGAATAATGTAAGGGGCTGAATAGAATTATGTAAGGTGCACGTGCGCGCTATCAGACATCGTGCTCGGCTTCATTTCGACCCGTTTCTCCGCGCGGAATTCTAATTAACATTTTCCAAGTTTCGCGGTTCCCCTTTGAGGCGTCAAAGAAACGACGATCCGCGCTGTTGCAGGTTAAATTGAGCGGACACAAGATTCGTTTGTTCTATGATCACGTGGTAAAATGAAATGTTTGGTCCACTGCTGCAGTTGCTGTAATTGATAAATGTATAGCACTTTGCTGTATAATTTAGCCAGGACCAGGTCTATTGTATTATCACACTTTTATAAAAAGGAAGGTATTTATATTAATTAATATAAATTGATCGAATATTGCAATCGTTCGTGGTGTGCCGACTAAGTAAAAATTAGCTATTTAGCTCGAAGGAACATCTACTAATGTGGAAAATAATTACTGGAACGATTGCTACAGACAAAGAGATACCAAATAAAATAGCAAAGGCGACATCTAATTAGAGACCACAAGCAACTATTAGCTAGGACAAGTGACGACTACGAATTAAGACACTCTCTTGAGCGACGACTAAGGGGAACAATTAGCAACTAAGGGTGGCGATTGGCAACGAATTACTTCTTTCTAAGAGGTAACCAATTTTACAGTCACCACCTCCAATGGATCTGTAGCAGGGCATACAAAGTAGTTCAGCATTACAAAGCACCAAGGACTATTAGATCCGGTACCGAGCATCTGGATGCCAGAAGATCCTTTGGGATATGACGTTATAATACTTTTCTAGCAAGCAAGGGAACAATGACCGACATCTAACAGGATGAATTTTTACCAAGTGCCACGTGTGAGCTGCAAGCCAGTCTGCTAAGGAAATTTGATGAATAGCAAACTTTAACAGAAAAATGAAGAACTAAAGTGAGGAAAGGATGAAGAAAGGAGAGACTAAATTTCTTTTATTTTATTTATGTGCTATGTATTTGTTAATTTATTTAATCGTTCATTTTTTATATTTATAAATATTCTTTCTCATTCTTGACGATTTTGAACAACTGTAGTTAGTAACATTAATAAGATCCCTCAATTAGATGGATAATATTATTATTATCTGATTCTGTATAGATTTCTCAGTAACTGATAAGCCAGGTCCAACCTGGATTACGATAGAAGCGCGTAAATTCATCCGTTGTAAGCATCGACTGCATGCTCGAGCGTTGGAATATTCCCGTGACAGATTGTTACAACACGTGCGTCACCACCGCATTTCGTGCGCAGTGAAACGTGACTCTTCCCTGGGCGAGATCGAGGACTTCGCTGTCACCGAAGGGGAAATGGCACATTCGTCGTCAGACAGGCCTCTCGTTGCCCATTTCGAATTATAAATGCATCAGATTATATGCCGTATAAAACGATGATCTAAATTTCTATAAATAAACAAACCACAACTCTCTTCCATGAATTTAATGCAAACTTCAGTTTATATTTGAAACGATTCAATCGAGAGACTTTTAAGAAAACCGAAGTCAGGACACGAAGCGCGGCTAATACGCGCAAAGTTTCTTTAAACACTTTCCTTTCGAAGGCTCCATGGGATTTGCGCGAACTTAACCAGGTGCCGATGAAAACACGCCTCGAGCTTAACCATCTCGGCTAGCGAGCTTATCTATTTGCGGAGGTGCACGAAAGTTATACGTACAAGCCGATTAGAACACCCCTGTAACCTACAACTCACACTCATCGCCTACCACCACACCCGTCACCAACTCGAGACACAAACCATTCCCTATCCGTTACTAAACTGATTCCCAACAGAGATTTACCGAAGCCCCGGAATTTCCGTGTTTCCTTCACTTTCAAATATAATCAACGATGTTGCCGCCAGAAAGTAACGAATCCTGGTCCTCCATCGGAATAGAACACGTCCGGATCGTGGCTCAAAGCTACCGACCTGCCGATTCTCTGTTCGTCCTAACTTCCCAATTTTCCGGAGTGAAAGCGGAACTACCGCCAGACGATTCTCTGACGAACTTTAATCCGTTTCTACCAAGGCGATTCCAACTTAACCACTGATAAACTATGCGTGATTTAGTGCTCGAATTTTGCCGAGAGTTACATTCGCTTGAAACTAGATAAAGTGCTCGGGTTTTCTTTATCTTGGATAATTTAAATTTTATTCTTTAATGTAACAGGACTATTAAACGTTGACATTTTTTAATTTCTTTCTTCGTTTTTTGTCGAGCAATATTCATTCACACGCGTGACAACGTGACGCAATTTTCATGGAGACAGATTGTTCTAATTCTAATTTTTTAGACTGACGATTATTGTATACAAATCATATACCTTCCTAACTTAATACAATGTTATTTAATTCTCATTTAACAGAATAGCGAATTTTTCCTGAATTTTTTTCTGCAGAAATAGGAAGACCGGTACTATTCATCCTCAATTCGATATTTATAATTTAACGACAGTTATTGCACGCATGAGCTCAATAATTCGAGACGAAGTTCATGGATTTCATGATAAAGGTCGCGACAGGTTTACCAGCAAGATTTTCAACGATCCTAATAACGCTTTAACATGACCCCGCCCTTCGTTATTTCGCTGTCAGCGTTAACCCTCGTTACTCAAGCTGCAGGCGGCGTCTTCCATCGAGTTGCAAGAACCGGAAGGGAGGATTCACGTGCTCGTGGGAAATTTCTAGTCGCTACCGGCGTTTAACGCACGTGTTAATTTCACGTCTTTGATCGTTTGCGCCTTATTAAAGAGCCACGTGAACGCGCCTTAAAAAGTTTCCACCCTCGTTCCTAAAGGCCTCCAAGGAATCCTTCGCGAGATTCGTCGCGAAAATTTAGAAACTTAGACGCTGCTTTGCATCGCGGACACATTCTTCGGCACAGCGTAAGTTCCTCGATGGGAATCTGCGTTTAATTCAACTTAAGGGAGCTGCTCGCGGGAGAAGTTACACGACAAACGGTGGAAAGTCTTGAATTTCTATTCGTGGGCGAAGTTACACGCTGGAAAGTCTTGAATTTCTATTTGGGAGGTTTCCACGATCGGATTTCGATTTGAATTCTTGAATCTACAGCACCTTCTTTTTTCTTCTAAATCCTCCACTTTCTCACTCACTTTCGCGGTTTTCCTTCGTGCAACACGACAGGAGATTACCCGTAGCTCTGGTCGCCGGAAAAAGACAACAAGTATATTTAAATCAAAAATGCGAGCGCTTTAACAAATAAAAACTACGTAGCCACAAAAGATGCGTTAACCAAGTCAGTAAATTTTTAGATACATACTCAAATTGCTCAAAAAGCACCAGAAGCGCGCCAATAAAATAGATGAAATAGATAACTTACAAACACCTCTTCGATCAAATTCTTGTCGTACACAAAACTTTCTTTCTTGTAACTGTGAACGCTATATCACAAATGACAGAATGTTTTGGATACTTGCACCAAGCGCGTGTTTTCCACGCTCAAGCTATGTAACGTAAAGTGTAATCTATTCGTATGAGCTAATAACTTGTCCAAAATATGAATTTGTCTTTGTCAGTTTGAAAACTGTTAATCTTCACACAAAGTTTCTTGAGGTCATTTTCGTTTGTTAATGTTGAAGTAGTCACCACTTTTAAGAAAACTCTACATCTGGTCTTTTAGTTTTCTCAAGCACTGAAGCCATCGACAGCGTATAGACAAAAGACTACGTCGAAGACAAACCATAAACAGTAGACAGGCGACGTTGGCTTCAGGGTTTTCAGTCATAGGGTAACACTGCTAGCGTGCGGATCTGAATCAGCTCATATTATATTTCGACTTGTATTTACACTTTAGTATTTAAAATATATATTTTCTATCTTACAATTTATTCCACGCGTTCCTTTGTATTCACATACATCTAATAACCTCAACAGTTAAGACTTTTTTACTCTTCGAAAAACTCGGTAAGACAAGATCTCCATAGCTCGAAGACTAACTTTTTCCTTGAAATTCGTATCACCTAGGTTCCATTGTGATGTTCAATAAACTATTTCGTTATTTACCAGGCTTAATAATTTTTCCACGCAACTGAAAGAAAAACGACCACTGAGGCTGAGAGACAATGTCAGCTCTAGTTTCCGGTGATTTAGAGTAGCAAGTACGTGGCAGACTAGATACATATTTCTCCGATGTCCAAATCCCCCATCTCTACCTCGACAGGAGACGAACGTCATTCGCCACTTTTTCCGGCATGTTCCGAGAATCTTCAACGCGCCTGCCAATATCGCGTACGTCTGTCGGTGACGCGAACGTTTCGAAGCGATTTTCGTCTTCCGTGACAAAAATACTCATAGAGTGGTTTCGCGTATGGCTGTATACCTCAAAGAACTGCAGTTTCGAAGTGTCATGGACTGGTTGCTCAAGAATCTTCGAAATTGCGTTTGCCAAAATAAACTCTCGTCGAAGTGGATTTCACAAGGTTTCGTGACTTCAATTGCCAGGCTATTGGAAATATTATAAGTCTGTTCGAGTACAAGGAAGGGATAAAAGGCATTCCTTCCGTTGCAGCTTAAAATGCGGCATTGCACCTTTCCATTGTCCAGGATGTTTCCTGAGAAGAGCGAACACAGAGCGTAGAATAAGGAGGATCGAGAGAAAAGATCGAAAGAGGCTATAGCGGCGGTGGCGAGAATTTCCACAATAGATGGTGATGGTCCAGGACCATGGTTCATCGTTGATTCTCGAGACGCGAGGAAACGGAATCCAGTCTTCAGGATTGAAGGAATTGAATGCTTCCTTGGATATCCCTAAAAAGACTTTGTACTATTAGAGATTTCGTATAGATGATTTGCCTGTAGATGAAATCTTGGCGGATTACACCGTAGGTCAAAAAATTACCGCCATTCAAAACTTTCGGTATTCTTTGACCTTGTTAATAAAATTTCAAGTCGTAATATGCGCAAAGTTGAAAAGGGTTTCCTACGATTCTATTACTCGGAATCCAGTGCTGCAGTAGAAGCTGAAAGATGACACGCTGCTCTGCCAGACGATCCCGAATGACTGTGGGAAAATTCAGAATTGCGTCACGTGAGAAGCTACAAAGATTAGGAAAGGGATAAGGAGGTAAAGTCTCGAAAGAAACAGAATGAAGAAGGAGGAAGAGAAAAAGGAGAATTGTTTGAAAGAAGAAGCAGATAGAAGCGGAGAGCGTGTTTGATGGAGCAAAGAGGAAAAGATAAGAAGGAAAGTGCGAAACGGGCTCGAGAGGTGGAGATTTCGCGGATTTACAGCCAGAAGAAAGGATCCTAGGGTGTTTAACGCCATCTTTGTGTCAGACACCGAGATTAAGGAGTCCCGTGACTAGAGACACCGGACCATTCGTTGTCACAACATAACGAAGGATCGCAAGGTACCTCGTTATCTGAGAAAAACGCGGAGCTGAAGACGGGCGCAATAAACCCAGTCATTATCGTAAAGGACGACAAAATGTCTTCTAGGAAATATGTAAATATCAGTGTATGTAACGAGAGCTTTAACAATGTATTTAGGGGAAAGCTCGTCAGTGCGGTGTCAGATTTATGGCATGTCGCCCTAAGGTGTGTATTATAATGATTAAGGGTTGCGTGATATATCGACGCGTGGGAGTGATAAATCATAAAATTCTATTCGATAGATATAAAATAAAATGATATAGTATGGTAAAAAGTGAAAATTTGATAATAGTCAGTTTATAAAATAAAATAACATGATAAAAAATTGTGAAAAGAGAAAATTTCATATTAGTCATTTTAATTGTTTCAATAATCCCAACGTTGGTAATGAAATAAGTAAACTTGAAATTCTCAAAACTTTTCAATTATTCACACACTATCCTTGTTATTTCTCAGTTATATAGATCTCACACGCATAATGTTAAATCTCTACAGACAAATTCAGATGCTCAGATTTACGAACATTTGATACTATTATTGTTGTGAATTTTTTAATCTCCATTGTTTGATCTTTTCCTCTGTCAAAGCCAGTATTTACAACCTCAAGAATTACTTTGTGGCAACAGAATCCTACGTCTGCGCGTGCAAAACGAGTTTATACTAAATTACCAAATCATGTGCCAATTTTGCGTAGCCCGTGTGATCTATAGATCAATTACCGATATTAATTTCCACGTACATCCAAATTTCCTCGTGCATTCTCCTAAATCGACCCTCATTCCTTACCAATACTCCGGCATAAACATTCACATTCACTCGTGATCCGCGTGAATTCTCACTATTGCATTCTCATCTATCACAAAAATGTCGGAAATCGCGGACATTAATTTCTTTCTATTAGCGAACAACGATAAAGTAACAGGATGTCACGGGCCATTAATCATCGTGATCGATTCGCTTGTTTCGATAAAATATGTAAACCGAAAAGACGCGAACAATTCAATTCCTCCGGAATACCAGCCGTTCCCGATCGAGGTGGAAAAAATGAATGACTTCCTTCCTCGCACCGTGCCGGCGCAATATTTCATCCGACAGCGGTTATCGGCATTCGAGGCACGACCGTAAGTGCTTGTCATTAAAGTAAGTAAATGCCGATATAATAATTTGTTTCGTGTCTCGAGCGGTCTTGAACGCCCCAAGAGAAATCATCCACTACCTTGAAGCGATGTTCTCCTTTTTCTTCTCGCGTTTTTACCCCCTCGAATCAGCCATGTAGTTGGAACAGTTTGCTCAAGTCTGGACTTCTCATTTGGTCGCAGGCAAAGATTTATAAACAGTCTCTCCCTTTTGATTTTTCCCTTTTATTCTAAGACCAACTGTAGACTTCTAGCAATCATAAAATACTTTGCTCATGAAGAAAAAAGGAAGATTCGATGATTTATGTTGTTATTGTCGCCACGTACTCGAGTCATTTGAATTTCAACCCGAAGAACTTTCGAAGCGTGTCGAGAGCAGATGCTGTTCGTATTGAATTTGAAACGACGAATTGTGCCAGTTCATTTAACTTGCAATGGAATTGCTTCACTCGTGTAAAATCCGCTCATTTGTAATATTGAATTGAGTTATCGTATTGCTCTCTGTTTACCACGAAAGAATTAATTGTTCTTTTTGTCTTATTAGCGATCCGTAACGAAAGAAAGTTATTCAACCGTTCATCGACGCATCCAAAAAAAGTTTCCTATAAAAAATATAATTTCAATTAAAAACCAAGATAAAAAAAATTCCAACTCGTTAGTTCGGGAATATATTGTACTTCCATTTTTACGTTGCTACCCTAACGATGTATCTTCCTTAACGATGGACAAGCAAACAATCTCCACCTCCAAAGGAAACTCAATGCTTACAAATACTGCGAACGCTAGACCAGCTTGTTTGCTATATCAGCGACAATTAAATTCCGTTTCTTACTGGAGGATTAGTTAGCCTGTCTACGGATTTACCCGCGTTAATTAACGGGTCTGCAACAGGAAAATCTGGCGAATTCTCCGCGAGCAAAATCGCGAATGAAAAATCTATTCGTCCTGTTTGCTGCGATGAATCACTCGTTTAACTTGATCGAACAATGAAATATTAACCCTTTCCAATTTCACTCTATTTCACTCGATTTTTTTTCAATTTTAATACATAAAACATGTTCCTGTGTATTATACCTCAATTAAATAGAAATATGTCAACGTGGATAGATTATTGTTTAGAAAAATATTAAGCTACATTCAAATTTGGTACAGCTTTTCAAAATATATAGCTTATCGACAGTTTGGACCACGGTGTTCCAAATGAATTCGTAATTTTTCAGAGCGATTTTATGGATTTTGCAACGGTACATTTTTGGTAATTTGAATTTTTGCAAAGTACATGGGTAAAAGTGAATTATCTATATTTTCACATGTTTTCCATTTTCATTTATTTCTGATTTCATCGTTGATGATTTCATTATTAAATCCTAGTCGTGCTGTTAAATAATTCCATGACAATATCCGATACAATGGTCGTTGATTATTAATATACATCAATAAACCATCAAAATATTTCAATATTACATTTTGGAATAATCGGCGGCAATGATCGAATTAGTGAAAGTTTGTTGATTCTCGTCGTTCGAAGGACTTGATCGACCTAAGAGAATGGACGAAACGTTAGTCCACCAGACGGGGAATCCCGGACGTTCAAGTTCCGACTGAAAACTTGAAAGGGAACGAACTCGAACCTCGGAAGACCCGCAAGTCGAGATGATACCTTGATTACTCAGGCGGTGGGAAGTATTGATTTCATCGGGCGACGCGATTCACGGGTTTCCGACCCATTAAACGGCCACTCTAATAATATCTAAGAAGATCCGCGAAGGAGCTACATATTTCGGCGGTCTCGCAATTATTGAAACGATCGGGGTCACTCGTATTCGAAAATATTTTCTTGAGAAGTTGCGCCAAATTCTTGGGACATATCTACTATAGCAATTATCGACTTTAGCTCAGCACCATTGAGCTATTTCGATCGAAAGAAAATTAAGAATTGAAGGTTTTCAAGGAAAAGTGGCACGAGTTTAATTTGAATAAACTTTCGGAAATATCAACTAGAAACGGATAAAATATTAGGTTGTCCGAAAAGTTTCTTTCGTGTTGTAAGGAAATAATAGACGCATAATGTTTTTTGTTTTATATTAGTTTATTGAATTATGCAGGAACATAATAATAGAAATAGAACGAAACGGATCATACCTAATTCAAGAAAATAATATAAAATAGAAATTGTTGTTCATCTATTATCACCTTATGAAACGAAAGAAACTTTTCGGACAACCTAATATAAGTTGTACTGTAATAGAGAAATCTGTGTGCATTTGATAATCAACTGTTGCAACAAGCCAGTTATTTTAAAAATTCAGTAAGAAAATTTTCACACATTTGATAACGTTTGCCATCGCGTGATTATCAAAGCTCGTAAAATTGATGATCGTTGACGCGAGAACACAGTTACAAGAAGCGCGAGCAGTTTCGAGTTGATTGGTTCTGACTCTAATCAATGTGACAAGTAAATTAATCGCGTGTTTCAGGACTGGTAAAGCTACGAGAACTCGTCAGGTCGCCGAAGTCTCGAGAGATCGAGGTTAACCTCAGGCAGGCCGACCCGGATTCCTACAGGCAGGTTCTCTCCGAGATGAAAAGCAAGGAAATACGGAATCTCATCGTAGATACCAGGCCGGAGCATATGCATCATTTTCTACGAATGGTAAATACATATTCCTGTATCGATTTCCTGTGCCCGTGGCTTCGATAATCCCAACGCGTCCCCAATGTAAATATCTTGCAGGCATTCCGATCTTTCTCCGCGTTTACTTTTATGCGATATTGATTTCGTAACACCGTTCCTTTTTTTTTTTTTTTTTTTTTTCTTTTGACATCTAAATCATATAACGCAACATTCGCTGCCCTGTACCTCAAGTGATTTTTCAGAAATTGAAAGTAATATAAATCCTACTAGAAATTGAATTTCATTTCTATATCTTTACGGAAAAATTGCTCTTAGTTGCGTGGTATTTCCTTCTGCGGCGTAAAGTATAATTTAGAAACAAGTTAAGCGTCGTAATCCACTGAATTATTTCATTTTAAGAGAGGTCACGGTCACAACTTCTTATGATATGTAAACTTACACTCTACTAGTAAATGATAACAATACGTAAATTAATAATCGTTCAATAAATATCAATTCAAGTTGAATTAATAATCGATCAAGCAATAAATCATCGCCATGGAAAATAAATCGATGCACGTGTCTACTTTCAGATCTTGCAGCTGCAAATGAACGACTACAAGTACCACTATCTCTTCACAACTTTCGTAAGTACACTCAGCTTCGAAGAAGAGGCAGACAGCCCCGAGGCGGGTCTTCTAAACGGTTCGGAAACGCGATCTATCCGTCCCTGTTCCAGGATATCGAGACCTTCGACCTCGAGGACTTCAAGTACAATTTCGTCAATATCACTGCCTTCCGTCTGGTCGACGCGGAGGATGTCGGAGTGCGAGGCATCTTGAGGGACATGGAACGATACCAACCGTCCGGGAATACGATCCTCAACAAATCGAGAGTTATACAGGTAAAAGTTCCATGTGACCCGAAACTCGATCATGCCAAATATCTATGTCTGCGTTCTCAGGATGTTTGCGCGATCTGTTATCGCACCGCTCTTCGATATTCGCTTCATGCACATGCGACGGATTGATTTTTATCCGGCTACGTGACTGTTTGCTCCGTTAAATGGATGTGCCAAGTCAATAGTCACGATTGTACGATGTTGGAAGGCTTCTAAAGGGATTCGAAATTCTTTTCGGAATTATAAAGAACGTTAATATAGATGGATACTTTGGATAAGATGGTAATTTCGATAAACGGTTAATTTATCAGTAGTTCTGACGATGACGAAAATTAGAATCATTGAATCAAACACTCGCGCTACAGTATCAATTTTTATAATCAGAGTCGGAAGCTTTTGAATAAAAATGTAACAATTGCTTTCGGTTTCTATTATAAGCTTCCAATTTTTTTTCTCTTTTTACAAAAGACCATCCTCAAATCTTCACCGATCAATAATCGATCGTTCTGTTAATGGATATTCTGATAATCGAGGCTCTAGTGAATTGACTCGCAATTTTTCGGGACAAAAGCAAAGTTCACCGAATCAAAAATTACGAGGTCAAGTTATTTTGGACAATTTATAGTAATCGCGAAAAATCCCGCTCCTGTCCACTGTCGTGATACTTTATTGATCGCAAAGTACGTAGCAGCGCAAAAACGAGACCGATGAGAAAGATAGGACAGAAACTGCAAAACACGTATCGACTGTTGGATGTAAAACAATACGAGGAGAAAAACTGCATAGAAAGTAACGTGTTCGATGCCACAACGGACGTTTCGCACGCTAGTAAAATAATTTGAAAGCGATCGTTGCCTGACAAAGCGAGTCAAACAAGTTTGTTAAGCCTTAATAAAGAGCTATAGAAATAGTTCGTGTTAAACTGGCACGTTCAATCAAATCTCGTTGGCGATGTGACGTTTTGGAAGGCTGCAGAATAGTGACGTTTGTACTTGGAACACGCGGATCTTCCTACTTTTCCTCGATTTGCATTCAGATTAGTGTGTCTGGCCTGGCATCAGTTAACTGTCCTGTCACCTCTCGTAACGAAACGAAATTTCGAAACGCCTGTGTTGTCGCATCTCTGGGGAATTCTGTCCCCTTTTTTTTCATTTGAAAGCAGAGAACCTAATACATATAAGCATTAGAAAAATATGAAATTTGGTAGAGAGAAACTTGTTGTTCTACAAACCTATTCCAACTTATTTGGTTGCTATTTTGGTTCGTCATTATCTTCCTTCTCGATTGAGGATTTAAAAATCCCTAAATTGATATTAAAGCTAACGTCTATATTACAAATATATCTTACCTCGTTTAAAAAATTTCTCGAAAATTCAATATTCCAAATTTTATTGGCGTATGTCGTATATCGTCTCTCTTAGTCTCTCTTATATAATTACTCGAAATTGTGTTACACTTGAGTTTTGATCTCATTTTTACAACTTGATTAAATTCCATAAGAATTTTTTACCTTAATAACGTGAAGTTGCGGTGCTGAAAATGCAAACGTCTGTCAGAGCTTAGCAGAGCATACTATATACAGGGGCCATCTGGTTCACATTCTCTTATTATTCTAGCCGACACAGTTCGTCAAGATAATCAAATATTCTACGTTTTGTTTGTCCGAAACACCGCGTCCTTTTGTGGCCACTGTTTTTCATGCAAACAAAATCTACGAGTTATTAAAAAAAAGCGACGAAGAAAAATTGGTACAAACAAGATCATACGTCTGCAATAATATCAAAAATTTCTAGGAGTAATTTCTGGCCATTTTATTCTATATGTAATAAAAAGGATAAACTCGGACATTGTTAGTGATTTCTTCGGAGAACCTAATAGACTTAAAACTAGTTCCAAATCTTAATTAACCAACTAACTAATTAATAAATAGGTTTAGATAGTATATATAATCCTGGTGGCTTTATTTATGTTACTGTAGATGTTTCAATATTTCCAGGGTTTCCTTAGAAGGTTTCCTTTCCGGGAATGCAACCCTTCGGCTTGACTGTTATTCGAGCCATTTTCGAACACTGTTTTATATAGTCGCTATAAACCACATATGTGTGTAGCTTTAGCTTCTGCTTCAATTGACCTACAGTGGCTTGTAGAAATATTCGAACATTTACCATACAAGATTTTTACATATATCTACAACATATTTATACCATATTATGTTATATTATATTATGTTATATTATTATATATCATTATCAATATAGCCGTCATAGTCGATTTTCATTATAGCGCTAATAAAATTTAAATACGTTATTCTATCTACACTGTAATGAACCGACACGAAAAGCGCGATATTTCTACATAGAATAGTTGGGCATAGGCTGGTTTGGTAAATAGATTTTTCCAGGCCTGTCAGACGTAACTACTTTTATAAAACACAGCGCCAAGGAAAACGAGACGGAGTTGGAGGAATGGCTGTCACAAAAGAAACCGCATTTCTCGCCGAGTCGGGCAACTTAATTCACTGGCTTTTAAAGTAGACGGTCGCTTAAAGTGCCCTCGAACGACTCGTTTGAATCGACAATTGCGTCCAGGAGAAATGTGTCTAGTAGAAAAGGAAGAAAAGAAAAGGAGAAAGAGAAAAGGAGGGGGAAAATTGAATTAATACCGAAGATTTTCCTTCGAAGGTACGAAACAACGTCCGGAAATTCGAAAAGGGAAAAAGGGAAATAGATATGTCTGAAGGTTTAATCGAATGATGGTTGCAGGCGAAACGAGATTATGGTCTCTGTTCGATCCGCCATCTTTTGTACGGTGACAGAGTCGTTCCGCTAGTCCGTGTTTTATTTCGAGGAAAATGGTGAATGAGGTATATGCAGAGAAACGAGGAAATACTTTGTGGAAAAGGGCAGGTAGATTAATGATTCGCCTTAATGGCGGCGTAAAGAAAGAGTTTTCTAATAATAGCGCGATGGCTGAACTTTTGTTATAGCTTGACTTTTGCACGATGGTAAAATATATAGCGCTGCATAGAAAATGAAACATTTTTTTTTTTTTTTAATTCTAATTCTTCACGATATCAAAAGCACCAATCTGTCTCAATTGCGAAAACAAAAATTTCGAATTCTCTCGTTTAGATTTAACAAGTCAAAAGAAAATGTTACAATCATTATGGACGCAATTTGACCTACATATACATTCTCTTTAACGAAACAATTTTGGGAGAGATACAAATTAATATAAATTATTTATTAAAACGTATTTTCATCGATTAATCAATTATAAAGAGAAAAAAAGCCTCAATAAATATACGCTTGCAAAGTGGCGTACGCGTATTTCCCCATTGATAAAGATTCCGCAATACTGGGAATTTGAATAAAAATACCTAGGTTTTTCCATTGGTATAAAACATAAAAATATCGAGCCACTGTTACACAGTGGCAAATAGAGAAAAGTCCTGCTCCCATCGTATCACGGACACGACCTAAATTGAAATATTACTGTTTCGTTCGTATTGTATAAAAATTCCCTTGCTATGTTTGTTTTTCGCGTTAAAAAGAATCAACAGCGATCTTTAATTTTGCTCCACGGATTTAAACAAACGATTTTCCTATCGTACTGTGGGAGGGGTGAGATTGAATTTGCAAATCGACAAGAGGACTGTAAATTTCAATTAGATCTGGGGCAAGTACAAACGAAGAGAGCAAGTTCGTTAACCGAAGAGGGCAAGTTTTTGCATAGCGCGCGGCCAAAGTTACAGACGATACGAAAGGGGGCAAAGAAACAGTGACTGTTGGCTATTATTAGTTTTACCCAATTAGTGAAATGAGCGCAGCAGTCGGCCGTCACGTGATTAAGCTCGTACGGCTTCCTTTCGCTTTTCAGCGAGATTATCCTCGGCACAAAGACAGCGAACGAAGAAAGAAATCGCATCTCAAGGTTCGTCGATGTGCCTGTTTCAGCCCCGATCAACCAAGCGATTAGAAGCTTCGGCCATGGCTCATCTCGCTGATTAAATGAACACGACCATTTTCAATGAAATCCCATAATTTTCGGTAATTTTCGTCGAAATTATTTCACCCAAAAAGCACTCTAATTGTAGGGCACTCGTTCTCGCTTTCTGAAACTTTATTGTTTCAAAAGCTTCTTACTGCCAGCAAAGTAGCGTGCCTCCCTTTCTAAACTGAACTTCAGAACAAAGGAAATTGTACGTACGGTAGTTAAATACTTTTCGTTTAAACTAACTGTTGTTCTTAACGATAGACGTCTTCTGTCGTTTCTTAAACTGACGCTCTTCTTTGTACTTTTCATACGAAGTATCACAGTTTACACGTGATATCGAATGTTGAGTAGGTAGGCTCGTAATCATTAGATATAGAATGAAATTGTAAAATTATAAGAATTTATTCCTATAATTTTCCAATAATTTACATAGAACTCTCCTGCTTCTCTGTGACACTCTTAAAGAAATTACACACATCGTACATTCTTGTCACGTGCAGGTAGATCTCCTCATGTAGCATGCATGTCAAATTTCCACGTGTATTCTTCGAATACATCTACACCCTCTGCTACAGACCAATACTAACATAACAATTCTCTCGATCCTCGATCATTCGTCTGTCATACGAATGCTTACTTTTACAATACGCGTATTTCCAAAAATAATGTCCATCTATACATAGTAACTGTATAACCCTATGTAACGAGTTTACAAGAACAGTTCTATCCTACATAATCTCAGTTCTCCTCCCTGTCACTTGTCCTCAGTCACCTTACGATTTTCCAAATTGTGAGGCTGAAATTACCTTGGACAGCCGTTGTTTCCAGACTTCCCACGGATACGATGTCACAACCGTAAAATCTACTGTCTGCTTTCACCAAGGTTACTCGTGTCCTTTCTCGATACGATTCGCCTTCGGTTGCTCGCAGCTTCAGTTCACTCTTTTATCTTCCTCGATTTTCCTCTTATTTCTCGCCGTTAAACGATCGAGTTAGCCAACAAAAAGTTCTAAAGAAAAAAGAAAACACAGCCACAATCAGCCTTAGTTGAAAGTGCCATGAAAAGAAGGAAAAGAGTGAGTTGAAAGAAGGTCGAAGCTTTTGAAGATGCATTGTGAGCTAACCACCTTGCCAAAGGGCACAAGCTGGCTCGAAATAAGGCTGTACACCTGTTAGACCGATCTTCTTGTGAAGAAAGTATAGGACGAACAAACGAGGCTCGTCTGGAAAAATAAACGCGTACCTATACGTGTGTGTCTGCGGGTCTCTTTTTCGACGAGAGCTTGTTACACGGTGGACGGTCCTTGCATACTGATCTAGTTCCTTTTATAGTGTAGAGTATCAGTCTCGTAGTAATCAAGGTGGCTGGGTCTCGCTGCCGATTGAAGGTATCGAGCGAATGAATTGAATTTTAACGCGTTACATTCGGCGATCTATTTTTTAAATTTGTTAGAGATCGGCGGCTCTTTGGAATTTACTTTCGCAATCAGCGCTATTATTTTCTAAAGACACGGATTTAGCAATTTCATGTGACTGCGAATTTGTCTGAATCTTTTAACCTATTAATGATCAGGCAGCGAAATAATACTTAAAAATTACGTGAACGTAATAAATCTGTGCTAAACAGAAATAAGCGATCGTAGTATTATAAATACTTTACTGTGTTCAGAATCTCTAAAATTGTAGAATGTAAATGAAAGAAAAAATAGCGACGAAAAGAATATTAATAAGAATATTAAATCTTTGAAATTTCTTTCCGTAGCTGCAATTTAAAAAAATTGATTGCATAAGAATGCAATGAAATGTTAGATTGACGTAACGTTGAATTTTGATAAGCCAATGAGAGAAGCTTGCCCCTTGTCGAAAATAATCCAAAAGAAATAGTATTTCTTCCACTCTTTTTACCTGTTATGTCCCAACCATCCAATGAATCACCGAATGCAGCTCGCGAGGCGGAATAACCTGGGCTTTTACCGCCATAAATCAGACTATCTCGTGCTCGAAGGGTTTTATTATTTCATCCGGTAACCGGCCTTACGATGACGAGATTCCACCGTTGGCATGGCAGTTGACTTTCCTTTCTCGTCCAGCTGCTACCCTGACAGCTGTGAATCTGACGCGCATCCTAAAGACCGCTTATTAGATTTTAAATTTCACGCCATTGTAACTAGATCTTCCGCGGCTCTATCGCGACATTTCCGACTTGTCTGGAACATTCCACGCGATCTTTCGCAAATTCTTCTACCTACCTCGTATCTATCGATCGTTAGAACGAATACCGTTCCTCTTTGTAACGATCGATACTGTTTCTCCTCCTCGTGCTTTCTATTTGCATTTCGCACATGGATACGTTCCAATAAATTCGAATCGTTAATTAATACACGACAATGCAGTTGGCATAATTCATTTAATTGGAAACGAATTCACAGCCAGTGTAAATACTTGTTCTTGCTCGATAATAAAATATACAATTGCAGGCGAAAGATAGTGTACGATTCATAGTTATGTAAATATGATAACTACACTATATTCACAATAATATTGTTGTATTAAATATTTCTTATTGTGTTGATAAAAGTCATCTCTATTATGTCCACATATTCATGATTTAATTCTTTTTGTCAATTACAACTCCTTTTTCTAAAACCGTGACGTTTTTGTACTGTTTATCCTTCAAAATTTCCTTTTATCACCACTGTACATCATCAAAATCTCATATTACCGTGTCTCTGTTCTTCCGAGTATAAAAGACTGTCCTGTCGTGGACAAAAATTTCGTGGTCGACGATTGCTCGAGATTCGCTTTAAATGCTAATGAACAATCTGATCCGCACCCTCGAAAACAGACTGTCCCGTACAATTGCCTTGGCTCTCCTCGTGATCTAGCTAGGAAAAATGACAGGACGAGCGAATTAATTTCCACCCACGCGACGATTACTCCGGTATGAAGGCTGGGACAAGGATTAAGACCCAGCGGAAGTTCTTCGCCCTTCTACACCCTTGATTTCGCAATCTGCATGTTCGAAAGGAACTCGCAAAATTTGCGGTGCGCGACGAATGTTTGCTAACTAACTGACAATCTGTCTAATTTAGAGCGGATAAACCGAGGCGTCGAACTACGATGTTACGAATGTAATATCCGACATAGGAAATATGGAATCGTCGTGAGTGTCACACAGATTTTGCTTGGAATAAATTACGACGATTTAGGGAAGAATAGATTAATCCAGATATATCTGTTATCCTATGTAAAGGGTACTTATTTCTTATTTACTTATTTATTTATTCCTTATTAAGGGTATTTATTTTTACTATCGGAATAGTGCATAGATAATGTACAATAAGTGGAACGAAAGTTTGGTCAATATATTCAAATTAATAGTAGCAAATGGCATTTTGAAAAATATAAAAGTGGACAGAGTGTCTGGATTCATAAGAGGAAACATGAACAGAATTTGGAGAGTTGTTTAAACATTTTTATGGGAATTATCATAGAACGGAAATAGGAATTAGAGAATTCACATGACTCTTAACAGAATTTGAACGCGAACTACAAGATTAACGTAACTACAGTTAGTTCGCATTAATTAAGCGCAGTAACGTATATTATACCACGCGTATTATATAGAGCAGATATAAATATAACGAAATTCAAAGCAAAGTTCTCTACCTCTAGAAATAATATACTTTAGCTACTCTAACAAATACCATAACATCTCTTACCTATTTTAAAACTTCAACTTTTTTTTATCGAGAATCACAGAGAAACTGAGGAAAGAAAGGAACCTTAAATCCCTTTGTTCAAAAACTGTAAGGAGAAAGAGCTTAATAATCTCCAGATCCTTGAAAATCCTGATCTTACCTCCGCCAAAGAGATTA